>NC_090451.1:463905704-464598051 GCF_031143425.1 Pleurodeles waltl
GCCAGAGGCTGACCAAGCAGAAAAGGGCACTGCAAGGCTTAATTTGGCAACTTTCAGAAAGAGTTCTAAAACTCTTACTCTGTACTAGTTAGAATAAATTCAACCTTGGCAAGTTGTTGAACTTATTATAACATTTAATATGGCACCAAACTTGCTATATTTAGATCATTCCTATGGAAAATAAGAAATTATTATTTTAAAATAAAGTCTCCCAATGTTAGACTGTGTAACCCGTTGGCACTGGGCACAAAGTAGCACACTGAGTACCCTCTTCAGAACACCTCTGACTTGTGGAATGGAGAAGAAATTACTTTGCCTGCTGTTGAACCAGCAGCAAGAAACCCACATGGCTGTACCTTCTCTGCACTTGTACCCAGGACAGAAGAGATGACTTCAAGGGCTAGTTGACTGGACTCCTGAGCAGCTTCAGGAAAACAAAAGCTACAAGAAGCCCTATCTCTGCTGAGCCAGTTCCAGCTGGATTAGCCCTCGAATTTGACAGTGGCTTCTGGATGATTGAGACCTAGCCCCCCAAAAGGTCATTGACTCTTGGATCAATCAATCAATCAATTTATAAAGCGTGCTACTCACCCGTCAGAGTCTCAAGGCACTAGGGGGGGGGAGCTATTGGTCGTATAGCCATGTCTTAAGGCGTTTTCTGAAGGTCAGGAGGTCTTGGGTCTGGCGTAGTTGGAGCGGTATGGAGTTCCAGGTCTTGGCGGCGAGGTGAGAGAAGGATCTTCCTCCGGTGGTGGTGCAGTGAATGCGAGGGATGGAGGCAAGGGCGAGGCTGGCAGAGCGGAGCTGGCGGACAGGGGTGTGCAAGGTGAGTCTGTCGTTGAGGTAGGCCGGACCTGTGTGGTGGAGGGCTTTGTGTGCGTTGGTGAGTAGTTTGAAGGTAATCCTCTTCGATACGGGTAGCCAGTGTAGTTCTCTGAGGTGGGCAGAGATGTGGTTGCGGCGTGGGACATCAAGGATGAGTCAGGCGGAGGCGTTTTGGATACGTTGCATTTTCTTTTGTAGTTTGCCCGTGGTTCCTGCATTGAGTGCGTTGCCGAAGTCCAGTCGGCTGTTGACTAGGGCGTGGGTGACTGTTTTTCTGGTTTCGACAGGAGTCCACTTGAAGATCTTGTGGAGCATGCGGAGGGTGTTGTAACAGGAAGAGAAGACTGCATAGACCTGCTGAGTCATGCTGAGTGCTGAGTCAAGGATGATGCCCAGGTTTCATATTTGGGTGGTAGGGGTGGGGGCGGCTCCGAGGGAGGTAGGCCACCAGGAGTCGTTCCAGACAGAGGGGTTGCTGCCGAGGATGAGGACCTCTGTTTTGTCTGTGTTAAGCTTGAGGCGGCTTGATTCCATCCAGTTGGCGATGGCGTGAAGTCCCTTGTGGAGGTTGTTTCTTGCTGTTGTGGAGTCTTTCGTGAGGGAGATGATCAGCTGGGTGTCGTCTGCGTAGGATACTATGTTGATGTGGTGGGATCGTGCGATGTTGGCGAGGGAGCCATGTAAACGTTGAAAAGTGTTGGGCTGAGGGAGGATCCCTGTGGGACGCCACAGATGGATTTGGAGGATTCGGACAGGTAGGGTGGAAGGCGGACTCTCTGGGTTCTGCCGAAGAGGAAAGAGGAGATCCAGTTGAGGGCCTTGCCGTGGATCGTGGTGTTGTGGAGGCGTGTTCGAAGGGTGTGGTGACAGACGGTGTTGAAAGCTGCTGAAAGGTCCAGGAGGATGAGCGCTGCGGTTTCACCTTTGTTGAGCATGGTCCTGATGTCATCTGTGGCAGCAATGAGTGTGGTCTCCGTGCTGTGGTTCTTGCGAAATCCGGATTGGGAGGTATCGAGCGCTTTTCTGTCTTCCAGGTAATGGGATAGTTGGCTGTTCACGATTTTTTCCATGACCTTCGCTGGGAAGGGGAGGAGGAAGATGGGCTGGTAGTTTTTGGGGTCATCTGTATCTGCTTTGGGTTTCTTCAACAGGGCATTGACGTTGGCGTGTTTCCATCTCTCCGGGAAGGTGGCTGTCTCGAAGGAGCTGTTGATGATGGCGCAGAGGTGGGGATGCAATGATGTTGCTGGCTTTGTTGAAGATCTGGTGCGGGCAGGGTTCCGAGAGGGAGCCGGAGTGGATGGAGGCCATGGTGTTGATGGTGTCTCCATTGTTGACGTGGGTCCAGGAGCATAGAGGGTTGGTGTTGTTTGATGCGTTGGGTTTGTGGTTGTCTGTGGTTGGCTGAGGGGTCTGGGGTTTGAAGCTGTTGTGGATGTCTTTGATCTTTCGATGGAAGTGAGTGGCGAGGGAGTTGCAGAGTTCCTGTGATGGCGAGGGTTCGTGGGAGCAGGTCCTAGGGTTGGAGAGTTCTTTGATGATGCCGAAGAGCTCTTTGTTGTTGTGGGCGTTGGTGTCTATTCGGCTTTTGTAGTAGGTTCTTTTGATAGTGCGGATCAGTTGGTGATGTTTGCGGATGGCAGTCTTGAGAGCGGTGTGGTTGGATTCAGTGGGTGCAAGGCGACAGGTCTTCTCCATTCTTTGACATTCCCGTTTGGAGGCCTGCAGGTCGGGGGTGAACCAACTGGCCTTGGGACTGTGGTGGGTGTCTGAGGGTTGTTTGAGTGCTGCAAGGGTGTTGGCGCAGTCTTCTATCCATTTATGCAGGTAGGTGGCGGCTGTGCTGGGGTCCCGGGTCCTGGGAGGAGGTGCCTGGGTGAGGGTGGAGATCAGCTGTTCAGTTGAGATTCTGTTCCAGTAGCAGCAGGGGGGTTTAGTGGTGAGGTGGTGAGTGACCGGCTTCTGAAAGGAGAAATGGATGCAGCGATGGTCGGTCCAGAGGAGTTCGGTGGTGTGGCTGAAGGTGACGTGGTTGCTGGCTGAGAAGATGGGGTCTAGTGTGTGTCCTGCGGTGTGGGTGGGTGATGTGACGAGTTGCTTGAGACCGAGCTTGGTGAGGTTGTCGATTAGGTTGGTGGTGTTGACATTGTTGTTGTTTTCTAGGTGGAAGTTCAGGTCGATGAGGAGGATATAGTCCGTTGAGGCGAGGGCTTGGGAGCTGATGGCATCGGTGATGTTGTCGCAGAACTGTGGTCTGGGGCCTGGGGGTCTGTAGACCAGTGTTCCTCTGAGGGTGGTGTTGGCGTTGAAGTGGATTTTGAAATGCAGGTGCTCGGCGGAGTTGATGGTGTCGTGGGAGCGGTGGAGACTCTTATGGTGTTTTTGTGGGCTATGGTGATTCCTCCTCCTGGTTTGTTGCTTCGGTCCCTTCTGGTGATCTTGTAGCCTTCTGGCATGGCTGTGGCTATGTCTGGTTCTGAGGCCGAATTCATCCAAGTTTCGGTGAGAAATGCGACGTCAGGCGAGGATGTGGTCAGTAGGTCCCAGAGTTCGATTGCGTGTTTGTGGACGGAGCAGGCGTTGAGCAAGATGCATTTTAGGCAGTTGTCTGAGGCTTTGATTTGGAGCTTGGAGGTTAGGTTGCAGGTGAAATTGCAGGCTTTGCAGGAGAAGGGTCCTTTGGTGTGCTACGGAGTGAACTGGAAGCAGATAGAGGAGCGTCCTGGATTGAGGACGTGGAGGTCATTGGCAGTACAGTGGTGATTGGTGGTACGGGGCGTGTGGGTCAGGGGGACTGCGCTGGGCGCGGTCTTGGCGCGGACGGGCGCAGACGAACTTGCCTTTGGCACGCCGAAGGGCATGCCCGCTACGCGGGTCCATGCCGCGGCTGCCAGAAGAGAGGAGGTGGGAGGGAGTGGAAGCTGGCTGGAGGGAGGGATCGGCGAATGAGAGAGCAGGGGGGTGGGGCCGCAGGGCTCAGCGGTGGGAAGAAAAGTGAAATTCGAGGTGGAGGGAGGGGGCGGGGCCGCGGGGGCGCAGCGGCGTGGGTGTGCAGCACTAGCCAGAAAAATACGGGGAAAATTAAGATGGCACCTGTGTGGAGACGGCAGGGGCAGCGGTGTAGGGAGCGAACTCCCTGCCAGAAGCAGGGTCAAGGGTCGCTTCTTTCACCGCGCCACGGCTGCCATAAGAGGGGAGGTGGGAGGGAGTGGCAGCTGGGAGGAGGGAGGTATCAGAGAATGGGAGAGCAGGGGGGGCAGGCCGCAGGGCTCAGCGGTGGGAAGAAAAGTGAAATTCAAGGTGGAGGGAGGGGGGAAGGGCCGCGGGGACGCAGCAGCGTGGGTGTGCAGCACTAGCCAGAAAAATAAGGGGAAAATTATGATGGCACCTGTGTGGAGGAGGCAGGGGCAGTGGTGTAGGGAGCGACCTTCCTGCCAGAAACAGGGTCAAGGGTTGCTTCTTTCACTGTGCCGCAGCTGCCATAAGAGGGGAGGTGGGAGGGAGTGGCTGCTGGGAGGAGGGAGGAATCGGCGAATGGGAGAGCGGGGCCTCAGGGCTCAGCGTCGGGAAGAAAAGTGAAATTCGAGGTGGAGGGAGGGGGGTGGGGCAGCGGGGACGCAGCGGCGTGGGTGTGCAGCACTAGCCAGAAAAATACGGGGAAAATTAAGATGGCACCTGTGTGGAGGCAGCAGGGGCAGCGGTGTAGGGAGTGACCTGCCTGCCAGAGGCAGGGTCAAGGGTTGCTTCTTTCGCTGCGCTGTGGCTGCCATAAGAGGGGAGGTGGGAGGGAGTGGCAGCTGGGAGGAGGGAGGGATCGGCAAATGGGAGAGAAGGGGGCGGGGCTGCAGGGCTCAGCGGCGGGAAGAAAAGTGAAATTCGAGGTGGAGGCAGGGTGGGTGGGGACGCGGGGACGCAGCGGTGTGGGTGTGCAGCACTAGCCAGAAAAATACGGGGAAAATTAAGCTGGCACCTGTGTGGAGGCTGCAGGGGCAGGGGTGTAGGGAGCAACCTGCCTGCCAGAAGCCTGGATGATGTTAAAGTGTGCCCCTTCAATGTTGCATTACTGGGCACTTAGAAACTTTTAGTAACATTCTGCAAAAATATCCAAAGGCCAACACCAGACCACTAAGTCACAGCCTTCAACATTGTACTGCCAGTCAGACTCAACTTGATGGCTTCTCCCGATAAAGGCATCCTGACTTCCAAAAACATTTCTAAAGCTGAATGTAGAGGAATTCACTGGGATCAATGCCAAGCAGCACCCCTTCAATGACAACACCTTCCTAGGCCCAGATTTTGGTATTCACCCCGTGGAGTTTTCTCACCAACAACATTGGTAGCCTTTAACTTTAAGCTGGAGCTGGAGCTGAAGCTTCTACTGAGGTCATGCCCTTTGGCCAGCCACCTTCAATGGGTTCCTCTATGGATCCAGCTGGCAACCACACCCACCAATGATCTCATCAACAAGGATTTTTCTCCACAAAAACACCAGAGTCAAATTGTGATACTGAATTGTGGTTAATTGACAAATTCGTAATGGAAAAAAAACCTGTTTTTAAGCTTTAACAGGAGAGTTAACTCTACGTCTGGTCAGAACTAAGGGTGTCATTTAAATCTTGGCAGAGAAAGAACTATGTTGCAACAGCAACATACTTCCCTACCCTCTATCATTACGATCTGCCCACTTGATTTTAATTCAGGTGGACCGTAGTTTGACAACAGTAGAGACCACTCTGTCTGCACTGTGGTACATCTCCTCTGATGGCCCAATGGAGTAGGGGCCCTCGGAGATTTGGCTGTATGTCCACCTACCTAATTTAGACCAGCGGACATACAGCCGTTTCAATGCCTGTCACCACCAGGA
Source organism: Pleurodeles waltl (assembly GCF_031143425.1). Classification (NCBI taxonomy): domain Eukaryota; kingdom Metazoa; phylum Chordata; class Amphibia; order Caudata; family Salamandridae; genus Pleurodeles; species Pleurodeles waltl. Next base: position 463,911,394 of record NC_090451.1, read on the forward strand.
TAAACCTGGTGCTAAGGGGCATTGAGAAGCACACAATGCCCCTCTCGCTCTGGGAGGGAATGCCTTTTCTTTTTAACCACAAAAAAGTTATAAGTTTGATGTACTGAACTGTTACAATTCATCTGCAGGAATTGCTGTGATGACAGTACCTGTCAATGCTAGATATGTCAGCTTGGCTAAAGGATATTTCTAGATCTGGCAGGTGGCACTTTCAACAGGGTGTGAGAAAGGGCCTCTTTTGACATGGTTGCCCCTTATGTTTTGGCTGGAAAATCATGTGGTTTCAAACTGTAAGTGCCCTGGGCAACTGCTAAACAGGTTCCCAAGGCCAGATCTTTTTTCCCTAAACAGTACTTTGTTTGGCACTTCAGCCACCTTTGTAAGTCCCTAGTAAATGGTTCCCCTGTTACCTAGGTTATGGGTACTGAAGAGCACCCCTCGACGCTGTAGCACTAATTGTTCCACTCTGAGAGGCCCCACACTAGCCTCATGCATTACAAGGTGTATCCAAAGTTGTAAACTCAACATGGCACTTACCAAGCATGCAATGTCCACTAACACTACACGCAATATAGGTACATCACCCCTCTGGCAGGCCTTACAGCCCTAATGCAGGGTGCGCTATTATCCATGTGAGGGCAAATGAGTACATGGACAAATATGCCCCTAATGTGTCTTTGCTAATTCTTAGACATGATAAGTGTACAGGGCAGCCATAGCAAATGCATGTGCTGGACAATGGTCTTATTGAGTTCCCCACCCAGCTACATGATGGCCTCTCAGCCCTGGCATGTTTGCTGACTGGTTCTAACCAGCCTGCCACCATCAGACACAATTCTGGACTCATGGGGTGAGAGACTGTGCTCTCAGGAACCAGAACACAAAGCCTTTCCTGGACAGAGGTGTCACACCTCCTCCCCGGGACAGGTACCCTGTACCTGCGGTCAGCTTCCTAGGCTTTCCCGTCTTTGAAATAGGACCTCCACCTCTGATGCTGCCAAAAGATGGCTACCTGATGGCAGGGAGGAAGCCTAGCAAGGATAGGAGGAGTGACCGTCCCCAGCCAGCACCACCCCTCAGGTTTGGCAGGCGAGTAGACCAATCCATGTCATTTTCCTTCATCTTGGATGGTAGGAAAATAGTCATTCAGGGTTACAAATGTGACCCCTTCAGAGAGGAAGTGGTCACTTTGTTATTGTAGCCACCCGAAGGTGGGTGGCCCATTGGTCACTATCAGGTACTCCCCCAATGCCTCCTAAATGTAGTATTTAGATGGGATTCCTAGACCAAGACCATAGATTCATCAGAGACAAAGATGACCAGGACAAAGAAGACACAAGGCATGAGGACTTGACTCCAGAAAGAAAAGGCACCAAACCATGCCTGCTGCTCTAAGGACTCGACTGTCACCGCTGAGGTGTCACCTGGAAACCTGAAAAACTCTACAAAACCCCGGAGCAGCTCCAACCTTCTGAAAATTGTTTGAAACCTCCATTTGAGTGAAGGTATCACTCCCCGCATAAAAGGAACCTGTGAAGTCTGGTAAATGACCAGCTGCTGACCAATCACCCAGACCCAGCAGCCCAGCCAAATTCCATACAACAGCCTTTAAGGAAAAGACCTGCTGCCCTGCTATGTTTGATGGCACTGCAACTCTCCCGGGCTGTGGCATACTATTACCCAGGGTACCGAACCCTCAACATCGGACACCCAGAAGCAAAGTCCACTCCAGACTCCCAAAAGCCGAGAAGCAAGCACCAGTTGAGGGACTTCAGGACACCCCAGAACCACCCACCATAGTGGTCCTATGACATGCAATCCACCCTCAAAGTCGCCTACTCCTGACTCCAAGGACTCCGATATGCATGACTCCTGGCTGACCTATCTGCGCTGCACCCGGCCTCCCTGGCCCCTGGATCAACCCACCAGCTGTGCTCAAGGGGGCCCAAGTCCCTTGCAACCTCCACCCTCCAAGGAGATCTAGCATACTTACGTTTAAGTCATACCTTGCAGTGTGTTTCCAAGTGGTCCCCTTCTCCTTTGGGCACCTGCTCCGAGACTTTCAGCAACTGCTCTCACTTAAACCACGAACCGCCGGACGTTCTCAGGCTGGCCCATTGGACAGTCCAATGACCTTGACCTAAAAACAGAAGGTGACATTTGTGAGAGCATTGCCTCATTTTATATGTGATTTTAAATTGCTGCCTATTGATTCCTATGGTGCATAATTATGCACAAAAACTGAGCATTTTCTAAACGAAGTACTTACCATTTATTGATGATCTTGGTCTTAAGAATTTTAAAAAAAATCTGAAGTATTTTGTAAATTGGTCTCAAGTTTTTCTTCTGAATGTGTGTCCAAATTTATTGATACTGTGAGTAAAAAAAATGCTTAGCACATCTCCTGGATTAGCCTAACTGCTCGCCCACACTACCACAAAAACAGAGAATTAGGTGGCCTGCTTTTTATTTCTGGATACCAAAGTGTGGATGCTTGGACCCTGTGCAGCGCACAACATTTTTGTACAATATATAGAGTGCCAGCCTACTACACAGGGTGATGGAGTACTTTACTCCATCGCCATAGAGAAATAATGGCTGCACACCTAAATTTGATTGAGTCTGTAAGCCTGAAACTAAAGATTATCAGTAGTAGGAGGGGCAGAGTTCAAAAAGACAGATGCTTTTCTAATAGGGGCAAGAATATTCATGATAACCAACAGAAGCTGTAAAGTTACTGTTCAATCGAATTGTGAGACCTCTACCTAACAATGGTCACTATCTTTGTTGTGAAGAGGGGATCAGGACGTATCCAGTTCTGAGAGAATAGGGCCAACAGCTTGGTTTGTGGAGGAGAAAGCCATTCTTTGAGATTGGGAGTCATAGTCCCTTTTTCGCCACTGGTTGCATTGACGGGTTCAATGTTCCTTATATATGTAAGGGCCACGTTTTTTGCTGTTTGTGGGCATAGTGAGGTGTGAACATGATGGAGGAGACAAGGAATTATTGGCCTTGGTGAGTCCTGTGAACAGTTGTACTACTGAATATTAAACTCACAATATTGCTGTGACAGAATATCGAGGACAGAATACTTGAATATATATGTATCTCATAGGTGTATACATATGATTGGAGTTAGAAATAGAAAATCAGGACTTACTTACCTTTCAATATTTGTATTCAATATTTTATCCTCTATATTATGTTCCTCTGATATTATGGATTTGATATTCAAGGTGCACACAAGTTGTGATTGTGTTCTTGATGCACACATGGAATATGTATTCTATAGAATTTGAGTGGCATCTTAAATTGGAATTCCATAAGGGTGGTCAAGAAAGTCACCAGAAACCCAATAGAACTGTTTTTTTTCCTTTTCCAGTACTGAACAAAAATTGAATATTTTTCTGCCTGCTGCGGTCCTTCATAATAATTAGTTTGCATTCAAGATCCATATGTCTCATTGTAGATCAGACGCTTTCCACACCTTCACCTCAGTTTTTCCACCCTTTTGTATGTGGAGTCAAAGCAAGATTTAAATTAGCCCATGCCAACGTTAAGTGCTTTTTGTTTCTCACTCGTATTCAGAGTAGCTTGTTGTTGTGATGAAAGAAACTGATGGTACCTTGTGAGGCTCCTGTTGGATCTAAAGGCCTGAAAATTTAGTTCAGTGTGGCCACTGTTCCGATGAACAGACAGTGAAAGCCAGCAAAAGCAGGCCCTCTTCAAATAGGAGGCACCGTAGGTGCCACTCTAGTTGAAGAGAGTGTTTATTTACTATAAAGTGGGCATCAAGGTATTAGAGGGTAGCAGGTGTGCTCCTAGCAAAACTGAATGCTATTCATGCCAGACAGGTCCTGATGGGGATGTGGCTTGTGGGGCCTCCAGATGGTGCTGAAGCGTGAGCACTTCCCAGTGAGTATAAGGATGGTTTCAGCCACCCGGGAGTACTCAAGGAATAAAAGCAAACTGCACAATGGGAAATGTTCAGGTTTTCTGAAAAGAACATTAATGAAGGGAGGTGATGGCATACTTCTGGAGAAACCCGGAGGATCTGCGTTGTGGAGAAAGTAGATGACAGCGCCGTGTGAGACTTCCATCATTATCAGAGTGCTGACATCTCAATACAAAATGGGCACAAGTCGGGGGTCAATCTGAGAGGATCAGTGAAAAATGCATCACAGCAATTATATGACGTGTCACTTATTTGGGAGCGGGTGTTGCTGTAGGCATCTAAGATGGCGGACGGTGCAATTTCAAGTGGGGCAGCATACCATGCTGATCAGTGAAGAACATGTAGTATGTTGGGAAAGCAGCTTGTGAGGCCTCCTGCTGTGTGGCAGCACTGGTACTTCCTGATAAGCTGAAGAAAGTTTCAGTCATATTAGGGCTGTGAGGCTGATAACATCTTGCCAGTGCCCTTTGATTCAGTTTGCTGAATGAATTAAGGCTCAGGAAATTAGAGCATTCCGGGAGCCTGAGCGTTCAAGGAAAATAAATCAGTGGGCAAAATTACGGAAGCAGAGTATTGCAGAAAGCTAGCAGCTGAATTTCTTCCATTCTTGCTTCAGGATTTCGCCTTTATATTCAATTGCAGACACATTCTGGTAGAATTTATCTAAAGTGTGGCCATCTTCAGCATGGCCAGAGTCTGCCCTAATAATTTCTTGAGAAATTGCTTTGAGTTTAAATAATTTTTATAATACACTGTGACTTTGACAATGGTACATATGGATATTTATTTGGTGTGTCTCAATAGTGATATGTATCATGGTATTTATTTACTGCCTTCCAAAAACACGTTTAAAACCTGTCTTCTGCGTTTAGCTTCCTGGTGGCTTCATGTAACTAAGTCATAATTATGATCTCCTATACTTTTATTTCAGATAGTAGCTGTGAATAAACTGCGAACATGAGTACTCAGCCACGACAATAATACAGCAAACACGCAGACCGACCCATACACCCAAAACAGAACCTGAGTCAACTTATAGACTAAACACTCAGTGGTCTCGTGGCTCACATTTTTGGCAAAGATCTGCCAGCCCAATGGTACTTTTTATGGTTGCAAGTCTTGCCTACTGGACATGAATTGTGCCTGTGCCATTGGGTCCGAATGTTTTGAGCTGGGCCTTCTTTTTCGTGATGAACATTTCTGTGATTAAATCCAAGGTTTTGCATTCATGGCAATTTGATTATTGCTTCAGTTCAAGGGTATCAGTCAGTCAGCACTGTCCTGATGAGGCCCATGGATTAGTTCCCTTTGGGTCAAAACCTTGACATACTCATCGGGCTATCGTGGATACAGTACTCAAATACTGAAAAGTACTTGTTGAAGCTGGGCTCACTGTGGATACCTAACTTTAATTAGACATTTATATCTATATATGTAGGTATGCTCTTTTGCACTGAACACTTTTTGTAACTTGCACTCTCTGCACTGCTTCTTGCAACTGTGCTGCCATGGCGTTGTGAAAATAATGTGAAAATAATATATCACACTGGCATTGTACTCTGGGCCTACTGCTGCATTCAATGATACACTACCACGCACATAGTGGGTAACGTACCATATCATTGGGAGGCAGATTTTTGCCAAAAAATGGGCCTACTTGACCACTGTGTGTTTATTTTTTCAGCCTAAACTATAGGCTCCTGGGCATTCATTCCCTCTTTTTTGCGCAACATCAAAAGGAATGAACACACAAAGAAGTGAAACGTTGTCTTGGCATTACCTTTTAGGAAAAATGCAGCACAGGAAGGCAGACTCTTACCAAAACCCAGCCCTTACAAAGAGAGATCCTGCCCTTTGTTTGCAACTACATGCCCATTGGGGAACAGACCCAATGAGCTTTTAAATCATTGTACTCCCATGTATAACCAGATACCTCATTTCTTAGAAGAGATAGCAAGCAGGTACCTGGACGGAGTGTGTTTACTTTGATCGTGATGGGGCTAGAAGTGAGGGCCAGAGGCAGATATGAGGTGGCAAAAAACAACAGAAAGAAATGTAGTTAAAACGCTCAATGATCATTCTGGAAAACACAGAAATGTTTCTTTGTGGGATTTATTTTGCCATACGTCACAGGAAGTCTGGAAATGAAAAGAGTGGTGTATATGTAGAAATTTTGCTATGCACGTTTTAGGGTAATTCACCAGTCGCTGCACGTTTGGCATTGCAAAATACTGTTCCAGTCATGACTCCTGTTGAAGAACTACTGCCTGCCTAAGAACGGAGTGATTTCTGAATTTGATGCAATTACAATTTTTGACTCTAAAGGCTACTCTGGTGGACCAAGGGAGCTGGCCCTTTGTTTATCACCAAGATGAAGGTGGGTCAAAGACATAGGGCCTGATTTAGAGTATGGCCTAAAGAGTACTCTGTCTCAAAGGGGATGAAGTGTCCTCTCCACCAAAATGAATGTTTTCCCTCCTCATTTAGAGTCAGGCGGACCCTCAGCATGTAGACGATGAAGGCTACTACATCTCTGCCAACAACATACACCTCCAATGGCCCAAAAGAGAGGAAGGCCATCCGAGATTTAGTTATTTGTCCATCTACACTATTAAGAGTGGGTGAATAAATGGCAAGATTTCACTGTAAGTCACTGTAGGAAGTTGGCTCTCTATATACTATTTCAAAGGAAGAAATAGTGTGCACAGAGTCCAAGGGTTCCCATTAGAGGTAAGATAGTGGCAAAAATAGATAGTTCTAATGCTCTATTTTGTGGTAGTGTGGTCGAGCAGTAGGCTTATCAGAGGATAGTGTTAAGCATTTGTTGTACACACACAGGCAATAAATGAGGAACACACACTCAAAGACTTACTCCAGGCCAATATTGAAAAATATATTTTCTCAGTTTATTTTAGGAACCGCAGGTTCAATATTTACATTAAACACTTTAAATGCAAGGTACTTCACTTAGATACTTTAGGAACTTTGAATAAAAGCAATATCATATACAGTCTTTGTAAAAATGGCAATAAGCTATTTTCAAAGTGGGCACAGTGCAAAAATGAACAGTTGCTGGGGGAGGTAAGTAAAGGTTAGATTAGGAGGTAAGTAAAACACTTACAAGTCTCAGTTCTGGGGCATAGGCAGCGCACCATTGGGGGTTCAAGCAACCCCGAAGTTACCACACCAGCAGCTCAAGGCCGGTCAGGTGCAGAGGTCAAAGAGGTGCCCAAAACACATAGGTGCCTATGGAGAACGGGGGTGCTCCGGTTCCAGTCTGCCAGCAGGTAAGTACCTGCGTCCTCGGGGGCAGACCAGGAGGGTTTTGTAGAGCACTGGGGGGGACACAAGTAGGCACACAAAACACACCCTCAGCGGCACAGGGGCGGCCGGGTGCAGTGTGCAAAGCAGGTGTCTGGTTTTAGGTAGGGAACAATGGAGGGAACCGGGGGTCACTCTAGCGATGCAGGCAGGCACAGGGGGGGCTTGTTGGGACAGCCACCACCTGGGGCTAGGCAGAGGGTCACCTGGGGGTCACTCCTGTGTTGAAGTTCGGTTCCTTCAGGTCCTGGGGCTGCGGGTGCAGTGTTGGTTCCAGGCGTCGGGTCCCTTTTTACAGGCAGTCGCGGTCAGGGGGAGCCTCTGGATTCTCTCTGCAGGCGTCACTGTGGGGGCTCAATATGGTCGTCTCTGGTTACTCACAGGCTCGCAGTCGCCGGGGAGTCCTCCCTGAGGTGTTTGTTCTCTGGATCTCGAGCCGGGAGCGTCGGGTACAGAGTGTGAAGTCTCACGCTTCCGGCAAGAAACGTGCAGTCTTTGAAAGTTGCTTCTTTGTTACAAAGAAGTAGCTGGTTTTGAACAGAGTCGCTGTTCACTGGAGTTTCTTGGTCCTTTAGTCCAGGGCAGTCCTATGAGGCTTCAGAGGTCGCTGGTCCCTGTCGGATGCGTCGCTGGAGCAGATTTTCGAAGTTGGAGACGGGTCGGTAGCTCTGGGGCCAAAGCAGTTGTCGTCTTCCTCCTTCTCTGCAGGCTTGTAGGTCAGCAGTCCTTCTTGTTTCTTCAGGTTGCAGGAATCTGATTTCCTGGGTTCTTGGGTGCCCCTAAATACTAAATTTAGGGGGGTGTTTAGGTCTGAGGGGCAGTAGCCAATGGCTACTGTCCTTGACGATGGCTACACCCTCCTTGTGCCTCCTCCCTGTGGGGAGGGGGGCATATCCCTAATCCTATTTGGGGAATCCTCCAAAACTAAGATGTAGGATTTCTAAAGGCAGAGGTCACCTCAGCTCAGGACACCTTAGGGGCTGTCCTGACTGGTGGGTGACTCCTCCTTGTTTTTCTCATTATCTGCCGCCAAAAGTGGGGTCTGTGTCCAGGGGGCAGGCATCTCCAATAGCTGGAGTGCCCTGGGGCATTGTAACACGAAGCTTGAGCCTTTGAGGCTCACTGCTAGGTGTTACAGTTCCTGCGGGGGGGGAGGTGTTGAGCATCTCCACCCAGTGCAGGCTTTGATTCTGGCCTCAGAGAGCACAAAGGCTCTCACCCCAGGGGGTCAGAAACTCGTCTCTCAGCAGCAGGCTGGCACAGACCAGTCAGTCCTGCACTGAAAGATTGGGTAAAATACAGGGGTCATCTCTACGATGCCCTCTGTGTGCATTTTTTTTTAAATCCAACACTGGCATCAGTGTGGGTTTATTATTCTGAGAAGTTTGATACCAATCTTCCCAGTATTCAGTGTAGCCAGTATGGAGTTCATTTTGACAAACTCCCAGACCATATACTTAATATGGCCACACTGTAATTACAATGTCTAAGAATGGACTTAGACACTATAGGGGACTATTGCTCATGCAGCTATGCCCTCACCTGTGGTATAGTGCACCCTGCCTTAGGGCTGTAAGGCCTGCTAGAGGGGTGACTTACCTATGCCACAGGCAGTATTTTGTGTGCATGGCACCCTGAGGGGGATGCCATGTCGACTTTGCATTTTTCTCCCCACCAACACACACAATCTGCAGTGGCAGTGTGCATGTGTTAGGTGAGGGGTCCCTAAGAGTGGCACAACACATGCTGCAGCCCTTAGAGTCCTTTCCTGGTCACAGGGCCCTTGGTACCACTGGTACCTTTTACAAGGGACTTATCTGTGTGCCAGGGGTGTGACAATTGTGGAAACAATGGTACATTTTTAGTGAAAGAACACTGGTGCTGGGGCCTGGTTAGCAGGGTCCCAACACACTTCTCAGTCAAGTCAGCATCAATATCAGGCAAAAAAGTGGGGGATAACTGCAACAGGGATCCGTTTTTCTACACAAGCCCCCCCCCCAGCCCACAGGCCAGGAAACTCAGCCAAAGCTGGGAGAGTCTTCCTAGTCTGTCAGGCGAGGAAGAGTAGGGAAAATACGCTGGTTTGTTGCAGTGCCTACTCTGCCTTACATCCTCCTGTTCAGGTAATTCCCTCTGGGGTACTGACCCACTTCCACAGTGATATGACCTAGTCTGAATTGCCTCTAGTCTGTGTTTTTAATGTCTTCAGCCATTCTCTCTAATTTGCGGTAGAGGTATCCACCTCTACTAATCTTATCTTAGCCAGGGTCACCCCTAGCTTACCCAAAGAGGTTACCCAGAGCAGGAGTAACCCCACCATGACCAACAGGGTCAGGGGGCCTAACTTGCTATTTGGCATGGGGTCAGACCACCATGCCAAGGATTGTGCAGCCATTAAGGCTAACACCCAGCAGAGGCCAATGACAGCTGTCAGTGCCCACAACCACACCTTTAGCTCTTCACCTACAAGGGAAGGGGCTACGTTACAGGCTTCTTTGGGTCCAGGGTGCCTGTCTGCTGTGTTAGAGTGGGGGGTTACTACATCTTGTAGTAAACACCCTTCTTCCACTCTTTCTCCTGTTAACTGAGGAGCCACCCACTCAGGTTCAACAGTTGCCTGACTAGTCAGGACTTCTTGTGGGTCAGGTTGGACTGCGACAGTGCCACTTTTGGAGTTCTCTCCTACTGGAGCAGAATCTCCTTGGCTTGCTGGAACCTTGGCTAAAGGTTGTCCACCTTTCCTACACTGTTTTATTTTCTTTTTCTTCTGGGGCCTACTTGCAGTAGCTGCAGGGGCAGCACCTCCAGAGTCCTTGGGAGAGGACTAGCACTGGACCAGTTCCTCTCATGGGCTCTGACTAACCTCTGGGTAGTCATTTCCAAGGAGACAATCAAGGGGAGGTCAGTACTGACTACCACCCTTCTCCAGCTAAAAGTCCCACCCACTTCTATGGGCACAAAAACCAAAGGCCTTTTAGTGACCCTGTCTGGGCTAACTCTTACTCTGGCTGTCTCACCTGGGATGTACTGGTTTGAGAACACCAGCCTGTCATACACACTAGTGTGACCGGCACAAGTGTCTCTCAGGGCAGTGGCTGGGATTCCATTCACCAGTATGTGGTGGGAGTGCCTACTTCCCTCTGGAATCTCCAACTCATCTGTTGGGCCCTTTTTCCAGTTGAAGGCTATGAAGACCTCCTCATCTGAGGAGTCATCCCCAATGGCTACAGTGGTCACCCCTGGGATTTTGCTAGGGGGTTTGTTTTTGGGACAAGAAGTGTCCTTGGTGTGGTGCCCTGTCTGTCTACAATTTTGGCACCATGCCTTAGTGGCAGCCCAGTTCTTACCCTGGTACCCACCTTTGTTTTGGGTTGTGTCTTGGGGCCCACCCACCTGGTCTGGTTTTTGGGGGCCTACAGAGGACTCTTTTTCTTTGTTTCTAGTGTCACCCACTTTCTCCTGGGAGGCTTTGTAATCCCTTTCTTTTGGTCACCCCCAGTGGAAGTTTTGGTTACCCTAGTCTTGACCCAGTGGTCTGCCTTCTTTCCCAACTCTTGGGGAGAAATTGGACCTAGGTCTGCCAGATACTGATGTAACTTTTCATTGAAGCAGTTACTTAAAATGTGTTCTTTCATAAACAAATTATAAAGCCCAACATAGTCATGCACTTCATTTCCAGTTACGCAACCATCTAGTGTTTTCACTGAGTATTCTACAAAATCAACCCAGGTCTGGCTCGAGGATTTTTGAGCTCCCCTGAACCTAATCTTGTACTCTTCAGTGGAGAATCCAAAGCTCTCAATCAGGGTAGCCTTCATGAGGTCATAGGACTCTGCATCTTTACCAGGGAGTGTGAGGAGTCTATCCCTACACTTTCCAGTGAACATTTCCCAAAGGAGAGCTCCCCAGTGAGATCTGTTTACTTTTCTGGTTGCACAAGCCCTCTCAAAAGCTGTGAACTATTTGGTGATGTCATCACCATCTTCATATTTTGTTACAATCCCTTTGGGGATTTTCAGGATGTCAGTATTCTCACTGACCCTATTTAAGTTGCTGCCACCATTGATGGGAGCTAAACCCATCTCTTTTCTTTCCCTTTCTATGGCTAGGAGCTGTTTCTCCAAAGCCAATCTTTTGGCCATCTAGGCTAACAGGAGGTCATCTTCATTGAGGCTGCCCTCAATGTTTTCAGAGGTACTGGCCTCCCCTATAGAAGAACCAGTCTCTCTGACTAGGATTTGAGGAGTCAGGGTTTGAGGGACCCTGTTCTCCCTATTTAGGACAGGAGGGGGGAATTCATCCTCCTGTTCACTAATATCCCAATCTGAAGGATTATCCTCAGAGGGGTGGTCCCTTTTTAACTCTGCCAAAAGCTCCTGGAGCTGTACTTTGGTAGGGTTGGACCCAGTTTTTATCTTTTTTAGTTTACAGAGATTCCTTAACTCTGACATCCTTATATGCAGGTAAGGGGTGAGGTTGAGTTCCACCACTATCTCTTCTGTGCTAGACATAATTTTTCTAAAAGTTGGGATACTTTTTAAGAATCTAAAACTATTTCTAGAACTTAACCAAACTTTTACAAACTTTTAAACTCTAAAAGAAATGCTATCAGGGACTTACACAAGGCCCCAGCAGGACTTTTAAAAATGTAGAAAAATAGCTCAAATTGCAAAAATCAGTTTCTAATGACAATTTTTGGAATTTAGTTGTGTGATCAGGTATTGGCTGAGTAGTCCAGAAAATGCAAAGTCTTAGACCCCACCGCTGATCCACCAATGTAGGAAGTTGGCTCTGTATATACTATTTCAAAGTAAGAAATAGTGTGCGCAGAGTCCAAGGGTTCCCCTTAGAGGTAAGATAGTGGCAAAAGTAGATAATTCTAATGCTCTATGTTGTGGTAGTGTGGTCGGGCAGTAGGCTTACCAGAGGGTAGTGTTAAGCATTTGTTGTACACACACAGGCAATAAATGAGGAACACACACTCAAAGACTTACTCCAGGCCAATAGGTTTTTATATTGAAAAATATATTTTCTTAGTTTATTTTAGGAACCACAGGTTCAATATTTACATTAAACCCTTTAAATGCAAGGTACTTCACTTAGATACATTAGGAACTTTGAATAAAAGCAATATCATATACAGTCTTTGTAAAAATGGCAATAAGCTATTTTCAAAGTGGACACAGTGCAAAAATCAACAGTTCCTGGGGGAGGTGAGTAAAGGTTAGATTAGGAGGTAAGTAAAACACTTACAAGTCTCAGTTCTGGGGCATAGGCAGCCCACCATTGGGGGTTCAAGGCAACCCCAACGTTACCACACCAGCAGCTCAGGGCCGGTCAGGTGCAGAGGTCAAAGAGGTGCCCAAAACACATAGGCGACTATGGAGAACAGGGGTGCTCCGGTTCCAGTCTGCCAGCAGGTAAGTACCTGCGTCCTCGGAGGGCAGACCAGGGGGGTTTTGTAGAGCACTGGGGGAGACACAAGTAGGCACACAAAACACACCTTCAGTGGCACAGGGGCGTCCGGGTGCAGTGGGCAAACCAGGCGTCTGGTTTTAGGTAGGAAACAATGGAGGGACCCGGGGGTCACTCTAGTGGTGCAGGCAGGCACAAGGGGGGCTTGTCGGGACAGCTACAACCTGGGCTAGGCAGAGGGTCGCCTGGGGGTCACTCCTGCATCGAAGTTCGGTTCCTTCAGGTCCTGGGGGCTGCGGGTGCAGTGTTGGTTCCAGGCGTCGGGTCCCTTGTTACAGGTAGTCGCGGTCAGGGGGAGCCTCTGGATTCTCTCTGCAGGCGTCGCTGTGGGAGCTCAGGGGGTCATCTCTGGTTACTCACGGGCTTGCAGTCGCCGGGGAGTCCTCCGTGAGGTGTTTGTTCTCTGGATCTCGAGCTGGGTGCGTTGGGTGCTGAGAGTGAAGTCTCACGCTTCCTGCGGGAAACATGCAGTCTTTGACAGTTGCTTCTTTGTTGCAAAGAAGTAGCTGGTTTTGAACAGAGCCGCTGTTCACAGGAGTTTCTTGGTCCTTTAGTCCAGGGCAGTCCTCTGAGGCTTCAGAGGCCACAGGTCCCTGTTGGATGCGTCGCTGGAGCAGGTTTTCGAAGTTGGAGACTGGCCGGTAGGGCTGGGGCCAAATCAGTTGTCGTCTTCCTCCTTCTCTGTAGGCTTGTAGGTCAGCAGTCCTTCTTGTTTCTTCAGGTTGCAGGAATCTGATTTCCTGGGTTCTTGGGTGCCCCTAAATACTAAATTTAGGGGGGTGTTTAGGTCTGGGGGGCAGTAGCCAATGGCTACTGTCCTTGATGGTGGCTACACCCTCCTTGTGCCTCCTCCCTGTGGGGAGGGGGGCACATCCCTAATCCTATTGGGGGAATCCTCCAAAACTAAGATGGAGGATTTCTAAAGGCAGGGGTCACCTCACCTCAGGACACCTTAGGGGCTGTCCTGACTGGTGGGTGACTCCTCCTTGTTTTTCTCATTATCTCCCCTGGACTTGCCACCAAAAGTGGGGTCTGTGTCCAGGGGGGCGGGTATCCCCACTAGCTGGAGTGCCCTGGGGCATTGTAACACGAAGCTTGAGCCTTTGAGGCTCACTGCTAGGTGTTACAGTTCCTGCAGGGGGGGAGGTGTTAAGCATCTCCACCCAGTGCAGGCTTTGTTTCTGGCCTCAGAGAGCACAGAGGCTCTCACCCCAGGGTGTCAGAAACTCGTCTCTCAGCAGCAGGCTGGCACAGACCAGTCTGTCCTGCACTGAAGATTTGGGTAAAATACAGGGGGCATCTCTAAGATGCCCTCTGTGTGCATTTTGTAATAAATCCAACACTGGCATCAGTGTGCGTTTATTATTCTGAGAAGTTTGATACCAAACTTTCCAGTATTCAGTGTAGCCATTATGGAGTGGTGGAGTTCGTTTTGACAAACTCACAGACCAAGGAGGAACGTCCTCCTTGATTTATCAAAGACATTTCCCAGGAGTTTCTCTAACCCGGGTTTATGTGATTACCGCCCTATTGATGACCGCATGCTGATTGCTTCGGCAGCAGCTTGTACCTACAAATCAACTGAGCCCCTGAATCCTCGGTGCTCCTTGGCTATTTGCCGCCTCTGGATGTCTCTGTACAACACCACACACATTCACATACAAAATCTCCTGAGCACTTGATATTAGAGATCATTGGAGCTCCACAACAACCACAGACAAGCATAGATCCTCAGACTTTGGGACTATTCCATATCTTCAGGAAGTGTGCCCCTGATCGCCTGAATGACTACTTACACTGGAATTTAGGTGCTACCAATTCGACTATCTTTGTCCTGATGATGACCCCACCTTGAATCACCTGATTACGGGGTCGAAACGTCGACACATCTCCAAAGAGTGGATGAGATAAATACAAAGAAATATTTGGAATCTTCAGGGCTTCCTGTATTGAAGGAGCCACTCGAAGTTCTTAATTTTCTTAAAACCACACTCTGCACTGATTGTATATATCACCTTCACTTACCTGCACATCAGCACTTTCACTGTTTTCCTAGGAGCACCTATTGAGACGAATATAATAAATAATACATTTCCGCGAATTTAATTACTTGTTCAATCGAAATTTACATGAAAAACGTCTAGATTAATATGATTTAAGTTATATGTGAAGTAATACATTTCTTTTGTATTACATTTATGGTACACTGAGAATTTTTTAAATATGCTATATTCCGCGGAAGTCTAGGTTACTTCCCCCTTGCACTGACCTTGCATACGATTACATTTATTACCCTGGTCATGAGGGTTAGAGGGTACTTGCCTCATTGTTTTACCTAAGAATGGACTTAGACACTGTAGGGGCATATTGCTCATGCAGGTATGCCCTCACCTGTGGTATAGTGCACCCTGCCTTAGGGTTGTAAGGCCTGCTAGAAGGGTGAATTACCTAAGTCACAGGCAGTATTTTGTGTGCATGGCACCCTGAGGGGGATGCCATGTCGACTTTGCCTTTTTCTCCCCACCAACACACACAATCTGCAACTGCAGTGTGCATGTGTTAGGTGAGGGGGTCCCTAAGGGTGGCACAACACATGCTGCAGCCTCTTAGAGACCTCCCCTGGTCACAGGGCCCTTGGTACCACTGGTACCTTTTACAAGGGACTTATCTGTGTGCCAGGGGTGGGCAATTGTGGAAACAATGGTACATTTTTAGTGAAAGAACACTGGTGCTGGGGCCTGGTTAGCAGGGTCCCAGCACACTTCCCAGTCAAGTCAGCATCAATATCAGGCAAAAAAGTGGATGGTAACTGCAACAGGGAGCCATGTTCCTACAGTCACTACAAGGTAAAACCTCAGCTTAAACTACAAAATGACCCTCACGCCTTGGAAGAAAACTCCCATATGGAGGAGGGTTGTTGATTTTTTGTATTTTAAAAAAACAAAATCACACATTTGTTTTTGAAAATAATTTTAACAAATTGAATGATTTGTCATTTGGCTCTGTTATGTTGATGGAGCAGTCTGTCAGACTTTCAATACTTTGACAGGAACTGCAGTGATGGTGGTTTTTGCCAAATCAAGGGATGTCTCCTGGGCAGGTAGACATTTCTACATTCAGCAGGCAGAGTGCCCTTCGCATGGCAGTAGTAAAGTATTCTGCCATGCTTATGGAGCATACTCCAGCCACCAAATTGTAAATGACCCCCTTATTCATGAGAGTCTACTAGAGTGAAAAACCTTTTTTCTAGTGCTGCTAAGTGCAGACTTTGCAAGGACTAGGCATGGGCAGAGTTCTGCTACATGTAACTCCGCGAAGTGCCGAAAAAGCTCTGCAGCGCTGCGAGGAGTACCGCTCTGCCAGCGGAGTTTGGGTAAGGCACACTGTTCGCACTGATTTTCAGCACTGGAGTGTCTCTGTGCTGTAAAATCTGTGCAAACGACATCACATGAAGCGCCAGTGGGCGCTAACTTATTTTTGCTGCTCCAATAGATTTTTTACTCAAGCAACAGCTTTCTCAACTCGAGTGGCAGCGTTCTCATCTGAGCAGTCCCATTCAGAAATCTTGCTTGTGCTCATCAATTTAGCAATTTCTCTTGCTCGCGCTCTCCAACCTAACATTGCCGCACACGAGCAAGAGGAAAAACTCCGCTCTGCGTCACTTCACAGAGTTTTTTGGAACTCCACGCAGAGTGCGGAGTGGGTTAAACACTGCAAACTCCGCCAGTGGAGTGGAATTCTTCAGCCACCCCTATCAAGCACCAGAGTGAGCTTCAGTGTTCAGGAAATAATGAGCAAAAAGGTTAGGGCTGGACTTTTGAATGGTATCCTGACAAGGAGTGGGTAGAAGCATTGAACATGTGCTCCTGTAATCAAATCACAGTCCATGAAGGTTTATATATAGACACTTGGAATATCAGAAAAGACTTTCAAATTTTTCCTAAAGTTGGGCCTTTGAAATGTTTTCACTTGTGGAGAACTGGGACAGTGTGCTAAACATACCTACGAAAGACACAACATTGGTGGAAGTGGATTTTAAGGTAGCTCCAAATACAGCATAATGGCGTTTAATAGAGCTGCAGAAAGCTAAGGTCTGACCTCCTCAAGCTGTGCTTGACTGCAGTATCCAGTCTTTCCATACTGAAGGATTCAACTTTCTAGCTCAAAGGCAAAGTTGTTGACTGGAATAACCTTTTCACCCTTAGCCAACACTTACAACATGGCCGGTCAACTGCAAATGGTAAAAAAAATCAAAAAATCAAATTCTTCTCATTGACTAACATTGGACTTTGGTTGCTATTTATTTCTGTTTGAGTGGTTTTCTTAAAAAAATATATAAATTTTGACCCCCTTAACATATTTTTTGAATTTTGTTGTATTTTAAAATATTACATTTTACCACTTGCCCATACACTACATGCATATTCTGTGAGGAAGTTATAGTTTTTGTGTGTGAAGTTACCAAAGATAAGTTTGGGGTTCCTCATAGAAACCACTGGTTTCTTTAATGAGGTAGATTGTTTAACTGTGTTGAAACTCAGGCACTGCTGACAGCAAGACTGAGGCTTCACTCTCCCATAATTTCACAATTCATTACTTGACATGATTTAAGAGTATTAGTTCCAGACCGCAACATGTGTCTGACATGAAATGGCAATTAAATTCTGAATTAAATGGCAATCATTCAACATAATAGGAGCCATCAAAATGCAGACTCGTCAGCTGTTAATGACTTTAGACTACAATAAATGTTCTTTTGAAAACATATTGATGTATTTGCAAAATAGACTGACAACGGAGACCTCACATTTACTGTAACTAACTCGTATGCCATCTGATTGCTACTTTAGTTTTTATTTAGGCTTACATTTCAAAATCAAAAAAGAAAGATTCTCCTGAAACCTATTGTTTTGCACAGTCACTAATTCTAATACATTAGAAGCAGTGCGAAAAAAGGTTCCCTTAAAAAAAGTGAATATAAGGGCAGAGGCGCTATTGAGTGGGTTTTATACCCTGCCAGACATTTTCTACAATAATACAACTGTTTAAAAAAGAAACAGATAATTATAGACTACCATATTGCAGCGGTTCCCAACCTTTTGACTTCTGTGGACCTCCACTTTATAATTACTGGAACCAGGGGAACCCCAGCCAATCATTATTGGAATCTGGTGATCCCCCACTGAGTCATTACTGAAAAATCTGTTAATATTATTTCATTTTTTAAGCAGTCTCGAACTCCTTGAGGAGGCTTTGCAGACCCCCAGGGGTCACTGGACCACATGTTGGAACCACTGCCATATTATGAGACCTGATTTGCAAGTGGTTGCATTTTTGTTTCTTGAGCATGTAAAACAACCAGTCTTTTTTCTAAATTGAATGGTTTCTTTATTTGTGAAATGGAAATTTACAAGTCACTGATCTACTTAAGGAAAGGTAGACTGGCAAGCTGGCTCGAAGAAGCAGAAAGTTCTGTGTAACAAGTGCATCAGTTGTCATTTCAATTACTTGGAGCCCAAATTTCACTTCGTGTGAACCGACAGGGTCCTGATCATTGCTATGCCAATAATCCAGGAACACTTATAGATTAAAACGAAAAAAATGTGCAGTACAAGTAAGGAAACCATCTTGACTCGATGACATGAATTACATGTTTTAGTTAAAACATGAAATTCCCGGCAGTGATAAAAGAAATCATTATTATTTTCTTATTTGATGTCGCGGGTGGAACGTGCAGTGCAGCCAGAGATCCGGATTTTGCTTCTTAAGAGGATCCTCAGTGGGAAAGCTCTTGAAACACTGCTTTACTCTGTCAAGATTTTTAATACCTCCAGCTGGAGTTTTTGATATGCCTGAAGGTAGATCTTACTTGTTCTCTTATCAAACACACAGGGCATAATAAAGAGTGCACGAGAGATTGACCCCAAATGATGTGTCCCCGTGAAACATTCCGTCGAAGCCTGATTACTCGAAAAGCCCGCACATCACAGTCTCAGTTAATGATGTCAGTTACCGTAGCAAGGTGCCGCGGGCACTCCGAGCCAAGGTCACACAGCGCACATTTTGGTTTCCAATTCCATGTTTATTGTTGCCTCTAAGCGCCAACCCAATTACATCTGCCTAGTATGTCAGTGTCCTTTCTGATGTTGCACAACACCAGCCAATAAATATAAATCTACACTTAAGGGAAATTTAAACCCTTGACCTGAACAAGAAACTACTTTTCTGGATTCTTAAGGTTCAGATTATAAATCATCTTATCTTTTCCAGTGGACACCTCGACTACATAAAACAGGAGATTGTTATTTAACTTTTATTGGAGGGCTGTGCCCTCATTGGCCGCTGACATTCAATGCCTGCGGGATATATTTCTTCTATTAACATTCAAGCCTTGCAGTAGATAAGAAATGCAACCCATTGCGTTTGATTTACACCGAATTATTAGCCCCTTGGCGGTCAGATAGGACATAATTTAGAGGGTTCTGTTTTCGAAAAACGCTTTATCATATTAGTAAAGGCATGTTTTGTACCCATGGCTAGGTCACACAAAATATTCCTATTTCGTGAGTCAGACGAACTCCCTCGTCACGAATATGCCTGTATCCGTGCAAAGTCTGGATTGCATTTTCTGTATCCTCACTGCCAAATTAACTTTTCTCATTTTATTTTCACATACGGTCACAAATCCACCTATAAATAAGTATTTATTTGTCACACTTCGAAAATGCAACGTGCGAATTGACTCGTTATATAGCTGCATATGTTTTTTTAAAAGTAAAAGCCATTATTTCAACTGATTAACATAATAATAGTGCAGAACATGCAGGTGCGAAGCACTCGCATAACTTGAGATCCCGCTGGCCTTATTGAAAAGCAGACCACCCAGTCCTGTGGGAGAGGTCTCAGCCCGGTGCCATATGCATTCCTCCGGCTCCTATCACTTTTCGTGTATCACCTAAAATTTCTGCTCTTGAAAATGTTAGAATGGCTAGCCCATTCAGAGTATAGGCGGGGCCTTCTTTGGGGTGTGAGGGAGCCTTGTACTGAAAAAATGATACTGTGCAAACGTCTGTGATGACACGTGCACATCCACAATATTATTACATGCAGGAGGTATACAGTCAGAACTCCCTGACCTGAATCCCTTCAGTCTTTAGTGACTTCCTTTGATTTCATCTGAATGAGTGTGAGTTGAGGTAATTTAACTGATACTCAAGGTTCTACTTAGCAGTTTGAAAGATTTTGCCATAGTGTACCAAGTACCTGATTCACAAACTGCACTTGTGAGTAAGTTCACACTTTTGAGTAACTTTACCACTTTTCATTATCCACAAACTACACTTTTGTCTTAACATACACATTTGTTGTAACTTACACTTGTGTAGTTAATTCAAGACTACACAGGACAAATCCCTGGTACTGCAACTCCCTCCCATTGAAAATAATGGAGTTAGGATCTTAAAATAAAACCCCATAAAAATGATATTAATTTAAAGAATATGAAATAGTTAAAAAGATAAATGAATATAACTTAAAGTTAAAAAAATATAAAAAATATAACAAATAGTACATACTATTTATTTAATTGTCACATATTTCAGGTTTTTACCTATTTTATATTTACATAATAATAAGTATGTACTGTTTTTATATTTTTTTAACATGGATTTATGAGACTTGGCACTAAATATTACATGTGAATTGTTGTCTTGTAGTCCGACATAAATACTGATTGTTTGTCAGCACTTTGGACTATGCATGGAACTTGCTTTTGAAGTGCAGATCCTGAATAATCATTTCGTTGAGATGGAGATTTGAAGTGAATTTGGGTACTGTGTATGAGCTCTTTTGCATTAACCGTATCAACTGAGCTGTGAAAGAGACAAACTTTTCTGTTATAAGAATTTTGGCATGGGAAGTTTAAGAACTCTATGAACTCTGAAGTACTATAATAATATGGCATTCAAAGGCTCTAATTTTAAAACTATAATACAATAATTATATCTTTTGATCTTAAATGAAGAAATCCACTGGAAAAAATACATATATTCCTGGACAATTTTTGCAGATGGAAGGACTGCAATGAAATAATGTGTTACTCGAGAGGTTAAGGTGTTAAATATGTGTTGTAAGATCTGTAGTGTGAAAGCATGATATGGAGCTCAAATGTGCTACAGGTCGCATTTCGAGGCCTTGGCAAGTCTACAGGACAATATAATAGGCACATTTCAGTTTAGCAGTGTCACAATGATGTAGGTTTCTTTCACTGGTACCCGTGGCTACTTGCCCTAAAGTCCATTAAAGGCACCCTGCAAAGTATCAAAGACCAACTACAGGCTGTGAATCCACATATGGTCAGCTGACATGTCACACACCATCCAGGTCCAGATCCAGAACTGTGTGGTTCACTTTCCATTTTTATCAATGTCGGCTACTCTCACACCTGGCAGGAGCCTGCATGACCCATAATTTCATGACAGTGGCACCAGCATGTGCTGCCAGCTCTGCAAAATATTGACTAGTTTCAAAGTCAAGCCATGTTACCCTGGGGGCAGTTAGTGGTTAGGGTGTCCAGGGGGTCTTTGTACACCAAGCAAAACTGAGACTGCTAATCAGTGTTGATAGACAGTTGGTTGTATTGCTCCTCATGGCTATTTTACACAGCACAAGGCTTATCAGTGAGTTTGTTATTGTCACATTGCAGATGATAAAATCTGAAAGATAATTATATCAATCTTGGATGGCCTGATTCATGGCTCAGCATATCCTACTCATATTGCATTCATTAAGCTAGTCACATTTCCCAACCCTTATACAGTTGCTGCTAATTTTCACATCCTTTGAAGTCCTTCTTGAAATACATCAATGTGACTCACAACAAGTAGCAACAATGAGGTTGTGGCATTTGACAAGAAGTCTGTTCACTCTGTAATTCCAAAATTTCATTTTTTACATCCTGACCATGTGCAGAACACTAATTACTAGCATAGGTGTAGATCTTCATTGTAGATCATTCACTATTGAATGGACTATACTTTGTCCTTGCCAATGTGTGGAGTTCTCTTTGATAATGGTCTACTTTGTTAGCAGTTTGCAATGTTAGTGTCCTGAAATACTTGAATAAGTATAACTGTTAGACCTGGCATCCTTGGCGTGGTCTCCCTAAACATTTTTGCCTCTGCTTCTCAGGTTGTTGACTGTGTGCTGGACTCTGTTTTTGCTGTTTTTGTTACTCTAAGGCACTTAACCACTTCTGACCAGCGCTAAAGTGCAAGTGCTCCCTCTGTGAAATTGTATGTGTAATTGGCTTTTCCCTGATTGGAATATTTGATTTAGTAGTAAGCCCCTAGTAAAGTGCACTAGAGGTGCCCAGGGCCTGTAAATCAAATGCTACTAGTGGGCCTGCAGCACTGATTGTACCACCCACATGAGTAGCCCTGTAAACATGGCTCAGACCTGCCACTGTAGTGTCTGTGTTTGTAGGTTGAACTGCCAATTCGACCTGGTAAGTGTACCCACTTGCCTGGCCAAAAGCTTCCCTTTTTATACATGTAAGACACTTAATAAGGTACGCCCTAGGTAGCCACATGGGCAGGGTACAGTGTATTTTGAAGGTGGGACAGGCACTGATGTGTTTTACATGTCTGAACAGTGAAATACTGTCAAATTCAGTTTTTACTGCTGCAAGACCCGTTTGTCTCATAGATTAACATGGGGGCTGCCTTTAAATGTCTTTTAAGTGTGTTTTCCCTTTGAGAGCGGATAGAAATGTGGAGTTTAGAGTCTCTGACCTCACAATTTAAAAATACATCTGATAGTGAAGTTGGTTTTTAGATTGTTAGTTTGAAGATTCAACTTCTAGAAAGTAGGCATTTTCTTGCTTAAATCATTCTGTGACTCTGCCTGTTTGTGGATTCCCTGTCTGGGTCAAACTGGCAGTTAGGCTGTTTGTGAATCTCCTCTTGACAGTGACACAAAGGGAGCTGGGGTGTAGCCTGCATATTCTGATGAGCCATCTGGGCTAGAGTAGAGGGAGAAATGGTCACTTACTCATGAATGGGCTGCACCTGCCCTCACACAATGCAGTCTCCAGCCCCCTGGTGTGTGTCTGGGGCCTGGCCTGGGCAAGGCAGGATCCTGTAAACAAGAGAGACCTAACTTTGAATTTTGCCTACTTCAAAAGCAGAAAGGAGTATAAGTAGGGGACCCAAAACCCGAGTCTTTGGATTTCTTCAAGATGGCTTCTGGATTCAAGAGGAACCTCTGCCAAGAAGAAGAGCTGAAGAACTGAGGAGAAGTGCTGCCCCTGCCTGTGACTGTCCTTTGTTGGGCTATCCTGCAGTTTCTGTGTCTTCCTGTAAAACAGAACAAAGACTGGACTTTGTTGTGCATTCCTGCTTGAGAAGAATCTCCAAGGGCTTGGACTGAGCTTGCCTCCTGTTTTGAAGTCTCAGGACCCTCAAAGACTTACTCTACCAGCAACTGGATTCTCTGCTAAGACTCCTGCCCTGCCAAGTGGTGCCCCCACCCAGTCCCTAGGCCCTTGAAAGGTGAAGTTGGCAGAACAAGGTCTGAAATCCACGCACAGAACACTGTGAGGGGAAGTTTTTGACGCACCACCTGCAACACGCCTGAAAAACGCCACGCCACCCGCTTCACGGCTGAAACCGACACCCCACCTGCCTCGTGGCTGGGAAATCAATTCATCACAGATGGAGAAATGACACAACACCTGCTTGCAGCTTCTGATATGACGCAAACCCCACACAGTGCGGTTTTCAAACACCGTGTGACAGGCTTTCTCACGCATTATCGCTAGTTGTCAAGTCATCGTGAACCTGCGCGGATCGAAGTGCCCTGTCCAGAAATCAATGCATCACTGTCCTGGGGGGGAGAAAAATTATGCATTGCCTACCTGACCAGAGAAAAAACGACGCACAACCTCACTTGCAAGTAAGGAATCGATGCATCTCTGACTTTTCCGAAACACGCTGAACCTTGCGGCTTAATTTTTGACGCAAACCAGGCACTTTGTGTAAAATCAACGTTTCAATGGTTTTCTATGGAGTAAAACTCTTAGGGGGTTATTCTAACTTTGGAGGAGGTGTTAATCCGTCCCAAAAGTGACGGAAAAGTGACGGATTTACCACCAGCCGTATTACGAGTCCATTATATCCTATGGAACTCGTAATACGGCTGGTGGTATATCCGTCACTTTACCGTTAATCTTTTGAAAATTCATATCTTGACTTGTGTATGTTGGATTTTTGTTGTTTTGATTTTGTTTGATTTAGATAAATATTGCCTATTTTTCTAAACTGGTGTGGTGTCCATTTTGTAGTGCCTTCCCTGTATTACTGTGTGTGTTGGTACAAATACTTTACACATTGCTTCTGGGTTAAGCCTTTCTGCTTGTGCCAAGCTACCAAGGGGGTGAGTGGGGGTTAACCCGGTGTGTTTCTCCTTTGTCCTGACTAGAGTGAGGGTCTTTGCTTGGACAGGGGGTAACCTGACTGCCAACCAAAGACCCCATTTCTAACAATAATGATCAGTAAATAAATGAGCAGAGATTTATGTGTGTCATTTGATTTGATCCAGCGTCTTCAATGTAAGCTTATTTTTGGGATGTACGTAAAAATGTGTGTGAATGTTTGTAGTGATTTGTACTATATATGCCACTTTGCGTTTTGTCTCATGATGTGTGTGTGTGTTTGACTACATTTGCCATTTCTATTTTTTTTTTTTTTAACAGAAGCTCTTATTTTGTTATGCCAATACCCATATGAGGTGTGATTCTGATGGTCAGTAGTAGGGTGATTTGTTTTAGGAATATATTTCTGAGTGTGCTGGCTTTGAAGCAGTAATTTGGTATCTTCACTTTCACTTTACTGGGAACTTGTTATTAAGCTATGTGTACAGTTTGTGCATGTTAGCTTTTGGTTATGAATTTCAGTTTGCTGAAGAACATTTGTGTGATTACTAGGTGGCTGCAGACCAGATGTCGGCTTGTTTGATCATCCATTTTCAATTTACGGCTAGAAATGTAATTAATATAAACCTTTTGTCTCAAGCTATATCACACTTTCTATTTTGGTAAGGTCTAAACACCAGACTGTAAGGAGCCTCTAACAGGCCCAAGGCACATGGATTGGATGATCAGATTCTTATTGTTAAAAGACCTTTGTGGCTTGATATTCATCATTCTCATCAGTTTGTATTCTAATTGAACATTACATGTCCTGGGAGTTTCTTTCATGTTCAAAGCTCAGTGAACTTGACATTAAATGAATCAAATGTGGATAACATTTTTGTTATGTATGGCAGACATTGAGAACCTCTATTATGAACACCAGATATTACATCTGGCTATTCATTGCCTGTAGGTGGCAGTGATGACGCAGAAAAAGAGGGTCTAACATATATCCACATATCATGTAAACAAAATCGTATAATGTAGTGTGATTTTAGTAAAGAAAATAATGTACAAGGGAAATTGTGCCCTCGGAGTAGTTCGCCAATATTATAAACGTGCTTTATTAATCATGAAGAATTGAAAAATGTAGTAATCCGTCATAATTGCAAATGTGTGCCATGATTTCTTATTGAAAACTGTTTGTTCTTAGCTTAAATTTAGTAGAGGCTTTGGCCTAGTTGCCTGGTCTCAAATACTAACTGTGTGGCTTTCCCTTGAACTAATGTAACATATATTCTTGTTTAAAGTTGTATTTTTCCAGTAGAGATGACTAATACACTTATCTCCAAGGTTTCGTACTAGGCCAGTTTCATCCCCTTTGAAGCAAGGTCAGTCTCTGCAGGTGCGGACAAAGGAGGTACAGATATCAAAATAATTGGCAAGCCATGTTACAACTTGTTTCCAAGACTCCAAGGACAATGTATGGATAAATGAGTACTAGTAGAAAGACATTTTTCATTGGTCAATTTGAAGCCACCTTATGAACCCTGCAATGGAAGACCCTGCAGAATTTGGAATGTTTCTTACTTAAACCCACTGGACAAAGAGAAGTCAGCCATTTTCCTTGATGTCATCTTTGAAGCCAAATGCCAGACGCCATCTTAGACGACATCCTGATGCCCTTTTCTCTATTACTGAGAAAGAGACTTTGAGAATTCTCACCCTAGAGGCTTTAACTTTAAATTGCCCTGTCTTGCCCATGCAATAATTTTGCCCATTCTCCTTGCTGCTGCAAGGAAACTTGCCCTTAACTTTGCCCCTTTGAAATTCTGCCCCATTCTGGTCGAACCGGTACCTGAAGGACGAAGACTTTCTTGAATGCTGAATGTAATTGGTAATTATGAAAGGATAATTGTATTATGCATTGTGTTTTTTTTCCCTTTTAGGTACCAACTGCTATTTTGATAAGGCCCGAGCTAGAAGTTTTCCAAATTTGTGTTGACTAAATTTGTTTTGCATGAAGCCCCACATGCTAATGCTAATTAGAGGTTAGTCGAGGTATGAACTTGATGCACCATGCTGAATTGAAATCTTGTCATGCTGACCGATGTATGAAATTAGTCAAAATCAGTTGCTTATATTAGTGATTTGTATCGCAATAACTGAATGTACTATTATTCAGATATTTCGTAGATTGCGTTTCTTCCGCCGCTATGGACAGCTAGTAATGTTCGTATACATATATCATTTGGTTTTGAGACTTATATACATTGTGCTAGCTTTGTTAATATAGGGAAATAAATTCACTAACTTTTAATAAACCGGTGTGGTTATTCATGACTGAAAGGTCATGGCGCGTCGAATTACCAACTGTTATTGATTCCTAACGAGTTATTTTGATTCATTAACTGAGTATTGACTATCGACTACAATAGTTATTGATTATTGATTTAAGTGACCCGACTATTCAAGGATGAGGAGAGCCCAACTCGGCTAAAAGGTTCACCGACCTCCAACGTGTCCAGGTACAGGTAATCTATAAGGGCTGGACGCGTTATCAGTAGATGGTAGCAGAGATTGATGGTTTCGCTCTTTGGGACCCCATCCGAGCAATAGACGGAGTTAAGTTAGAATTTTGTTTGATAAAACAAGTTGAAGAGATGATGATGCCCTAAGTCCCCAATGACTTTCCCGGGATCTCGGAGCTTGCGAATGGAGGACATGGAGGTGTGAGAATGTTTTCGGCGTTTCTAGTGACGGTATGAGTGAAGTTAGGGTTTTGCGCTTGCACAGCTTATTGCCGCAGATGAATTGAGAAGTTTGTGAGGATTTTAGGGGGGTTACGAACTCCAGTTGAAGTTTTAGAGGAGTGTGACTCCAAAGTGTGAGAGTAGGGAAGTCGTCAAACTTTACATGTGTGTAGCGCTTTGTGCAGAAAAATTGTCCACGTGGTTGTTGATGTTGAGACGGGCCCTGCGAGGTCAAGAGACTCCGGAGTATGTTGAAAAGTGTATGAGACACTTGATTGATGTTGTAATCTATTCGGTTTAGTAGGTTGATCGGGCGTGGTCAACAAGTTAGTATGAACATTGAGGTATGAGAGAAAAATTTCGACTTTGAGATTTGACGAATTCTAAAGCGCGCTAGAATAGTTCATTGATCAGTTGAGAGTAAAGTTTGCGGGTCAAATTTTACTTGTGAAAGTGGGAGACCGAGAAAGATGGAATAACTGCAGAGGCTAGTGAAAAATCCCTAAGGTTTCTGAAGCGAGTGTGTTACCCTTCCTGTAGTAAACCGACGGATTTGTTTTCTTCTTTTGGTTAGTGCTCACGATATATTGCAGAAATTAGTTTTGAGTGAAGCTGAATGAAGGAGGATAAGCTACGGGACTTTGTCAGCCGCAGTGTGTGAGTGTGATGTCACTAGGAGCCGCGCTGGGATAGGTTGGTTGGCGAGAAGGGTCGCGCACGGATTGGACGCAGTCCATGAAGCGCAATTGGTGGGGAAAGGCAAGCAAAGAGTATTCCGGGAATTAAAGTCACTTATTGATTACTCATTTTGAAAAATAAAAGACGGAAATATGAAGTTTTTCAAAGCATTTAAGAGTGCCATGAGGGGAGATGTTTACATTAAAGCAAACGTAGGAGAAGAAACACCACCTGAGGGTACACCAGCTTACATCGAAATTGAAGAAAACGGTGTGGCACCATGTCTTTGGCTAAAGCAATGGTGCAAATTAACAGAGAAGCATGGAAGTGTAGCGTTCCCTATTCATGGGCCGTTTAACCTAAGGGTTTTGGAAAATTTAACATTCGCGCTATACGACATGAAAGTACCTCCAAGGCCATCACAGTTTGAGGCGCTAGCAATCTGGGAGCTAATAGCTAGAAGCCAACAACAAAAGAAATTTGAGACAAGAATAAGAAAAGTAGAAAAGACACTAGCGGATGCTAGATGGGATAGCACACAGAAGGTTTGGAGATCAGACGTACTACAGGGAATTAGATTGTTTCCAGCAATCACTGATGAAACAGAGACGGAGGGAAAGAAAGCTACCTATAAAACAAACAGGAGTCAGTCCAGAGATAGGGAGAACAACATAAACTCGAGAAGGTGAGACGAGTCAGACGATGAGGAGTTTATTATACAATTGCTGAATGATCGCCCGCTACCATATGTGGAAAGCAAAAAAGGATCAAGCATTAGTACTGCCCCTCCAGAACCATTACAGGGTAATGTGACACCGAATTTGAGAATATCACAAAGATAGAACGGTCCCGATATGCCTTTTCCACCACAAATACCACAAGTCCAGAGAATATATCCTGACGTCCCTAGATTGAAACCTGTCGATACTTATCAGCCGCTGGTTCAAAGACACTGCTGTGATGAGCATAACTTGGGAACAACTTCTGGCTTAGGGGCTCAGGGGGGACAGAGTTACCAAAGACCGACGTTGATTCAAGCCGAATCAACGCAAATTTTGATGCCTCAAAAGCAGGTACAAGAATTGCCGAGGTACACTCGAGTAACAGAGGGCCAAATAGGTATGCCAGCAATGATGAATCATAATGTGGGGATTAACATGCCACAGAATTCAGGGAACAGACAGAATCCAGATGCAATATCTCTGCCTATCACCGTGGGTCCGCCAGTACCACTATATATACAGGCAAACTCAAACGCATGCGACCAAGGGGTAATGGTACAAAGTGAGACAGGGAGAAGATGCACAGAAAACACTCCAGAAATGACTCCGATAGCAACACTGCCAAATGGATCTGGGTCCTTGTCAGAATTTAGTCCAATTCCAATTTGTGCTCCGTCGACTGTGGTAAGGTCAAATCCACCACTATTAATACCGTTAACTTCAAAGACTGAAAAGTTACCGCAGCCATCAGTAGCAGTTGATGTAAGCGCTACATTGATGGGACTGAACGCACAACAGCTAACACAATGGTTCAACAACCTGAACTCCCCACAGAGTACATCCAGCGGAAAGGGAGAAGAATACCTGAATAAAATAAGATTGGGCATGGAAGCAGATGAACTAGTAGAGGGAACAATGGGTCTGAACAAGTTAGAGTCATACACAGAAGAAGAGTTGAGATACATGTGCCCCAGGATTACTAGAGAAGTGAGCAACATACATAAGAAGTTACAAGAAATTGCAGACAGAAATGAGATTGACCTAGGTAAGACTAAACACTTGAGCAGAAGTTGCAGGCTAGACTTTGAGACAAAAGATTTTGAACACATGAGATCGGCAGGGATGAAGACGCACCTTAAAGAGATACTGCAGAGCACACAGGTCTGGAGATGTCTAGATAAATGGGAAAGTAGAAGTGTTAAGAAAAAGGACAAAAAGAAAGAAAGTATCCCAGATCGGAATAAAAAGGCACAACAGAATGACGACCTGATAACCATGTTGCCAATGAGAGAGACAGCAGGGGGAAAACTTGTACATGTACCATGGCACAGGTGCGATATTCAGTCCTTTACGGATGATTTCCCCAAATTGAGAGAGAAGCCGATTGAATGGTATCAACAGACAGATAGATTTGTGAAACTCGCAAAATGTCTCTGGGAAGACCTGAATACTTTATTTGAAATTGTGGTTCCGGCAGATTTATGGGAAGATTGCAAAAGGGCAGTAGGTTGGCCGACGAGTGAACCAGAAAGAGATAGGGACACAGGTGCACCATCGCCTACGGTAATGAGTTTATACCATAAGGTGATCGAGCACTTGAAAACCAAGGTTGCGTCGAAAAATGTGGATTGGCAGAGGATTGACAGGACAGCACAAGAGGCTAAAGAATCGATACATGCATACTATGAGAGATTGTTGAAAGCGTTTAAAAATTACAGTGGCACGGAAACGATTGAGGCAAAGGACATGCTCCATTTTGTGTTCAGATTTGTGGAAGGGCTGATACCTGAGGTCAGTCAGATGATTAAAATGCATTTGATTTGTTGGCAGTCGAAATCGATCGATGAAGTGTTGAACTATGCAAAATACTGCAGTGATGAGATTGAGACAAAACAGAAGAGATTGAAAGAAAAGGTGATGGTGATGCAGCTCAGAGCGGCTCAGATGGCTTTGCAAGGTATACAAGGTTTTCAACAACAGATTCCGCAGCAACAACAACAGGGAAATGCTATGTTTCAGCCGCAGATGCGAGGCAGAGGTCGAGGAGGTTTTGTGAATAATGGTCCTGATTTGAATACTGTCATGATTCCAAATGGTATACAGGCAATGAAGAAGGTGATGCCATGTCACACGTGCGGAATCGTCGGGCATTGGAAACGGGAGTGCCCAATGATGGTGCAGGAAGGTGTAGGTCAGCAAAACAATGATGTCAATGCATTCCAGAATATGAAAGGACCGAAATTGAGAGGTCCAAATCCAAATTTTCAGAATAATATGAATCAGATGCAGGGTTTACAACCCATACAACCGCAACAGGTGCAAATGCCCCGTGCACAAATGGCACAGTTGCAGCCAATGCAACCGCAGTTTCCCATGGTACCTAATCAGCAAATGCAAATACCCTTAGCACCAATGAATCAGCAACAAGTAATGCTTCCTCACCAGGTCACGGGTCAAGTAATGAACCAAAATGACACAGTACACCAATTCCCTTTACACAGTGAGGATGGAATAAACGATGTATGGGAGAGTGAAAGTTCAGATGAGGAGGGAAATTGTATGCTTGCAGCATCTTTGGAAGTTGATCAAAAGGGTCCGTATGTGGAAGGAAGAGTTATGGGTCATCGCGTTTCATTCTTGGTTGACACCGGAGCTACACGCTCTACAGTTAGAAGCATCAAAGTACCAAATTTGCCACTTTCAGGGAGAACAGTTCAAGTAGTGGGAGTAGCAAATAGGTACCTGACGAACCCAATCACAGATCCAGTGCAAGTCAGGATCGGTAACTATCAAGGGTCACCTAAATTTGTGGTGTGTGACTCAAGCCCGATATCACTGTTAGGGAGAGACCTATTGTGCAAATTGGGATGTTCAATTACGTGCTCAAATAATGGAATTAAAATTCAGACAAACAGTGATAGGGAAGAAGAGGACAGTGTAGGAGGGGACGAAGTGGAAACTGTTGATGAAGAGTATCCCCTGATTACTCTTTACCCAATGCTCACTGAAGCAGATATTCCCGCTGAGTTACAGGAAACAGTCGGAAAGGAAGTGTGGGATATGACAGGGAAAGAAGTAGGATTGGTCAAAGGAGTAGAACCAGTGAAAGTGACTGTAAAACCCAATGTAACTTTTCCTCAGACCCCACAATACCATATGGCGCAAGACACCCTCATGAAAGTCGCTCAACTCATTGATGAGTTTGTAAAACAGGGATTACTAAAAAAGTGTTAAGCAGTCCATGTAATTCACCAATTATGGGACTGATAAAGCCGAGTGGAAAGGTCCGGATTGTTCAGGATTTGAGGAAGATAAATGACATAATAGTCAAATGTTGTCCCGTAGTACCAAATCCAGCTGTGATAATGTTTCAAGTTCCCTGTGATGCTGAGTGGTTCTCAGTCATCGACTTGTCACAAGCATTCTTTTCTGTGCCTCTTCACGAGGACAGCCAATTTCTCTTTTGTTTCAAATTCCTGGACAGGGTCTATAGTTGGTGTCGAATTCCTCAAGGGTTTTCGGAGTCACCATCAATTTTCAATCAGATTCTAAAGAAAGATTTGGAATCATTGGAATTACCGTTCGAATCGACCTTGGTGCAATACATTGACGATCTGCTAATCGCATCTAAGACAGAAAGTGACTGTACAGCAGATACCATTGCCCTACTGAATCATTTGGGAAGGAACGGACACAAAGGGCCTGATTCAGACCTTGGCAGACGGCGGAGGCCGTCCGCCAAGGTCCCGCCGACAAATGACCGCACCGCGGTCAAAAGACCGCGGCGGCCATTCAAACATTTCCGCTGGGCCGGCGGGCGCTCTCCAAAAGAGTGCCCGCCGGCCCAGCGGAAATGCCCCTGCAACGTGGATGCCGGCTCAGAATTGAGCCGGTGTAGTTGCAGGGGTGCGACGGGTGCGGTTGCACCCGTCGTGTATTTCAGTGTCTGCAAAGCAGACACTGAAATACTTTGTGGGGCCCTCTTACGGGGGCCCCTGCAGTGCCCATGCCATTGGCATGGGCACTGCAGGGGCCCCCAGGGGCCCCGCGGCACCCCCTACCGCCATCCTGTTCATGGCGGGTTTCCCGCCATGAACAGGATGGCGGGAGGGGGTGTCTGAATCCCCATGGCGGCGGAGCGCACTCCGCCGCCATGGAGGATTCAATCGGGCAGCGGTAAACCGGCGGGAGACCGCCGGTTTACCCTTTCTGACCGCAGCTGAACCGCCGCGGTCAGAATGCCCTTGGGAGCACCGCCAGCCTGTTGGCGGTGCTCCCGTGGTCGGTGACCCTGGCGGTCACCGGCCACCAGGGTCAGAATGACCCCCAAAGTGTCCCCTTCAAAATTACAATTTTACCAGAAGAAGGTGAAATATTTGGGTCACCAAATAGAGAAAGGGTCACAAAGAATTATGAAAGAAAGGATAACAAGTGTGCTCCAGATGAGTCCACCAAAGACGAGAAGAGAAGCGAGAACGTTTTTGGGAATGGTGAGCTACTGTCGCCAATGGATTCCCAATTTTTCGACTCTAGCAAAACCTTTACTGAAACTGACCCAGAAAGATGCGCTGGATGAAATAGAGTTGAAAGGAGATGAGATGGATGCTTTTATTGTGTTAAAGGAATACATGTGCAGGGCTCCGGCTTTAGGTATGCCTGATTACATGAAGCCTTTTACACTGTTTTGTCATGAACGTGATGCATGTTACTTGTCTGTCTTGACTCAAGCCCATGGTGGCGTTAACAGACCAGTAGCATATTTTTCAGCTACTTTGGATCCGGTCGCAGCAGCACTGCTGCGGTGCTTGCGTGCCGTAGCAGCAGTTGGTATCAGCCTAACCCAGAGTGAAGGAATAGTGATGGGACATCCTTTAACAGTCATGGTCCCTCACTCAGTCGAGATACTTTTGACACGTTCCCGAACACAGCACATGACTGGTGCTAGGCTTACAAGGTATGAGACAATAATTTTGGGATCACCGAATGTGCAGCTGAAAAGGTGCACTACGTTGAACCCAGCAACCTTGTTTCCCAGTGAAAATGTCGAAATTGAGAACGCTGAAGACGTTGAGCACGACTGTCTTCAGGTGACTGAATTTTGTACAAAACCAAGACCTGAGAGAATCTTAAGAGATGCGCTGGGGATATTGAAAGCAGGATATGCTGTATGTACGATAACAGGGGTTCTGGAAGCATCCTGGCTTCAAGGAGTTTACTCTGCACAAGTAGCGGAATTGGTAGCACTTACCAGAGCTTGCCAACTTTCCGCATTGATGAAAGTCACCATTTATACTGACAGTCAGTACGGATTTGGAATAGTGCATGACTTTGGACAATTGTGGTCACAAATTGTGGTCACAAAGAGGCTTCATGACCTCTTCAGGATCACCAGTAAAAAATGGCGAAAGAATAAGAGAGTTGTTACATGCCATGTAATTACCAGGAGAAGTGGCAGTGGTAAAATGCAGGGCACACTCGAAATCACAGGATTACATTTCTCTGGGAAATGGATATGCAGATCAAGTCGCAAGATTTTGCGCATTGAACTGCATATTGCTCAGAGATGAATGGAACTTGATAAAAGAGCCAGAAATTTAACCAAGCGAAGCCTTTGCTCTAAAAGTCGTAGATACAATAGATGAATTGAAGTCTTTACAGAGCGATGTTAGTGAGGAAGAGAAACTCTCATGGAGCAAATTACAATGTGTAAAGAAACCAGATGATTTGTGGGTTTCAAGTGAAGGGAAATTGGTTCTGCCTAACAGTCTGTTGACACAATCGGCCAGATTCTACCATGGACAGACTCATCTTGGAAGGGACGCAATGGTCAGACTATTCAAAACTGATTGGTTTAACCCCAAATTCTGTCAAGTTGCTGAAGCAGTTTGCCACCGTTGCGTCATTTGTCAACAAATGAACGCGGGGAAAGGAACAGTAGTAAATTTGAGCCACATTGGGAGAGCTGGAGGTCCATTCAGCAGGATGCAAATGGATTTTATTGAAATGCCTGTGCATGGAGGCTTGAAGTATGTGTTGGTGATTGTGTGTATTTTTAGTCACTGGATTGAAGCATACCCCACACGTAGAAATTACAGTCTCACAGTTGCCAAACTACTCTTGAGGGAACTAATACCACGGTTCGGATTCCCGATCTCTTTAGAATCAGATAGGGGAAGTCACTTCAGTAACGAAGTAATAAAATTACTGTGTGCAGCGCTGAACATTGAGCAAAAGTTGCATTGTAGCTACCGCCCTGAAGCCTCAGGTCTAGTGGAGCAAATTAATGGCACATTGAAGTCAAGGATGGCGAAAATATGTACATCAACATACTTGAAATGGCCTGACGCATTGCCTTTGGTGTTAATGTCAATGAGAAACACCCCTGATAGGAAAACTGGACTGTCCCCACACGAGATCCTCATGGGCAGGGCTATGAGACTTCCAGCAGTTCCTGCAAATGCTCTTTTGAATATTACACATGATATGGTGTTGGACTACTGCAAAGGTCTAGCTGATGTGGTACGCTCTTTTTCTCACCAGGTGGAGGCAACCACCTTGCCACCGATCCAAGGTCCAGGACACGCCCTGAAAGCAGGTGACTGGGTCGTGATAAAGAAGCACGTGAGGAAGTCGTGTCTGGAACCTCGTTGGAAAGGACCTTTCCAAGTGATTCTGATGACTACTACCGCTGTGAAGTGTGCAGGAGTTCCCAACTGGATTCACGCCAGTCACACGAAAAGGGTGACTTGCCCCACTGAAGAGGAAGTTGAAGCACTGAAATCACCAGTGACCGACAAGAAAGTACCAGACACCGAGACAAAGCAGCGAGAAGCTGGAGGTGAACAAGCAGAATTAGAGGAGGGAGAGATACTCTCTGAGGAAGAAACAGCCGATCAATTTGATGAGAACGGAGGAGAGACATCAGAAAGTGACGGAGACCCTGAGGGTGACAAAGAACCTGCAACAAGTGAAGATGCAGGAGAGCCTGATCAGAGGAGGGCTTTCCCAGAAGCAGACGATACAGGAAAAGAAAAGAAAAATCTGATCGACCTCCTGGAGGAAGAAAAAGAGGAGGGACAAAGTGAAATCGCTCAACCCCTTTTGGAATCGGTTGCAGGTCCCTCGGGTGAAAACAGTGCGAAACGGAGGCAAAGTATATCACCAGTGAAACTAAGGATCAAAGAAATACCAAATGAGGATGAAGAACCAAAGTTGAAAGAGAAAAGAAAAGAAGTGTCTGTCGCAATAGCAACACCAAGTGAAGAGAAAGACCTGACCAAGGAAGAAAGCACATGTGAGAGAGAATCAAAGGGGGATGCAAAATTGAAAAGAAAAAGAATACCGAGCAGAAGGTACTCTGGTCCGGAGTGGGCATACATAGCCGCTAACGATTGGTCAGATGAATTCTTATCTCTCAGTCTCGAGAACGAAGAAGCAGAACTCAACTTTGGCACTTGAGAAGTGAAACCCCATGAACTTTACCGAATAAGACTTTGATAACCTGATTGACTTTTAAA
Source organism: Pleurodeles waltl (assembly GCF_031143425.1). NCBI lineage: Eukaryota > Metazoa > Chordata > Amphibia > Caudata > Salamandridae > Pleurodeles > Pleurodeles waltl. The sequence goes on from NC_090451.1 coordinate 463,947,225, forward strand.
CCGGCTAAGACATTGCTAAACTTGATTGACTCTGAAACCGATTTTAAGACAAAGCTGCTAACCGATAAGAGACTAAGCTGCTAAAGAAAACTGTGTGAACATTGAACTCGTTCAGCTTTGTATATATCTGCAAATCCGATTTGATAAAGTGTCTTCAACTTTTTGATTCTATACAGATCATGACAGGCTACACTGCACAGGGGCATAAAATGAAGTGTTGTAAATACATGTGTATAGGTCTAATAACTGCATGCGTACTAATCATTGTAGCGATAGTTCTTGGAATGCATGGAAAGGATGAGAAAGGGACGAATTATGCTTTTACTTCTAGACCTACTATTACTACTGAACTAACAGCCTTAAAAAGACTCGAACAAGACGAAAGACATCTGCATGATAAAAAGGAACTTTCGTCTAATGTTTTCTATCGCTTGCTGAGTGAGTATGTTGAGACCATGGATGCAAAAGATTGTTATGTGTGTACACAAATACCTACCTCAGTAGTGGAAGGGGTGACGTATCATAGCATGCCTCTTACGTATGGAATTACATGTAGTATAATAATGTCCAGGTTTTATGGTCAGCAGTACATTCATTATTTTTACTCCAATTATGATGTTACATTCGCATATGTCCCCATAATCGAGTATCTGAGTAAAGTAGCCAGAGATTATTATATAAAATTGATGAGGGGCTTCTTTGAGCCGTTGTCACCTTTTCACACAGCTCACGCACATATGAGAACCTTACATGCTTGCTTTCACCAGTGGAAATAAACTTCTTAGACCGCACTGACGACAGGAGTAAAGAAATGAAGGAAGAATTAGAAAGGGAATTACATAAAAGGACATCTGTAGATAACTAGGCTTTTGCCGCAATAAAGACACAAGGAAAGATAGCTTTAGATACGTTACACGTAGGGAGATTCTGTATACATAGACATAAATCATATTATGACACAGTCTTTGTGGGAACGAGTCAATGTAAACACAGGTTTTTGTTTCAACCTAAATGGACGTTCATGCTGAATGGACCACACCCGGTTGTTCCAGGGGTATATTATATTTGTGGACCTAACGCCTATTATCGTCTTCCTAAAGGATGGTATGGGAGATGTTATTTGGGAATAGCGTTTCCAAAGATTTACCAACTAGACGACTTAAAGAAATTTCCAAAGCTGTCTGAATCACATCATGTTCAGAAGAGAGAGACAGCTTCTGGTGTGGTAGGAGATATATTTGGAGCTTTGATTCCTTCAGTGGGAGTCATTTTGAACTCAATTAAGATACGAAAGTTGTCTACTATTGTGGATAACATGCTGACAAAATTCTCAGGAGCTATAATACTGATGGATGCTGAACTCGCTGCAGAAAGAGCTATGACTCTTCAGAATCGGCTTGCCTTAGACATTCTTTTAGCAAAGGATGGCGGCGTTTGCAAAATGCTTGGTACGCGTCACTGTTGTACATATATACCGGACAGCAGTGGGCGAATTAGAAAAATGCTTACAAACTTAACTAACGAAAGTACAGATTTGAAGGAATTGAAAGAACCAGGAGTATGGGAGAAGGTTGGAAAAGGATTTGCTTCAGTGGGAAATTGGCTCAGCAACGTTTGGAACGGATTATTACTGAAAATAATAAAGGGAATATTAATAATATTAATTTGTGTATTAGGCATTTGGGGAATATGGAAAGCTGTCAAAATGTTAAAAGCAAGGAACAAAAGGAAAAGAGAAGAGAAAATAGAGAACAAAATAGTGGAAATATACAGAGAAAAATCAAAGGGAACCAAAGGAAAGAGGGAATTGACTGACATGCCAAATTACTAGGACAGAATTTTAATGGAATAAAATTTGTGGGAAGATTTGATGTGATGACATAATTAGTCATCAGAGGAGGGATTGATGACGCAGAAAAAGAGGGTCTAACATATATCCACATATCATGTAAACAAAATTGTATAATGTAGCGTGATTTTAGTAAAGAAAATAATGTACGGGGGAAATTGTGCCCTCGGAGTAGTTCGCCAATATTATAAACGTGCTTTATTAATCATGAAGAATTGAAAAATGTAGTAATCCGTCATAATTGCAAATGTGTGCCATGATTTCTTATTGAAAACTGTTTGTTCTTAGCTTAAATTTAGTAGAGGCTTTGGCCTAGTTGCCTGGTCTCAAATACTAACTGCGTGGCTTTCCCTTGAACTAATGTAACATATATTCTTGTTTAAAGTTGTATTTTTCCAGTAGAGATGACTAATACACTTATCTCCAAGGTTTCGTACTAGGCCAGTTTCATCCCCTTTGAAGCAAGGTCAGTCTCTGCAGGTGCGGACAAAGGAGGTACAGATATCAAAATAATTGGCAAGCCATGTTACAACTTGTTTCCAAGGCTCCAAGGACAATGTATGCATAAATGAGTACTAGTAGAAAGACATTTTTCATTGGTCAATTTGAAGCCACCTTATGAACCCTGCAATGGAAGACCCTGCAGAATTTGGAATGTTTCTTACTTAAACCCACTGGACAAAGAGAAGTCAGCCATTTTCCTTGATGTCATCTTTGAAGCCAAATGCCAGACGCCATCTTAGATGACATCCTGATGCCCTTTTCTCTATTACTGAGAAAGAGACTTTGAGAATTCTCACCCTAGAGGCTTTAACTTTAAATTGCCCTGTCTTGCCCATGCAATAACTTTGCCCATTCTCCTTGCTGCTGCAAGGAAACTTGCCCTTAACTTTGCCCCTTTGAAATTCCGCCCCATTCTGGTCGAACCGGTACCTGAAGGACGAAGACTTTCTTGAATGCTGAATGTAATTGGTAATTATGAAAGGATAATTGTATTATGCATTGTGTTTTTTTTCCCTTTTAGGTACCAACTGCTATTTTGATAAGGCCCGAGCTAGAAGTTTTCCAAATTTGTGTTGACTAAATTTGTTTTGCATGAAGCCCCACATGCTAATGCTAATTAGAGGTTAGTCGAGGTATGAACTTGATGCACCATGCTGAATTGAAATCTTGTCATGCTGACCGATGTATGAAATTAGTCAAAATCAGTTGCTTATATTAGTGATTTGTATCGCAATAACTGAATGTACTATTATTCAGATATTTCGTAGATTGCGTTTCTTCCGCCGCTATGGACAGCTAGTAATGTTCGTATACATATATCATTTGGTTTTGAGACTTATATACATTGTGCTAGCTTTGTTAATATAGGGAAATAAATTCACTAACTTTTAATAAACCGGTGTGGTTATTCATGACTGAAAGGTCATGGCGCGTCGAATTACCAACTGTTATTGATTCCTAACGAGTTATTTTGATTCATTAACTGAGTATTGACTATCGACTACAATAGTTATTGATTATTGATTTAAGTGACCCGACTATTCAAGGATGAGGAGAGCCCAACTCGGCTAAAAGGTTCACCGACCTCCAACGTGTCCAGGTACAGGTAATCTATAAGGGCTGGACGGGTTATCAGCAGCTTGCTATATCATAAGGTAGTACCAGACTGCTCTGACAGGGATCTCAGAAAGCCTGGCAGTGCAGTGCTGGATCTGTGCTCAGATGGAGAGCAGAGCGCGTAGCTTCAGGATGGGGTTCGAAAGTACAGAGAGTGGTGGGTGAGTGGCAGTGTGCAAGGTATCTTTTTTTTACATTTGGTACAGGAAAGAGAGGATATGTTATGTTTAGTTCCCCAATTACTTCTCTCCCAATGATTAGCAGTTGAAAATATGAGCATAGATAACATAAATTATAGATCAGTAAAAAGTGAATAAAGGGGGTATTTCTCACCTCAAGGTTCAGAGTGACATCATCACTGACAACTCAAGCTTTGCTCTTGGTGTCTCTTTGATATCACTCAGAACCCCTAATTGAAAAACATGCCTCCACATTATTTACTTTTAAGCATGTATGAATCTATAAGATGTGTGGGGCTCATCGGAAGTCATTAGCCTGAACTTCCATAACATTACTAACTTATGATTTAACAACTGCAGAAAACAAAAGTGGTTTCTAATTTGTATGTCATCACTTCATGAATCACACGCATCCCCTGTGTTCTGCAGCCTTTCATGGCTCAGAAGAGTCCCTATTGATGTGGCAATATATCAGGAGCTGTCTCATCCACCTTCTACAATTTGACCTAGTCTCCACATACCTGACATGACCTTAGACGTCAAAATATGGGCAGCATGATGCCTGTGTCAAACACCGTTATCCATATCAGTATGGATCTCTTCAGACCAGTGTTTTAAAGGGAAAAGATGTTGATATGAGTAGCAGTTTTTAAAGAGTCACTCTCAGGCCCATATTTATACTTTTTTAGCGCCGCATTTGCTTCCTTTTTTGACACAAAAAAAAACAGCGCAAACTTCCAAAATACAATTGTATTTTGTATGTTTGTGCCGATTTTGTAAAAAAACGACGCAAATGCGGCGCTAAAAAAGTATAAATATGAGCCTCATTGTGGCACTCTCTCTCTGCTCTCAGTGTAAGAGTGGAGGTGGGGGAAAGGTAGCCACAGACGGTGGTGGGGCTTTATGGCAGCAGGCTATATATTTATTTTTATATTAGCATGGCGATGAAAAAGTAGAGGATGGTGGAACTGGGTGGCAGCAGATCTGTTTTTTTTCAGTTTGGATGGATAAAGGGAGGCAAATACAAATAGTTGCGGTGGGTGGCAAGAGGCAGAGAATTTATTTTAATTTTTCATTGGGAATGGTAACTGTACAGAGTGTTGTTGGCGTGTTTCAAGAGGCCATAGAGTCTGTGTGGTGCTAGTAGGAAGCTGGTATGTATCTTTGGGGTGCAAGGTGCTTATTGCTCTGTTATTAGTCCTATGCCCTTGCGTAAATGGTGAAGACAGGGGCAGACAGTGGCATACAAAACAATACATTGTAGATTGGTAAAAAGGGAGTCGGAAGGCTGTCTTTCACCTTAAGGTTTTGACTGACATCATAGGCAACTCGAGTTTTGCACCTCCTGTCTAATCTATGCCACTTAGAGCCCATCAGTGAAAAAAATCCCCGTTGTTCATTTAACTACCAAGAACGCTATGGGCCATATTTATACTCTGTTTGCGCCGGATTTGCGTCTTTTTTTGACGCAAATTCGACGCAAAATGAACTCCATATTTATACTTTGGCGTTAGACGCATCTAGCGCCAAAGTTCATGGAGTTTGCGTCATTTTTTAGCGTGGACACCTTCCTTGCGTTAATGATATGCAAGGTAGGCGTTTCCGTCTAAAAAATGACTCCGAGGCATGTGCGCCGTATTTATACTCCCGGGCAAAAATGAAGCCCGGGAGTGGGGGGGTAAAAAAAATGACGTCCAGCCGCTTTTGCGTCATTTTTTAGCGCCTGGTCAGGGCAGGCGTTAAGGGACCTGTGGGCTCGGAAGGAGCCCAGAGGTGCCCTCCCATGCCCCCAGGGACACCCCCTGCCACCCTTGCCCACCCCAGGAGGACGCCCAAGGATGGAGGGACCCACCCCTGGGACATTAAGGTAAGTGCTGGTAAGTATTTTTTTTTTTTTTTTTTTTTTGTGGCATAGGGGGGGCTGATTTGTGCCCCCCTACATGCCACTATGCCCAATGACCATGCCCAGGGGACATAAGTCCCCTGGGCATGGCCATTGGGCTAGGGGGCATGACTCCTGTCTTTGCTAAGACAGGAGTCATTTCAATGGGGGTTGGGAGTCTAAAAAAATGGCGCAAATCGGGTTGAGGCGAAAATTTTGCCTCAGCCTGAATTGCCCCATTTTTTGACGCCCAAGCTCCATTTTCCCCTACGCCGGCGCTGCCTGGTGTAAGTCATTTTTTTTCACGCACACCAGGCAGCTCCGCCGGCTAACGTCATTGAATAAATACGGCGCCCGCATGGTGCTTCAGAATGGCGTTAGCCGGCGTTAACCTTTTTGACGCACAACTGCGTTGGCGCAGTTGTGCGTCGAAAAGTATAAATATGGCCCTATATGTTTTGCTGATTGAGATTCTCCTTGTATCATCGTTCATTCACAGAATCTGCATTTGATTTTCTGATTTGCCTCAGATTGCTATGACCGTTTCAATAACAAAACATATGACACTCCAGATGTCTGCTGCCTTATGTTCACTATATAGTAGGGTATGAAAAAGATGCATACTTTCAGCACTGCGCACTATGCAAATTGCAACAGGTCCTATGGGTTTTAAACGTACAACATGAGAGGACAGGGGCTCAAGTGAAAAAATATCTATCACAAATATATATGACTCCATTCAGTTAGTTACAAATGGCTCACCAGATATTGGCACCAAGATAGTTTCATTTTTTGTCCAACCAGTTTGTGAAAGCCACGTGGTCAATGTTGGAAGTGCAGTGTGCAGTACACAACTAGCTTTGAAGTTTTCATATGCCAAGCTTTCTATGAAGGTAGGCCACACATTTAGAGTAGAGATAAGAAGAAGAGATAATTGTGTTTAGCTTTGTGTAGCTGAGTAATTAGGATCATGAGAGATTATAACAGGGATTATACAAAGGTCTGTTATTTTGGTGAAAATATATGCTACATTTCATTTATAGGCCTTTTGTCTCACAGTTTGAGAGTTTATTCCATTCACATGGAGTGAGGGTTAGACTGGGGTCTCAGTAAAGTGGATACATCCTTCCATGTGAACCAACCAGTTCATTTCGGTCAGGGAAGGAAGGAAGGGAGGATAACGAACACCCCTACAATAACTGTTATAACTATGCACCCAGTGATATAAATCAAGTATTAGATTGTCAAGAACAGTGCATTTGAGCATATGCTTTGTATTGTGGTATCAACAGGATTACAGGCTTACTGTTAACTGAAAGAAAGTATTCCTGACAACAGTGCAAGGGTGATTTATATAGCTGGGAAATGCTTTCATTACTTGTGCATTAGTTGCGATTTTGTTTTCAAATACGGCATATATTCATAAGAAAAAGTCACAAGTTTGAGCAGAGTATCACCTCACTTTTAGGGTTTCTAGCTATTAAAAAAAACTAGCAAAATGCAGATAAAATATTTCATTTATTTGTTTTCATCCTGAGAACGAACATATGACCCATGGCTGGTGTTAGAGAGCACTTTTCTAACATCAAAAATTTAAAGAACGGAACTCTGAGAAGTTGGTTTCAACATTTCTATGAAAAGACGCAGAAGCTCATATCGGACACTGCTGAGACCACAGCCTCTGTTGTCAAATCAGCAATCAGATTCATTTGGTATGATGTCCCGCACAGAGTTCCTTGCGTCGACAACAACCGTCTCCAGACTCCTTGTGAACACGAATGGGCTTCACTAAGGTCAATAAGAAAACTGCTATCCAGTGCTGCCGGGACCTCTCAGGATACAAACTCCTGGATTTCATCCACATGGAGCTGTTCACACCAACAACAACCCCCTCACATTTCCCACCAACATAATCTACAAACCAAGGACTAGGCGTTTATCAGCCTACTGTTAACAATGAACTCTACTTGAGATCCAGCCTCAAGCGTGACCCACCGAAGACCCCGTTGAAAATAATTTTTCTTCAGAAGTCAGAGGTAAACTTTCCTGCGCGGCAACCCTGGCCCTTGTATCCAATCCATGCTGCATTGTGGTCTGCCTTAACTTTTGACTTTGAGCCGGCCAAGCAAATACCTGCAGTTGGCGTGTTGCACTGATTTTGTTCTATTGCTTTGCTGGGACCTTATTGCTTCATATTGTCTACAATAGTGCTTTATTAACTTTTTAAAAAGTATGTGGAGATGCATATTGGTACAGGGCATAGAGGAATGAAAGACCCACAAGCCTTTGGCTCCTTTCTCCACCTAGAGGCAGTCTCAGAAAGCCCGCTCTGGGCTTAACAAGAAGCAGGACTCTGCTGCATGGGACTCCTTGCTATGAGAGATGTATATTGGTATGGAACAGAGAGGACTACAAGCCACACAAGCCCTGGTCTTCTTTCTGTGCTTGAAGCTGGTCTCTGAAATCCCACTTGAGGGTTAAAAGGAAGCAGGACTCCATGCTTTACTGGATGCATATTTGCATGCAGCAGTGACGACTACAAGCTCCTCAAGCCCTGGGCTCCTTTCTCTGCCTAGAGGGGGGATTGGAAAGCCCTCTTAGGGCTTTAAAAGATGCAGGACTTTCTGTTGTGCAGGACCGATATTGGTACAGTGCAGAGAGGACAACAGTCCCACAAGCACTGGACTCCTTTCAAGCCCTGGAGGCGGTCTCATAAAGCCCACTTGGGGCTTAAAAGGAAGCAGAACTCCTCACCATGAGAGACATATATTGGTACGGAGCAGAGGACTAAAAACTCCATAAGCCCTTAGCTCCTTTCTCCACCTGAAGATGGTCTCAGAAAGCCCACTCGGAGAACAGAGAACTACAAGCCCCCAAGCCCTGGGGTCCTTTCACCAACCGGAGGGGGTCTTGGAAGGCTCCGTTGGGGCTCAAAAAGAATCAGGACTTCCCGCTGCACAGGACCCATATTGATGCAGTGCAGAGAGGGCAAGGTCCCACAAGCCCTGGGCACCTTTCCCCACTTGGAGGCAGTCTTGTAAAGCCCACTTTGGGCTTTAAAGGAAGCAGGACTCCCTGTTGTGTGGGGCGCATATTGGTACAGGGCAATGAGGACTACAAGCCCCACAAGCCAAGCGCTCCTTTCTCTTCCTGGAAGCAGTTTAGAAAGTCTGCTCATGGATTAAAAGATAGGAGGACAACCCGCTGTGCAGGCTGTGTACGGGGTATGCCTGGGTGATCGCAGGCCAACAACAGGCCCGTCCTCTCCTGTCAGAGCCCATAGTAAGCAGGGCTTAGTCACCCCTCTCGGATTTGTTTTCAAAAGTACTTTTGGTTTAATTCCCTTTGTGTTCTAGGTATGCATTATTAGTACTCATGAGCATTGTTTTGCTTAGTAGAGGTTATTTTCATTCATTACATAGGGAAGAAACAAACGGTTTGGTTTTTGGTGATCACTCCGTCTCTACTCCCCCTGTGAAGTGTACCTCAATTGACAAAATACTGAAAAGAGCTATTAGCACTTTGATTGCTTTGACTGAAATATAGCTTTCTCTTAATATGGGCTCAACATTGGGCTGCTTCCACTAATGAGTGTGTTGCAGATACACTCTGTGATTCAATGCCTGGATTGTCTCTGCTCAATGACACTTAAACTAATGAAGCTGTTGGTATTACAAATAACTTCCCTATGGCTGGGAGGAATACCTATTCTCATAAGCCAGGCCTGCAAAACTACAGCAATGAGATCAGAACCCCAGGTTTCAGCCTTCTTGTCTATTCACTCTTCTCTCTCTTCTTCTCTGGCAGGTTAGGCTAGACAGGCTGTACCAGTATCGGGTGTTTCCCGGAGATGCTGGAAGGGTGGGGGCCGGTTTAGTTACTTGGGGCCAGCTTTGTAGGAGTTCAGCAGTTTTAAAAGGACTACAGAGTTTATTGTATACCCAACAGTTTTCCAGCAACAATAAAAGTGCCACGATAACTCCGGTGTTAGAGGACGGTTCTGACCATCAGGTCTGCCCTGATTTTTCGATTTTTGACCACCTGGTTTTTGACTGTTTACTGTGAGGAAGCTTCCCATGAGGTGACTCCCGCACAATAAACACATGGTAAAATGGACTGCACGTGTTTACCGCTGGTGTCGCCGTGCTAAGGAAAGGCTGCTGTGGCGCAGCAAGGGCAGGAGGCCCCGGGCAGGTTACATGTGATCATGTGTGCGCATGGATGTGCACCCATGTGAGGGCTGTGGGAGGAGGATTCCTAGTGTGCGCAGCCCAAGAACTGTGCTTAGGTAGTCCTGGTGCAGGAGGAACTATGCAGAGTGGTTGGTGACCTGGAGTAGGTCTCATGAGAGGGGTGTATACATGTGAGGGAAAGTCAGTGTGCTCACTGTCTTTTCACTGTAGGGACACCCAGTTCAATGCCAATGTCAGGGTGCTTAAGATATTTGCATTGGGGGGATACTCCATTGAATGTGAATGGGAAAGGAGGGCCTAGGGTGCAACTCCAGTTCTCTGGGGTCCACCGAGACCAGAGTCACACCAAAGTACCCTGTAACCTGTAAGAAAAGAATGATGCAGGAGGTTACAAGAGCATAGTTGTACAACTTATGGGTCATCCAGGGATGTCATCTTTCTCTGCCTCAGCTCAGGATTAGGGCCAATTACTGCTCTGTCCAGTTGCTGGAGCAGGGCCCTGCATAAATCAGCCTGCTGTCATTCCGTGCCAGGAGCAGGCTGGAGAAGCCCTGCGAGGAATGTCAGGGAGGAGGGGCTGAGACTTTCAGAGCACATGTGGCAACTAACTCCTGGAGGATGCCATCTTGAGCTATCCCAGAAGACTGTGCAAGAAGGAGGGGACGGGGCAAGGAAGTGATGTGGCACATCTGGATAGGCCAGAGGTGCAGACCTGCTGGACACTTCCGCCCCCACTTAAAAGGTCCTGCACAGGGGAGAGCTCTCTCTCTTGGCTGTGCTTCACTGCTGGACACTGGGACTGCAGATGGGCGTCATGGACAACTGGAAGGAAGAACCTCCTCACTGCCCTTGGGGCAGGGACTCTGCCCCTGAAGGATTCCAGGCCAGCAAGGTGAATGCCAGGGCCAGGCAAGCTGGCCCCCTTACCCCCCCCAGAGGACTAGTTGGGGGAAGGACTGGGCTAGCGCAAGGAGAGCGCGCTGCCCAGAAGGAAAAGAGGAACCCAGAGGAAAGATTGGACTGGCTCCCTGATGATCTGGGACCCTTTCAGGCCAGGAGGCTTAAGTAGAGTGCTCCTGGTGGCAAGGGCTTGTCACCAGGAGCGGAATGACACAAGACTGATGAAAATCGGCCCTTGGGGGCCCGAGATATCACCGGACAAAGGATGGCGACCTTTTGGAAAGCAGCTACGAAGCACGTGGAGCTCCGCAGCTGCTTGAGACTGTGCCCCCGGGGTGGGCCAGGGTCTGGGGGCTGCCCAGGAGGAAGAGGAGCAGAGGGGAGTATCGTCGCACTCCCCCTCTCTGAAAAGGAAGGGGTCCTGAACCCCATCCCGGGGCCCTCTGAAGCCTGGTCCAGTGTTGACATCAGCTGGGGGGGAACGCCGTCGCGCACCCCCCTGCCGCTGTGGGAAGGGACCCCGGACCCCATCCCTGGGCCCCCGGTGGTGAAGACAAGCCGGGGAGCGCCGTCACGCTCCCCGTGAAGGAGTGAGGAATGGGGGGGGGGGGCGTGTCGCACACCCCCCAGCAGAAGGGAAGTCGGGGAGTGCCGTCGAGCTCCCCGTGAAGATGGCCAAATTGGGCCCGGACCCCATGCCGGGGCCCCATGAAGAGGCAGGAGTGGGGGTGCGCCGTCGCGCACTCCCCAGCCGAAGCGGAAGTCGGGGACCGCCGTCGCGCTCCCCGTGAAAGTGGCCAGCAGGGGGCCCAGACCCCTTCCAAGGGCCCGAGCAGAAGAGGGCCTGGGGGAGCGCCATCGCGCTCCCCACCAAAGAGAGGAGGGGCCCCGGACCCCATCCCGGGGCCCCGAGAAGACGACGACCTCGGGGAGGAGGAGGGGCCCCGGACCCCATCCCGGGGCCCCGAAGAAGCAAGGAGGAAGGGGGAGTGCCACTGCACTCCCCCCACGCTGCCCGTCCGGCCGCAAGCATCTCTGTGTCTCCCGCGGCAGGACCCGGAGGTGCTAGCCGTGCGGGGAGCAGTCGGGGGCGGCCAGGGGTGGGCTCCCTGGGCCGACCTCCAACGAGGGATCCTCTCTGTGGTGCGGGGGTGTCCGGGTGGGACCGGCACCCCCAGGGGAAAAGTCTTCAGGAAAAGGCACAGCAGCTCTCCCCAGCGCAGCGGGAGAGACGCTCATCAATTATGCAGCCGCCCCAGCATGCTTTGCGGGGCAGGGGGCTGCTATTTGAGCCCCCAAAACGCCTGTGGTGGTCCCAGGGAGATGGGGCCACCACCAAAAGAGTACCAGGAGACAGGGGGAGCTGCAGGAGCAGCGCAGCCTCCCCCCAACATCGGTTGGTGTCCCCACCCTAGGTAGGGTGGGACACATGAGAGTTAACCCCTAAAGGGTTGGGTTGGAAGCACAAGCTTCAGTGAACTTTTGTTCCTGTTTGTGCAAGGGTGCCTACCATAGGTGTAGGTTGGTATGGCCCCATGTATTCTACTGTTATTTTATGGTCAAGTAGGAGTAATCCAAAAGTAATCCTGATGGTTATAATGTTAGAATTTGGTCTCATATGTTCCCTGATTATGCTAATTTGAATAATGATACTGACAGCCACCTCTTGGCAAGATAGAAGTATTTAATCACAAATGTAGGTGTGATAATTGCACTGTACTGTTGAATACTGTCAAAATGTTCAAATGTCACAAGGGGGGCACTGGGATTGTTTTGCCATGTGGATTGTTGGATTATATTCTCCCTTGGGGAGACCTGAGAGATTACATAATGTTTGCCCAAAGTGGTTCTATCACTTTGTATATATTTGTAGATTGTTGCATAGTATTGAGTAGTGTGTGTGTGAATAATAAATGTACTTTTACTTTATCAAAAGAAAAAGCACAGACTGGACATTCATTTATTGAGAGGCATGCTTGTGTGCTTGTGAATGGGGATTACTAGCCCACACCACCTCACTTGAGTAAGCCTTGGACTGCTCTGCAACACTACCCTATGAGAGTCAAGCGCTACAATGGGGTGTTTGGTTCCCAGTGGCGGTCATGTGCGGACTTGTTACTTGTGCAGGCCACACAACTAATGACCAACCTTCCAACATCAGGTGATTAATGTACCTACTGGATAGAGATTAGGGTTTTATCCAGTGGCAGTTTTGACTAGTTTAAGGTAGCGGAGAGGGTTAATATGCACTATGCAGATTAAAGAGCAGTAGTTTATGTGCATAGCTTAGTGGGATACGGCTTTTGTCTTTGAGATCCTGTTCTTACTGTACAGCTCATAAGGTACAATCATAATGTTTAGAAATTGGATTATTGGTAAGGGCAGGTAAGTACCTACACTTAGAAATAGGCCACAAACACCCAGTAAGTCCAGTTAAGTCTCAATAAATTAATCCCAGCTCAACGCTTGGCAACGAGCAGTTAGGCTTAATTTAGGATTCAGGTGTGTAAAGCATTTAAAAATCACAAAACAGTAAATAAGTAAGATACAAAACACAATAAAAATCCAACACCAATTTATTTCTTTATTCAAAATGACACTAAAACATCAAAAATCCAATAAAGGGAACTGGGGAGATATTTTTCTAAAGAATTAGGGCCTCATTACAACCCTGGTGGTCAAAGACCGCCAGGGCTGTTTTGGAGTTTGCACTGCCAACAGGCTTGCGGTGCAAACTTGGGAATTACAACCGCGGCGGAAGCGCGCGGTTGCACCACTGGGACTGGCGGTTTTCCACCACATTGGTCCCGGCGGTTTTAATCCGCCAGGGCATCGCTGCCCAGGGGATTACAAGTCTCCTTCCTGACAGCCTTTTTATGGCTGTAGGAACCACCATGGAAAGGCTGGCCGGAAGGGAAGTCGCGGGGCCCCTAAGGGCCCCTGCACTGCCCATACCTTTGGCATGGGCGGTGCAGGGGCCCCCTGGCACAGCCCCACACAGCTTTTCACTGTCTGCACAGCAGATAGTGAAAAGCGCGACGGGTGCAACTGCACCCGTCGCAAGGCCGCAACACCACAGGCACCATTTGGAGCCAGCTCCCATGTTGCGGCCGACATCCCCGCTGGGCCGGCGGGCGGAAACTCTCCTGAGTGTATGTGCATCAGGGCAAGGGTGGGAATGGGGGACAATGAGTATAATGGTCCTGACGGGTAAGTAATTTCCTTTCCCCCTGTACCATTCCTCTAGGTCATCGCCCACCAGAAGAAGGGTATTTAGCGTGCCATCGCCAAGGACGTCCGGAACCTGGGGGTCCACCACAGATGGAGCACCCACTGCCGGAAAAGATGGGATGACCTGCGCCGCTGGAGCAAGAAGGCGGCAGAGGCCCAGCTGGGGATGGCCTCCCCACGTGGGAGGGGTGCCAGTCGCACCATGACCCCCCTGATGTTCCAGATCCTGGTGGTGGCCTATCCGGAGTTGGATGGGTGCTTGAGGGCATCACAGCAGCCACAAGGGGGTGAGTACACTCTCATTCAGCTGACTTTGCGCGCATTATGAGGTGTCTGGGCAGGGGTGGCCAGTGCGTTCACCTAGGCCAGGGCGATCTTGGTAGGCAAGGTCCCCTGTGAGGCAGGCTATGTGGCACCCCAACCCCACTAGTGGTTAGAGCCATCTACACCTAGTCAGGCTCCTATGACTTCCAGGTGTGCAGCAATTGGGCTTAGGTCTCATAACCCATGGGCATGTGATTAATCTAGGAACTATAAGTGCATGGCGTAGTGCAGAGGGCTGCTCACTGTCTGTTGTGTCCGCCAACGGTAGTGGTGTTTTATGCACTGAACATGGCTTTCTTCTGTCTTTCCTCCCCCCTTTTTGTGGTCTCCCTCTTCTTGTGTGCAATAACATCATCAGGCGGAGGAGCATTGGCCCCGGAGCAGGAGGGAGCTGCATCCCACTTGGCCCTGGAGGGTGAAGCAACAGAGCCTGAAGCCACCAGTGGGACAGAGGGCGAGGGGAGCTCCATGGCGGGGACAGGAGCAGAGACCAGCGACAGTGACTCCTCCTCTGATGGGAGCTCCCTTGCAGTGGCGGCCCCTCTGTGCCCACCGCAATAACAGGTACAGCCGCCTCCCCCCCCTACCAGCACCGCCCTCCCAGCAGCCCCTCAGCGTGTGTCCCATGCCCGCTCACCCACGAGGGTGGGCCTCTCCTTCGCCCCAGGCACCTCAGGCCCTGCCCCAGTCAGCCCTGCTGCCCTCAGTGATGAAGCTATTGACCTCCTGCGATCCCTCACTGTTGGGCAGTCTACCATTGTGAATGCCATCCATGGTGTTGAGAGGCATTTGCAACAAACAAATGCATGCCTGGAGGGCATTCATTCTGGCCAGGCAGCCCAACAGAGAGCATTTCAGGCTCTGGCCTCAGCACTGATGGCAGCCATTGTCCCTGTGTCCAGCCTCCCCCTCCAACTTCCTCCACCAAGACCCAATCCCCTGTACCTCAGCCTATCCCAAGCACACCATCAGACCAGCATGCAAACACATCAACACACAAGAGTGGCTCAGGCAAACATAAGCACCACACATCCCACAGGCACTCACACAAGCACCATACCCATGACGCCTACCAACATCCACTTCCTCTACTGTGTCCCCCTCCTCCACATCTCCCTCCTCCCTCCCAGTCTCTTCTCCACTCATACCTGAATGCACTACATCCTCAGCCACTACCTCCATCACCAGCACGCCCATCACCACACACCGCTCACGCGCACTCACCACCACACTACCATTTACACATCCCCAGTGTCCTCTCCCAGTGTGTCAGTGAGCCCTCCTCCCAAAGTACACAAATGCAGGCACACACCCACCCAACAGCCATCCACCTCACAACAGCCTCCAGCCCATGCACCTTCACCCAAATTCAGCAGATGTACACCTCCTACAACCACTACCTCTTCCTCCACTCCCAAACCCCCTCCATCTACCCATCCCAGTGTGTCTAAAAAAAATTTCCTGCCAAACTTTGACCTCTTCCCTTCACCTCCCCCCTGTCCTTCCCCCAGGGCCAGGCTTTCCAGGTCCCAGCCCAGCACCTCAGCCACCACATCCCCAGGCACAGTGGTGCCAGCAACTGCAGGGTCATGGAGTGCGCCAACCATCAGGGCTGCCAGTGTGCCACGTAGCGAGGGCAAGGACATTCCGCTACCTGCCAAGGTTAAAAAGGTACCCACATCCCGGAGGGAGAAGCCGAAAACACCTGCCACCAAGGGTCAGCGAAAACTAAAGGGGATAGTGGCAAGACAACTGCGCCACCATCAAAGGTGGGGAAGGGCCAAAAACTGAATGGCAGGTCAGGAGAGGGCATGGTGGCACAGACTGAGGGACCAGTGTCACACCTTCTGTCCACATCCACTCCAACCTGTATGGTGGCGAACACCGCCACCTGCACCGGCACTTGCACCTCATCCGGCACGTCTACAGCCGCTGCGATAGTCCCCAGCCTCTTCCCCCGTGGGCAGCCATCCGAGGCTGCAGGAGACATCCTGGTCTCTCCTTCAGCAGGTGCTGACAGATGCCCTGCCGCCACAGACACTGCCGCCAGCACCGCCACCACAGACCCCGCAGACAGCACCGCCGCCACAGACCCCGCAGCCAGCACCGCCGCCACAGACCCGCAGCCAGCACCGCCACCATGGACCCCCGCAGCCAGCACCGCCACGACTGACACTGCCGCAAGCACCACCAGCGGCCCGCGACATCCTCAGACAGTGGCACCACCGCAGATATGCCTACCATCCCCAGTGGTCAGTCGTCCAAGGCTGGTGGTGAGTTCCAGGACCCTGGGTATCTTCCATGAAGCATTACTGTCATCACTGTTGTTACCTGCAGGTAGAATGCGAAGCCGCAGCAGTGTGGGGTATGTCGCTGCCTCCATGGCGTATCATGCTACCTGTACCTCAGCAATCTCGTGGCACACACACCCAGGTGAGGGAATTGTACTGGCCACACTGCACGTGGAGCACTCTGGGCACAAAGCCCCCGCCAGAACCAGTGGAGTATCACATCCACTACCTCAGTCCTTGGCAGGATGAAGCACTCTGGGCACAAAGCCCCCTCCAGCACCAGTGGAGAAAGGCATCCACTACCTCAGTCCTTGGCAGGATGAAGCACTCTGGGCACAAAGCCCCCTCCAGAACCAGTGGAGTATCACATCCACTACCTCAGTCCTTGGAAGGATGAAACACTCTGGGCACAAAGCCCCCTCCAGAACCATTGGAGAAAGGCATCCACTTGATAGACTGTGGCTTTGCACACCCCAGGATAAAGCAGTGGGCAAACCTCCCACTGCAGAGACTTGAGAGACTGTGGCTTTGCACTCCCCAGGATACATCAATGGGCATGGAGCCCCATCGTGCAGAAGTGGCGTCGTGCGTTCATCTGGCTGAGGTGCCCCCTGAGGTGCCTGTTTCATTTCGATCTGATGCCCCTGCAGTGTTCTCTCTGTTTCCAGTCAGGTATCTAGTGTGGGCTGCTCCTATGCATTTTGGGCCCAGTGGTTCATGGACAATGATTGGTGCACTATCCGGACCTGTGTAGTTGGTGTACATAATTACTTTTACTGGATTTTGAACTTTATAATGAGATTTCACATGATTACGTTCATTCAAATCAACTCCTTTTGTCCTTGCATTCTTCCAGGGGGTGGGGGAGGTGTATGTGTACTGTTGCTGCATATATTTGTGTGTATGGTGTTGTGGGTGGGGGTGTTGCTTGTTGTGTGTGTGTGTCACTCTCTTTTCCCTCCCCACTTCCCTGTGTTGTAGGTGCAGTACTCACTGTGGTCATCGCCGCCGTTGTTGGTGCTCCTGATAGAAGAGAAGGAAGACCAGCTTTGGCAGTATCTGCAATTCGGGCTCCATGGCGTCCTGGTTCCTCGTGGGATGTGGAGAGGTGAGTGTTTTCCCTTCTGTGTACTGTTTCCGCCATGTTTTTTTTTGGGTTGGTTCCGCCCCGGAAGAGGTGGCAGATAGGCACCTTGTGATAGGGTGGGTGGTACATTGTCTTCCGCCTGTCTGTTGGCAGTTACCGCTGCGCTGTTTGTTTGTACTGCCGTGGTGGTCGGAGTGTTAAAGTGGCTGT
This sequence comes from Pleurodeles waltl, assembly GCF_031143425.1. Lineage (NCBI taxonomy): Eukaryota > Metazoa > Chordata > Amphibia > Caudata > Salamandridae > Pleurodeles > Pleurodeles waltl. The sequence continues at coordinate 463,964,991 of NC_090451.1, forward strand.
CTATGTAGGCGGTTTCCACCACAGTCGGCCTGTTTGCGGTATTACTGCCACTTTAACACCGACCGCCAGGGTTGTAATGAGGGCCTTAGTCTTTTTCTTGAAGATTTATCTTTCCGGGACGAAGTCACAAGTTGGATCTGACCTCCTTGGAACCCTCTTGGGAATCGCATTGCATGAGACCTCGGTGAAGAATTCTAGGTTTTGACTTATACGATTTTTTTGTGATGGAAATTTTAATCCGGGACAAACTTGAAGTTGAAGCCGACCTCACTGGAGCCCTCTTCGAATACTGTGCGTGGGAAGGCTCTGTCAACTTTTTACGTTCGGAATTAGAATCTTTTTGGGAGATTTTTCTCTCTGACGTTGAACAACCATGCACAGCAAGCCGATTTTGAGTTGACATATTCGGATTGCCTCTCATGAGCCCCCTGTGAGGTCTGGGGCTCTGGAGCTTTTTAGTGGGACAAACCTGCAAGTCGGACCAGGTCGCGGTCGACGTAAGCCGGTTTGACTCACAAAGTCAGGTCGGTCCATATATGGAGCTTTTTTTCCCAAAGTTGCTCAAAACTTCTCCAAACTTCTGGATCTTTTTCCAGAAGGTTTCTGAAGGTCCTTTAGTAGTCTACAGATCATCCCAAGAATTCAGAAGGTCTTAGTTTCTCCTTGACTGTTAGGATTCCAACTCTCAGAACGCACCTGGCTGAAATCCAAAAATGACCACTGCTCAGTGGTCAGCTGATTAGTTTCTTCAGGGCTTGATGCAAGGGACTCTGGTCAGCTATTTTCTACCTGTAGCAAACAATGAGTCCCTAATTGAAGTAATTGAAGGCAGGCAAAGTCCTTTTCATGGTGAAGCCCAAGTGTGCAGCTAGTGCAGTCCTTCAGAGTGCAGAGTCGTGGTGCGAGTCGGGTGTCCAGCAGGATAGTCCTTCTTCTTCTTGTCTTGTTCCTTGTAGGGATCGCAGGTGGGGTGCAGCTCTGCAGTTTTATCCTTGCTCCTGGGGTGGAAATCAGGGGGTTCTCTTGAGCAATCCGGTGCAGGCCACCGCCATCTTGAGTGACCACTTCCTGGGAAGTGTGGCAAAAATCAATCCCAGGGAGAAACATTCTTCCAAAATCCAAGATGGCAAAAATTGAATCTCAGAGGCTAGGTCTGGCTGAGCCCACCCACTAGTATGGCTAGGTTTCCCTAGGCACACTCCTTTCCAACCCTATTTTAATCTAAGCAGGGGGCACCTGGCTGTCTGGTTTTGCAGTAAAAGGAGGAGGTCCCCTTGCTGGCCCAAATGTCCTTCCTTCCTTTGAAGTGCAGTTTGGCTGCTCTTCGCCCCATTTCACCATCTGGTGAGGCAGTTCTCCTCCCCCAGGCACTTCCTTTGTCCTTAGCCCAGGCCACTTCACACTTCAGCAAGGCCAGGCCTGGCCAGGCTTCCAGAGGGTGGTCAGTCAGAGAAGGGCACTACAGGGCTGAAGTTGGCAACTCTCAGGTAGAGTTCTAAAACTCTTTCCCTGAGTTAGTTATATAAATTCAACCATTGCATGTTATTGCATTTATTATAGCAATAGGTTTGACACCAAACTTTAAATATTTATCTCCTTCTGAGACTTTATTAATTAAAAATGAAGTCACCCTATGTTGGCCTATGGAGCCCATTCACTAAAGTGAGGGAAAACAAATGTGGTTATTTTTCTATCACCAGGGCTTATAAAACATTTTTTATGAAGTCGCTGTTTCTAGTTACATAACACCCAGCCATAGGGGAACTTAGTGCACACCTTAGGGGTGACGTATATGTAACAATAGGGTAGTTTAGGACTTTGGAAGTACTTTTAATTCCAAAGTCAAATTTAGGGTTACCTTTAATTTAAAAGCAGCCAGCAAGGCAGGCCTGCTTTTAAAATGACAATGGGCACCACAACAGTACACCTATGGTGGTACTATCCATGCAGGGGTCTCTAAACCTACATGCTCTACCATATACTAAGGACTTATAGTTAGGTTGACATAGCCAGTTATAATTAGCCTAAGTTGCACATCCATTTTACACAGACCACTGGCCCTGGGACTGGTTGGCAGTACACAAGGCACAGTCAAGAGCCAATAACCACCACTATTTGTCCAAAACGTTCAACGTGATCAGGGCAAATAATAGGCCTTTCCTACAATGATCTAGCACAGTGAGCTATTAACTGCCATCAATGAGCTACGTGCAAACTGCATGGTACAAGTTAGAAAGTTATGTTTGTTTCCCATTCTTTGACTATCCAACTTTGCTAGAAAAGTTTTCTTTGGGTAGAAAACAATGTCATTATTAAAGTCAACCCTAACCACTGTGCTAGATTCTGAATCCTGAGTTTATGCTCCCCAGACCAAGCACTTTTACAAAATGCCTACCAGTATGGATTACATAAATCATCCACCTTGTAGTCCCCTTTGTCTTATATAACATTTTCGATACACTAATTTACACATGTTTGATTCATTGTCTGTGTGTGTGTGCAATGTAAAGTGCTCCAACACCCTATGCTGTTAAGAGAGGCACTATAAAATTAATTAAATACATGTCAGGGAGGGGCTGTGTGAGAGATGAGAGGCACTGTTAGAGGGTGATTGTAAGGGAATCACTGAAGAACTCCAAAAAAGAGTGCCGCATCCTGGTGCACTGCAAGGTCATAATTTTCTATGCTTTAAAAATGAATACAATTGAACATATATAATTTAAATTATGTTGTAGAATGCACAGTTGTTACTGTTTTTTTTTTCAACTTTTCTTTGGGGGAGAATTCCCCAAGACCCATTGTAGTAGTCAGGCTCACTCGTTATGTACCCTAAGGGGTCTGCCCTGATAAAATTTGCCAGGGCTGCCTTGGGTTCCCAGCCTAGCCCTGTGGCAGAGGGACCTAATTATAAGTCATTCTCACATTATACATCTCTTAGAGGAATATTGAAGCAAATCTAAGGCACTTTTACTGGCTGAACCTTCACCCCTTTTGGGAAGACTTAAATCAACAGGGGTGGTACTAGTTACTCTTTTGCAGCCATCGCAACAATCTGTCACTATGTCAAAACCTACCAACATGGATGAATAATTTATAGTAAATTCCCAGTCAACCCTCTGCAGTTCACTTACTTCTGGATGACCCAATGGATGTATTTTAATTAGCATGTACCATGCAGGATGGCATTGGAATATGATCAGGTTTCTGGTTACATATGTCATCTGATGGGAACAACAGGCATAGACAGCACATGACAGGGGAAGTGTTTCTTGTTACACATTTTAATCTGACTCCAGCTGTTTGCCCTTACATGATAGTTCTGAAGGGAGTTCTTTCGTTACATAGGGGTCTGAGAGAATTCCCCATGGAATTTCAAAATAAGGTATTCGACTGGCTTGTATGTCACAGAGGTTTTGCTTTTCCTTCACCCAATAATATACTGTCTACCCACAGGGTGGGCTGGATTGGGCCTGTCCTACCTGACTCACATTGGGATTGTGTTATAGTGAATTTTAGACTGACTTTATTAGTGCAAAACCTATTGTTTGGGCCCATGATCAAAAGTGGTGCCAGAATAATATTACCCTGGTACCATTAGGATACTTTTACAGACCTAGCCCCCCTCATTTGCATGCAGACAATTATGCAGTCCCCACAGTTACTTACAATGGTAGGAGTAGCCAAGAGATCACTCCATCTGTGTTACAAGTTTTGCAATTGATGGAGTCTTTTTGTAGTGTTTCATCTTTGGATGGGGACCAGCTCTAGACACCTATTGCGAATTGTTATGATGCTCTCTCCAGTGTGGACTGACAATGTCATCTCTTCCTGTAGGTAGCCCCGGGAGGGATGCAATCCTAAAGAAGGACCCCTTGTCCACAATTATCAATCATATTGTTTTCTTTTTGAGTTGGAATATCACTGGATTGAAGGACAAGCGTGCACATTTTTGCGTGGCTTAAGTTTATTGTTAAATATGACTTAATTGACTTATAAGACACCTGGTACACAACCTCCTCCTGTGCAGATGTTGCCTGTTATTCCTGCCTGGCCATCCCCTTTACACACGACAGGGATAAGGGTGGGCTCTCTATGGTTTAACTTGAATCTAATAGTGGAAGTCTTCGTCATAAATACAGGAAGCCTGGCCTTTAAGGCTTGCTTATTATAGATAACTTAAGTTCTTTTCACTTTTGTCTGATTATTTTTTATAATAATGATTTTTAAATTTAGATTTAGATTTTTATGGAATTTAAAGTAGTTAGTGGCTGGATTTTCTTTCCAGCCCTATTTTATGCTTTGTGGGGACTTGAATGGCAAGCTAACAAGTAAGACTGAGGTGCAGGGGCTGAAGAGTTTTGTACCACCCGGAGGTCAAACAAATAGAAGGGGAAAGAAGCTAAGCCAGTATCTGGCTGTACATGATCTTGTAAAAATAGTTGATGTGTTAAAGGAAGACAGATCATCTTTGGCAACCTTTAGAAGGTAGGCATCTGTTATTGATTATATTTTTGTTACTAGAGATTTTTCTTCCAGGTTTTCTGAGGGTACCATTATAGAGACTGTGTGGGGGGACCTCAACGCTTTAACTGTAGAAGGACATTTCCCAGTACTCGGGATAGACAGGCCTATTGAAATAATCCCTGCCTCTAACACACCAACAATAGCCAATGGCAAATGGATCCAGGTGCTACACTTAGCCCACATTTGAAGGCTCATTCCAATGTCTTTTTGGAATGTCTGTCCAAAATCAGCATTTTGGTAATGACTGATTATTATGAACAGCTATGTGCATGTATAGGAAACCATCTGTTGAAGCCGAATCTGTGTGATCACTAGGGTCCATGGTAGTTCGATAGGCACTGCTGAGCAGCCAATCACAGATCAGAAATGTCACTCTGTTACACTGAAAGATCCTTCTGTATATTGTGAAGCTCAGAAGATTTAAAAAAGCACTCTGAAGACTAGAAAGGGTGCCTTGAATAAGAGGGTCTGGGAGCTCCGAGATTGTGCAGTACTCTCAAATAATAGCAATATATTCTGGGATATGATTCAAAGCTTAGACAAAGGGGAACCCCCAGAGTTAACCCCCTCTTACATTATAATGTACCAGGCTCCTAATCGATCTTGCATTTAAGTGCAATTCATTTAACAGAACCAGAGGAGAGCCTGGAGATAAACACTGGTAGAAATGAGATATCTCACCCATATTGTCCATCACCCTACCTGTGGTAGAAGAAGCTATTAGGCAAAGTCCAGGTAGTAAAACCGCAGGACCGGATGGGGTCTCTATGGAACTCATAAAATGTAATGTAAATTTGTGGGGTCCTCTCCTTACAAATGTATTTAATAGCTCAATATGTAAAAAAGATACTTTTCTCATGGGAACTTTCTCCCAAAGTCCCTCTTTTTAAGAAAGGAGATTACATGTAGCCGAGATATTATCGCTCCAACTCCCCTTTGACACTTCTGTTAAAATAATGGGAAAGGTGGTTTTTACCCATTTAAAATGTAGGGCAAATTTAAATAATATTCTGTGCCCTCGACAATTAGATTTTTGCTTACGGCTGGGTACAGTGGAACGGTGACTGACTTTACACTTGATAGTTGGTAAGTACATCATTGCCAAGTGTTGTCCACTGTATCTTGTCTTTATCGACCTATCAACAGCATTCAATTGTGCAAACAAAACCAAACTATGGTTAATGCACTTGTATCTGGGGTGGAAGTGGCACCGGTGAATTTTCTTCACAACCTTTATGAGAATACTATTGCTAGGGTCAGACTTAAGTAGTGGACTTCTGACACTTCGAAGTTAGAGCACTTCTGGATTGAGGAAATTCTGCCAGGCTGGATGTTGTAGGAGGGACTGCCACTTTGCCAGTTGCTTTGTTGTGCTAGCCTGCTGTTTGCTGCTTCTATCCTGGGAGTGAAGGGACTGGACTCCACTTTCTACGTTCTGCTTTCCAAGCTTCTCCACGGGCTTGCATTGAGCTTAGATTCGGTTAAGAAGTCTCAAGGCCATAAAAGACTTCACCTACCAGTGCCTGGGCTCTCTTGCTGAGAGTCTTGACTTGCCAAATGGTGGCAAATCCATTTCCTGAGCCCTTGGAAGTGAGCTCTGGTACAACCAAGAAGAAACTAAGCACATCAACTCTGGAGTGACTTTAGGACCAGCAGCGCTCTCCAACTCCAGAGCTGTGGTCCCCACTGACTGCAATGACCTTGACCTGCAACACAGGCCCAATGCTGCCATAGCCCTTTGAAGTCTTGGCACAGCATGAGTCCTGAGTGTCATGTCACTGACATCCATTACAAATATAAAGAAGGTACCCCCTAAATTTTTACTTAAGGACTCGGAAAAAGGAGAAACAACAACCACAAACAATGTACAAAATCCCACATGGCCTGTGTGTCTTTTGTAATGGCTCTAAGTGCTCAGGGCATGACCAAGAAGCAATAGTCAAAACATGTACATTTTTATTCATTTTTTAATTCTTCAACATTTTTTATTTTTTCAACATAGGTTGTAAATCCTACACTGAATTCCAATATTATACTCAATATTTACACTTATTTTCCACATACGTTTCAATTTCTTAGTTCATCAAAGTTACATTGTTACAAAAACAGGGAAAACACTTTTGGTACATTACATATACATATCCATAAAACATTTCACTGTGTACTTATCCATTATATTAACATAAATCACCATTGTTTTGAATATTGCTTCATGGTCAGGCCCTCAGCACTTAGAGCCATTGTAGAAGACAATGCAGGTCATATGGGATTGTGCATATTGTTTGTGACCAACTTCCTTGACACCCGACTACGCCGCAGCATCTGTGGCCCCATGGTGTGATTGCCACACCGCAAAATCAACACCGTGCATCTTGACCTGCTGGATACATCGACCGCACCTTGTCATAAGGAACAGATGCCTCGCCACTGATGTCACATCACCTCTCATGCAACCTTAAGGAACTGTGCAGCATCTTTGTTTCCTAATTTTGCAAAATACTCCATCCGGGGTCCATGCAACTCTGTGACAGGCCCACACTCCCTTGCAAGTGACGCGGATTATTGGAATTGACTCCATCAAGAAACCGTGATATCCCCAGTTGGCGCTATAGTTTCTCAGTGCTATACTAGCATTTAATCTTTTGTATCTTTTATTGTGTATGTGGAATTTTTGTTGTTTTGGTCTTGTTTTACTCAGATAAATGTGGGCTATTGTTTTAAACTGGTGTGGAGTACTTTTGTGGTGTTTTCACTGTGTTAATGCATGTGTGTGTGCAGATACCTTGCCTCTGAGATGAGCCTCACTGCCCGAGCCACGCTACCAAGGGGGTGAGCAGGTGTTATCTTAGGTGTGTGACTCCCTTGCCCTGACCTGAGTGAGGGTCCCATCTTAGGCAGGATGCAAACCACTGCCAACTAGAGACCCAATTTCTAACAGGGATATAATATTAGATTTCCTTAAACTGGATAAAGGCATATCCACCCCTTGGATGGGCTACATTTTTCAAACCTTGAATGAACCTGCTTGATATGTTTAATACACCCAGTACCTTAACTAAGATTGACAAGCAAGAAAGTCAAGTCTAGCTTCCTTGAGCATTGTCAAACCCAAAGACTGGGCATTGAACTCACTAAAAGCTCCATTAGAGACTATTATACCTACCTGGCTGCTGGCAAGCCAGCTATCTATAACCTTAGAACTTACACATTGGGAGAGATGTCTACTCTTTCATTTCAGGGCTGGTATGATGTGGCACGTCTTAGTTTTCAAAGCCTTATGGTACACAGAAAAGTATAGCTGTAGTTTGCCTTTGTGATGAGCTGTTGGAGCGATGATTAATGCACTTTATATATTTTTTTGTAACTTTTATAGATGTTTCTTCTTATCCTTTTCAAATCCTTTATTAAAAACGTTTAAGGTTCCCAATGTGCAGGGTAGCATTACTTTATCTCCAGTGGTTAGAAAGCATTGATGTATTTCTTTAGAAACTGTGAGGAGCAGGAAATTAATGGAAGGCTAAGCCTATGGAAGCTGTGTCTCAGGCACTAGTTTATTTTTATCTCTACACATAGAAGCTCGATTTGATAAGCCTACATTTTGCCCTGGCATATGTTCTCTAAGTAGCATAGGATGTTAATGGTACCAAAGCGAATGCAGTGATTCCTTGACTGTAATGCAATTGCTTTATTTTTGCTATTTTGCATGCATTTTTTTGTTTTGTATTAGGTAGACTGCTTTTATTAACTTGCTTTGTTTGGTGTACTTTGTTCTCTTGAATGCTGAAACTATGAAAGGGCAATTGCTCTGCTGATTAAACTATTTGAGCGATTGATATTCCCATTTAATTTGCACTTTTGGTTCAAGAATCATGTTTCCATTTTAATTAAGGAAGCTATGTGTAGTTTTATGAATGATTTATTTTGTAAACTACCTTGGGTATTGTATTTAAAACTGAATAAAGTTTATCTATCTATCTATCTATCTATCTATCTATCTATCTATCTATCTATCTATCTATCTATCTATCTATCTATCTATCCATCTATCTATGGTCATGTTGATTGAAGCTTGGGAAGACACTCAAAGCCTTTTGCTCTAAGTACTAGTAAGTCAGATGACATATTCCCAATAGCATTTAGCATTTTTGTCATGTAATTAATATTTTGTTTTGGATCAACATTTACTGTTAAAACATACAGGGTGTTGTTTAGGAAATATTTGTTCCCTCAGCCTAGAAAGGGGGACAGCAAGAACACTGAAAGAACAGTATACATAGAGTTCCTCTTTCTTCAGTCTAAGGGTTGTTGTTTATGAGGATTGTCAACAGATTGACTGCACAACTGCCGGGCTCATGCATAATACACAAAATTGAGAAAACAATGAATGCTCTCTTCCAACATAAATTGTAATTTTTCCATTTTCTTCAAAATGACGGTAGGACAATGACACTCCATGTGCTAATTTTTTATCGACTTATTTTTAATTCTGTCAGTTCTAACAAAACAAAATGACATAGGGGGTCATTACGACCCTGGCGGTTGATGGAGAAGTGGCGGTTTTACCGCCAACAGGCTGGCGGTAAAAAATTTGGAATTATGACCATGGCGGTTTCCGCCATGGTCATCCGCCACTTCTCCGATCAGACCGCCATGGCGGAGATGACCGCTGGGCTGGAGACTTGGGTCTCCAGCCCGGCGGCCGTCACAAGACCACCAGCTGTATCATGACCCGGCTTACCGCCATGGATTTCATGGGGTTTGGAACCGCCATGAAATCCATGGCGGTAAGCACTATCAGTGCCAGGGAATTCTTTCCCTGGCACTGATAGGGGTCTCCGCCACCCCCCACCCCCTCCCCCGAGTCCATCCCCGACACCCCCCAACCCATCCCCAAGTCCGTCCCCGACACACCCCACCGCCCTGCCACGCCCCAAAGGTGGCAGGACCCCCTCCCCACCCCTACCTCCGACATCACAACACAGACACACCCCCGACACGCATGCAGGCACCACCAACACACATTCCCGCACACACACGAACAAACATGCCAACAGACACACACACAGTCATACACGCACACCCTCATTCAGACATACATGCACACATTCATACAGACATACATACAGACAGAAACGCACACATTTCCATTCACACTACACCCCCGCATGCATACACGCACTCACACACCCCTTCTACATACTCACACGCACACCCCCATGCACCCACACATCACACAACACCCCCCCACCCCCTCCCCTAATGGACGATCAACTTACCTTCTCCGTTGATCTTCCGGGAGGGGACAGGATCCATGGGGGCTGCTCCGCCGCCACCACACCGTCAACAGAACACCGCCACGCCGAATCACAGAACGTGATTCGGTGGGCGGTGTTCTGTTGACGTGGCGGTGGAGGTGGAGTAACCTCCACTTCCCGCCACTCGCCAGTATGGCTGGTGGCGGCTCTCCGTCCGCAAAAGGACGGAGGGCTGCCAGCAGTCATAATACGCAGAGCGGAAAACCACCACCACTGCCGGTCTTCAGCCCAGCGGTCCCCCGGCGGTCTTGTCAAAAGACCGCAAGGTCAAAATGACCCCCATAGTTTTGAATTAGCTTTTTGTCAAGTCAACATTTCCCTGTGGAAGAAGGAGAGGGTAATTACAGTTGTAACATTGAAAGACACTGCTGGAAAGCCTTAGAATGAGCCTGAAGTCTATCCTTAATGTCCCTGTTGCTAAATTAGATTCAATATAAGCCATTGGGCCTCATTTTCAAGAATCTGACACATCCCCATCGATGCATCAGATTTCTTGCGCTTCCCACACATCCCCTAACAACGCCATGGATGCGCTGTATTTACAATACAGAGCTCCATGACGCACATTTTCACAGATGCATCAGAAATTCTGTTGCATCTTTTGGCGCTAAGTTTACGCATTGCTGGAGTAGCATTGTTAAACTGATACAACTCCAGCAACGGAAGAGTCTTCCTTTGGAAAAAGCCCTGCATCAATTTTATGCCTGCTCTGAGAAGGCAATACAATTTTCACCTGTAGATTGTTCGGAACCAAACTGTTACATATAGTAATTACATCCTAGGGAAAGCCCCAATCTTGATTGAAAGTATGACACATTTAAGGTAGATATAGTCTCATTCTGTGCAGGTGTGTCTTAGGATTTCACCCATGCATTCACAGTTAAAGAACAGCTAGCGAGTGTTTCACCCCTTGTTGGCCTGCATGCCTAGAGCTTTTTTGTGGCTGACAGTACATGGCAAATTTTGAGAAAAACCACATACAAGAACCCTATAAATGGCCAAATACCAGTGTGTGCATCAAACAAAAGAAGAGAGAATAGTCAAAGCACCATAGCCCGGTAAAATAAGGATAGCCCGGCAGGTGTAGCCAGAGTGGAAAAAAAGGGGGGATAGGAAGAGACCTCCACACAGTTGGAACATTATTTTGACAATCAATATGAATATATTAAAACTCTCACATCTGGTTATCAAATAAGTTCACATATATATAGGAAGAGACCCCACACAGTTGGGACACAGCATGATGATACACACAATATTTCAAGTATATCATCAGCAATGTCATCATCATCATTACTTTATTTTGGTAAAAATATACCATAAAAGCACAATACAAAACATTCTAAAAATGAAAAAAAAACATAAAACTTTAAGATTTAAGATAATACCCTCAAGTCATAAAAACTTAAAACAGCGGGATACAATATCTAAAAATTTGCATAAATATACAGATATAGTGAGGGCATGCAACATTAATTATGCATTGTCTAAGATGTATTGCTAACCATACATTGTGTTTCACGACTATAGACTGCATTGCCTACTACTAATATCTATAGCTAAATTTTATCTTTTAAAATTCCCAGTCTAAAATGCCAAATAGATTCAAAAGTTTTTGCCAAGGAACACGCCAATAGCACAGATGGATCTAATTCAAATATTCTCAAGGCCGGTAAGCAATTCCTAAGACCCATTCGTTTGCATAAAGGGATGATCCAAAGAGCCCTCTGTTTGCGATATGCAGGACATTGGAAGAGGACATGGATCATTGATTCTTCGTTCTCGCAACCCATTGGACATAACTTAGACCTATTAGTTATGTTGGACCATTTAAAGGTTAGGGTACACAAAGGAAGGGACCCTATTCTAAATCTAATATACAGAGCACGTGCAAGTGGAGAAAGTAATGTATCCATGAAGTGCTCAAACTCGTAATGGCATTTGATTTGTAAAAAACTGCTGATCATGGTGGAGGACGAAGCTTCTGCCTATTCTGAAGTTTGGACATTAAGCCAGAATGCATCCTTCAATATCTGTGTAGCATTTTTTGGGATAGAAGAAGGGTCCTTCCAGTAGTTCCCCAAACCAAGAGAAGAAAAGGTCCACTCTACATGAATACACCACTTGATTTTTGGGGCAGAGTTGCTACTCAGGAGGTTAATCATCCCAAGTCTATATGGGGTGAGAGAATCTAATGACCAAAGTCGGATCCAATACAACAATGGCCTTAGGGTGCCGATCTGGCTAATTGGGAAATAATTTAGGTCCATTCGGATAGGCAGGGATGGGTGCTAGAAGGAACTCTTAACAACATCTTTAAGAAAGAGTTTTCCACCCTTGCCAAATCCTCCTGGTTGCAATGGCCCCACAGCTCAGATCCATATAGCCCCCCCCCCTTGCTTGAGATCTATATATTTCTAAAGTGGGAGTCATGGCAAATCTGGGGGATCTAGCTGCGAATCTTACGATGCCTCCCGCCCTTTGTTTCAAACACATTGCTGATTTCTGGAGATGAGCATTCCATTTGTGTGAATCTTCCAATTTTAGTCCTAAATAATCAAAAGCACCCACTCTGTCCAGTATGATACCCTCTAGGCGAATGGGCCTCCTCATCTTTTGCTTTTTATCCCCAAACACCATATATTTGTTTTTTGTTGAATTGATTTCTATGCCATGATCTTTACAAAAGTCCATGAAACTCGTGAGCAAGTTTGAGAGACCCGTAGCCGTTTGCGATAATAGCAAGGTGTCATCAGCAAATAGAAGACATGGGATCTTTTGCCCTCCCAATCTAAGGGCATCACTAGAACATTCCAGAAGATAGGGGATGCATGCATTAATGAATAGAAGAAATAATGTGGGAGCAAGTACACAGGCCTGTCTCACGCCACGATTTGTGTGAAACTCTAATTTTAGTTCACCTTTCAGGCCCCATCGAATTCTAGCATGATTGCCAGTGGAAAGATCTCTAATTATATTTAACATAGGACATGGAACCCCACACTGCTCATAACTTCCCACAGCTTTTGGCATGGAACAAGGTTGAAGGCAGATTTCAAATCTACAAATGCCACAAAAAGGTGGCCTGAATCCACATCAACTATTTTCCATTTAATGGAAATAAAGCGGAAGACCTGGTCAATAGTGCTAACTTTGTCTCTGAAGCCTGCCTGGAGATGGCTAAGTACTTGATTATCCGCTATCCATTTTTTCAGCCTACTTAGTAACTGGTAGCAAAAATTTTTTTGTAAGTTATCTAAGAGGCCGATAGGTCTGTAGTTCCCTGTTGTGCCCCTCTCCCTTTTCTTATGTATGGGCACAATAGTTGCCTCTTTCCATGAACCGAGATAGGATCTATTCATCAAAACAGCATTAGAGATCCTATTTACGTACGGACTCCAGTTGTTCAAATCTGCTTTGTACGTGTCCGAAGGGATGCCATCTGGCCCTGCGGCCTTCCCTGATTTTTGGGCAGTGATGGCAAGCTCACTTTCTTATAATGAAAAGAGTGGCAAAGTAGTCACTGGCATCTGTGAAGATGTCCTCTCCCCAGAGCTTATAGAATCACAGTCAGATGGGGAGCCAAACAATTCCCTGAAGTGGGAAAGCCAAACTTCAGGGGCTATATGGCACTCTGGCTTAAGTGCTTGATTATGATCGCTGCGAGCGACCAGAAGCGTTTGGGGTCAGGGGCCCTTGCGGCCTGGGCCAGTTCGCTCCATAGCACCTCTTCATGTTCTATTTTACACAACTTGCATATAGGGACATAGTTTCGTCTTGCATTAATAATGACTTCTCTGTCTTTTGATCTTAACGCCTCGATCAGGGTACTTTTGGCCTCTCTACATCTCTTATCAAACCACTTGTTGATAGGGTAGGAGGAAAGATTAGCTATTACCCTGACAGATTTTATAAAGAACACATTTTTAAGATTGACAAAAAGATCGGAATAGAGAGACATAACTTCGAGTGGAGTAAGTGTAAGGTTGCTGGTGGCTGGAGACTATAGCACATAATTTGCCCCGTAAATTATTAGAATTCTGAAAGGAGTCCTATCTAACTGCACGCTTATTGCTAGACAGCTTCAGGACACCGGTGGATACACAAACAGGTGAAGACACAGCTCCTAGTAAAAATTGTCCATTGTATGCAATTTGAAGAGTAGCATGGTCACTAGTATGCTGGTTGCCGACTTTCACATCTTTTATGTAGTGCCAGACCCAGTAAAAAAAAAAAAAAATGCAGGGTACTACTATATGACCCCCTGAAAAAAGTTGGTCTGGCAGGACTGTCAGCTGGAAAGCTTCCATTACCTGGGCAGAGACCATGAAGAATCATAAGGTCTATTATCTGCAGAGCCCTAATGCCAACTTTAGATGAGTTTGGCTGGGGTAAATGGGGAGGGATATTGTAAATATTTATACACAAGACAGGGGGACCCGGGTTTGGTTGCATAACTATAGCCAAAATGTCAGGGGAATCAACATATAGCTCCTTTACTTCACCTCTGCAATTTTTACCCAGCTACAGAGGCCCCCTGCTGCTCTACCAGCCATAGACGGCGTGGGTTTTTTGAAAAAAGAACAAAACCACTGCCTATATATGCTATGAGTAGCCCATGTTTCCTGAAACATACAGATGTTAAAATTATCAACGTATACCCCCCAGTCAGTATCAGCTAGTTTGCTGTTAATACCCGCGACATTCCAGGACAAAAACTTTGCAGTAGAATGGGGAATAGAACAATTAGATTTTTGAGAAATATCAGCTGAATAAGGGCTGTTAGTTTGCTCAGTCAGAAGTGCAGTTTTAGAGTTATCAATGGGATCAGGTTGCAATTTCCATAACGGTGCAGCTCCTAAACTTGGTAAATCTTTGGAGAATGGTAAAGCAGGTGGACCAGAACTCGTTGTAGTATTGTGCAGCCCAAATAGACATAGTCAATCAATGTCAGAAGTGGCCCCCTGGAAATCAAGTTCACATACATTGTGTCCTTAGAGGGCAGGTCCCATATCGTTCATAAGGGCAGGGCCAAAGATTGGCCCATTAGAAGTGTGGTGTCCCGTAACGCTGCTCAATACCGTAGAGGCCGGGGTTGATGGAGATTTCGGCCTCACGTTGCCAGCAGAGGGCCAACTGTCGCTAAGGAAAATAGCAGTTCCCTTTCTTGTGTGATTACGTGCTTCCATGTGCCATAGACCCTTTACCAATTGGGAATTGATAAGATTGAGTTTTATAGCATCCCGGTCACCAAATGGACCACTTAAATGTTCAGCTGATAAGATGTCTGCATAGATGATAGAACCACAGCCTCTAACATGGCGTAGCCAATGTGAGGCCTTGTTAATAAGTGAGAATTTATCTCCCCGCGATTTTGGAGGTAAAGAAGGGACATTGCACATGTAAATGTAATTGCCACTATTCATGTGAGAACTCCGGCCATGTGATGATGATGTGTCCCATTTCAAGTCCACACAAGGGTAGGATTTCCCTATAGAGGAAGTAGTGTTTTCGGGGGTAGTCACTGAAGATCTACTGTGGTATGTTGGTTTTTTAAAGCCTGAGATGTCCTCAGGAGTTGGCAAGGGTCCAAAAACAAAAGGGTAATCAGTGTTCAAGGGAATTGTCTCAGTTCCATGAGGGCAAGATGAATCTTTCCTCGAAGCAATACGTTTAAAGGAATAAAGAATTTCTGTCATTAGGAATTTCAACTCTCCTACTTCGTTCTTTAGACTGATCACCAAAGCTAGTAAATCCTCGTGGGAGGAAGGGCTGCTTTCAGATTTAGATAAGGATGGACTAGCACAGGGCAATGGTGGCGCAGGAGTTGGTTGAGGATCATCCAAGACTTGTGTTTCCAATACAGAAAAACGATTAGAACAAGGGATTTCCTGGATAATCACATCTGATTTTGGCACTTCAGATATAGGGTAAGTTACATGATGTATAGAGGGGCTAGCATTCATGGGAGGGCTTTGGGAAACCAGGACCTGGCGAATGACGCTGGTAGGTTGTGAATCGTTAATAGTATGAGATCCGGCAGTTGAAAACGGAATAAGAGTGCCCGATCTCTGCCCTTTCTGTGGGTTTCTCTTCTTTTTTCTTAGAATCAGTTCCACTTCTTCAATTAGATTGTCAATCTCTTTAGTTACGCAGTTTGTAAGAGGTTGCATAGCTTTGGTAAGTTTTGGAATTTTTGGCTTGTCAGAGCCCAAAGCAGGACTGCCCCTCACCTTGCGCTTCCCCATTAGGAATAGAAATGCTCAATACACATACAAAATAATACTTTAGCAGTCACAGGTGCAAAAAGGGCCCAGTGCCATACCTTGGGGCCCAGAGGGGGCGCCCAGCCCGGCCTCAGACGGTCTCTGACAGGCACGGATGGGCCCGCCCTTGGCCCAGGCTTCTCCCAGGTGCATCCCGCGCAGCAGCGGTGCGCGGCACGATGTATAGCGCCTGCGTTAATGAAGACCGGCAGCACAAATGGATTCTGGGGCTTGGAGTCCCCCCAGGTGGTAAGATGCGTAGCAAGAGCTGTGGTATCGCTGCGCAGCATGCTTTAATGCTCCCACATTAATAAAGGCCGGCAGCAGGCAGCACAAATGGATTCTAGGGCTTGGAGTCCCCCGAGTTGGTAAGATGCAAAGATCGGCAATGTCACATTGGATAGATGATGCAGCCAAATACTTAATCAATAGAATATGGTGCCACCCATTTGCAAGCCAATAGAACACATATGGTAAGGCACAGTTAGCATACTTCAGGCAGAAATCCATTCATAAAGTACAAGGATCTGCAAGCCATTATCGTACAAAGGTTTGCATATTGTAATATACCATGGGTAAGGTTCAATGTAAGGCTATAGACAGAATTAAGTGGATGAGTGCAGGAAGGAGTACCATCCCATTATACACGCAGTTTGTTGTAAGGCCCCACAGCATCACACCGTGGGAATCAATATTGTCCAAGTGCCAAGTGGGAACACCCATCCAGCTCGCTCCCAGGCAGACTGGGAGCCTGTGCAGGCTTTCTCCAGACCAGCAACCATGTTGCTGGGCTGGAGAGAGCCCTTTGCATATGTGTGTTTGGCCAGCCCCAGATGGCCGGCCAAACATACTTGCGCCCTGAGGAGAGTGCTGAGCACTACCCCTCCGTCCAGGTCATGCTAGAGGCCCGCTCACTTTTACAGAAAAAAAATAATAAACAGAGTTTAATATGTTGTTTCTATAAAAGTTTTGCAGCTCCTGCTGCTGGCGGCGGGTGAGGGGGGCGCTCCTCCGCCCTAGTGGAGGAGCCACCCCTGTTCATAAGTACCATTGAACCACTCCGTCTGAAGTTATTCCTAATACACCCCGTTTACATTTTCAGTATTAGAATGGGTTAATTAATGTCTGTGAAGTTGGACTAATGGTTAGAGAAGAATATATTTTGTCCTGTTCCAATCAAGATGGCAGAGAGTTGCCCTGCAAAAAACACCTCGTTGTAGAGAAGAACACTTCCTTTTGGGCATGAAAGAGATTCTGCCCTTCCCTGAGGTCTGTTGCAAACTGAACATTAATATTGATGAGCAACTACTTTGCACAATAAATACACAAAAACACAAAACATTAACATTAATTTTCTTTGCCACTTAAACTTACTGATAGCCACAAATAATAAATTGCAGGGTTGCATATTATGTAACATGGTGCAAAGGAGCCCCACGGTGACAATTAGATCCATGATGCAGTTAGTACCATCTGGCCCAACCATTAGCCTGAGACTGAAGGAAGGTGCATGCATGGTTTTATTTTTCCACAGTCTCAATGGAAACGATGCCGTGAGTGAAATACTTAAAGTTGTATGCCAAACTCCATGCACATTAGGAATATTATGGGCAATTTCTCAAAGAACGTGTCAAGACCTACACGTTTTATTTAATCACTGCGTGTACATATAAATAACAAACTTTCCATTTCTTAAGAACCGAAATATAATAGAATGATGTTCATTAGCCACTAGCTTTCCTAGCGTTTTTGTTTCTTTTAATGTTTCATCTTATGTTATGATTAGTGTGTTAGACAGATGACGTTTTAGCTGAACATCTGAATAAATATGTTGATGCTGAAAGAAACCTTGAATACATTTCTCAAGTGTGCAGTTATTTTAAAATTATATTACTCCACGAGTGTTTGTGTACTTTGAAAACGTTTTCCAGGTGATTAGACATGCTGTAAAGCTGTATATCATTTTGATGCATTGCTTATAATACTGCACGGCCACATACTAAATAATCTGTTAATGCTGCCAGTGTGGCAGCTCTGCAGAATTGTAAGTAACTGGCCATAAAGATCAGCACATTCTTTGTTGTTTTGCTTATTTATTCACTAATTGCTATAATTTATTTCCTCAGATACCAAGGGGCAGCCTTCTGATTTATATTAATATGGTTCTGGTGAGCTGTTTTACAATATATAATAGACCTTTTGTTGTGACAAATTCACTTTCTATGTTGTTTCAGTTTCTACAGGGGCAACTCCTTGTGTCTCATTCTTAGACATATCAGAAGGGACTAAGTTTTTACAGAGAATCCTATTAAAATTGCCTGTAACGTTAAGCCATTACAACTTTTGTTTCTTTTTCTTAATTCCATTTCTCAACATGGGCACGAACTAAATCTTCCCTAAGGTAATGAGCAATTTAATGCACTTTTCCATCCAATCTCGAAACGTTGATTCTGACAACGCTACAGCATTCCTTTAAAAACTGCTAATGTGTGCAGTCCCATCCCTATTCGAATGAACTGGAACTTTTCTTCAAACCGTTTTGTCCTGCTTATTCTGAGTTTCATATAGTCAGTTCAAAACTGATTCTTGTTTGAACCATGTCATTCTGTTTTGACATTTATGACTAGTTGCAAAACTTAAATCGAATAGGTAAAATGGGATTACACTGAAGGAAATATTCTATAATTTACCATTCACAGAACCGGCTTGTAATTATTAAAATAACACTCCTGCAGCCATTTAAAAAACAGAGAGCCAGAAAACTGCAGGAAAGGCAAGACAGAACCCTTCACCGTGATACTGAGTAGAACCGACTTCTTATAATGAACTGACCAAGGGTGATTCAGTTACACATCAGAGGAGCGAGCAAGACAGGTAAGAAAGAGAAGATGTCATGCATAGGAGTGTGAATCAAAATAAGTGCACCCACATCTCAAGAAATGTGCTAAAATATAGATTCAGTAATGGTATTTCTTTTATATCAACAAAATTGTGGTTAACTAAAGTCTCTGCATCATAAATATTGTTTGATGCACTTACCATAATGATCGAAGATGCTTGAATCCTATACAAGAAAACTGTCATGAATTTTCAGACTAGAGCTTCCGTGGGTCTTTACGACTCATGAGCGGGACTGTTCCATTTGCCCCGGCCCTGGCACTCTTGGGCACGCCTCGTGCCTCTGGAGCAGTAACCGGGACGGAGTTGAAGGCTTGACACAACGCAGAACTGCACACCCTGGACGACCTGTATAGAGAGGGAGAATTGATTCCATTTGACACTGGTTGCTGAGATGGGCCTCCCTGCTGGACAGTTCCTACTCTACTCTGCACTGCTTCGCTCACTATCAAAGGAATGGAAAGACTTAACAACAGCTCCCCTGACCCATTTGTTCATACAATATATACAGGTAATGGGCCAGGGCAGACATCTGAGCAAATGGTTTACAGAAGCGCTCAGAACTCACTTGGTGCGAGAGAATGATGCACTGCCCACGGCTTGGGAATGCGATGCAGCCACATCCTTCACGGACAGGCAATAGGCATCTGTCATTGCTGGGCACACTAACATACCCACAATTCCAGATTTAGACTTATACAATTTTACATAATACAAAGGCCATATCTTACTCCAGCTCGTATAAATAAATACTTCTGTCGCTCTGATGCAGCTTGCCCTAGATGTAAATGTGCAAATGCAGATCTCTTACACATGCTATGGTCCTGCCCCTCCCTGCATAGTTACTCAGTAGCTGTGGTTAACAACTTGGCAGTATGCAGAGAACGAGCCATACAGCTTACATGTGAGAGTTGTGTGCTGGGTCTATTCCCTAGAGGCCCCCACCATAGAGCGACCACAAGATTCCTAGATTTGGGATTTATAACACCAAAAAGACTCATAACACGTAGCTGGAGGTCGACGGAGGCGCTGAATCCGCTGGCCTGGAAACAATCATTTGTGACATGGGCGAGCGCTGAGGGGGTGGCACTGAGGAGAGAAGATATGCTTGGCCTGCGTAAATACCCATTGTCAAACAGCTTGAACGCCATGATGGCACACCTACAATCTCCGGAGGGGGATCTCGCGACGGTGGGGACGGATTAGAATCGCAGGTCCGCCCAGACTATATCAGATGCAGGGAGTAGTGGGTGCAGCTTGCTGAAATGCCCTTGGCGCACTCCATTTTGATTTCAAACAACTTAGTATGAGGTATGGTGTTCGGTATGCAACAGGGAATCTCATGCGTCTCAGCGCTACACTAACGCATGCAAACAACTTTGAGAGCATTTCTCCATATAAGGGGATACCGCACTGCCACCATCACAAACTAGTGAAAAAAAATGCACTCCATTGTTTATGAATGTTTTTTGTTTTCATTTGTTGTTACTCCGGAATCTTCAATTGTACATTTTCTGTTCTTACGATGGCAAGACAAGGGGGAGTTGATGACAGAAAGGTTGACTAGCCAATAATCCAAGCTTACATCCAGAGAACTATTTCTGCATTGCGCAGAAGACCTCCACTCCAATTAGGGCAAAGCTGACTACCGGCATAATGACGATTATCAGTTTAGGCAGCCTTTTCAGTAGACAAATTAAAGACACGGTAAATACATAAGCAGATGTAAATTCTGTTTACAGTTCTTTATAATATGTTGTTGTCACAAATATTTGCTGTGTTGCTACAACCGAAATGTCTAAGTGCCATGTGATAATGTTTATAACATCTGAAACACCAATATAAAGATTCCTGAAAAAAAAATGAATTTTCAGACTAGAATCTCCTGGTTATCACTTAATGTGAATAATGGAAAAGAGATTTTAACCAGTTATTCTCAACTTTAGAGTATAGCGTGTTTAGTGAACTCATCTCTACTCACCTGGTTTCCAAAGAAAACTTTGTTGTTCCTGGCATCAGTTCTAAAAATTATTCCAGTGCTATATTATGTTCAGAACAGAACTCCAAAGTGTGAAAAGTGTTAAGATATGGATTATTAAAAATACTATGATATCTAAGTGTGATTTGTGATTTAGCTTAGCTAGATCAAGAAGTTACTCAAGAGAACAGATGGGCTCTTTAATTGATTAAGGATGCCATGAGATCTACACGAGTCAGTATGTATAACAATTCAGCAGTTGTGGATTTATTTAGCTGCCAAAAAATAAACACCATTAGATATTTCACCTCGATTTGGAGGACCTAAAAATAATACACACCGATTAATGCACTTGCTTGATGTGCTAGTCATGTGTCTCAATACTGAGCACTGCAGCTTGATATTATAAAGGGAATTTTGCTTTAGTATGCCATAATCTTGCATTTATTTCCAATACTGCCTTAGTCCGTCACGGAGAGTGCACACAATCACGTATGTGAATATCAGTCACAACAATATGACTTACTTTAAAATTCTATGTCGAGGAACATTTTAAATCTGGAAATGAATCACAATAAATCAGGCAAAATTAGTTTCATGGTGTCAGCAAAAACTGTAACACATTGTTTCAGAATGTAACTTACATGTTCAGCCAGTGTTGAACCTCTCTGCATCTGTCAATACTGCTGACTTGGCAGAGTGCTGAAAATACAGCTATATAAACTTACTGGGTGACTAGAGCGTTACTTTTAGTCGGCCATATTGGGAGCAAGAAAACTCTGAACTTCGAAATGATTCCTAATATACTTAAACAAGTTCAAGAAATGGCTTTGAATTGGCCATGTTGAAGGTGTTCAAACTTTCATTACCACTAGGAGGAATATTGATCTCATTCAGATTATTTTCCAATTTTGGAATGTAGCTTTTTACACTAACTAGGAGACTAGACCGTTGCTTTTAGTTGGCCAAGGTGAGGGTAAAAAGCCCCCGAATTTCAGAGTAATGAAACCGTAAAATATTAATTCCTACTGTAATGACACATGTCAACAAAAGGACTAACTGCTTTTGATCCACCATTTTAGAGGTACTCAAATCTTTGCTTCCAGTATAAGGAAAATTAATTTATAATAATGCCTCCTCTATCAATCACAAAAAAGGTGAGAACAAAGCTATTAATTACAACCTGATTAAAGGTCTCACCAATTAGTCACAATACATTCTGGGAAGCTGAACCATTATTCATGGGCAACCTTGTTGGTAATAAACAAAATCTTACATGTCAGGGTGAAGGAGTCTTACATTAAAACCTGATAAAGGATTAGGTTATTTAGTGTGTTAGTCGTCTGTGAAATGCAAGTAAGGTTTTGAACATGTACAAGTGGGTGTTTAAAGACCTTGAGCCTGATAACAATATTGACAGATGGAATACACCGTCACCAATATGCTAGATACCCCGTCCACCATATTATGATTTCCCTAGAATATAATGGAATCGTAATAGGGTGGATGCAATATCGTCATGTTTGCGATGGATTAAGCCAGTCAGACAATATCATAAGCAGGCCCTTTGTCTTTTAAAATAGACCTGCAGTTAAAATGTTTATCTGCCTAAATGTTACAGGTCAAACTGGTGTTGACAATTAAATGAAGACAGACTTTAAATATATAGAGCAGAACTACAATATATTATAGGCAGACTTGTTAATGAGCACGATCCCACTGCCTTTAACGGCTGGTTTGATGATTACTTCCTAGAGAGGTTGTAAATGTTGAAGGGTTGTTTGTTGCTCTTTTGAAAAATTGTATTTATTTTAATTTGGAGCTTTAAATTAATTGCCTATTTTTGTGAGAATGGCATTTTCAAATGTTGTTAGCTCTTTGGATACCATTGGGTTATTTGGAAAAAAGATGACATGTGTAGGCCAGTGGTATCATATACCGAACTGTTCCTTTTTTGTGAGCAAAAAAATATTTTAGCCTAATCTATCTGAAAAAATGGTGCAGTTTAACATGTGTTGCAAAGGGGTCATTCCCATATATTGGGACAAACGAAAGTCCAGATGTTAAAACTGAGTTTTCCACTTATGTTAGGTGAGTACAGTAGTAGTGCATGGTGTCAGGTAGCCAGATGGGGAGGATGTCGGAAGTTTGGAATGTATGAGGATAGTGGAAGTCAACTGAATGATACTGTCAGTATTCTGTTCCAGTGTGAGATAACCTATTTCTCTCTTGTGCTGATTTAAGGCATGATTGTAAACTTTGAGCCATCACCATATCACTCAGTTCTACAATATTAGTAAAGTATATCAGGGCTGTCGCAGAACGAACTTGAGTTCTTCTCTGTGGCTTTCTCTCTTTATCTAGCTCATAGTGCCAATCGCCTGGATGTGCATTATGCAAAGGAAGACTGATTTGACTCATCAAAAAGGGGCGGAGAAGCAAAGATTATTATTTGGAAAGCATGTATATTGCAAACTGATATGGTTTGAGGTTTAGGATTACAAAACAAGAGATAGGCTACCTGATTGAAAAAGTATATTGCTGTGCCTGTAAAAAAATTTGTTCGTACAGACTACTACCAATCACTTATTTTCTTTCTTAAGCACTCGAGGGCAAGAGGGCATCTGCTGTAGTGGGTACTAGTACCAATGCATTGGCGGGTGTGATCAGTGACACCACCTCTACCACCAGCACAACGGACAATGGTTCTGCTGCCCCCTGTAAATCATTTCATGCCCCACTACTAAAATAATGGCCTTTTGTATACTTATATATTTTTTTCTCATTTTGGATGTTTGTTATCTCTGCACGTCCCTTTGTTGTTCCATATATATTTGCCATTTACACAGCTGACTTTCTCATGTCTGTACCTTTCCTTTTCTTGCTTTTTTTTCTTTAAGCTTTCCCTTCGCCGTCTGACGTTTACAATTACATGTCTAGTTGTTGTTGTGCATTTGTATCCAGAGGGGACAAGATTTTTGATAATGTAAAGAGGATCGCAGAGCCAGCCAAGTAGTACTCTAGTCACTGTTAAAAAAGGCACAGACAGAATGATTGTCATGGTCAAGGAACCCCAAGGTAGTGTCTTATACTAGTATTTTCTATAACAGTGCTGCATGGTAGGATTAGATAGAATGGCAGGAATGAGATACCACGTTCACATTCAATACCACATGTCTTTTGCATTACCTTCTACCCCTTATCCATTCTTAGAATTGTAGCCTAGCTTTACCTTATGCCGTTCCTTAAATCCTGAATCCTCCTACTAATCTCTATCCCTCCATCAGTACAAACATTTTTTCTTCTGGTTGATGCAATGTCTGCTTGGTTTTTTAAATGTTTTGGAGCAATAAATAAGACAAATCTCCCCATCAGATTGCTTTTGAATAGACAGAGAAGATAGTGATAGATAGCTAACCTAAATGTAGTGAGGTATTGCTGTTGTATGTTGTGCAAAAACATACTTGTATGGCTAATGGTATTTGGAATCTAAAAGGGGTACATTATGGTTTTTACTAGGTGCAGAGAACACCAGCAGTGTCGTCCAAGCGAGGGCATTGGTGGAGGTGACGTCTGAGGGAGAGGGAGATGTCCCAGTGGTGGCTTGGACAAGTGGTGAGCCACCTTGCATTCTTATTAACAATGTACTGTGCTGGTTAAGTGAGGCAGATAATATCCTTATCAATTCTCTTGTATTCTTGCCACCTAAAACTGCAACCTAGTGTTGTCACTGGTGCTGCTGCACTGAGTGCAAGATGTAATTGAATTCATACGTGTTTGCTGTGGTGTGGTTTCCAGTGCCCATGCAGTTGGCAAATTATGTCAGTGCCATTTTCTCTACTCAAGTTTAGTTATCTTCAATTAGGGATTGACAGTTTCGATATTTTCCTCCCATCAATCAATATGACTTTGAAGTTCTTCTTCAAATTGATTAAAAACTATTGAAACCATCAATTCCTAATACATGATCATCATTTATTGACATCCAACTAACCATTCCATAGCTAACCCTCTACCCAGCCCAATCCCTTTAACTTACCTCTCTGTGAGAATAATCTGTGTTGGAAACTTGGGTGCTTAATGTGGAACTAAGCAACTGATTTAGATTTTGGCAGATGGGATATCGTACTTTGTGAGAAATAAAACATCCTACTTGATGCATTATAGTTCATCATCTTCTTCTATGCACTGTATACTGTAATAAGGTGGATGATATATCCGTTATCTGCCAATTGCTTCCCATCTATGTGACTATCAGCTTAAGCCTACAACTTAAGTTTGGACTTATGGTAGTAGAATAGAGGAAGGAATATGAGACAAGCAGGGCCATTGGAATTTTTTAGTTCACATAACATGCTACAGCTAGGCTGTCCCAAAAACATGCTGGAATGGAGAGCAACCAGCAAACATATACTTATATGCCTTGCTCATTAATGGCTGGTAATGAAATCCAAATGTCTTAACACACAAAGGCGGTCATTCTGACCGCGGCGGGCGGCGGGCGCCGCCCGCCATGCGGTTACCGCCGAATGGCCGCTCCGCGGTCAGGAGACCGCGGCAGCCATTCTGGCTTTCCCGCTGGGCCGGCGGGCGACCGCCAAAAGGCCGCCCGCCGGCCCAGCGGGAAAGCCCCTGCAACGAGGAAGCCGGCACCGAATGGAGCTGGCGGAGTTGCAGGGGTGCGACGGGTGCAGTGGCACCCGTCGCGATTTTCACATGTTAGCTGACAGTGAAAATCTTCATGGGGCCCTGTTAGGGGGCCCCTGCACTGCCCATGCCAGTGGCATGGGCAGTGCAGGGGCCCCAGGGGCCCCACAACACCCGTTTCTGCCATCCTGTTCCTGGCGGGTTTTACCGCCAGAAACAGGGTGGCGGGAAGGGGGTCAGAATCCCCATGGCGGCGCTGAGGATTCTCCGGGCCAGGGGAAATCCGGCGGGAAACCGCCGGATCCCCTTTTCTGACCGCAGCGCCGCCATGGAGGATTCTCCGGGCCAGGGGAAATCCGGCGGGAAACCGCCGGATCCCCTTTTCTGACCGCAGCTTTACCGCCACGGTCAGAATGGCCCTGGAAGCACCGCCAGCCTGTTGGCGGTGCTTCCGCTGCCCTCCGCTCTGGCGGGCAGAGACCGCCAGGGTTGGAATGAGGGCCAAAGTGTTTGTTTTGTTTTGTTGATAAAGGACTGGTTAATAACGATGTGGACAACAACAAGACATTCTTATACTCAAATGATACATTTTCATATCTGAACAAAGTCACATCACTACTGTTAGATTCCCCCTTTATGAACTCTCTATCAAACCAATGTAGGTACGTGGTCAGGCAGCCTGTGAGACCCAGGCCTGAAGGTTAATGACTGACAGGTCATAGGTGGGGTAACACATAGACAACAGCCAAATGCACAAACATGAATACTTAGAACATATCGCACAGATAGGCAGCAACATTACCATGGTCCCCGGAGATTGGCCACAATAAAGCACACATGGCCGGAGGGATGTGTGCATTCCTAAAACATGTCAGATGCCACACATAGTTAGGTACACTTAGCCAATCAGGACACACCACACACAGACATCTGGTCACGTACTGCTGGCCCGCATTGTGTCCGTGCTAGGTCAAGGCCAAACTACCTTCCCTATTTAGAATTGTATCTGTAACTCAGTGATAAATGCTCGCTTTTTATGACTTTATTGTACCCAGAGAAATGTATAAAACCCACATCAATTCAATATACTACCAGAGACAGTCCTCAGACCACAGTCCTGTAACTGTTCTCTCTGCTGTTTAATTAAACAAACCATTTCTTGTAATGCCAGATGCCTCTTGTCTTTTTTATGATAAATTCTCATTCAAGAAACAGTTTCACTATGAAATTAAATACTTTTGAAAAATCATGTTTCTTCCCTTTCTTTTGTATGTCAGCGTTCTAGTTTAATATTATTCATTGCAGTCAGTGCTATGATTGATTACCTAGCTATGATGTGATGCATGGGTGGGAAAGTCTTGGCCCGGGCCAACTTGTGTGTGACTGATGAGTACCACTAACTATTTCGTCAATGATCACACCCAATTAAAATTCCAATGGCCCTTGAGAAACAGCAATGTTCTGCTACTGTAATATTCCTGACAGTCTCAACAAATGTTTGAGATGAGCATCATAACAATTTGTGTTTTTGTATTTTGCTCTTCTCTTAATTACTTGTTGTTGCTACTCCTGCTGATGGTGTGTCTAGAGACAGGCACCACCACACACAAACACGGCAACCGATAACCACTTGGCTACAGCAGAAAAAGTTGGAGGCAGTGGCAGCTGAAAATCGCAGACTGGTGGTCCTTGAAGATGAGGATCAGGAGTCAGAGGCCCCACAACAGCTGAGTACCTCAAGTCACCAGCCAGGCCTGACTCCCACAAGGCTATGCCACCGCTGCTGCCTGGAGCTGGCATCCCAGGCCACCAATACTACTGCTGCCCTCTCCCTCTCGTATATTATCACACACCACCTCCTCTATCACACCCTCCAATGCCTAACTAACCTGATTTGGGAGATGATACAGGTGTGGGAAGGGCAGCAAACACTGGCCAAGAAGTGGATGCCCTCCAGGCCTTTTTTGATGATTTTCTGTTTGGTGGGAGAACATTTCGTGGGTAGAGAGGGTGGGGGCATCAGGATGGGGAAAGGGTTTATAATTTAATATTTCCATTGGACCTTTGCACTTTAGTTTGGATTTTCTGGGACATTTTGGCTTTGAGTGGGGCTGGGCTGGTTGGAGAGGGTGGGCTGTGTTCTTATTGGAAATAATAAATGGGGTTTAATGTTTTGCCTTCATTCATTATCTGTCTTTCTATTGCTAGTTAGTGAAGTATAATCTTTTATAGCAATGTTGAGTCTACTGTTGTTACCCCTAAAATTTCCCTACCTGAAGACCCCTGCCATGTATTATTATTTGGTAGGTTACTTACCGCTTCCTGCAAGTGCACTGTCTAGCAACAGAAAACTGGTGAATTTGAATTTGTTTCACTTGATGAGGTTTTTCAACACCCAGCCACCAATCAGTTTACTGTATAGCATAGTAGTAGTTAGTGTGGTAACTAACTGCGCTCAATATAAAATGTAATTTATCTCCCTTTACAAAGAACAATGTAAACACTAAGTTAACTAGGCACAAAGTTTATAATGGAATGGATCGTGGCCCCACAGTGACTGCGGTTAAAAGTCCCTGTAAGTTTACTGTGCAACCCTGACCAAATTTTATGCAGCCTGGCTCCCTCTGTAAATAGTGAACCCACACAGTTCTTGTCAGGGAGACCAGATCCTCGGGGCCTGCGCACGTTCCCAACATGTCCACCACTAGACAGCTCCAAAGCTCCGATAGAAATACCACAGAGCCTGAGAGAGTCCAAGTGGGGGAAACGGGGATTAGGTAGGGAACAGCTGGGAAGGAGACCTGTAGGAAGCAAGAGGTTAAACAACACAATATCAAGATATAATCACATTGACTTTCAATAGACTATGGTTCTAAGAGTTCTCATACTGTAACCATGGATATCCTAAGAAATGACTATGGGCCTGATTACAACTTTGGAAGAGGTGTTAATCCGTCCCAAAAGTGACGGTAAAGTGACGGATATACCACCAGCCGTATTACGAGTCCATTATATCCTATGGAACTCGTAATATGGCTGGTGGTATATCCGTCACATTTGGGACGGATTAACACCTTCTCCAAAGTTGTAATCAGGCCCTATAACTCGACCTCAAGAAATCTAGGTACCTGGAAAATATCAAGAATGGGTTAATACAATGTTTCATATGAGCTTTTCATGAAATATCACATACTGCCTAGAATACAAGAACCTTCTAGAATAATGTTTCAGAACAAAAATTGCATTTTTACAGGAGGACAAAGGCTACCTGAAACATTCCCTGGAAACAACAGGAATTGTACTAGGGACCTAATATGCACAAAGGCCCGTATTTATACTTTTTTTAGCGCCGCATTTGCGCCGCTTTTTGACGCAAAACGGCGCAAACCTACAAAATACAATGGCATTTTGCAAGTTTGCGCCGTTTTTGTGTCAAAAAACGACGCAAATGCGGCGCAAAAAAAGTATAAATACGGGCCAAAGAATGTCGCACTTTGAATTAAGCATCTTCACAGACAATCCAAAAGCTCGGGATAAATGTGTGCACCTCAACAAACACAACACACCAAAGTTTTCAATGCCATGAAATGATCGCGCATACTGTTGAACTAAGAGCCAAGCGCTTTATGCCAGGGTTGAATCGCGCACACTGTTGCCGATTCAAACAAGAATATGTAAATGCCATGAAATGATTGCGCACACTGTTGCCGATCTGAATGCCAAGGTTTACATGAGATAAATGAATTGCGCACACTGCCGGTTCAAACAAGAATATGCAAATGCCATGAAGTGATCGCGCACACTGTTGCCGATCTGAATGGCAAGGTTTACATGACATAAATGAATCGCGCACTCTGCCGATTCCAACAAGAATATGAAAATGCCATGAAGTGATCGCGCACACTGTTGCCGATCTGAATGCCAAGGTTTACATGAGATAAATGAATTGCGCACACTGCCGGTTCAAACAAGAATATGCAAATGCCATGAAGTGATCGCGCACACTGTTGCCGATCTGAATGCCAAGGTTTACATGACATAAATGAATCGCGCACTCTGCCGATTCCAACAAGAATATGAAAATGCCATGAAGTGATCGCGCACACTGTTGCCGATCTGAATGCCAAGGTTTACATGAGATAAATGAATCGCACACTCTGCCGATTCCAACAAGAATATGCAAATGCCATGAAGTGATCACCTACACTGTTGCCGATCTGAATGCCAAGATTTACATGAGAGAAATGAATCGCGCACTCTGCCGATTCCAACAAGAATATGCAAATGCAATGAAATGATCGCGCACACTGTTGCCGATCTGAACGTCAAGGTTTACATGCTAGGAATGAATCGCGCACACTGCTGATTCGAACAAGAATATGCAAATGCCATGAAATGATCGCGCACACTGTTGCCGATCTGAACGTCAAGGTTTACATGCTAGGAATGAATAGCGCACACTGCCGATTTGGACAAGAATATGCAAATGCCATGAAATGATCGCACACACTGTTGCCGATCTGAACGTCAAGGTTTACATGCTAAGAATGAATTGCGCACACTGCCAATTCGAACAAGAATATGCAAATGCCATGAAATGATCACGCACACTGTTGCCGATCTGAACGTCGAGGTTTATATGCTAGGAATGAATTGCACACACTGCCGATTCGAACAAGAATATGCAAATGCCATGAAATTATCGCGCAACTGAAAGTTTCATAACTAGGCCCAAAACTCAAAAGTCTTGGAGAACGGGGTTGGGGCCCAGCCCGACCTCCGCCTTACCGACCTGCTCAAGGATCACCAATATAATGAGGGAAGGCCTGGAACATCAAGGTAGGCCTCTGGAACAGGAGCTCAGGAAGTTGCTGCTGCTCTGCACCGGGACCTCTGAATAGTGAGCACGTGGAGCTGGGCTGGCTTCTTTATATAGAGACTGGCCCAGCCCACAAACCACACCCAGTCATTCTGCAGGGAAAGCTTCTAGAAGGTCCTAGAAAGGGACCACACCTTAACACACTCAGTAAGCCTGCAGCAATACCTGGCAAATGAACAGTTATTACAAACATCATTAATAGTGTTTTTCAAGGTTAAACTCTGCAATGCAAAAGGTTAACATACTGCATATAAACACAATGCATGAATTATGCTCTTGCATAAAGACTGGGTTTTTGCATTTTTGTCGCCCGTAAAGCGCACACTGTCCTGATGTTGACAGTTCTAAAATGTTTGATTGTTTAATAGAAAAATGATACAGTATTGGCAGATTTGCATTCTTTTTGGAATGTCCATTTTGGGTGCCTGGCTGAACCGGTCTAGTAAGGTACGGTAAGAATGAGTGTGTTATGGAACTTTCAGTTTTTTTGCAGGAGAAGTCTCGGGATTGCAAAATAGAAACAATATTGTACCATTCAGGAGAAGGACAAAAGGTATGCTTCATGAGGAGTGTACCAACTACCAAGACTCAGAGGCAGAGCAAGAGCATAAACTGCTGCAATTATTATTTTTATCTCTCATGGCAGATCAATTAACTGAGAAGTGTGGGCAATTTATAACCAATCACAGTCTGATCGATCTCACAACTGTCATCATGTATGTAGCTGAGTGCGAGCATCATGCGATGATGTTGATGATGATGTGGCATTACAAGTCTCTCTCACAAGCAACAGCACCCGCAACCACAACCACATAAGAAGAGTTTCACATTTGAACCAGCACACAAACTCAGCATTTCCCAAATCAATACAACTCTCTTCAGTCCACAGAGCTGAGAAGACCATAGAGTCATCATCATGTTGCTTTCCCTTGGAAGTCAATAGACTCAATACCTTCCGTCTTCTGGCTGTTGAGATAGTCCCACCCTGAGTCCCTCCATTTTTCTCCTGACTCTGAGTAATGAATTAGCCCAACTCTGTTTCGATCTGTGCGAGGCAGACCTGTAGTGCACTGCCATTGAAGAAGACAATTAGAATTTAAGTAATGTGTATTTGTTAGCTAAAGTGACTGGCCCGGTCGCTGGAGAACCAGAAAAAATGAGTGGTTCTGGCAAGTAAATCTTGCTAAATGTGAAAAGGCCAATCACCTTTAGAAAATAATGATTACCCATCAGGTCCCAAACAGTGCAAATCATGGAAATCAAGGTTACAAATTAGTTGATTACCCTCCTTCACTGTCTGCCACCACATGAATCATCAAGCATGACTGACAATGACTCAATAATATATCACTCTTTGGTGCAATAGTTAGTTATCTGAAATCCAAGCACATTGATAGGTAGATACATAATTGTATTTCCTCATTGATGCAAACAACACTTTGGAATTTGGAAGGTTTGCAAATCAAATGATCTTTACTGGGGCAGCCCTGCTAGGGGATGGAAAAAGAAGGATAGGCATGGAACAGAGGGAGGCATTTATTATCCTTGAAGGTGATGGGGAGGCTTTTTCACTGCACACGGGTATAGCTCCATTCCGGCCATATATATATGCCTAAAATGGTGGGGCTGCATAAGTCAGACACAAACACAATGTTACAAGTTTAATGATAATTGATTAGAAAGTTCTATCGTGGCCTACTCAGACAGGGAAATAGAGTCTGTACTCAAACTCAGGTGATTCACCCACATGTTTGACAGATAGCACACTTGAGTCTGACAATTCACCCTCATCCTACACCTCCTTTGTATTTCAGGAACAGTGTAATTGTATGGTATGACGTGTTTGTTTATTTTACTCATGATCAATCTCTTCTCATTTTGAGGCAAGAGACTTGTCCTTCTCCTTGTGACAACTGAGCCAGCTGCACTGAACACATGCTCAGCAGATACACTGGCTACCAGACAAGCCAGATACATTATTGCTAGCCTGCTGAGCTCTAGCCATTGGCGCATCTTCCCATATCAATACACCAATGGGTTTTGATGCACATAGGCCTCTTTTGGGTAATCCAAATAATCCAGAACATCCTCTGAATCGTCATTGGTGGTGTCACTTCCTTGAACTCTTTTGCCTTTGCCTCTGCACTAGATTTAAGACCTGTCGCTTGAAACCAAGCCAGTGCAGAGTTTAGGGCCCATTCTTCTTTTCCTATTGTGGTGGTTGTTGACCGTGTTCTTGTTGCTGGTGTTGGCTGCTGTGAGATAACAGGACTGCCCTCTCTGGAAGTTGAAAGCCAGCATCCCTAGAACATCTGCCCAGAAGTGAGATTTTAATTTCCAGACGTTCTTCTTCCAGGACTCTGACATGCTCAACAATCCATGTCTTTTATTGTGAAACAGGACCTTCTGAAAAGAATGTGGGCATTAATTTTTTGTACCGTGGATCAAAGAGTGTGTCATAGATGTACTCTTTGGGCCACATGATGTCTCTATTCAGCTTTGTATTAACAGACGAGCGAAGGATTATGCTCTCAACCAAGACATGTAGCTCTGCATTTTCGTTCACACCTGCAAACCTTTGGCAGACTTTTTTCAAATGGTCCTGTAGCAGATGCAACAAAAGGATTGCTTAGCACATCATACTGCACTATTTGCTGACTTCCCATGTGAAAACCTAAAAAATAAGTAACATCTGTGTCAGGCATTCGTGTCAAAGCCCAGCTCACCTGAGTTCTTGTTCCGTTCTGATGGAGGTTGAAGACAATCCGACCCCACCCTGAAACTGCTTGTTCCAGCACACTAGTTTTTAAAACAGTGCACTAAGAACAGAAGCTCAAGGGAAGGGGGGAAGTGGATAAAATAAAAAAGAGTGACAACACCGTTCTTGCGTTTCCACTGTTGAAGTGCTGCACAAATCTGCGGCCCTTTCTGACTTCTGTAGAAACTGGTGCCTAATGAAACATAAACAAAGAACAGATAAGTGCAACCTATTCCTAAATGGGTTCCTGACTACCCCTTTATTTATTAGAAATTCTCTTCTAAAAGTACCTCTTGGATCCTGGTCTCTAGTTTCCAGGTTTGGAATGTGTTACTGCTCTGGGATGTGTTTTCTATTACTGTAAAGCTTCTAAAACATTAAACCAATACCGTTATCAGAATTACCAATATCAAACATTCATCATAATATAACTAAAGCCTAAATTTCCAATAGCAGACTCACTTTTCCCATATTTCCAGAATCTTTTATAAAACAAATACTGTACTTTTACATCAAAATACAGCATGTAATTTGTGCAAGTCCTTGATTTACTGTTTGCCTTGCTGTTAATGGTTTCCACTGTTCGATTCTTAAAAGTTCCATGAGAAAAAACAATGTTTGCTTCACAAAGTTCTGCAAAATATTCTTGTAACAAAGAGTTTGAATCACAATGTTCGTGGAAGGTATTTCGTTTCAAATTGTCTATACACGAATCCAGAAATTGTTGTCAAAGTTCTTTCAGGTAATAAAAGGTTTTGCACTTACTTGTTGCTGGCAAGAGATACTGATCAGTCTAACCTTGTCTTCTTTCTCTTTTGCAGGTTACTCATAGGAGAGAGGCTGAAGCAAGGAGGAACCGGAAACCGGAAGAAGCGCCAGAAGCTGCGCCCATTGAAGTCAATGAAAGTCTGTAAAGAGCAGGAGTGCCAGCGCCGAGGGATCTGTTCTCAGGTAAGCGGGAGGTAGACGAGCACAAGCACTGGGTGAGGCTCGGGGGATGCCTTTTATAGACAGGGCTGGGTGTGGTTTGAAGGGCTGGGTGTGGTCCTCACATGCTGCACATGTTCTTGGAAGGTGTGCAGAGCTGGGTGTGGTTTTAAGAGTTGGGTGTGGTCCTCACATGCTGCACATGTTCTTGAAAGGTGTGCAGAGTTTCAGTTATTATACAAATGAGTTGGATTAACACATGGCCTAGGGAGGAGTATTTTAAAGAAGCCTTGGTAAAAGCAAGGCCCAATGTGTAAACAAAACAGCACATTAAACAACATACACAGAAGCCTGGGGGGGGGAAGGTGAGATAACAAGAAAGGCTTTCAATAGTAAGTTTAAAAGGGAGCTATTACAGAACCCACTAGCGCAGTGAGAGGGGACATGCTCTTTGCTGTGTACAAACCCTAACAATTCGACTATGCCCCATTTGTCTGCATCCTAATTGCATCCCCTCCTCTTTAAATGACATAGTCATCAATCGATCTGTATAACTCAAACAAACATTGCAACATGTTATGGTCAAGTTCCAATATGTTGGCACTTCCTATATGAGGCTTTAACTGGTACTCCATTAGCATGCTGAATAATCCTCAACTCCTCCAGGCTTTAAAAGAATTGCTGAAATGAGTGCAGATTCTTCTGACATGGGTAACATGGTGCTATGTCTTCTTTTTTTAGAATGCCCTGCACAATCAGATTGATGCAATGTGCCAAACACAGAACCCTGCAGTAGTAATCATCTGCCAGCGCCTTCTTTATATTACATCTATTGTTGAGGCAACAAATCCAATTTTGAGACATCTGTGTCACAGACATTATAACACTTTGCTGTTAAAGTCTTCCAAGACATTTTTAGCTGTATGGGATTTCTCCATGATGAACATGGCTACTGTTGTATGCCACCAAATGCTCCTAAAAGTTTCTTCAGCACTGAGACCTGTAGATAGTACTTGCCAAACCCCTGCAAAAGTGATCCAGTGTGTAGTGATACATATGTATTTGTTGCTTGACAACTGGTCCCTATGCTAGGTGTGTAGTGTGAGCAGCACTGTGCTGCAAAGCTTGTCAAACTAATTGCACATCTTGATGGAGTACTGAAACAGTAACTGGCAAAATAGGTCCGACAGTGAACCTTTATTTTCAGGTAGCTGGATGCCACAAATTTGAAAAATCCCACTAGTTCCATAAAAGAAAAAAAGGAGGCGGTCCAGTTCTAGCATGTTAGCCAGCATCCCATTGTAAAAATATGCCTTTGGGTGGTTGCGTTCATAGGGCCCCTCCTAACTGCCTGTAATAGTCTGCTGTATGTTGTGGTGTGTCCAATTGACTCTTGCACCATTTGGGGATGCTGAGACGGGTGATAATGGTGCACTGCTGGGGACGGGGCTGCATTGCATGAAGATGCCACCCTCATCTTCTTCATCACCTTCACCATCTACCGTTCACCACTGCCACCTGCAACAATTTTTTAAGGTGCTCCTCCCACCGGATTACATGATCTTTTTTCACGTGGATCTTGTGGCCTCCAGTACCATAATGTGTAACAGGCTTACCACGATTAACACTTGTGTGACAAATGGAACATTTTGCAATGTTATCCTTGTGTTTGCTTATCATAAAAAAGTCCCAAACTTGGGAATTGAACTTTCTAAGGGTGCAAGTGCCAATGCATGAAGAAGAACTAGAAGTAGGTTGGTGTGTTATCAATAGCCTCTCTGCAGTGCATGGTTCTACTGAGACAATATTGGATGCAGGTCTCAGTTGGGGCCTTATAAATATGAGAGTTGGCACTGGCGGTGGTGGTGCTACCAGTACCACAACCCTTGGAGCAGGTTAACTAGGAAGTGAAATGTCAGTCTCCGCTGGGCCACCTACCATGACAATGACTGGCTAATCCTCCTCCTCATCCCCCTCTATATTATTAAGGCTCTTAGGAACTTTTCTTTTTCCCTTGCCTCTCCCAGCATATCTCAGACTCTGCCAGGGTCCAATCCATGTCCAGATCATAAGAAGGTGCGGGCTTGGAGAAGATGGTATTATACCCTTCCTTTTTCTTGCAGGGGATTTGGGGACAGATGTAGGTAGATATGGTTTTGCGACTCGCAAATTGCGAGTCGGAGAGACTCGCAATTTGCGAGTCACAAAACCATATGTAGAATGGTGTCCATGACACCATCTGCGAATCGCAAAAGGGGTCGCAAAGACCCACCTCATTAATATTATTGAGGTGGGTCGCAATTTTTGAACCCCCTTGCGATTCCCTGCACTCACAGGGATGGTGGCCTGCTGGAGACAGCAGACCACCATGTCTGTGACTGCTTTTTTAATAAAGCAGTTTTTTTATTTGTATTTCAGCCCATTTTCCTTAAAGGAAAACGAGTTGCTACACAAACGAAAAAATGAAACCATTTGGTTTCATTTTTTCAGAGTAGGCAGTATTTTTGGTGACATTCACAAAGGGGAAGGGGTCCCATGGGGATCCCTTCCCTTTTGCGAATGAGTTAGCACCCACTTCACATGGGTGCTAACTGCGAATTGCTTTGCGACCACGTTTGCGGTCACAAAGCAATTCTGCATCGCGGTGCGAATCGCAAATAGGAAGGGAATACCCCTTCCTATTTGCGAGTTGCATTCGCATTTTGCGAGTCGGTACCGACTCGCAAAATGGGAATGTGCATCGCGATGCATGTTTTGCATGGCGCAAACTGCAAATTTCGCAGTTTGCGCCATGCAAAACGGTTCCTACATCTGGTCCTTGGAATCCAATGGCTCAAAAACAGGAGGTTCTCGCTCAGCAGGAAGCACAAACTCCTGTTCTAGCTACTTTGTGAAAGAGGCAAATCCAATTCAATGTCACTGCTCAAGCGTGTCACTATGATTGCAGTGGCTGCCTTGCTGGCAGATATGGTATTGGACTTAGGTTGGGATAGTGTCATTCATGGAGGAGTCATGCTCCTAGCTGGCTCCTTGGAGGCCGGTGCCAAAAGCCCAACTTTCCAGAAAAAGGTTGTGGTTGGCACACCAATGGTGAAATCTGTTTCTTCTCACTGGACATTTTCTTGGCAGCACCTTTCTTTGAGGCCATCTTGAAGCTGTCAGTTGGCATTGGCACTGTGCTGCTCAAGCAAAAGAGATTGGCGGACTCACGTCACATGTTGTGTGATCTTGTCATTTTGTACAGTCCTTCAGTCTGGATGTACTGTGGATGATGTATCTTGTGTCTCTAAAAGCAAACAAGTAAGAAAAACACCTAGTGAAAAGTGGCATTGTTGCAGTTTGAATTATTACAAAGACAATATAATTTAGGGTGGTTGGTTGCTTAATTTATTATTATTATAAATAATTCAAAACAGTAGTATATGCATTCCAAAGTCAAATCACACCATCATAACATAAAATGAAATTTCCAATCAGGATAACAACATACAGATTTAGCTGTTTGCTTTATGTGCATACAAGGGAGACACCTGTGACAGTCAGTGGAGTGCATGGGAAATTGAATAATCCTTAAAAAATGAAGGCTGGTATAAACCTATGGCAGGCAAGGAGAACCAAGTTGAAATGGAATAATCCTTAAAAAATGAATGAAGATTGTGTGTGTGCAACTACTATGGCAAATGGAAAAACAACAAGGTGATGGATGGAATTTGTATATTATTCTCCACCACTGTCAATCATTTTGGTCGCATCCCAATCCACATTTTTTTGTCCACCATATCACCTCAGTTTGCACCCAGTCATATGCAAAGTAGTCTTCAGCCTGCTCCCCTTGGGAAAAGTCCAGTCCAAACCACCAGAGCAGGTCCTCCCTGGACCAGAAAGAAGCATTCTTGGATGGGTTTCAGGGTATTACTCAATTACTCGTCATCAGCCAGGCTAGCTTGAATCGAGCGGAACAGTAAATCAAACCACTCCAGTTTGGACTCAGCCATGTGCAAATCAGTCTTGACCCTGACCCTCATGGGAACAGTCCAGCCTGAACTGCCAGGCCAAGTCCTCCCTGGACTTGGCCTGGCAGTTCAACTGGACAAGCATCCTAGAACCGGTTTGGGGGTATCAGCCCTCATCAGCCAGGCTAGCTTTAATCCAGTGGCACAGTGAACCGCGGACCAACATCTAGGCATACTCGGTGCACTTACATTGGCAATTTAAAAAATAACAAGGTGAAAAATGCAATGCTTGAATTAATCTCAGCAACTGTCAATCACTCAGACTACATCCCATTCCATAGTTTATTGCCCACCATACCATCCCAGTTTGGACCAAGCCATATTCAAATCAGCCTTAACCCTCCTCCCCATGGGAACAGTCCAACCTGCCTGGCCAGGTTCTCCCAGGACCAGAAACAAGCATGGGACCAGTTTGGGGGTATCACCCCTCATCATCCAAGCTAGTTTGAATCCAGTGGCACATTGAGCTTTGCTTGCGCACACACTTCATGTATGGAGTGACCAATGCAAAAAAGAACAAATGATGGACAGAATGCCCATGAGAGCAGTTCAGCCCAAACTGGCAGGCCAGGTCCTCGCTGGACGGGAAACAAGCATCCTGTGACTGGTTTTGGGGTATCACCCCTCATCTGCCAGGCCAGCTTTGGTCTGGTTGCCTAGTGAGCATAGACCCTTTGTCTGGGCATACCATTTTCAGTTAGGGTGACAAATATAAAAAAACAGATGATGGGTGGAATGCTGAACAAATCAAGCATTCACTCTCAGTCACAGTTCTGGGTCTAAATCCATTGTTTTTTTTGCACTCAATACCATTCCAGTTTGGAACCATCTATTTTCAAATTAGTCATGACCATGCTCCCCAAAGGAGCAGTCCATCCTAAACTGCCAGGTCAAGTCCCCACTGAACCAGAAACAAGCATCCTGGGACTGCTTTCGGGTATCACCCCTCATCAGCCAAGCTATCTCGAATCTGCTGGCATAATGATACACATCTGAGTATACTCTTCTCACTTAGGGCGACAAATGCACACAGAACAGGCTGCTAGACGGAATGCTGAACATTTCAAACATTCACTCACAGTCAATGATTTGAGTATAAATCCATCATTTTTTTGCTCACCATGTTATTTCAGATTGGACCCTGCAATATACAAATCACTCTTGACCATGATCCCCATGGAAGCAGTTCAACCTGAACTGCTAGGCCACATACTCACTAGATGGGAAATAAGCATCCTTTGAACGGTTTCAGGGTATCACCCTTCATCAGCCAAGTGAGCTTGAATCTGGTGGTATAACGAGCATTCGGCTCATGTCTGGGCATACCCTTCCTACTT
Source organism: Pleurodeles waltl (assembly GCF_031143425.1). Classification (NCBI taxonomy): domain Eukaryota; kingdom Metazoa; phylum Chordata; class Amphibia; order Caudata; family Salamandridae; genus Pleurodeles; species Pleurodeles waltl. The sequence goes on from NC_090451.1 coordinate 464,004,533, forward strand.
AAGGTGACAAACGCAAAAAAAAAACAGATGATGGAAGGAATCCTAAACAAATCAATCCAGGACTAAATCCATCGTTTTTTGCTCACTATGTCATTCCAGTTTGGGCACAGCCATATGCAAATCAGTCTTCTCCCCCTGGGAGCAGTCCAGCCCAAGCCAGCATTAAAAAAAAAAAACTTGAACACTGTCCGTTAGAGTAGAATATCGACACAAAAATGTCTTTTCAAGTTGGTATAGTTGCTTCTCAAGTCCAGACTGTGCTCATGGTGCAGGTGCGCTCGCACTTGCCAGCATCAGGAAGGGTGCTGTCGTGGTGCAAAGTTCCCGAACTCCACCAACTCCATGAACAGAGTGAATTTATCCTCCTGCTTCTTGCTAGGACATCATCCACATCCTCTTCAAGATCATCTTCTGAAGCATGGACCTCTCTTCTAATCTCTCTTTGTCATCGAAGCTGATGAGCTTCTCAAGAGCTTCCTTTTTGGATGTCACCATATAGGTAATGCCCCTTGCTTTGCACAACACCATGAAATCTGTGATCCTCAGGAATGAGATGACTGCTAGACTGAGATTATGATCACCCGCCATTGTGCCTAACTTTTACTTAATAGTTGGGGCCTCATTAAATATTTAGAAAACTTTTAGAACTTTCTCTAACTCACTAAGCCTTTTTGAATGTACTAATGGAATGGGAGTCTACACGAATTTCTGAAAAAATTATTTTTTAATGTTAAAGTAAATTAAGTGGATTTCTCATGCAAAATCACTTATGACCAAATAGTACTGCGAAACACAGGTTCAGGACCCCATGGCTGTAACACAAATTTAGGAAAGTGGAATACTATGTGGTATGCTGGATAGCCTCACCATGTAATATTATCACAATACCCCAAAGAATGTCCTGGGATGCACACTAATAAATCCTTAGCTCAGTCCTAGTAGATTGCCAGAGAACAGTCAGGCTTTATTAATGGTTTATAAAGAAGGAGGTGAAGTCCCACTCAGGAGATTCTTGAGATTGTAAAAGTAAAGATTTATTTCATTGTTGTACAGACATTATGGTCCAAAGTATTTAAAGAGTCACTTATTTATAGGACAAAACGCAGAGTCCAAGGTCCAAAGATGATGACCAAAGAGGAGGAGAGGATCAGCCAACACGTGTTTCGCCCCCTCTGGCTATATATACGCCGGGGCTTTCTCAAGGCTGGAAATAAACAGAAACATCAAGTTTCAAGTAGAGTTACTCATATAAGCAGGTAAGATGTCATCAAAGTCACCATCAAGAAAGTGAGCAGTGAGGGAGTACCATGCAGAGGTCAATAAAGATGTGATAATCCAAGAAGAGAAGAATTTTAATGATTATGACCAATTACTTTACAAGGAATTAGTAAGTGATTAAGATCGGACTCAAAAGCTTTAGAAGTCCATAGGAAACAGAAAGACAAACAGTGGCATGTCATTCATGCTCCCAAGATGAGGTGATGTTACAAAGGGTGGTGAGGTTTAGAAAATAAATTTATTGAAGAGAAAAAAATCTGCGATTCCATCCAGTGTACCCAATACCAAAGGGAATAAACAAAAAACCCTAGATGAACCAGTGCTCGAGAATGAAAAGTAGAAATACTAAGATACAAACAGACATACCACAGGAAGTGAGACAAACATATGTCAAATAAAAACTGAGTAGTCATTTTCTGTAAGGAGACAATAATCTATTGGTTGGAACATTCTGAAATGTTCTGAAATATGATAAAGGGTGTTGTGAAGCTTATATCTATTCGTGTAGGCAATGATACAAATAATAAAAAAATTAAGAAATACATGCAAATTATATTGCGACATGTTGAAAAAAAACAGTAAACATTCACGGAATTGCTGAGAGAAACCACCATCTAAAAGGTAAATAAATTTGAAATTAAAAAAAGAACGAATCTTAGAAGCTAGATCAAGTGAGAGGAGATACTGCGTTATAATCTATTAATTATGGCATGCTGGGCTTCAATCGATGATATTAAAAGGCTTATATAGGTCGAGCAATTTTAACGCTAGTAGTTCGTAAGTTCAGAAATACAAGCACGTTATATGTGGGCGTGTTTAGACAAAGCAGAAGACAGTCAAGATGTTTTAGTGGAGAGACCACCTTCTTAAAAAAAGGCTCAGTTACAGCGGTCAATGAAAGCCAATTTAGGAAAATCCCGCTTATAGGTGGGTCTATCAACGGATAGCAAAAGTACTTCTGACCCTTACCTTATTACAAATGCATGGAATCAAAATGCTGTGCAAATACGGCCAGGATCAAAGGAGAACATAGGAAACAGGACGGGCGCGTACGCGTCTAACGTCGCGTTCAAATATCCGTGTCTAAGTAAACTAAATAAACATAGAGAGAGGGCTCACATTCTACGAAGCGGACAGCGCCATCTTGGTGAATAATGGGAAAAGTAGCTGTCATCTTTAAGTAGTCAAGTTAGGACATCGGTACAAGTGGCTCCGTCTTACCGAAACCTTGTTCTACCAACATTTATGTGATAAGGTGAATGTTCGGTGAGAATTACAATAAGCTAGTAAATAAACAGCAATGCAAATGAGAACAACATTATTACTTGGATATCAAGGGTACCTCAAGACAAGTTAGAACCAAAGAACAATAAAACGGACATGTGCATTTTCAAAAACAGGACTGGAGTAAAAACTTTACATTTGTCAAACATGTAATTATTGTAATTCCTGAAAAGCGAAGGAGGAAAAGGAAGAGGCACAAAACCATATATTATTCACATTAACCAAAAGTGTCATTCATGATCTTTGTTGAGGCCATTGTCAACAGTATCATGTTTGATTATTAGACGGCTCTCTTCTTGGCGTAGTCGCAGTGGGGTGTTACCTCCTCTCGGGGAGGATGTAATGCATTGTAAGCCACTAAAAGTAAAGGTACGTTGATATTGGTGGCACTTAATAAAATGTTCAACCATGGGTGCTTGGATATCAGACTTTTGTATGTTCCGAAAGTGTTCCTGTATTCGAGTTTTTAAAGGACGGACCGTGCTGCCAATATAGGTTAAATTACAGGGGCACCAAATGGCATAAACAACAAAAGTGCTGGAACAGTTAATGAAGTCAGTAATCCGATGGGTACAATTGTTGATACTGACTGATGTAGATTTGGAGAGGCCCAGTTTGCATATAGAACACTTACTGCAGGTATAGAAGCCTTTTGGTTTGGATGATAAAAATGTAGTGGAAGACCTTCGTTGAAAAAATGAGGGACATAGTTTATTGCGTAAGTTGGGTGCCCGCCTAAACCCTATTTGTGGATGATTAGTGATGTATTGGTTAATCGAGGGGTTGTTCTCCAATAGAAACCAAAATTTTCTAAGTGATTTTCGAATATGATTGTGACCATTGTGAAAGGCTGTGATAAAGCGAATAGTTGTATTCTTGTTGATATTTTTAGGTTTGTTCAACAGAGAATTCCGATCCATATTTCTCACTTCATTTCTGATGGTGTTTAGAGAGGCCCGATTGTACCCCCTGGATACAAGTCTCATGGTCATTTCAGAAGACATTTTGTCATAGTCAGAAGTATTAGAGCAGTTAAGTCTAGCACGTCAAAATTCACCTTTGGGTATATTTCGAATAGTACTGGGCGAGTGACAGCTGGTGGCATGAAGGATCGAATTAGCAGATGTCCTTTTGTGAAAGAACTTTGTCTGAAGTTTGTTGTCCTCAACAAAGATCAATAGGTCTAGATATTCAATAGAGGAATTTGAAATTTGGTAGGTTACCTCAATCTCCCAAGGGTTAGGTGTTAGGGACTGAATGAATTGGTGAAGGTGGACCTCTGAGCCTTGCCAAATAAGCAAAATATAATCAATATATCGTCCCCAAAAGATGTTGTGTTTGATGAAGTGTTCCGAACGGTCTGACCAGAGCCAATAATTTTCAACAGCTCCCATCAGGATACAGGCATAAGGTGGAGCAAATTTTGCTCCCATCACAGTCCCTTGAAGCTGTAGATAAAAATTACCATCAAAAAGAAAATAGTTGTTTTCCAGACTGAATTTTAGGAAATCCAAGATCATTGTATTCCGTGTCAAATATTGAACTGATCTGGTAGACAAACATTTGCTCACTGCTGCTAAACCATCTGTGTGTTTGATGGAAGTATAAAGACTGACAACATCAACACTTACAAGAAAGAAATCAGATTGCCACTCTATGGGGGTCATTCTGACTCCCGCGGGCGGCGGAAGCCGCCCGCCTGGCGGGAACCGCCAGAAGACCGTACCGCGGTCAAATGACCGCGGCGGTCATTCTGACTTTCCCGCTGGGCCGGCGGGCAACCGCCAGAAGGCCGCCCGCCGGCCCAGCGGGAAAGCCCCTTCAACAATGAAGCCGGCTCCGAATGGAGTCGGCGGAGTTGAAGGGGTGCGACGGGTGCAGTGGCACCCGTCGCGATTTTCAGTGTCTGCAAAGCAGACACTGAAAATCTTTATGGGGCCCTGTTAGGGGGCCCCTGCATTGCCCATGCCAGTGGCATGGGCAGTGCAGGGGCCCCCAGGGGCCCCACAACACCCGTTCCCGCCATCCTGTTCCTGGCGGTAAGAACCGCCAGGAACAGGATGGCGGGAAGGGGATCGGAATCCCCATGGCGGCGCTGCTTGCAGCGCCGCCATGGAGGATTCCTATGGCCAGGGGAAAACCGGCAGGAAACCGCCGGTTTCCCTTTTCTGACCGCGGCTTTACCGCTGCGGTCAGAATTGGCCAGGAAGCACCGCCAGCCTGTTGGCGGTGCTTCCGCGGTCGTTGTCCCTGGCGGTCCATGACCACCAGGGTCAGAATGACCCCCTATATCTTGTAACTTTTGTAAGATATCTTTAGTGTCTCTAACATATGATGACAGGTTAGTCATAAATGGTTGAAGCTCTTGGTCAATAAGGGATCCCAGTTTTGAACATATGGAGTTTACTCCAGAGATAATAGGTCTGCCCTTTGGAGGATGACCTGCTTTGTGAATTTTAGGTAGAAGGTACAAAGTTGGAATGGTAGGGTATTGGAGAAAAAGGGCAGTCTTTTCGGAGCTGGAAAGAGTGTGGCAAGAGTGCCAGTACTCCAAAAGTTCTAACAGTTTCGGTTGTATTTCAACTGTTGGGTTATATGAGAGTTTCCTATAGCATGTCTTGTCTTGGAGCTGGCGATAGGCTTCGGCGAGATAGTCATCAGTATTGAGAATAAAAATATTTCCACCTTTATCGGCCTCTTTGATAATAATGTTATTGTTAGATCTCAGCTGTTTTATCGCCTATGTGTGGTCACCGTGGATATTGGTAGGTAGAAATCTACGTTGGTAACAGTATCGTTTGTATTCATGATCGAGATCATGTTTTACTGCTGTGGAGAACAGATCAATGGAATTGTCCGCTGAAAGTGTAGGAGTGAATGTGGATTGAGGACAGAGATCAGAAGAAAAGTATTGATTAGTATTGAGATCAAGTTCTTGAGCAATAGAGTTTAAGGTAGCTTCTGGTTCAGTGTTATTAGAGGGATTATAAAGAACAGAGATATCAGACAGATCTTGAACTGTAATATCCTGTGAAGGGACAGTAGGGGATGGTGAGATAGAAGTTGTGGGTATCGAAGCGAAAAAAGACTTAAGTTTCAAGTGACGGATAAATTTAAAAAGGTAAATTTTGGTTTGAGTGATGTCCCAAGTGTTAGTAGGACAAAAGGACAGTCCCCGGTTAAGGATTAGTTGGTCGGTAGGGGATAGTTCGTGATTAGAAAGATTCACAATTAGGTTTTCTGAGATCAAGGTTGAGTTATTTTGCTCCGAGCTCTGGTTTGAATGCCTGAGGTACTTGGGGTGACTTGAGTGATATCTGGTGGCTTTGCTCTTGTATCCTTTAGGGTTCCCAGGCGATGACGTCTTGCCTCTTCTAAAAAATTTACTTGTGGCCTGGTCAGAGTGCAATTTGAGGAGTCATCTACTGACTCGGCTTCAGATGAGGGAGGAGTATCATGACTAGTTTGTGTATCTAGGGAAAGATTCGAGTCCTTGATGTTATCATATTTGCTACTAAAAGTATACACTCTCCCATGTTGGTAATCAAATAGATCTCTTCTGAATTTTCTGTTCTTTCTCTGTATTAATTCTTCCTCATATCGGTCTATAACACTGTTAAGAATAGCGTAGTTTTTGGTGGTGATTTCTCCCCAATTTGCTTCTTCAATACATTGGGTTAGATTATCAACTTCCTTACGGTGTTTATCATACTCTTCCTCGGAGATCTCAATTAGCTGGTTGATCATATTGATTGAGGCCATTTTCAAATTGGTTTCCCATTTCTGTAAATGTTCCTGGGAAATAGTATCCATGGGTGGAAAAATCAAAATGCGAAGGCCCCGTGGGATGCGATCATTTTCCAGATATTTTTTCAATGAAGCTATTTCCCACCACTTTGATGTTTCCTTCTTCAGCGATTTTTCCAAAGCCAAAAACGTACTTTTGGCAGAGAGTAAGTTAAGAGAAGAGAGGTGGGGAGTGCCCACCCCTGATGGATTGAAGGCTTGTTGTAACTTGTGGCTGCGTTGTTCACGTCTATTGATATGAGAGGACATCTTTCAGGAATTTAAGGCTTTTTACATGATCGAATAGTTAGACGATAAATTTAAGAACAAAGACTCCAAAAAATGGAGTGGGCCCAAGGTCACTATTCTCCTGTATTAGATGCCTACTTCATGAAATGGGGGACTTGACCAGAGGACAGGGACCCACGTCCTCTAAAGCGAGAATACAATATAAAGAAGGAGGTGAAGTCCCACTCAGGAGGTTCTTGAGATTGTAAAAGTAAAGATTTATTTCATTGTTGTACAGGCATTATAGTCCAAAGTATTTAAAGAGTCACTTATTTATAGGACAAAATGCAGAGTCCAAGGTCCAAAGATGATGACCAAAGAGGAGGAGAAGATCAGCCAACACGTGTTTCGCCCCCTCTGGCTATATATACGCCGGGGCTTTCTCAAGGCTGGAAATAAACAAAAACATCAAGTTTCAAGTAGAGTTACTCATATAAGCAGGTAAGATGTCATCAAAGTCACCATCAAGAAAGTGAGCAGTGAGGGAGTCCCATGCAGAGGTCAATAAAGATGTGATAATCCAAGAAGAGAAGAATTTTAATGATTATGACCAATTACTTTACAAGGAATTAGTAAGTGATTAAGATCGGACTCAAAAGCTTTAGAAGTCCATAGGAAACAGAAAGACAAACAGTGGCATGTCATTCATGCTCCCAAGATGAGGTGATGTTAGAAAGGGTGGTGAGGTTTAGAAAAGAAATTTATTGAAGAGAAAAAAATCCGCAATTGCATCCAGTGTACCCAATACCAAAGGGAATAAAAAAAAACCCTAGATGAACCAGTGCTCGAGAATGAAAAGTAGAAATACTAAGATACTAACAGACATACCACAGGAAGTGAGACAAACATATGTCAAATAAAAACTGAGTAGTCATTTTCTGTAAGGAGACAATAATCTATCGGTTGGAACATTCAGAAATTTTAAGAAATATGATAAAGGGTGTTGTGAAGCTTATATCTATTCGTGTAGGCAATGATACAAATATTAAAAAAAATAAGAAATACATGCTAATTATATTGTGACATGTTGAACAAAAACAGTAAACATTCACAGAATTGCTGAGAGAAACCACCATCTAAAAGATAAATAAATTCGAAATTAAAAAAAGAACGAATCTTAGAAGCTAGATCAAATGAGAGGAGATACTGCGTTATAATCTATTAATTATGGCATGCTGGGCTTCAATCGATGATATTAAAAGGCTTATATCGGTCGAGCAATTTTAACGCTAGTAGTTCGTAAGTTCAGAAATACAAGCACGTTATTTGTGGGCATGTTTAGACAAAGCAGAAGACAGTCAAGATGTTTTAGTGGAGAGACCACCTTCTTAAAAAAAGGCTGAGTTACAGCGGTCAATGAAAGCCAATTTAGGAAAATCCCGCTTATAGGTGGGTCTATCAACGGATAGCAAAAGTACTTCTGACCCTTACCTTATTACAAAAACATCTTGACTATACTTTTAGTAGGAAATATGATAACATCAAGGACTCAAATCTCTCCCTAGATACACAAACTAGTCATGATACTCCTCCCTCATCTGAAGCCGAGTCAGTAGATGACTCCTCAAATTGCACTCTGACCAGGCCACAAGTAAATTTTTTAGAAGAGGCAAGACGTCATCGTCTGTGAACCCTAAAGGATACAAGAGCAAAGCCACCAGATATCACTCAAGTCACCCCAAGTACCTCAGGCATTCAAACCAGAGCTCGGAGCAAAACAACTCAACCTTAATCTCAGAAAACCTAATTGTGAATCTTTCTAATCACGAACTATCCCCTACCGACCAACTAATCCTTAACCGGGGCCTGTCCTTTTGTCCTACTAACACTTGAGACATCACTCAAACCAAAATTGACCTTTTTAAATTTATCCGTCACTTGAAACTTAAGTCTTTTTTCGCTTCTATACCCACATCTTCTATCTCACCATCCCCTACTGTCCCTTCACAGGATATTACAGTTCAAGATCTGTCTGATATCTCTGTTCTTTATAATCTCTCTAATATCACTGAACCGGAAGCTACCTTAAACTCTATTGCTCAAAAACTTGATCTCAATACTAATCAATACTTTTCTTCTGATCTCCGTCCTCAATCCACATTCACTCCTACGCTTTCAGCGGTCAAGTCCATTGATCTGGTCTCCACAGCAGTACTACATGATCTCGATCGTGAATACAAACGATACTGTTACCAACGTAGATTTCTACCTACCAATATCCACGGTGACCACACAGAGGCAATAAAACAGCTGAGATCTAACAACAACATTATTATCAAAGAGGCCGATAAAGGTGGAAATATTGTTATTCTCAATACTGATGACTATCTCGCCGAAGCCTACCGCCAGCTCCAAGACAAGACATGCTATAGGAAACTCTCATATAACCCAACAGTTAAAATACAGCAGAAACTGTTAGAACTCTTGGAGTACTGGCACTCTTGCCACACTCTTTCCAGCTCCGAAAAGACTGCCCTTTTTCTCCAATACCCTACCATTCCAACTTTGTACATTCTACCTAAAATTCACAAAGCAGGTCATCCTCCAAAGGGCAGACCTATTATCTCTGGAGTAAACTCCATATTTTCAAAACTGGGATCCCTTATGGACCAAGAGCTTCAACCATTTATGACTAACCTGTCATCATATGTTAGAGACACTAAAGATATCTTACAAAGGTTACAAGATATAGAGTGGCAATCTGATTTTTTTCTTGTAACTGTTGATGTTGTCAGTCTGTATACTTCCATCAAACACACAGATGGTTTAGCAGCAGTGAGCAAATGTTTGTCTACCAGATCAGTTCAATATTTGACACGGAATACAATGATCTTGGATTTCCTAAAATTCAGTCTGGAAAACAACTATTTTCTTTTTTATGGTAATTTTTATCTACAGCTTCAAGGGACTGCGATGGGAGCAAAATTTGCTCCACCTTATGCCTGTATCCTGATGGGAGCTGTTGAAAATTATTGGCTCTGGTCAGACCGTTCGGAACACTTCATCAAACACATCATCTTTTGGGGACGATATATTGATGATATTTTGCTTATTTGGCGAGGCTCAGAGGTCCGTCCACCTTCACCAATTCATTCAGTCCCTAACACCTAACCCTTGGGAGATTGAGGTAACCTACCAAATTTCAAATTCCTCTATTGAATATCTAGACCTATTGATCTTTGTTGAGGACAACAAACTTCAGACAAAGTTCTTTCGCAAAAGGACATCTGCTAATTCGATCCTTCATGCCACCAGCTGTCACTCGTCCAGTACTATTCGAAATATACCCAAAGGTGAATTTCGACGCGCTAGACTTAACTGCTCTAATACTTCTGATTATGACAAAACGTCTTCTGAAATGACCATGAGACTTGTATCCAGGGGGTACAATCGGGCCTCTCTAAACACCATCAGAAATGAAGTGAGAAATATGGATCGGAATTCTCTGTTGAACAAACCTAAAAATATCAACAAGAATACAACTATTCGCTTTATCACAGCCTTTCACAATGGTCACAATCATATTTGAAAATCACTTAGAAAATTTTGGTTTCTATTGGAGAACAACCCCTCGATTAACCAATACATCACTAATCATCCACAAACATGGTTTAGGCGGGCACCCAACTTACGCAATAAACTATGTCCCTCATTTTTACAACGAAGGTCTTCCACTACATTTTTATCATCCAAACCAAAAGGCTTCTATACCTGCAGAAAGTGTTCTATATGCAAACTGGTCCTCTCCAAATCTACATCAGTCAGTATCAACAATTGTACCCATCGGATTACTGACTTCATTAACTGTTCCAGCACTTTTGTTGTTTATGCCATTTGGTGCCCCTGTAATTTAAACTATATTGGCAGCACGGTCCGTCCTTTAAAAACTCGAATACAGGAACACTTTCGGAACATTCAAAAGTCTGATATCCAAGCACCCATGGTTGAACATTTTATTAAGTGCCACCAATATCAACGTACCTTTACTTTTAGTGGCTTACAACGCATTACATCCTCCCCGAGAGGAGGTAACACCCCACTGCGACTACGCCAAGAAGAGAGCCGTCTAATAATCAAACATGATACTGTTGACAATGGCCTCAACAAAGATCATGAATGACACTTTTGGTTAATGTGAATAATATATGGTTTTGTGCCTCTTCTTTTTCATACTTTCCTTTTCAGGAATTACAATAAGTACATGTTTGACAACTGTAAAGTTTTTACTCCAGTCCTGTTTTTGAAAATGCACATGTCCGTTTTATTGTTCTTTGGTTCTAACTTGTCTTGATATCCAGTAATAATGCTGTTCTCATTTGCATTGCTGTTTATTTACTAGCTTATTGTAATTCTCACCGAACATTCACCTTATCACATAAATTTTGGTAGAACAAGGTTGCGGTAAGACAGAGCCACTTGTACCGATGTCCTAACTTGACTACTTAAAGATGACAGCTACTTTCCCCATTATTCACCAAGATGGCGCTGTCCGCTTCGTAGAATGTGAGTCCTCTCTCTATGTTTATTTCGTTTACTTAGACACGAATATTTGAACGCGACGTTAGACACGTACGCGCCCGTCCTGTTTCCTATGTTCTCCTTTGATCCTGGCCGTATTTGCACGGCATTTTGATTCCATGCATTTGTAATAAGGTAAGGGTCAGAAGTACTTTTGCTATCCGTTCATAGACCCACCTATAAGTGGGATTTTCCTAAATTGGCTTTCATTGACCGCTGTAACTCAGCCTTTTTTTAAGAAGGTGGTCTCTCCACTAAAACATCTTGACTGTCTTCTGCTTTGTCTAAACACGCCCACATATAACGTGCTTGTATTTCTGAACTTACGAACTACTTGCGTTAAAATTGCTCGACCGATATAAGCCTTTTAATATCATTGATTGAAGCCCAGCATGTCATAATTAATAGATTATAACGCAGTATCTCCTCTCACTTGATCTAGCTTCTAAGATTCGTTCTTTTTTTAATTTCATATTTATTTACCTTTTAGATAGTGGTTTCTCTCAGCAATTCCGTGAATGTTTACTGTTTTTGTTCAACATGTCGCAATATAATTTGCATGTATTTCTTAATTTTTTTATTATTTGTATCATTGCCTACGCGAATAGATATAAGCTTCACAACACCCTTTATCATATTTCTGAAAATTTCAGAATGTTCCAACCGATAGATTATTGTCTCCTTACAGAAAATGACTACTCATTTTTTATTTGACATATGTTTGTCTCACTTCCTGTGGTATGTCTGTTAGTATTTTAGTATTTCTACTTTTCATTCTCGAGCACTGGTTCATCTAGGGTTTTTTTTTTATTCCCTTAGGTATTGGGTACACTGGATGCAATTGCGGATTTTTTTCTCTTCAATAAATTTCTTTTCTAAACCTCACCACCCTTTCTAACATCACCTCGTCTTGGGAGTGTAGGAAAGTCCTCCTTTTTTGCCCTGATCACCCCCACACTTTTTGGACAGGTACTGGTGGTTACTGACTCTTGGCTGTGCCCTGGGTACTGCTTACCAGTCCCAGGGCCAGTGCTCTGTGTAAAATGGATATGCAAATTAGGCTAATTATAATTGGCTAAGTTAACCTACCTATAAGTCCCTAGTATATGGTACGGCATGTAGGTTTAGGGACCACAGCATAGGTGGTGCACTGCTGAGGTGCCCAGTGTCATTTTAAAGGCAGGCCTGCCTTGCTGGCTGCTTTTAAATTAAAGTTATATGCAAATTCGACTTTGGAATTAAAAGTAGTTCCAAAGTCTTAAACTACCTTATTTTTACATATAAGTCACCCCTAAGGTGTGACCTATGTGCCCCTAGGGCTGGGTGCCATGTAACTATAAGCAGGGACTTTATAAAAATAGATTTATAAACCCTAGTGAGGTAAAAACAGCCAAATTCGTTTTTCCCTCATTGAAGTAAATGGCCTTCATAGGCTAGAATGGGGAGACTTTATTTTAAATTTTAAAGTCTCCTTAAATGTTGCATACCAAGAATTTGGTATCAAATTAATTGTTGTAATAAATCCCACAACTTCCAGTTGTTGGATTTAATATAACTTGTTCAGGTAAAGAGTTTTAGACTTTACCTAAAAAGTTGCCAATTTCAGCCCTGCATTGTTTTTGCTGCTGTGCTCTGATTGGCCAGCCTGCAGCAGCTTAGTCAAGCTGCCTTGATGAGGTGTGAAGTGGCCTGGCTTCACACAAAGGAATATGCTTGTGGGAGAGAATCTCCCCCCAGCAGATGGTGAGGCAGGAAGGGGGAGAGCTGCCAAACTGGTCTTCAAAGGCAGAGAAGGACATTTGGAGCAACCAGCAACACCCCCACATCCTGCAACCCCAGACAGCTAGGTGCCCCCTTGATTAGATAAGGAGAGGGGTGTGTTTATGATTTTTAGCCACACCAGTGGGTGGGCTCAGCCAGATGTAACCTCCAAAAATCATATTCAGCCATGTTGGATTTTTAGAGAATGTTGCCTTTTGGGATGGATTTTTGCCACACTTCCCAGGAAGTAGTCATCACAGGGGGACGACCCTGTACCTGATTGGAGAACAAGGACCCCCCTGCTTTTCACCCAGGAGCAGGGATAAAACTGGCAGACCTGCCCCCACACCTCAGATCCCCGACAGATTTCAAGAAGAAAAGAACTAAAGGAGAAGAAGGACTGCCCTGCTGGACCCCTGGCCTGCACCTGGAACCTGCACTCAGAAGGACTGCACCAGCTGCACACTTGGGCTTCACCACAAGAAGGACTTTGCCTGGCTTCAACTGGTTCAAGGAGGGACTCCCTGTTTGCTACAGGTGAAAAATTGCTATCCAGAGTCCCCCTGCACCAACTCCTGAAAAGTGACCAGCTGACCACTGTCCAGTGGCCAAAAAGGAGTTTGCGCCAGGTGCATTCTGGGAGTTGAAGTCCGCACCCCCCAAGGACCATCTCAGAACTTCTGGACCCTTGGGGTGAGCTGTGGACCCCAAAAGAACCTTAAAAGAACATCTGGGTGAAGCCCCAGAAGTTTGGAGAAGATTTGAGAATTTTTATAAAAAAGCTCCAGAGAGGGACCGACCCGCCGTGGAAATTCTAGCCGGCTTGCCTCAACCGCGACCCGGCCTGACTTGGTGGTTCGTCCCGGTAAAGAAAAATCTCAGAAAAAGAGACTAAGTCCGAAGGTAAAAAGTTGACCGGGACCTCCCAGCCATCGTATCCGAGAAGGGCTCCACGGACGTCGGATCAAGATCCAGGTTTACCCCAGTCGAAGGATTTTCACCTCGAAAAAACGACTAAGTCCGAAGGTAAAAATCTCCACCGAGGAATCCAGCATCGCGTATCCGGACAAGGGCTCCAGGAGGTCGGATTCGACTGGCAGGTTCGTCCCGCTGAAGAAAATCTTCAAAATAAAGACTAAGGGCCTCATTATGACCCTGGCGGGCGGCGGAGGCCGCCCGCCAGGATCCCGCCCTCCAAATTACCGCGCCGCGGTCAAAAGACCGCGGCGGGTATTACGAGTTTTCCCCTGGGTTGGCGGGCGGTTCCAGTAAAACCGCCCGCCAGCCCAGGGGAAAACGACCTTCCCACGAGGATGCCGGCTCGTAATCGAGCCGGCGGAGTGGGAAGGTGCGACGGGTGCAGTGGCACCCGTCGCGTATTTCAGTGTCTGCAAGGCAGACACTGAAATACTTTTCGGGGCCCTCTTACGGGGGCCCCTGCCGTGCCCATGCCATTGGCATGGGCACGGCAGGGGCCCCCAGGGGCCCCGCGACCCCCCCTACCGCCATCCTGTTCATGGCGGCTTTCCCGCCATGAACTGGATGGCGGTAGGGGGGGTCAGAATCCTCATGGCTGCGGAGCGCGCTCCGCAGCCATGGAGGATTCCAAAGAGCAGCGGAAAGTCAGCGGGAGACCGCTGACTTTCCGCTTCTGACCGCGGCTGAACCGCCGCGGTCAGAATGCTCATTGGAGCACCGCCAGCCTGTTGGCGGTGCTCCCGTGGTCGGTGGCCGCCAGGGTCAGAATGACCCTCTAAGTCAGAAGGTAACTTTTTAACCGAGGCCTCCCGCGACTTGTAGCCGAGCAGGGCTCCATCGCGGTCGGCCTGAAACTTTGACTTTGCCCCGGTCGTGGTGCAACCAGATGACCCGATTGGCGCTTTTTGTTTCTAAGCGCTAGAAAAGTAATAATTCTTTAAAAATTCATATCTCCGGTTCCCTTTTTCCGATTTTATTCGTTTTGGTGTCATTTTAAAGATAAAAATATAAACTATTTTTATAAATTGGTTTTGGATTTTTAAACTGTTTCCTGTGTTTTATTTAATTACTGTTTTGTGATATTTGAATGCTTTACAAACTGTCTCCTAAGTTAAGCCTTGACGCTCGTTGCCAAGCTACCAAGGGTTGAGCTGGGATTAATTTACTGAGACCTAACTGTACCTAAGTGGAGGTTGGTGACTTGTTGCTAGGTGTAGGTACCTACCTGCCCTTACCAATAACCCATTTTCCAACATTTTTGGTGGCAGCGGTGGGATCCTGTACTTGTGTTCAGTATCACGTTACAGTTTTAAGTAAAACGAATTAAAAATCCTTTAAATTGTCCTAGTGGAAAACATTTTTTTTTTTTTAATTTAATTTTTTTAAATTTTTTTTTTTTTTATTTGGATTAATTTCAATTATTGAATTTTTGTAATTTTTCTAAATTCTTGTTTCCAATTTTTGCAAAAAGTTTTTGTTGACACAAAACCAGGGAACCATGGAGCTTGATCTGGCTAGCCTACCCACACTGACAGTAGTCCAGCTTAGGGGGTTGTGTATTGAAAGAGGGTTGCCTACAACCACTGATCTCAGGAAGCAAATCCTGATCAAATCCCTGACAGCGTGGGCTGAGGCCCAAGAGGTAGACTCAGAGGAAGCTCCAGAGGAGGAAGAAAAAGGGGAGGATGCTAGCTCTAACCACTCAGGGGAGGGAAGGCATCTGAGCCTAAGTGAGGACGAGGAAGAACGGTCCTCAGTAAATACAGTCACTAGGGGCAGACCCAAAGCTAGTGGTGGGAAGGGGGTCCTTTCAGGAGGAGAGAACCCATCCATCAGAGAAAGAGAGCTGGAGGCCCAGCTAGCATACATAGCTTTGGAAGCAGACAAGCTGGCCCTAGAAAAGAAAAAGTGGGCAAACAAGGAGAAAAGAGATGGTGGCAGCGATAAAGAAGCTGAGGTGTCCCTGGGTGGGGTTTTTTCCCCCAGATTACCCAAAGGGGTGGTTCCTGCCTATGTAGAGGGGGATGACATAGATAAGTGGCTGGGGGCCTTTGAGAGGGCCCTCCAGATGAGGAGAGTCAAGCCTCAGTACTGGGGTTCACTTCTTTGGGAGTTAGTTCCCAACTCTGGAAGGGATAGGCTCCTAACCATGAGTGGGGAGGATGCAGACTCATACCCCAGTATGAAGAGTTGCTTGACTAAAAAGTTTGGTCTGACCCCAGAGCAGTATAGGCTCAAGTTTAGGGACACCCAAAAGACAAGCACCCAGTCCTGGGTGGACTTTGTGGACATTTCAGTAAAGGCACTGGAGGGCTGGATACAGGGCAACAAGGTAAGTACCTTTGAGGGGCTGTACAATTTGATTATGAGGGAGCACCTTCTAACCAATTGTGTCCAAGAGAAGCTCCGCCAGTATCTAGTTGACTCTAAGTTGACCAACCCCAGAGAGCTGGGGGAGGCAGCAGATGACTGGTTAAGAACTAGGGTTAACCAGAAACCCCCAGGGGGTGATCAGAAAAAGGGAGGACATGGTTCTTTTCAGGGGAAGAACCAAGGCAAAGATGATAAAAAGACCAAGGAGTCCTCACAAGAGTCCCCAAAAACTTCTGAGGGAGGGGGAGCCCCGAGCCATTTCACTTTTAAAGGGAAAGGGTATCAGGGAAAGAATTATGATCCTGCTAAAGCAGGAAGGTTTCAGGAGCTTGCTAAGGCCGGCAAGTATTTTGACTGTCATCAACCTGGACATAAAAGAGGAGATTCTATCTGCTCCAAGAAGCCCCCCACTGGTGGGCAATCCCAGGGGATTGCTAGTGTAGGGTTGGGGGTGGAAGTTGGCCCAGGGCTGGAATCAGGGTACACAGAGGTCACCTTAGTATCCGTGGGTGGGGTGGACATTGCAACTATGTCCACGTTGCCTCCCATCATGGAGAGGTATAGGCAGAGGCCTAAAGTCGATGGGACTGAGGTGGAAGCTCTGAGAGATACAGGAGCCAGTGTGACAATGGTCACAGAGAAGCTGGTTTCTCCAGAGCAGGTCTTACCTGGTGTCTTCCACCAGGTGACTTATGCAGATAGTAGAACCAAACTCCATCCCATGGCCATGGTGAGTCTGGAATGGGGAGGTGTGACTGGCCCTAAAAAGGTAGCTGTAGCTCCTGCCCTCCCAGTAGAGTGTCTGCTGGGAAATGATCTTGAAGCATCTGAATGGTCAGAGGTGGAGAGAAGGGTCCATGCACAGATGCTGGACCTCCCTGAATGGGTGTGTGCTGTGACCAGGTCACAGGCAGCACAACAGGGAAGTGCTGGACACTTGGACCCTGGAACAATGGGCCAAGCCTCCAAGAAGAAGAGAAAGGGCACTGGGTCTGGCTTGCCAGCCCCTACAAGTACAGAGGGTCAGCAGGAATCCAACCCTGAGGGGGAGGATCTGACCTCTGAGGGAGGGACACTTCCCCTGCAAGCTCTGCCTGACTTGGCAGAACTGCAAGGGGCAGGTGGGCCCACCAGAGAAGATTTGTGCCAGGGACAAAGAGAGTGTCCCACTCTTGAGGGCCTGAGGCAGACTGCTGCCAGGCAAGAACAAGGGGATACCAGTGGGACCCACAAGGTTTACTGGGAGGATGGAGTTCTCTACACTGAGGCAAGGGCCCTCAAACAAGGGGCTACTAGGAGAGTAGTGGTCCCCCAGAAGTATAGAGAATTCCTCCTTACCTTAAGCCATGATATCCCCTTAGCTGGACATTTGGGACAGACCATGACCTGGAACAGGCTGGCCAACCATTTTTATTGGCCCCAAATGTCAGAAAAAGTCAAGGAGTTTTGCAGCTCCTGTGTCACCTGCCAAGCCAGTGGCAAGACAGGGGGCAAGCCAAAGGCTCCCTTGATACCACTGCCAGTGGTTGGGACTCCCTTTGAGCGGGTGGGGATTGACATTGTTGGTCCCCTAGACCCACCAGCTGCTTCAGGTAACAGGTACATTGTGGTGGTTGTGGACCATGCCACCAGGTACCCTGAGGCAATACCCCTCCGGACGGTCACTGCTCCCACAGTGGCTAGGGCCCTACTTGGTGTGTTCACCAGAGTGGGGTTCCCAAAGGAGGTGGTCTCAGATAGGGGCACAAACTTTATGTCAGCCTATCTGAAAGCCATGTGGGATGAGTGTGGTGTTACTTATAAGTTCACCACCCCCTATCATCCACAGACCAATGGTCTGGTGGAAAGATTTAATAAGACCCTGAAGGGCATGATCATGGGTTTGTCTGACAAACTCAGGAGGAGATGGGATGTCCTCCTCCCATGCCTGCTGTTTGCCTACAGAGAGGTGCCACAGAAGGGGGTTGGATTCAGCCCCTTTGAGTTACTGTTTGGGCACCCTGTAAGAGGCCCATTGTGCTTGGTGAGAGAGTCTTGGGAAAAGCCTCTCAAAGAGTCCAAGGAGAATGTGCTAGATTATGTGCTGGGCCTGCGGTCACGCATGGCTGAGTACATGAAGAAGGCAAGCAGAAACCTGGAGGCCAGCCAGGAGCTCATGAAGCTCTGGCATGATCGAAAGGCTACCATGCCTGAGTATCACCTAGGACAGCTGGTGTGGGTTTTGGAGCCCATGGCTCCTAGGGCACTTCAGGCCAAATGGACTGGGCCCTATCCAATTCTGGAGAAAAAAGGTGAGGTCACCTACTTGGTGGACCTTGGCACCCCCAGGAATCCTCACAGGATCCTGCATGTTAACAGGATGAAACCCCACCAGGACAGGGCAGACATGACCATGCTGATGGTCACTGATGAAGGGAAGGAGGAGGAGGGTGAACCTCTGCCAGACGTCCTGTCCTCAAAGGCACAAGATGGGTCAGTGGAGGGAGTGGTACTCTCTCCCAAATTGACAGATCAGCAACAAAAAGACTGCAAACAAGTTTTGAAACAGTTTGCTAGTCTGTTCTCCCTGACCCCTGGACTCACCAATTGGTGTGTCCATGATGTTGACACTGGTGACAGCTTGCCTGTCAAGAACAAGCTGTACAGGCTGTCTGACCAGGTCAAGGCCAACATCAAAGCTGAAGTGGCTAAGATGTTGGAGCTCAAGGTAATTGAGCCCTCTGATAGTCCTTGGTCCAGTCCAGTGGTACTGGTGCCCAAACCTAATCCCCAAGGTGGGAAGAAAGAATTGAGATTTTGTGTGGACTACAGAGGTCTAAACGCAGTCACTAGGACTGATGCTCACCCCATACCTAGAGCTGATGAGCTCATTGACAGGTTGGGGGCTGCCAAATTCCTGAGCACATTTGATCTGACCTCAGGATATTGGCAGATTGCCTTAAGTCCAGGAGCTAAGGAGAGGTCAGCATTTTCCACACCAGAGGGCCACTTTCAGTTCAAGGTGATGCCCTTTGGCATGAAAAATGCTCCTGCCACCTTCCAACGGTTGGTGAATAGAGTCCTGTCTGGGTTGGAATCTTTCAGTGCAGCTTATCTGGATGATATAGCTGTATTTAGTTCCACTTGGAAGGACCACCTGGTCCACCTGAAGGAAGTGCTTCAGGCCCTGCTTCAAGCAGGCCTGACTATCAAGGCAAGCAAGTGCCAGATAGGGCAAAGCTCAGTTGTGTACCTGGGCCACCTTGTTGGTGGAGGCCATGTACAACCTCTCCAGCCCAAGATCCAGACTATCCTGGATTGGGAGGCTCCTAAAACCCAGACTCAGGTCAGGGCCTTTCTTGGCCTGACTGGGTACTACCAGAGGTTTGTTCAGAATTTTGGGACCATAGTGGCCCCTCTGACTGAGCTTACCTCCAAGAAACAGCCCAAGAAGGTCATTTGGACCCCAGAGTGTCAGAAAGCTTTTGACACCCTAAAACAGGCTATGTGTTCAGCACCAGTGTTACTGGCCCCTGACTATAGCAAGGAGTTTATAGTGCAAACAGATGCTTCAGAGGAAGGGATTGGGGCAGTGTTAGCACAAGTTAATGAAGAGGGCCAAGATCACCCAGTTGCCTTCATCAGCAGGCGACTACTCCCCAGAGAAAAAAAATGGAGTGCCATTGAGAGGGAGGCCTTTGCTGTGGTCTGGTCCCTGAAGAGGTTGAGGCCTTACTTGTTTGGCACTCACTTCCGTGTACAAACTGACCACAGACCTCTCAGATGGTTGATGCAGATGAGGGGGGAGAACCCAAAACTGATAAGGTGGTCCATTTCCCTACAGGGGATGGACTTCACAGTGGAGCACAGACCTGGGACTGCCCATGCCAATGCAGATGGCCTTTCCAGGTTTTTCCACTTAGCTGATGAGGACTACCAGGGTGTAGGTTTGTACCCATCAACTTTCATCTGGGGGGGGCAGTGTAGGAAAGTCCTCCTTTTTTGCCCTGATCACCCCCACACTTTTTGGACAGGTACTGGTGGTTACTGACTCTTGGCTGTGCCCTGGGTACTGCTTACCAGTCCCAGGGCCAGTGCTCTGTGTAAAATGGATATGCAAATTAGGCTAATTATAATTGGCTAAGTTAACCTACCTATAAGTCCCTAGTATATGGTAGGGCATGTAGGTTTAGGGACCACAGCATAGGTGGTGCACACCTAGGTGCACTGCTGAGGTGCCCAGTGTCATTTTAAAGGCAGGCCTGCCTTGCTGGCTGCTTTTAAATTAAAGTTATATGCAAATTCGACTTTGGAATTAAAAGTAGTTCCAAAGTCTTAAACTACCTTATTTTTACATATAAGTCACCCCTAAAGTGTGCCCTATGTGCCCCTAGGGCTGGGTGCCATGTAACTATAAGCAGGGACTTTATAAAAATAGATTTATAAACCCTGGTGAGGTAAAAACAGCCAAATTCGTTTTTCCCTCATTGAAGTAAATGGCCTTCATAGGCTAGAATGGGGAGACTTTATTTTAAATTTTAAAGTCTCCTTACATGTTGCATACCAAGAATTTGGTATCAAATTAATTGTTGTAATAAATCCCACAACTTCCAGTTGTTGGATTTAATATAACTTGTTCAGGTAAAGAGTTTTAGACTTTACCTAAAAAGTTGCCAATTTCAGCTCTGCATTGTTTTTGCTGCTCTGCTCTGATTGGCCAGCCTGCAGCAGCTTAGCAAGCTGCCTTGATGAGGTGTGAAGTGGCCTGGCTTCACACAAAGGAATGTGCTTGTGGGAGAGAATCTCCCCCCAGCAGATGGTGAGGCAGGAAGGGGGAGGGCTGCCAAACTGGTCTTCAAAGGCAGAGAAGGACATTTGGAGCAACCAGCAACACCCCCACATCCTGCAACCCCAGACAGCTAGGTGCCCCCTTGATTAGATTAGGAGAGGGCAGGAGAGGGGTGTGTTTATGATTTTAGCCACACCAGTGGGTGGGCTCAGCCAGATGTAACCTCCAAAAATCAGATTCAGCCATGTTGGATTTTTAGAGAATGTTGCCTTTTGGGATGGATTTTTGCCACACTTCCCAGGAAGTAGTCATCACAGGGGGACGACCCTGTACCTGATTGGAGAACAAGGACCCCCCTGCTTTTCACCCAGGAGCAAGGATAAAACTGGCAGACCTGCCCCCACACCTCAGATCCCCGACAGATTTCAAGAAGAAAAGAACTAAAGGAGAAGAAGGACTGCCCTGCTGGACCCCTGGCCTGCACCTGGAACCTGCACTCAGAAGGACTGCACCAGCTGCACACTTGGGCTTCACCACACGAAGGACTTTCCCTGGCTTCAACTGGTTCAAGGAGGGACTCCCTGTTTGCTACAGGTGAAAAATTGCTATCCAGAGTCCCCCTGCACCAACTCCTGAAAAGTGACCAGCTGACCACTGTCCAGTGGCCAAAAAGGAGTTTGCGCCAGGTGCATTCTGGGAGTTGTCATAGTCCGCACCCCCGAAGGACCATCTCAGAACTTCTGGACCCTTGGGGTGAGCTGTGGACCCCAAAAGAACCTTAAAAGAACATCTGGGTGAAGCCCCAGAAGTTTGGAGAAGATTTGAGAATTTTTATAAAAAAGCTCCAGAGAGGGACCGACCCGCCACGGAAATTCTAGCCGGCTTGCCTCAACCGCGACCCGGCCTGACTTGGTGGTTCGTCCTGGTAAAGAAAAATCTCAGAAAAAGAGACTAAGGCCCTCATTCTGACCCTGGCGGTCAAAGACCGCCAGGGCGGAGGACCGCGGGAGCACCGCCGACAGGCCGGCGGTGCTCCAATGGGGATTCCGACCGCGGCGGTAAAGCCGCGGTCGGACCGGCACCACTGGCGGGCTCCCGCCAGTGTACCGCCGCCCCATTGAATCCTCCACGGCGGCGCAGCTTGCTGCACCGCCGCGGGGATTCCGACCCCCCCTACCGCCATCCAGATCCCGGCGGTCCGACCGCCGGGATCCGGATGGCGGTAGGGGGGGTCGCGGGGCCCCTGGGGGCCCCTGCAGTGCCCATGCCACTGGCATGGGCATTGCAGGGGCCCCCGTAAGAGGGCCCCTACATGTATTTCACTGTCTGCTGCGCAGACAGTGAAATACGCGACGCAGACAGTGAAATACGCGACGGGTGCAACTGCACCCGTCGCACAGCTTCCACTCCGCCGGCTCGATTCCGAGCCGGCCTCATCGTGGAACCTCTTTCACGCTGGGCTGGCGGGCGGTCTGAAGGCGACCGCCCGCCAGCCCAGCGGGAAAGTCAGTCAGTCGACCGCGGAACGGTAACCTGACGGCGGGACTTTGGCGGGCGGCCTCCGCCGCCCGCCAAGGTCAGAATGAGGGCCTAAGTCCGAAGGTAAAAAGTTGACCGGGACCTCCCAGCCATCGTATCCGAGAAGGGCTCCACGGACGTCGGATCAAGATCCAGGTTTACCCCGGTCGAAGGATTTTCACCTCGAAAAAACGACTAAGTCCGAAGGTAAAAATCTCCACTGAGGAATCCAGCATCGCGTATCCGGACAAGGGCTCCAGGAGGTCGGATTCGACTGGCAGGTTCGTCCCACTGAAGAAAATCTTCAAAATAAATACTAAGTCAAAAGGTAACTTTTTAACCGAGGCCTCCCGCGACTTGTAGCCGAGCAGGGCTCCATCGCGGTCGGCCTGAAACTTTGACTTTGCCCCGGTCGTGGTGCAACCAGATGACCCGATTGGCACTTCTTGTTTCTAAGCGCTAGAAAAGTAATAATTCTTTAAAAATTCATATCTCCGGTTCCCTTTATCCGATTTTATTCGTTTTGGTGTCATTTTAAAGATAAAAATATAAACTATTTTTATAAATTGGTTTTGGATTTTTAAACAGTTTCCTGTGTTTTATTTAATTACTGTTTTGTGATATTTGAATGCTTTACACACTGTCTCCTAAGTTAAGCCTTGACGCTCGTTGCCAAGCTACCAAGGGTTGAGCTGGGATTAATTTACTGAGACCTAACTGTACCTAAG
Source organism: Pleurodeles waltl (assembly GCF_031143425.1). Classification (NCBI taxonomy): domain Eukaryota; kingdom Metazoa; phylum Chordata; class Amphibia; order Caudata; family Salamandridae; genus Pleurodeles; species Pleurodeles waltl. The sequence continues at coordinate 464,027,813 of NC_090451.1, forward strand.
TGGAGGTTGGTGGCTTGTTGCTAGGTGTAGGTACCTACCTGCCCTTACCAATAACCCATTTTCCAACAGGGAGCATAAATGACATGCCACTGTTTGTCTTTCTGTTTCCTATGGACTTCTAAAGCTTTTGAGTCCGATCTTAATCACTTACTAATTCCTTGTAAAGTAATTGGTCATAATCATTAAAATTCTTCTCTTCTTGGATTATCACATCTTTATTGACCTCTGCATGGGACTCCCTCACTGCTCACTTTCTTGATGGTGACTTTGATGATATCTTACCTGCTTATATGAGTAACTCTACTTGAAACTTGATGTTTCTGTTTATTTCCAGCCTTGAGAAAGCCCCGGCGTATATATAGCCAGAGGGGGCGAAACACGTGTTGGCTGATCCTCTCCTCCTCTTTGGTCATCATCTTTGGACCTTGGACTCTGCATTTTGTCCTATAAATAAGTGACTCTTTAAATTCTTTGGACTATAATGCCTGTACAACAATGAACTAAATCTTTACTTTTACAATCTCAAGAACCTCCTGAGTGGGACTTCACCTCCTTCTTTATATTGTATTCTCGCTTTAGAGGACGTGGGTCCCTGTCCTCTGGTCAAGTCCCCCATTTCATGAAGTAGGCATCTAATACAGGAGAATAGTGACCTTGGGCCCTCTCCATTTTTTGGAGTCTTTGTTCTAGGTTTTATTAATGGAACATGTGTTACTCATTTCAGAGTACCAACATGGACAATAATTAATTGACACAACGCACTAGAAATCCAACGCCAATTGATAAAAATTAAGTGTATTTTAATCTTAATTTAGACACCAAAATGAACAGAATAGCAGACATCAGTGAAAAATAATACATGACAACAAAAATATTGTGGTCAATGGGAGAAACCATTAGTGACAAACGGTCACTTTGAGGTTGAATTACATGGAACCCTGGCAGGTTTGAAGTTGTGTGGGGCCTAGGACAAGGCCACAGCAGTCAGTTAAATTTTTCCAAGCCCGTTGGAGTACGAGTGCAGAATTGTCCTGGCTGTCTGTGATGATGAATGAGAGCTGCAGGTGGTGCTGATTTCACTGCTTTCACAGTGCTGCAAGAAACAAGATGCAAAAACACAGCAGAGACCTGGTTGCTGAGGTGGGATGTAAGTTGCACGTTGTTCCCTGTAATTGCAGCATCAAGTGTGGGGATTGGTTACCGGACTGGTGACCAAAAAGCTATGGCAGCTGTAAGCACAAGGAACAGTTCTGGAACTTCACTGGTTCCAGGGGAGTGATGCAGTGGCCTCAGTCTTTGGAGCAGATGAGAATACAACTCCTACAATGCACGGGACCATCTGGATTTGGGCAGACAAATGGAGGGCCCGATAGCCAGTGACTCTTTGGATCCAGTGAGTTTTCTTACCTGCAGTTTGCAGGGGACTAGTGCTACTAGTCCATGGGAGACCGGGGTTGCTTCTGGCTTCCATAGGGGTGCCTCTGATTGGGAGCTCTGGGTTTCAACCCAGGACAAGGGTTGTTCATGCAGTTATAAGTCTGTTGCCACGGGGACAAAGTATCCCTCTTTTGCTTTAGTGGTGTGGGCAAAGTCCTGTTGTCGGCAACATGGGGCTCCTCTTTGTCTTTTCCTTGAACTAAGTTATTCTGATCTGAGGTTTTGGTGCCAGAAGTGTCCCTTAAATCCTAGATTTAGGGGAGTTAGGGGTGAGGAGGCTAGAAGTCATAGGGCAGTAAAATCCTGCAGCTAATCCGCCCCTGATGTGATCACATTCAGTGAGGTGGGTCGCTTTTACTACCCAGAACCCTGTATTCTGCCACTCCTAAACATGACAGAATACCAAATTTAGGCCCTCATTCCTACTCTGGCGGGCGGCGGTCGCCGCCCGCCAGGCGGGAACCGCCAAACAGCCGCCACGCGGTCAAAAGACCGCTGGCGGCATTCCGACCTCCCCGCTGGGCCAGCGGGCGCTACCTATGTTAGCGCCCGCTGGCTCAGCGGGAAGGTGGCCTGCAACACAGAAGCCGGCTCCGAATGGAGCCGGCGGTGTTGCAGGTGTGCGACGGGTGCAGTTGCACCCGTCGCGCTTTTCACTGTCTGCTAAGCAGACAGTGAAAAGCTTCATGGGGCCCTGTTAGGGGGCCCCAGGACACCCGTTCCCGCCAGCCTGTTCCTGGCGGTGAAAACCGCCAGAAACAGGCTGGCGGGAAGGGGGTCAGAATCCCCAGGGCAGCGCTGCTTGCAGCGCTGCCCTGGCGGATTCGCCCAGCCGGGGGAAATCCGGTGGGAAACCGCCGGACCCGGTTTTCTGACCGCGGCTTTACCGCCGCGGTCAGAATGGGCCAGGAAGCACCGCCAGCCTGTTGGCGGTGCTTCCGTCATTCGCTGCCCTGGCGGTTTTTACCGCCAGGGTCGGAATGACCCCCTTAGTGTACAGACACAGCTGGTCAGAGCTGTTCACCATGGCTGAGTGATACGTCTTCTGTGTTGTGTAGACCACCTTGAAAATCCTGCATGTCTGAGAGCAAATGTACCTGGGGCAGGTGGGAGAGCCATTTCCTTCACTGGGAGACAGCACTGATGCATATCAGAAGTGGTGCAGCATCTGACATTCCAATTCACTAGCCTTTTTTGGACATGGGAGGTGCAACCTGCTTCCTGCTCAAGCCGTTGCTCCCGACTCCTGGGAGTGATCACACTGCCTTGTGGAAGTCAGAATCTTCTCTTGGTGAAAGCAGCCACAGGGAAGCATGGGCAGGTCAGCCAGAGCACAGTGAATCTGGGGACAACATGTGGGTAACTTCTAAGGTTGCTACTTGGGTGCATCCCATGTCACCAAGGGCACAAGATTTGTGTCAGGGGAGATAAGGCATGTTGTTTGATAGCAAACATGACATCTTTTTTTGCTATCAAAGTGGAGCTGCCAGTCTAGAGGTGGCCCTGTTGGCAGCCCATGATCCTAGGGATCACTAACATTTATAGTAGTTTTCAATGGGGAATGCCACTATAGGAACATATAGGCTTGCACTTATATGTGTTCACGTTTAATATAATGCACCATGCCTCCTGGGCTGAGGAGGCCTACTCATGGGTGCTTGACATATGTTATAGTCAGTAAATTTGACTGTGCCACACACAGTCGAGTTTGCACTGCTGCTGCAGTCTGCAATGGCAGGTCTGCTTGTGTTGCCTAGGCTGGCACAAATTTGGGCTGCAGCCCTGGGGATGCCTTTGCCATTTATGCCCTGGTAACCCTTGGTATCATATATTAGGGACTTTAAAGTATTTGTCAATTTAGGATTGCCAAGTAGAACATTACAGTTTTGAGCGAGGGTATCAGCAATTGGGGTAAAAATTGGAGGGTGACCATATACAAAGGGGCACTTCCCTACAACTATGATTTTAGCCTTTTTATTGAAATTAAATAGCAACAAAACTGAATTATTTCTGAAGAGTATAGAAAATTGTGGGACTTAAGACTAAATTGAAAATCATAAATAATTTTGCATCACACCTAAACTAGTTTCATCTGCTTTGTCTCCAAGGGCCTTCAGTACAAAAATGAGGAATTGCGATTTCCTAATTGTGCTCTGTACTGAGAAACTTATAAATAAGAAATATGAATTCCTATTGGGTTGCAAATTGACCTACCTCATGGATATTAATGAGGCAGGTCACATTTTGCGACTCATTTGGAATGATAGCCATCACAGATTTGGGGCCTGCTGGGGTCAGAAGACAACCATGTTTGTGATTGTTTTTTTTAAAAAGCAATTGCTTTTTTTTCTTTTGTTAAATTGTAACCTATTTTCCTCAAAATAAAATAGCATGCCTTTAAAAAACTGAATATTAAACTTGGGTCCATTGCCTGCTCTTAAAAATGTTTTTTTTGTTTACATTGTGAAAGAGAAAGGGATCCATTGGGGCCCTTCCCATTTGTGAATGGTTACCACTACCTTATAGTTGTCTGTGAAAAAACTCAAGTTTTGCGACCATAATTCAGTTGCAAAACAATGATACATACCACTTCCATCCAATAGTTAGATGAATTGAAAAGCCCTGAAACATACCCTTTTCAAATTTCAAAACGCTAAATCAAATTGTTTTTCGGTAACAAGTAATTGAATCACAAGTAGGCATTTGTACATTAAAAATTGCCCTTTTGCTGTTGCACATGGGTCATTCTGTGAATCGATCCATTTGCAACAGCAAACACATTTTGTACATAGGGTCCTAAATGTTTCCCCCAAACAAAGTTCCAATATACAATTCCAGGTGATAACAATCTCAAAAACAGTGTGATAGGAACTCCATTTTAGGAGGAAAATAAATCTTATAATACCACAAGAGGACTGCTCTAAAGTAGTTCAGATATTGATGAAATCTCATTTGGTTGAAGCAAATACAGTCTCACTAGTCTCATTAGACTTTCTAATGTACTGAACACCTCTTTCAATACATTCTTCTGTTGCATTCAGTTTGCAAATCACAAAATGTTTTTATTAAAAATCAATGGCTTCTCCTGAAGAGAGTTGTATTTACCACCTTATTTATCTAGTTCACTTAAGTACTTTTAAATCCACTTTGTGTGGGCTAATTTGTTCAACGTGATAATTAGCTCACTTTTTCAAATATGAAAAACTATTGATCCATGAGCCCCTACCTAAATTGGTTGAAAACTCAGTGTGGGTGTGTGTGTGTGTTTATATGTATATATGATTTTATATGTGTGTATATGTGTATATATATATATGTGTCTGTGTGTATGTATATATATATATGTATATATATATATATATATATATATATGTATATATATATATTTAACTATGTCTATATCTATCTACCTATATATATATATGTATATATATATATATGTGTCTGTGTGTATGTATGTATATATATATATATATATATATATATATATATATATATATATATATATAATATATATATATATATATATATATATATATATATATATATATATATAACACTATGGGCCTGATTCTAACTTTGGAGGACGGTGTTAAACCGTCCCAAAAGTGGCGGATATACCACCTACCGTATTACGAGTTCCATAGGATATAATGGACTCGTAATACGGTAGGTGGTATATCCGCCACTTTTGGGACGGTTTAACACCGTCCTCCAAAGTTAGAATCAGGCCCTATATCTATATCTATCTACCTCCATATCTATATGTATGTATATATATATATATATATATATATACACACACACACACACACCTCCTTCCTAAATAACATTGCAAATGGACTATTGTTTTTACTTTGAAAGCAGTCATCATCTTGTTAGTGTACATAACCTTGGCAGCAAATCATACCTTTAGTATGATCAATATATATCAAATACAAATATTGGTATATATTTTACAAATAATTATTATAAATACACAAACAAATATATATATATATATATATATATATATATAATATCTCATTATGAAATAAAATTAATTGCTTTAACCACAAATTATGAGCAGTATATAGCACTACAAGTGGGTAAATCAATACATCATTCATAAATGTCCTACTAAAATAGTTCCTGCGGTAGATTTGCCCCCAGTAGGTACTGTGTGCCTGCTGATGGCTGCTGTCCTCTGACAAAAAAAACTCCAAACCAACAAACAACAAAGATATTTAAAATTGGAACAAAAAAACCCTACAAGAATGAAAACATATGACTAATCTGTTGCTTTAAAATATATCTTAGTTACCGGAAGGGAACCCAATTGGGTCTTCACCATGCCTTCCTACCTTTCACATTCAGTGGGGTAATTATAGAATGGCATGGCCGTTATTCTCAAATATCAAATAAAAACTTAACCAAATACTATTTCCACACTGTATCGCCATATATCCATTTCTTCACAAAAAGCTATATAACTCTTCATCTGTATTTCAACCTAACAGCGCCTTGGTACCCATTTCCAATATAAGGGTGGTCTCCTGTCTCCTCAACTGTTCCTCTCTATTCCCCCCTCCAATTTTTAGGTACATGGATTAATCAACTATACTGCAACTTTGACCATCCTTCTGATGTTCTTTGAGAAAATCATCTGGCCACCGCATAAGATGCATCTTAATTTTTAATAGCCCTAAGATGTTGTAAGATCCTTTTGTGAAGTGGTAGTGTAGTACTACCAACAAAAACCTTCAGGAAAGAACATTGCAATATGTACACAACACATGGGGGTTCATTACGACCGCCAGGGGTAATGTAGCGTCCGTACCGCCAACAGGCTGGCGGTACGGAGGCCCTTATTACGACCGCAGCGTCCATTAGGAGCCGGCTCCTATGTTGCGGCCTCATCCCCGCTGGGCCGGCGGGCGCAAACTTGGTTTGCGCCTGGCGGCCCAGCGGGAATGTCGTGATGGGGGCTGCGGAGTGCGGCTGCATTGGCGGCCGCATGGCGGTTACCGCTTGGCGGGCGGCAGGCGGCGGTAGCCGCCCGCCAATGCCGTAATGACCCCCATGGTGTCTTACAAGTTATGTTTTCCCTAATGGCAACCCCTTTCCTGCATTTTGTGTCATATTCCATTCCATTATCTCCATATGTACAGGCTTTACATTTTGAATATTTCATAAAACCTTTCCTCGGTTTTAACCAATCCACCTTCGATTTGATTTGTGTCACTTCATTCACTCCTGACTAAATGGTCCCTCATGGATACCGCTCTTCTAAAACTTTCTTTCGGTCTCCTATCCATCAAATTGCCTATTACAGAGCCCCTTCTCATCAGGTGCCAATGTTTATTTATAGCTTTTGTTAGTAACGCTTTTTGTGTGTTATATGTTGTAATAAACCTATTCCTTGATCCTGCCTGCACCTTTCTGGTCTCCGGAAACAGAGCCTCCTCCCTCTTTATTTTTCATGCTCTTTCATTTGCTGACTTCAGACAGTCTTTTGTATATCCTTGCTATTTAAATCTCCCACACATTTCCTTCTCAATCCACATGTATTCATTCTCAGTGCTGCATACTCTTCTGGATCTATATAATTCACCATAGGGAATATTCCCTATCATGAACCAAGGGTGAAAGCGATGTGCATGGAGGATTGAGTTACCAGCTGCAGTCTTTCTGTGTAATGTAGTAATCAACCTTAGTTCATCAACTCTTAGCTGTACATCCAAGAATTCCATTTCATTACTACATATCTTATGAGTGAACTTCAAATTCAAATCATTGACATTTACCTCTTTCACAAACTCCTCTGTTGACTCTGAACTTCCATTCTAGCTTATAAATAAATTGTCAATGAATCACACCCGCAGTGTGATGCTATGTACTCAACTCTCATATCTCAGGTCACTGAATACCAGCTCCTTCCACCAGCCTATATGCAGATTCGCATAGCTGGGGGTGAAGCAGGTGACCATCACAGCTCCCCTCATTTTTATAAAAATCTCCCCATTAAAGGCAAATACATTTTTGGTCAAACATAACTGAATCATGTGTAGAAGCATCTGTCTGTGGGCAAAATATTTGATAGGTCTCATGCTCAACAAATCTTTACCATCTCTTAGACCATCTGTATCTCTACACTAATCATATGTATGCCATCTTCCCACCCATTATCAAAGACCCTTTGTTAAAAAGTCTGAGGTGTCCTTTATATATGAGGGTAGACTAGATATCAAAGGGTTAAGAAAGGAGTCTACATTAGACACATTTTCTAGGATACTCCCCTGTGCAGTATTACGGACTTTCAATATTAAATAAAAATGGGTAACTTCGGATGGTCTTGCTTCAAAAATCTGTATTCATACTCGTTTATCAGACCCCTGTTCTCTCATTCTCCCGGACTTTGGTCCAGCTCATCTTTAGAGTCTTTATATTCCTCTCTCGTCACTCTCTTATAGCATACTGGATCATTCAATTGTCTATAGGCCTCCGTAAAGTATATTTCCTTGGGCCAAAGTACAATGTTGCCCCCTTTGTCAGTGGACCTAACCACCACAGTATCATTCTTTTGTAATTTCTTAGCCACTTCAAAATGTTTTGCATTTCTATTTCCACCTTTCCGTTTACTATTAACCTGGTTCCTTATGGATTTCACATCTGTAATCATAATCTCATTGAACGTGTCTATATTGTCATGTGGTGTTTTGCGGGATGAATTTTGACTTAAGTCTAACTGAAGTATGCTTCGGTGATGGGTGCACTCATTTTTCTTAAAATAAAGAAGTCTGCTGGAAATTGCTTCCTGGAGTGGAACACTCTATATTTGTTGGGATATACAACAAGGGTTATATACCACTAGGAAGTTATAATTAGGCAAAGCATTTTTTGTTTGGCTAATAACTTTGGTGCCATTTGATGAATCTTCATGCCATTTTCCTAGAAGTATGATACTCGTTTCAGCGTCTGTCTACAAAGTTTCGGGGTGATCTGTCAAGCAGGGGCTGAGAAAAAGGGGTTGGTCGGAAATGCTTTTCCCCATTCATTTTCCCATAGAGATTCTGAACAGTGATAGCATCCAAACCACTGCATGGAATTACACCAAATTTTGCAGAAAGGTAGCTTGTGGTCCAGAAAGCAGCTTTTTTTGTGATTTGGTGTAAATCTGTTCAGTGGTTTTACAGATATTTAAAAAAAAAACAAATTTATATATATAGCTGTGCGAAGGATTTGCAACCCCTCCCGATCTAGTGCTGAGAGCTCATTGGCTGCCAACACTACAACAAAAAAGTGTTAGCAGCCATGTTAGCACTCGGCTTCAGCCCCAGAAAAAAACATTAAAACATTAAAAATAAAGAAAAGGGGCCAGGGTACAGACACCCTGACTCCTTAGCTCTGGTGCTTGGCTCCACCAGGGCAAAAAGTACTTTAAAAAAAAGTTTTGCCTGCAACATGGTCATGAATCTGTGCAACAATTAAAAAAAACAAAAAAACAAGTGTGACCTCCCGAGCTTCTTTTCTATCAAGCCCCCGGGTGTGCCAGGTTCCTGGGGCATCTAATATACCAATGTGGGGGGGCCTGGGGACCGCCACCACCCCAGGGTTTGAATTACATTAAATTCCAACTCCCCAGGACACAAATCTAAGTAGGGGGCCTATTGGCCCCCCACAGCCCAGGGACTGCCACCTCCCTGGAGCACTGATCAAAAGGTATGCAGGGGGCGCAGCACAGCTCCCCCGCAGCTCTGGTGTCCACCACTTGCCCGGCGCATTGATCAGAAGGTGTGAAGGGAGGCTCTGTTGCCTCCCTCAGCCCTGGGGCCCACACCCTCCCCAGGGCAATTCTTAAATTTTATGCCGGAGGCTGTGTGCCCCCAGGCATCCGAAGGGACCAACACCTCCTTGGGGCATTCGTGTAATGATGAGTGGGAGCACACATGGCTCCCACAGCCCCATGGACAACCAACTCCCCGGTAACATCCATGTAACCTTTTCTTTTTTCAGAGAATTTCTATAGTTTTTTTTGCGTAAATTAATTTTAATTACTATAGTTTACTATATCCCGTATACCCATACAACACTGTGCCACGCATGTGCTTCGGCCGTGTGTGACAGTTTTTGGCCATAGGGCCTGTCCTGTGGCCAGGTCTTGTGTCCAACCCCCTATAACCACCCAACCCCAGTGCCATGCATAGCCTTTGGCCGTACGCGACAGGGGTTGCCCACAGAGTCTGTCCTGCAGCCAAACCCCTATAACCACCCAAACCCACACCATACACTGCCTTTGGCCATGAGCGGTGGGGATGCAAACACATCAATGGGTTACAGATAACTTTTCAAGGTTGAAATGCAGAAAAAAATAACTTGTTTTGACTTCACCATGCACAAAAGATTTTGATGATTAGTACTTTGCCGAAGTGGAGCTTCAACTGCTTTGATCATAACTGTAAATGCTTACCGTTGATATTTTATTTCTGTGAAATGAGCAAAGTACCAGAATTAATCCTACACTGAGTATTTTTCCAAGAAGAGGCTAGCATTATGTGTAGAATGCCAACCCAACTTGAGTACTTTCTACTGGCTAATTTGGGTATATGTGTAGTGCATCTCCTACACAACAGATACTTAAAGGATGCTGAGGTAGTATCTCCAGTGACGTTGTGTGTCTCTAACTTTGCCATCGTGATTGGTCCTTGCGTGTCTTTATCAGATAATTTAACATGGTGGAACTGCATAGAAAACTCACTTGGCTGATTTGTACTTTACAGAAGCCAGTGCTTCTGTATTGTTTTAATGGACGGGACCGTTGAGAGAGACTCAAGGTTCCAGCAGTCTCAGCTGGCTCACCGTTTCCTGCGGGAGCTGACATTGCTCCCACATGCAGGGAGCTGCTGTAAATGCAACTCCCTGCATGTGGGAGCATTCTTTCATCCCTTTCCGTGCCCGCATGTCTGCGGGCAGGGAGGCAGATGAAATATCAACTTTCAGCAAGCAGGAGCATGTGAAAGCTCCCATTTTTTGAAATTTTAAAACAGAATGTTTGCTTTTGCTTGGCTGAAGCTGTCACAGCTCCCAACAAGCAAAAACAAAGGGCCACCTTGCGAGGGTGGGCACCTCCGGAGGCAGCAGCAGCCGGCCCTTAGTGGTGGTGGTCCCCAGGGCCATAAATGGCTCCAGGAGAGGGGCTGTGTGGCCCCTCTCCTTTGATCTTCACAAGCTGGCCATGGGGAGGTGTTGGTCCCTGGATCCATATATTGCCCAGAAGGGTGGCTGTATGGCCCCCTACTATTCTGAAAATACATTTATTGGCCCCGGGCAGGTGGTGGTCCCCTAGGCCTGGTGGGATCTGCTCAGCGCCCTGCTTTATTATCTTATTGTGGCCTCAGGGGGTGAAGGTCCCTGGAGCCCAGGAAATCCATTCAGCCCGCATAATTTGTTTTAGCCCCTGAGAAGTTGTGGTCCCCGGGCCTTAGGGGGTCTCCACAGCCCCCTGTACATTTTATAATATTAAAGGCCCAGATGGTGGTGGTCCCCAATGCCAGGGGCAGTCTGTGGGACTTCACGTATATCTTAAAATTCAGCCTCAGAGAGGTGGTGGACCCCGAGCCTTCAATAAAGTCTTGGAAGGAGGCCCTATGAAGACCCTCCATTTTTAAAGAAACTACCACAAAATGCCCCCTGGACCTGGCCCACCCGGGGGCAAAATTAAAAGCAAGCTCTGGAGACTGTGCTCGATTTCTTTTTAAATTCACAAATATTTGTGAATTTGACTGTGAATTAAAAAAAAAAGCCTTTTTGCCCTGGTTGGTTCTCAGGGGGATCCCTGGACCAAGACTAAGATGTTAGTGTACACGTATTCTGGCCCCTTTTCTTTTTTTCTTTTTTTTTTGGGGGGGGGACTCGGCTGAAGCAGAGTCCCAAAATGGCTTCCAACACTTTGGTGGTCATTACAACCCTGGCGGACGGTGTTAAAGCAGCGGAAATAACGCAAACAGGCCGGCGGACAAAAAAAGGGAATCATAACCCTTGCGAAAACCGCCAATAAAGACAGCCACTTTAACACTTCGCCCGCCACAGCGGTACAGACAAGCAGCGCGGCGGTCACCGCCAACAGACAGGCGGAAGACAATGTACCGCCCACACTATTACAACCCGCCAATCCGTCACCTTTTCCGGGGCGGATTCACCATGGATAAAAACACGGTGGAAACAGCTTTTGCAATGGTAAAATGCTCACCTTAACACATCCCACGAGAAACGAGGAATCCATGAAGCCGGAACTCCAAATACTCCCTGCCCTTGTCTTTCTGCTCTTCTACGACCAACAGCTACGTAGGCGCCGCAGACAATGGTGAGTACTGCACTTACGACATGGGGGAGGGGGGAGGCAAAAGTTAGCGGGACACACACCAAACACCCCCACCCCCACCCTCGCATATTACAACATACACACCAATGCATTCACAAAAATCACAGTAACAACCCACAATCCCCGGGGAAGAATGAATACACAAAGCGAAAATCGGTCAAACAATGTAATGTACCAATATACATGTCATACAAAAATATACAGATATATATTTGAAAATCAGTCATAATTGTATACAAGACGAGAAGTAGTGCAGATATGAACATAACAATGACCGTGCACCATCAGTCCAAAAATACATGGGCGAGGCCCACAAACGATACCTGACCACAATCGGAGAGAACACTGCCGGGGCATCACATAAAAATACTACAGGCACCTCAGGGGGAAGGGAAGGGGGAGCACCTCAGCCGGATGACTGCAAAGCCAGATCCACAACGGGGCTCCATGCCCATTTATGCCCTCCTGGGGAGTGCAAAGCCACAGTCTCTCAAGTCTCCCAAATGGGTGGGTTGCCCACTGTGCCATCCTGGGGAGTGCAAAGCCACAGTCTCTCAAGTCTCTACAGTGGGTGGGTTGCCCACTGTGCCATCCTGGGGAGTGCAAAGCCACAGTCTCTCAAGTCTCTACAGTGGGTGGGTTGCCCACTGTGCCATCCTGGGGAGTGCAAAGCCACAGTCTCTCAAGTCTCTACAGTGGGTGGGTTGCCCACTGTGCCATCCTGGGGAGTGCAAAGCCACAGTCTCTCAAGTTGATGCAGGTCTCTACTGGCACTGGGGGGGACTGGTGCCCAGACTGGATGAGTCTCCCCGTGAAAGGTCGTGTCCTGTCACTGTCCCAGCTGCACATGGGATAAGGATGCCTGATGTGGCGGGCCATTCATTCCTACCCGGTGCATTGCCCTGTTCAGCGGTGCTTAGCCATGGCGGTCTTTGCCATGTTCAGCGGTGCTTTGCCATGGCGGTTCAGGAGTGTTCAGCGGTGCTTTGACATGGCGGTTCAGGACTGTTCATCAGTGCTTTGCTATGGCGGTCTTTGCCCTGTTCAGCGGTGCTTTGCCATGGCGGTCTTTGCCCTGTTCAGCGGTGCTTTGCCATGGCGGTCTTTGCCCTGTTCAGCTTTGCTTTGCCATGGCGGTTCAGGACTGTTCAGCGGTGCTTTGACATGGCGGTTCAGGACTGTTCATCGGTGCTTTGCCATGGCGGTCTTTGCCCTGTTCAGCGGTGCTTTGCCATGGCGGTCTTTGCCCTGTTCAGCGGTGCTTTGCCATGGCGGTCTTTGCCCTGTTCAGCGGTGCTTTGCCATGGCGGTTCAGGAGTGTTCAGCGGTGCTTTGACATGGCGGTTCAGGACTGTTCATCGGTGCTTTGCCATGGCGGTTCAGGAGTGTTCAGCGGTGCTTTGACATGGCGGTTCAGGACTGTTCATCGGTGCTTTGCTATGGCGGTCTTTGCCCTGTTCAGCGGTGCTTTGCCATGGCGGTCTTTGCCCTGTTCAGCGGTGCTTTGCCATGGCGGTCTTTGCCCTGTTCAGCGGTGCTTTGCCATGGCGGTTCAGGACTGTTCAGCTGTGCTTTGCCATGGCGGTTCAGGACTGTTCAGCGGTGCTTTGCCATGGTGGTTCTGATAAGGACATTGGTGTGTGGCATGACGTTCTATACATTGGACATTGGTGTGTGGCATGACGTTTCATCATTGCCCAGCGGGGCTGTGGCAGCCGGGGCCCTCCTGGGCACTGACTCCGGCGGTGGCGGTGGCCTCCTGACCAGTGACGATACTTGGGCCCTCCTGGGCTGTGACTCTGGCGGTGGTCTCTGGACCAGTGACGATACTTGGGCCCTCCTGGGCTGTGACTCTGGCGGTGGTCTCCGGACCAGTGACGATACTTGGGCCCTCCTGGGCTGTGACTCTGGCGGTGGTCTCCGGACCAGTGACGCTACTTGGGCCCTCCTGGGCTGTGACTCTGGCGGTGGTCTCCGGACCAGTGACGCTACTTGGGCCCTCCTGGGCTGTGACTCTGGCGGTGGTCTCCTGACCAGTGACGCTACTTGGGCCCTCCTGGGCTGTGACTCTGGCGGTGGTCTCCGGACCAGTGACGATACTTGGGCCCTCCTGGGCTGTGACTCTGGCGGTGGTCTCCGGACCAGTGACGATACTTGGGTCCTCCTGGGCTGTGACTCTGGCGGTGGTCTCCGGACCAGTGACGATACTTGGGCCCTCCTGGGCCGTGACTCTGGCGGTGGTCTCCTGACCAGTGACGACGGTGCTGGCGCTTGTGTCTCTACCGCCGAAAATGATGGCGCACTTCTCCGCCGTGACACTCCCAACAGGCTGGGCAGACTTCCTCTGGCCCTTCCCCACCTTTGGTGGAGTCACAGATGACTCTCCAATCCCCTTGGAACCCATGTCAGTTGTTTTCCCACCTGGAGTCTTAACACGGTCCCGTCGTCCACTCTCCAATTTTATTGCCTTTACAGGGGGTGGGCTGCCAGTGCCTTGGCTCCGGGTCCTACTGCCTGCCCTGGTGGCCGGTGCACTCCAAAAACCTTGAACAGGCACCACTGGTATTGTAGGCTTTTTGGTTGAGGCGCTACGACGGGACTGATGAATTGGAGGGGGTGGGGTGGGGGCAAAAAGGTCAACTTTACAGAGGGACAGTTTCTGACGAACACTGGGCTGGGTAGCTGGAGGGGGTCTGGGAGTGGAGGAAGAGGAGGTGGTTGTCGGAGGTGTCGCTTTAGGTGTTTTGGGTGCAGGTGCAGGTACTGGAGGCTGTCGTGAGGTGGATGGATGTTGGGTGAGTGATTGCCGGCGTTTGGGTACTTTGGGAGGGGGCGTCACAGACACACTGGGAGAGGACACAGGGGACGTGCAAATGGCAGTGGAGGTGGTGAGTGCAGGTGAGCGGGGTGTGGTGCTGAGTGTTCTGGTGCGAGTCCTACTGGCTGTAGATGTAGTGCATGCAGGTGAGAGTGTAGACGACACTGGGAGGGAGGAGGGAGAAGAGGAGGAGGGGGACACAGTGGAGGCAGTGGATGTTGTTGTGTCTGTATGTGGGTGAGGCTTGCGTTAGTGCTTGTGGTGTGTGTGGTGCCTATGTTTGCTTGGGCTACTTGGGTATTTTGACTTGTGTGCATGCTGGTCTGTAGGTGTGCTTGGGATGGGCTGGGGTACAGGAGATTGGGTCTGGGTGGAGGAAGTTGGAGTGGGGAGGCTAGACACAGGGACAATTGCTGCCATCAGTGCTGAGGCCAAAGATTGCAGGGTTCGCTGAAGGACAGCCTGACCAGAATGAATGCCCTCCAGGAATGCATTACTGTGTTGCAACTCTCGTTCTACACCCTGGATGGCATTCACAATGGTAAACTGCCCAACAGTGAGTGACCTGAGGAGGTCAATGGCCTCCTCACTGAGGGCATCATGGGTGACTGGGGCAGGGCCTGAGGTGCCTGGGGCGAAGGTGATGCCCACCCTCCTGGGAGAGCGGGCAAGGGGCGAATGCTGAGGGGCTGCTGGGAGGGTGGTGCTGGTAGGGGAGGTGGCGGCTGTACCTGCAGAGGTGGGGGGCACAGATGGTGCCGCCACCACAAGGGAGCTCCCATCGTCGAACGAGTCCGTGTCGCTGCTTGGTGATCCGGTGGCCGACGTGAAGCTCCCCTCGCCCTCCGTCCCACTGGTGCATTCAGAGTCTGTGGTGTGGCCCTCCATGGCCATGTGGGATGCACCTCCCTCGTGCTCCGGTGCCACTGTACCTCCGCCTGTTGATACTGATGTACAAAAGGACAGGGAGAGCAGACAAAGGGGGGCAGACAGAAGAAAGAGGGTTTTAGTGCATGGCATACCGCTACCGTTGGCGGACAAGACAAACACAGATGCTCCCTGAATTACGCCGTGCTCCTGCCCTCTGCACATGCAATTTCTGGGATATGGCCTATATGGCAATGGTGGACATCGGCGCACATGGATGCCAAAAGGGGCAACTATACCTCGACTTGGCACTCTGCTGAGGTGGGGTAAAGTGCCACATGGGCTACATTACGGAGGGGCCTTGCCTACCGAACTCGCCCTGGCCTAGGGACACCCACAGCCCACCTCCACCAACCAGACACCTCCACTGCACGCAAAGTCCGCAGAATGAGGTTGTACTCACCCCCTTGTGTCTGCTGTGATGCCCTCAAGCGCCCATCCAACTCCGGGTAGGCCACCGCCAGGATCCGGAACATCAGGGGGGTCATGGTGCGACAGGCACCCCTCCCATGTTGGGAGGCCATCCCCAGCTGAGCCTCCGCCGTCTTCTTGCTGCAGCGGCGAATGTCCTCCCATCTCTTACGGCAGTGGGTGCCCCGTCTCTGGTGGGCCCCCAGGGTCCGGACCTCCTTGGCGATGGCACGCCAAATGTCCCTCTTCTGGTGGGCGCTGACCTACATGACATGTATAAGGGAAGAGGACCAGTCATTACCAACTGCACCGTCGTTGTGAGTGGCCTCCTCCCACTCTGGCCATGTGGCCCATTCATTCCCATGCATTAATGTTCTATGGACTCTGCCCCCTTCCCTCTTCCAACCAGCCCTCTCCACCCAGGCCTAGCCCATACAACGTGCTCCCTGTGTACTAACCTGTTGGTCTGGAGGACCGTAGAGTAGCGTGTACTGGGGGAGGACCCCATCTACCAGTATCTCCAACTCCTGTGCAGTGAAGGCAGGGGCCCTTTCCCCAGACGCAGCAGCCATCGTCACTTCCAGACCGAGGTCACAGCAGCACTTGCAGTGTAGGTCCTCTCCTGTCAACGGTCAGGTATCTAGTGATTGAACAGATAGAAAATGGCGGTGACGTCCACGGCGGTGCGCATCATCAACGCCAGCGCACCTGTTCATTGGCTCCTGGGACCCATAGGGTCCAATGTTAACCAATGCAGCATTGCGCCGTGGTCTACGACCGCCTACCGCGACGGTGTGTAACGCCAGCGCTGTTACCCCACAATCCCATTGTCCCAGTTTAGAGGTCAGGCAGGCGCCATTTCAGGGGCCCATATGGCTTCATTTCATACTGCGTCACACATAGCTAGGCCTACACTCAACACACATACAGGAAGGGTTATGTGAGTGGTGTAGTCTTGTGTGTGACTGTGGGTACATACCTGGAGGAATAATGACTGGTTCTTCGCTGTTGTCCTTCGTAGGCACCGTCTGCTGGGACATATGAGAAGATGGCGGAATCCCCCGATGTACCGACCGCTGGTGGACCTGTTGACAATGGAAGAGCGACATGTCATCGTGACCTACCGGTTTGACCGTGCCACAATCCAGGAACTATGTACCCAGTTGGAGCCAGACCTGATGTCACCAATCCGCCATCCGACTGGAATCCCCCTGACGTGCAGGTGCTGTCAGTGCTCCATTTCCTTGCAAGTGGGTCTTTTCAGACAACAGTGGCCATGGCATCAGGGATGTCCCAGCCTATGTTTTCCAACGTGTTGTCCAGAGTGTTGTCTGCCCTGCTGAAACACGTAAGGAGATACATCATTTTCCCTCAGGTGGAGGATTTGCCTACAGTGAAAGGTGACTTCTATGCCCTTGGACATATCCCCAACATAATAGGTGCTATTGATGGTACCCATGTAGCTCTGGTCCCCCCCCACAGGAGTGAACAGGTGTACAGGAACCAAAAGAGTTATCATTCGATGAATGTACAGATGGTATGTTTGGCAGACCAGTACATCTCGCAGGTAAATGCTATGTTCCCTGGCTCAGTGCATGACGCCTACATCCTGCGGAATAGCAGCATCCCTTATGTGATGGGTCAACTCCATAGGCACAGTGTGTGGCTATTAGGGGACTCTGGTTACCCCAACCTTTCGTGGCTATTGACCCCAGTGAGGAATCCCAGGACCAGGGCAGAGGAACGCTACAATGAGGCCCATGGGCGGACTAGGAGGGTGATCGAACACACCTTCGGCCTCCTGAAGGCCAGGTTCAGGTGCCTCCATATGACAGGTGGTTCCCTATTCTACTCACCGAAGAAGGTGTGCAACGTCATCATCACCTGCTCCATGCTCCATAATTTGGCTTTTCGATGGCAGGTGCCTTTTCTGCAGGAGGATGATCCAGATGACGGTGTTGTAGCAGCTGTGGAGCCTGTGGACAGTGATGAGGATGAAGCTGATGAAGAAGACGACGACAACAGGGAGTCAGTCATACAGCAATATTTCCAGTGAGACACAGGTGAGAACATTTTCATTTTTAGCATTACATTAACTTTCACACGTCTACCTCTATCCAGTTTTTCGATTTCAGTCAACATTTGGTAACTGAGTTGTACCCTTCCATTACGGTTTCACAGGTGTGGTTACCTACGTGTCAACTGCTTGCATCCTTCAAGGGCTTGTGATGTGTGACATAGGTATGTTAGCTTTAGAATGGTACACCCATTATGACACTGTCATTGATAATACATTTTTACTAAATCACAGACTGACTCCAGATTGTTTTGTGTTTCAAGGGTGTTTATTGAAGTGCACAGAAATGGGAGGGGGTTGTAAAATGAGGATGGGTGATGGTGGAGGAATGTCCATGGCAGAGTCCAGTCTATTAGTCTCACAGGTGCACTGCCCATCTGGGCATAGGAAGAGGAGCTGGGGCAGTTAAAGTATGGGCAGGGTAACAAAGTGGGACAGTGGGAGGACAATCAGGGTGGTGTCATTTCCTGGCGGGGGTCTTGCCATCTTGCTCTGTCCTGTTCCTGGATCTCAGGGACCGCTTGCGTGGTGGTTGTCCGTCTGCAGGGTTTGGGGGGCTGGTGTGTTGGTCCTGTGGCGGGGCATCCTGTCCACTAGCGCCGGGGGAGGTGGTGGGCATTTCATCGTCCATGCTAGTGTCAGGGGCCCCTTGGAGTGCCACGGTGTCCCTCAAGGTCTGCTGTATGTCCTTCAGCACCCCTACGATGGTGCCCAGGGCGGAGCTGATGGTCCTGAGCTCCTCCCTGAACCCCAAATACAGTTCGTCCTGCAGGCGCAGGGTCTCCTGCAACTTGTCCAGAACCGTCGCCATCGTCTCCTGGGAGTGGTGGTATGCTCCCATGATGGAGGAGAGGGCCTTGTGGAGAGTGGGTTCCCTTGGCCTGTCCGCCCCCTGTCGCACAGCAGCCCTCCCAGTTCCCCTGTGTTCCTGTGCCTCCGTCCCCTGGACCGTGTGCCCACTACCACTGCCCCCAGGTCCCTGTTGTTGTTGGGGTGGTGGGTTATCATGGGTGCCCTGTAGTGGTGGACACACCGCTGATTGACCTGTCCTGGGTAGGGAGGTTTGGGCCCGCTGGGTGGGTGCTGTGCTGGTGTTACCAGAGGGTGGAAGGTCGGTGTTGGGCTGTGCCTGTGCAAGTGGAACCGACTGTCCCGAGGCCCACGATGGTCCGGGCTGGTCATCAGGATCCAGTAGGGCAGAGCTGCTCTCGTCACTGTGGGCCTCTTCTGGGGCTGGAGTGGTGTTGTCTGGACCCTCTGGTGTGGTGATGGTCCTTCGGGTTCCTGCAGGGGCATAAGAGCATGATAATTGCATGCATGTGTGTAATGGTGTGCAATGGGTGGGTGTTTGTGTACCCCAGTAAATGCATTCCTGTTTGTGAGTTTATGTGGTGATGGTTGGGGGGGTGTACTGGGTATGTGCAGTGGGCATGCTTTAGTGAGGGGTGTCCATGCTTAGTTGTGTCTTGCAGGGCTTGGTGTTGGGATGGGTGGTTTGTGTCATGAGTACATTAGTGAGGAGTTGTAGTTATAGGGGAGGGGGTAAGGGAGGGGGTGTGTGATAGCATGCAGGTAGGGTGGGGGATATGATAGTTAAGAATTGACTTACCAGTGTCCCATCCTCCACCGACTCCTGCGAGGCCCTCTGGATGCATGATGGTCAAGACTTGCTCCTCCCATGTTGTTAGTTGTGGGGGAGGAGGTGGTGGTCCGCCGCCATTCCGCTGCACCGCGATGTTGTGCCTGGAGACCGTTGAACGCACCTTCCCCCGTAGGTCGTTCCACCTCTTCCTGATGTCCTCCCTATTTCTTGGGTGCTGTCCCACGGCGTTCACCCTGTCGACTATTCTGCGCCATAACTCCATCTTCCTGGCTATTGATGTGTGCTGTACCTGTGCTCCAAATAGCTGTGGCTCTACCCGGAGGATTTCCTCCACCATGACCCTGAGCTCCTCCTCGGAGAAGCAGGGGTGTCTTTGGCGTGCCATGGGGTGGTGTGTGTGATGTGTGGGGTGGTGTATGTGGTGATGAGTGTGGTGAGTGTAGTGATGTGTGGTGTTTTGTGCATGGATGTTGTGTGGGTGATGGTGTTGTGTGCCTCTGTGTAGTGGGGTTGTCTATTCTGTGCTCTCTCTCTGTCGCCTTTGTGTCTAATGTTTCGTAGTAGGGGTTTGTGGGTGATGTGGGTGTGTGTTTTATATTGTGTTGGGTGTGTGGGAGTGGTGTGTGTATGTGTATCAGGTGTGTGTATTTGGAATTGTCCAATGTGGCGGTGTTTTGGAGATGTGTGTGTATTTTGAGTGCGGCGGTGTGTACCGCCAATGGGATACCGCGGTTGAAAGACCGCTGCGTGGATTCGTGGGTCGTGATAGCATGGGCGTGTTTCTGTTGGCGTGGAGGTGGAGGATTTGTTTTTGCCAGTTTAACACTGACCTTTTGTGTGGTGGTGTTGTGTGGGTGTCTGAATTTCGGCGGATTGCAAGATGTGTGTCATAATAGCTGTGGCGGAATGCCGCCGCCGCCGCGGCGGTGTATTGGCGGTCTTCTGCACGGCGGTAAGCGCCTTTTACCGCCAATGTTGTAATGACCCCCTTTCTGTTTAAAGTGTTGACAGACAATAATAGCTCAGCATGAGGTCAGTACTATTTGAGAAGTATTCACACTTCTAGATATCCAAATTTGGATATTTCCTTCAATATTTCACAAACTACAAAATGAATTTACATCAAATTAAGAAAAGGTCCTCTGCAGACGAAAAGCTACCTTTCTGCCAGATTTTGTGTAATTCCGTCCAGCGGTTCGGGCTGCAGGCGTGTCTAAAGAGCCAACGGGAATTAACATGGGAAAGGCATTTTTTTGACCACCTATGTTTCTTGGTCCCCACCCAATGGATCACCCTGAGACCTTCCATACACAACAAGACCCAACTTGACACTTTTTTGGGGGAAATTTCATGCAGATCCATCAAACAGCGCCAAAGATATAGCAAAGTCAACAAAAACAATTGTCTGTAGAAAACTATGTGCTAACAATAACTACCTACTGGTGACCACCAGTGGGTAACATATATATATATATAAACCTACTGCCGGTCACCAGTAGGGAGTTATAGTTAGGACCATTTTACCATAGGAAAGGCATTTTTTTTTTTGCCTATATCTTTAGAGCCATGTGATGGATCTTTACAATTTCTTTTTTTTTTAAAGTGGGCCTGTGATTCTTGTTGTGCATGGAAAGTTTTGAGGTGTTACGTCAAGCAGGGACAGGGAAAAAGGGTGGGAAGGTCAGAAAAAGGGTGTTTCTGATGTTAATTACCATAGGAGTTGCAAACCGCTCGAGGGAATTACACCAAATTTTGCAGAAAGCTAGATTTTGTTCTGCGGGTGTTTTTTTTTGTTATTTGGTGTAAATCTATTCAGTAATTGTTGAGAAAATTAAGGAAATGCACATTTGTATGTCTATGGCCACAAAACCAGGAAGTGTTGGCAGTTATTTTGAGAATCTGCTTCATCCGAGCCTCATAAAAAGGTAAAAAAATGAAAAGGGAACAGGGTAGGAATATCATGACCCCAAGCCTTGTTCTATGGGACCCCAGCTGGGCAAAAAAGCATTTGTTTATAAAATGTGGCTGCAGATTCGTGAAATTCTTTAATCCATGGCAACGAAAAAAAAAAAAATCAAGAGCGATCTCCCACACTTGTTTTTAATTAAGCCACTGGCTAGGCCAGGTCCTGGGTGCATGCTGTCCTTTTTAGAAAAATTGAGGGGGGCACACAGTGACCCCCTCTAAGTGCTTATTTATGGCCCAGGAACCACCACATCTCTGGGGCTTAATATCAATATTATGCAGGGGGGGCCACCCACCCCTGGGACTACCACTTCTCCGGGGCAGAAAATGTTAATTGTAATAGGGGTGGGTCCTGCATACACCCTGTGCCCGGGGGAATGCCACCTCCCTGGGGCTTAAGGATAACAGTATGCAGAGGGTAGGGGTGGCCCCCATGCCTCGGGGACCACCACCTCCCCAGAGCAATTGTGTATTTGTAGAGGGGGTTCTGTATGACCTCCTTCACAGCCCTGGGGACCGCCACGTCCCCAGGGCAGAAAATGTAAATTGCAATAGGGGTGGGTCCTGCAGACTCCCGTCCTGAGGGAATCCCACCTCCCGTGTCTTAAAGATAATAGTATGCATGGCGGCAACATGGCACCCTGGGCACCACCACCTCCCGACGGCAATTGATTGCAATTAAGGGGCGGCCGCATGTTCCTCTGCAGCCCTGGGGCCTGCTCTTCCCCGGTGCTGGAATAACATGACAAAGAGGGTTCGTTGCGGACCTCCAGTCCCAGTAACACCAACTCCCCAGGGCTTAATTAAAGGTTGGATGGGGGGCCGAGCGCCCCCCTCATGGAGCCAATTATGGTCTGGGGACTGCCACTCCCTAGGCCTAGCTCCTGCTATGTCCCAGGGTGCCCAACCTGAGGCATGACTGTTTGCTCTGACTTAGCGGGAGCTTTGATAGCTCCCATCAAGTCAGAGGAAACACTCTGCTTTCAGTAGGCGAGAGCTGTCAAAGTGCTCTCCCCACTGGAAGAAGAGGTTTTATCTCTTTCACTACCCGCAGAAATGCAGGAAGGAAAAGAGATGAAACTATTGCTCTTGCATACAGGGAGCTGCAAGTTTAGCAGTTTCCTTTGTTCAAGAACAATGCCAGCTCCTGCGGGAGGCAGGGAGCTGGCTGGGATCTCTGGGGCCTTGCGGCTCCCCCGCACTCTCTATCATACACACTAGGTACACAAGGCACCCAGGTGACATGATTGGGCCAGGGAATAGGGTCTCTGGGGACGAAATCGGCCTGGGGAGAGGGGTAATGTAGTCCCCCTCCCTCTTTAATAGTGGTGGGCCCTGGGGGATGGGGTCCACAGGGCTGAGATCTGGCATGGAATGGGGCTACCCTCCCCCATTGAATAGCTGTGGGCCCTGGGGTATGGGGTCCCTTTGGCCACAATTGGTCCTCCCTCCTAGAGTACACGGTCCTTCCTTTAAATTGATGAGAGTATACAGATGTGCAATTCACCTGGTAGCAGTGCCCACTTGGCCCCCACTATCCACCTTAGTAGTATGCAAAGGTCTTCCTCCTTTTGCCAGGATGATGTACAGCTTTCCTAATGGCTCCCCATTGCATAGCCCCTCAGTTTTGATGGCACGTTCTTGATGCTGAGAAATATGAGGGCATCGCCACAATACAAAGAAGCACTTACTTCATATAGATAAGAGGAAGGACCCTGGTGTTTTGGAGATTTATGTCTTTGTATTATCTTTGGTCTAGCTCTGTAGGGGGATTTATATAATCACACACTTCTAGAGAAACAGGCACTAGAAACAATCATATTGCCAAAATGCACACAAAGTCACTGGTGACATTTCCTCGTGGTCCATTACACAGCTGTAGTGTAAAATACATACTGGACATTTACCCAAGGAGGCAGAAAGAACTCCACTTGGGTACATATTTCATGTGAAGTGGTGGACTTCTGTTGGATAAAAGGGCAGGTGAGGTTTCTTTGTTGCAGAGTCACTCATACAGCTACTAACACACCCACATGGAAACTCACATATGCCCTCAGCACACTTACTCATGCAGCCTCTCACAGACCCACTCAAAGACTCATGCACTCACTCACAGACCCACTGAGACACTCACACACTCACTCATAGACCCACTGAGACACTCATGCACCCACTCACAGACCCACTCAGACATTCATGCACTCACTCACAGACCACTCAGACTCTCACAGACCCATTTGGACACTCTCACATCCACTCACCGAGACACTCTAACACGTACTGTCACACCCAGAGACACCCTCTCACACCTACTCCCACAACCAGACAGACACTCTCACAACCATTTTCACATACACCCTCTCATACCCAGACAGACACTCTCACACCCACTCCCACACCCAGAGACACCCTCTCACAGCTATTCTCAGACCAGGAGAGACAGGCCTGGCAGCCAACCCCTGCCACTCGCGGCCAAAGGCCATGCGCATTGTGTAGTTGGGTGGTTATGGGAGTAGGCCGAAGGGATTGGCCACAGGTTGGATTAACGTATAGTAATGAAAATTACTTTATGTTAAAAAAAACACAGAAATTCACTAAAAAAAACAAAGGTTACAGGTACGTTATAGTTAGGTAATAGAAACTAAAAAAACATAGAAATGTAGTTAAAAAAACGAAGGTTACAGGGACATTACAGTTAGGTTCTGAATTTACTCACACAAAACCAGAGGAATTCAGCAGTTATAGTTAGAATTATTTCAAGTAACCTATAACATGCGGCCTAAGGTAACTATAACTCATGCCCTCTGATAGGTATCTGTTACTGCTGATGTCTGTTGGACATCCTTGGCTTATAAAGTTCCAATTTAATTATGAAGGTCATAAACCAAATGATATCCTGTGTATAAAGTAATTTGAGTTGTAATGCCAGAGTGTGTAGATGTGAGGGTAGAAGAGTACATTTCACACAATACCCTTTTCTATTGTAGCTGTCAAATAATATAATATCAGGATCCTGTTTAAGGATCCTAGTTAAAGGTATGTGGACTCTGCAGATAGGTATGTGGGGAGGCAGTGGAGTGGACATACATTATTCAGCCAGTGATACACAGATTGAGTTTATTTGTCTAGGTTTTAGTACAGTGAACACACTTACTTTTTAGGAGTGAGCGTCAAAGCGCTCCATCCCCTGTAGTAATCTCTCTTTGGGCTTCTAACCACATCAGTCACTTTCATTGGTTCGTGGGCTTGCCTTTTAAAATCCACTTGCTTTCATTCGTGAAAGGCATGCATACATCATGCCTTTTACGGTGTTTAGCCCACCTACACAGCACTGGTAAACTACTGAAAACATACGAGGCTCCATGTTTTCAGCATGGTTTCTGGACTATTTTCTCTTTTTATTTTCCATGCAGCGCGATTGCGCTGGGGTTTACATAGCGCAATCGCACTCTGGGTCTCATTACAACCCTGGCCTTAGGCATGGGCAGTTCAGGGGCCCCCTCGCACAGCCCCATGCATAGCAGACAGTGAAGAGCGCGACGGGTGCAACTGCACCCATCGCACCGCCGCAACATCGCCGGCTCTGTTTGGAGCCGGCTCCCATGTTGAGGCTGTCATCCCCGCTGGGCCGGCAGGCTGAAACTCGGTTCCCATCAGGGATGTCGAAAAGGCTACCGCAGGAGTGTGGCCGCATTGGCGGCCGCGCGGCGGTTAAAACTTGGCGGGTGTCGGTTGCTGCCTGCCAAAGTTGTAATGAGGGCCTCTGTTTTTCCGTTTTCAATTTCAGCACGATCGCACTGCATTTTCCATAGCGTGATCCTGCTTCATTTTTTTCTTTTAATTTGTGTGCCAAGAAACGTCCAGTTAGGACTTTACAACGCTAATAGCTCTAACTCAAGCAAATGCGAGACCCGTTGCATTGCAAATGCTTGTTTAGTTTGCAAGCGTTCTAGTGCTAGGAGACTCACATACTAATGTGAGAAGCTGTAAAGCTCTGTACTTCAGTAAAGTTTGTTCCATTTGACTTATACCTGGTAGATGGTTTGTGATATTTCCTTTACTCCCTTTTAAGAGTAAATACATCCAGCAATGCATAACTCAAAGTAGCCTGTGACACTAAGGACCAGGTTATGACCTTGGCAGCTGGGATTACTCCATCCCAAATGTGACGAATGTCCTGTCTGCTGTGTTACTAGTTCATAAGATACAATGGAACTTGTACTATGGCGGGCACGATATCTGGCATATTTGGGACAGAGTAATTCCCTCCGCCAAGGTTGTAATCAGGCCCTAAATCTCACTATGTCACTGTTGTCTTAAACAAATAGATAACCCGCAGTTTCATTTTTCAGTATCTGGTCTCAGCACATTTACAGAGAACCTCTGTATACAAATGAGGCAAGTCCAGGTGGAAACTGTATCTGTTCTACTCTGGTCATATTTTTAGGTGTAGGTGTTTAAGATGAATTGTAATTCTCACTCTGGTGAAAGTAAAACTATTCGGAACCATACTTGGATGGTATTTAGATCCCATAGTGTTTTCTTTATTTGAGTTTATTTTAAGTGCTGTCCTATCATACTAACCTATGCCTCTGCAGTCGACAGAAGCCTCTGTGTACACTGCTCTGAGGCAGCAATGTCCAAGCACACTTCACATATTCTCACACATAGAGAAGTCCTCATGTCTTCAGAACAGCCTGTTAACCTCCAAAATAACTAATATGGTGTTTTATACTGCTGGTGCGTGAGCCTGCATAACATGCACAGTCTCCCTTCATCTCTTCTCTGGCTCCTCTCCCTGATTCACTGGTGTGCACCAATATTCTTTCAACTGACCCTCTCAATGCTCTGCTGGTGGTGGAGATCCAACTCTCACACATAAGTGTGACAGTGCCTTTTGTTTATGCCTTGACCATTCTCAAAACTCAGCAGCACTCTCCAGCACAGCTACGTTCTTATTTGTACAGGTTTCCTTATATTCTACAGGATGGAAAAACCAATGCCCTCTGTGTCTTCTCCCGAAAGCCTTCTTCACAGGGCACCCCACCATCCTGCTCCATTTTTAGCTATAGGTCTTCACTCAGGACAAGATCCAATTCCAGGATAGCACCATTCTAGCCCAGGATGTCAACATTGTTATGCATCTCATCCTAAACTCATAACCTCCAGAACCCATCTATCCCGGGACTCTCCAATGCAGCACATTCAATTATATATGAGAATATATATATATATATTTTTTAAAGTATGCATTGTTATTTTAAGATCGTCTTTATTTATTTATAATAAATATATGACATATTTATTAAGTCGAGGATTGGTAAAGAATATTTCTCTGTTTGGTTTTTGATTTATTGTTTCTCCAAGTGAGTTTAAAAATCCATATATAATTTTAGAACATATTTTCTCCTCTTACTGAAGCTTATTGTCTTATAAATATACTCTTTTTAAGATGTTGTAAATATGTGATTATTTAAAATATGTTTCAGAATTTTTAAATGTTGGCTATAGCTTCGTTTCAGTTTGTTAGGCTTTTTTATAGTTTGTTTTACAATTGGCATAATTAAAACAATTTCTCGATTTTCGCAAGTGTAAGACATTCATTTCAGTAAGTCCATGTCAACATATAGGTCGGCTAACTTGCACTTTTTTTTTTTTACATCAATAACATTATACCAATATCGACAGAGGCGGTGCTGATTACACTTCGCATGCAGAAAAGTGCAGAGCTATGTTGTCAACGAGCCAAAACACTCACCTTGCGTATAGTTATACAATAGAGATACAAGGCCTGATTTAGATACTGGTGGATTGGTTACTCCATCACAACAGTGATGGAAATGTTATCTGTCATTATAGCCTATGGGATTTATATTTCTGCAGACGGAATATCCGTCACCATTGTGACGGAGTAACCCCTCTGCCAAACATTAAATGAGGCCCTCGTTATTTTGAGAATTTTATCACTGATTTATTAGTCCGTATTCACATATTTAATTATGACTATTTGATGCTTAGTTCAATTGCACATTGATTTATTTTCATTGGCACAGAGTTCTCAAAGTGTGTTCAAAGATAACAAAGTGTGTTCAATTGAATTTGTTGTACGGTGCATCCCTCCAAGGCTAGATGTTTTTCCTTTATTCACATAACAAAAGTCTCTGAATACCATTCGCTAAAAATGTGCATTCAGTTCACATTTTTTGCTACTTCTATTTAAAGATAGCATTATCCAAAAGCAGTTTCTAACATACTGTGAATATTTTCAGAGTACTGGACAAAACTTTTGAGAATTTCTTTCGGTGTTCATGTAAAAAAAAAAAGTTTTGAAACGAAATCCACTGTAATGTGCAGTGGGATAGAAAAAGGTGCCATTTACAACTCAGAGTTACCTTGTTCTACATATGGAGGCAATCTTCTGGAATGAAAAAGGCAGGCAGAAGCCGTGACTTTTCAAATGTTCCCCAAGGAAGAACCACTTTTATCTTTCATGCTTTTAAGTAAATGCTCATAAAAATGCGATACCGTAACATAATTTAGTCAGTCACTACACAAGACATCTTTCAAAGAAATTTAACATTCAACGGCATGTTTCACTGTGGTTTGTACTCATAAGCGTGACATATCTGGCAGGATTTGATTGTAATAAAGATTGAGCGGAGTTACGCTCTTGGAATGGAAAGGCGAGTTAAAAATGGGAAAAAACGAGAACTTTTATGAGCACAATAAAGTAAAAGCTTGCCATAATTATCTAAACAACAAAAGCACCCGTTTTTTCACGATGCATATTTATCCAAACAAATATGAGCATGGGAAGCCACAGGGATATCTACATTCCCTCAAGGCTGCCTGCTTATGTAGCCTTTATGGGTTGCAGCAAATTCCCACAAAATATGATTCGAATGGCATTGTCAAAACTTCTGTTTGTGTTAGACCAGTTCACAAACTTCAAATAATTAAAGCTAAAGGAAAAAATGTGATTATGAGTGTGTCCAATATTAAAAACGAAAACTATAAAACATACAAAACATTTCTCTTTATTATTATGTTTTTCAACTCAAAGAAGACTCCCTGTTGAGCTCTCATGCGAGAAAATGCAGTGTAGCTTGTAAAGCAGTAAATAATTGAATCTGTCACATAAAGACAGCAAAAACGGTAGGATGATATGTTCTGTTACAGATGATGTTGTAACAGAACATATCACCTAACTCATTTTTATTAACTTTATAAAGGAGGAGGAGTTATATTTCAGAGTAAATGGTTTAAGCACATTAAGTGTCAAGTGTTGGCTGTCAGCCTATTGGCGTTGCCAGTGATGATGTTTTCTAACAGTTTTTATAAAAAAATGTTGCAAAAAACATTTAAAACCAAAAGCCTTTGAATGCATACATGTTTACATGTACCAGTGGTAGCTTTTGACTTTGCTTTACAAAAACATAAATGATGGCCTCCCATGCGTGTGCATGCTTATGTACTAACAGGCTGACTTTCTTTGAATGTTTTTATAAATAAATGTAAAATAAAAACATCAAAAGATGGTTGCCATGAAAGGATGGGCATTGTGTAATTACAAAATGGTTTCTGTGCATACACATCTGTGCACATGCAAGGGTGGTCATTTTGGAAAGGATAAAAAAACATTTTCCACATGGCCAAAACAAACAATGAAACAGTAATCAGGGAATGCAATACACTGTATGCAGCAGCGAGGGCCCGGTTGCACTGTCGGGTTTAATGCTGGGCCCTGAGAAGGGTTAAAATAAGTTAAAAAAACATATCACTTACTCTGTGAGTGATGACACATTGCAGTGTCAGAATTCTTTCACTCACAGAGAACAGAACCAAAATCTTAAGTGGGCTGACCCACTGGTCTTGTTGTAAGCTGTGATCGACAGAAGCTAAATGTGAATGACAACCAAACAGATCAGTGTATTAAGAGGGATAGTTGATGGATCTTCATGTTCTGTCTAATGATTTATGAACATTTTTATGAAAAGAAACATTCTTGGAAAACAACAAACCAACATATGGGACCAGATGTGGAATTTTCAAGCTTGGTTTTAGCTAAATTGGCCCCATTACAATAGAAAGTATTTGTCATCTTAAAGAGGCACACATGCAGCATACTAAAATGTTCTTTGTGTGACAATCAGGCCTAGATTAACCAATAAGCAATAATTCACCATTAAAAAACAGCTATACTGTTAAAGGAAAATGCAGTGTTAAAACCATAATAGGACCTGGAAATACAACACATCACTTGGTTCTCATTGAAAGGGGTACCAGCAGAATATTTTGTAGGTCCAGAGAAGCTGCAAACATTCTAGTGAAAATAATGCTTCCAGCCACTATTCCTCAAAACTACTGGCACAACTAAATAAAACAGAAAGGGCTAACAACAATTATATTACTTGCCCAACTTGTCATTTGTTTTACTGGCCATGATCTCACTTGGGGCCTAAATTAGGTACAAGTAAAAAGAATGTAGACTGATCAATAAATCTTGTAATGCCCTTTCACAAGATTTCCTCTGATTGTTCAAATTCTATATTGCAGAGCTATTGTTTGACTTAGATCTTCGAGATTCAGGCAGTGGAGATGCTGTTCATGTTATTGAAAATTTACAGGCACAGATAGAGAGCATATATGCTACTTTGCTCCAGAGTTAACAGACTGAAACACACTTCAATGAGGATAATGTAATCGAATAATACCAGTGGAGATGGTTAACAAGCAACGCTTTAGTCAAAATAAAAACGACAGAGGAACCTGTCTTTTTTGATATCAAAGAAATAACCTCAGCAATAGGCACTCCAATGTAACATGAATTATGACTCAAACATAAGCTTTATATGTAGTATATAATTTATGTTTTGTATATGAACAGCACCTTATCATTGACTGGAAATATACAATGACATTAATTTTGGAAATAATAAACTAAATGAAACCTTTTGCTCTAAATGTGAACTTTATGTTTTCTGGATTTTCAATCATTTAATAAAATAGTACATTTAAATATATTTTCCAACCAAAGATTAATCACAATTCTAATTGCCATGAATGACTCTGATCCCTCTTGAGATGACCACCATTAGCTGGACTCCTGAATGATATTACTATGACTTAAAAGGTGAGTTTATAGCGAGGGAGACAAGTTACCATTCACTACCGTGAGTGGTGATCAGTAAAAAGCATTCACTAAATACAATGCATGTTTATGGCACCACCTCTAGAGTCTGGTGATGCTTGAAAATTAAAGTATTTTTGAGGCATTAATGCTGTAGCACTGATGCATGATCTGATGATTCTGTAAGAACAAGGTTGTGGAATATCTTGCAAGATTTTAGGATTATGGTAGCCAGCTTGAATCTCAAGGTATTTAAACCCCACCTAGCTCAACCACATTTTGCTGAGCAAAAGTGGTCTGGACTCACCTCAAGGTATCTTTGATCTCCGCAATGGAATGTCGCTAACTTAAAAGCAAATGCTTTAAATTTTGCCACTAAACAGCAGGAGTTGCCTCACATGTGTCTTCTTGAACCCACACTGGAACCCATGGAAAACAAAATGACAGAAAGAAAAGTTCAAGCAGTTAAGTACTAAAAGTACAACAATCAAATAAAAGGTAGCTGTAACACATGCCTGCTAAACAGTAGCACAAGCTTGCCAAAGAGTAATATGTGTATTTTGGGCAATGGATTAATTACTAAAGAGACCTGTGAATGCACCGTAATAGCAAACTGGAGAAAGAACATTTGAAGTTTCTTTGAAGCAGACATAATTGATTTCAAAACAGCATAAAACCTGAGATCAGCTGCACAATGTCTGGCTTTTCAATGAGGCATCAAATGGACACAAGTGAGCAGAGTGCAACTACATTGACATGCTGTAGGTATTTAAAGAATTATTCTGAAAGGTAGAGTACAGAATAGAAGCAAAACGGTAATGAATGCACAGAAAATAACGTTATTCCTTAATTGTATGCTCATTAGGTCAATAAGACAATGCATTAAGAATAGTGAGTAAGCAGACAGTCAAAACTTCAACTGATGCTGTACAGTCAGAAAGTGGTGTATAATATTCTTTACCCCTTCCACTTTTCTCTTCTATAGGTATACAGAGCAATGTGTGATTTACAACATATAGTCAAAAGTTTTCATGAAGGCAAAGGAAACCAAGTATCGCTCTTGATCCAAAAAGTAACATTGTCAGTGTGTGCATGAGAAAGCAATTTGAACATAATGACACAAGCATTTTGAAACCTGACACCTTCTTGATTGTGTAAACAGGAACTGTATTAGTGGAAGCAAATCTACTGATGAGCAGTGAAGAAAGCAGCTTGTGAAATGTCCATAAGTGACACAATTGTGATAATTTCATCCATTCCATTCAAAATTGAATTATTCGTAAGAGAGCATATGGGGTGTCTGATACCTTTAACAATCCAGCAGTTTGAAAAATTTAATAACAGTCTATTTATCACCTGATATCCTTATTCTTAAATTGACGTTTTGAGGATTTCAAGACGCTGGGTCTTGTTTGACTTATTCTCAAACATGTGAACAAGAATGTCTCATTCAAATATTTCCTCAATCATGAATGTCGCATTCAAATATTTCCTCAATCACTTCATTTGTAACCAAACAATGTCCTAATGAATTGGATCAGTATTTAGCCAAGGACCAGAGACAGTGTTGCACAGCATACTAACACTAAATTAAGTTTAAAAAAAAGTAATACAAGATACAGTTCAGTAGTGTTAGAAATGGGGTCTTTGGTTGGCAGTCAGGTTACCCCCTGTCTAAGCAAGGACCCTCACTCTAGTAAGGGTAAGTCAGACACAATCCAAATTAATCTGTGCCCACCCTCTGGTAGCTTGGCACTGAGAAGTCAGGCTTAACTTAGAAGGCAATGTGTAAAGTATTTGTGCAATAAATCATGCAATAATACAGTATAAGCACCACAAAAATACACCTCACAGCTTTAAAAAATATAGAATATTTATCTGAGTAGAATAAGGTCAAAACGATCAAGATTTGATAAATACACGTTGAAATATCACTTTGGAAATGGTCAATAAAGTCTTTAGGCCCATATTTATACTTTTTGACGCTAAACTGCGCTAACGCAGTTTAGCGTCAAAAAATTTAGCGCCGTCTAACGCCATTCTGAAGCGCCATGCGGGCGCCGTATTTATGGAATGGCATTAGCCGGCGCTAGCAGACCGGCGCTGCCTGGTGTGCGTGGAAAAAAACCACGTAGACCAGGCAGCGCCGGCGTAGGGGGAAAATGGCGTTAGGGCGTCTTAAAATGGGGCAAGTCAGGTTGAGGCAAAAAAATCGCCTCAACCCGATTTGCGCCATTATTTTCGACGCCCAGACGCCATTTAAATTACTCCTGTCTTAGTAAAGACAGGAGTCATGCCCCCTTGCCCAATGGCCATGCCCAGGGGACTTATGTCCCCTGGGCATGGTCATTGGGCATAGTGGCATGTAGGGGGGCACAAATAAGGCCCCCCTATGCCACACAAAAAAAATTAAAAAATATAAAAAATTATACTTACCTGAACTTACCTGAATGTCCCTGGGGTGGGTCCCTCCATCCTTGGGTGTCCTCCTGGGGTGGGCAGGGGTGGCCCCTGGGGGCAGGGGAGGGCACCTGTGGGCTCATTTTGAGCCCACAGGCCCCTTAACGCCTACCCTGACCCAGGCGTTAAATAGTGGCGCAAATGCGGGGTTTTTTGACCCGCCACCTCCCGGGCGTGATTTTTGCCCGGGAGTATAAATAAGACGCATTTGCGTAGCCGTCATTTTTTTAGACGGGAACGCCTTCCTTGCATCTCATTAACGCAAGGAAGGCGTTCACGCAAAAAAATTACGCTCTTTACTCATACTTTGGCGCTAGACGCGTCTAACGCCAAAGTATAAATATGGCGTTAGTTTTGCGCCGAATTTGCGTCGAAAAAAACGACGCTAATTCGGCGCAAACGGAGTATAAATATGGGCCTTAGTTTTTAAAAAGCAATAAGTGTCTCTTTCAAGCACAAAGTACCTGGTTTGCATTTAAATTATCCACACAGGACCGCAGAGGAGGAGATGCATGGAAAATGGGGATGTGTGTGTCAGTTTCTCCGGGCACACACAGACGATGCGTAAATGCTTTTTCACGGAACAAAGGCTTTGCATCGATTTCCGGGACTTAGACTTGGACCCTCTTTGGGTTGTGGGGTATTTGGATGCCCCGGGGATGATGCAGAGAAATTATAGGAGTGCAGGGAAAATCACAGGAGCTGCGTCAATCCGGTGGGTGATGCATGGCAGGTGCTGCATTGATTCCTCTTGCAGGAAGTCAGGCTGTGTCATTCCGGCTCGGCTATGCATCTATCCAGTGGGCTGTACGTCGAAGTTCTGGTTGCAACGCTGGTGCTGGGTCGATCTTCACTTGGGGCTGCATCATTCTGGTTCGGCGTGCGGTCATTTTCTCACCGCAGGGCAGGCTGTAGGTCAATTCTGTCAGGATGTACGTCGATTTTCATCGCACAAGGAGGTTTTGCAGAGATTAAGTCTTTTTGGCACTGAAACTTCAGCAAGCTCAATCCAAGCTCTTGGAGAGGGCAGCAAGGCAGCAGGGCAACAGCAAGTCAGCAGTCCTTTTCAGCAAAGCAGTCATATGAGTCCTTTGGGCAGCCAGGCGTCTTCTCTTAGCAGGTCGCAGGTTCTGGTTCAGAGTTCCTTTCCAGTAGGTATCTTGTCAAGACATGTCTGAGTTGGTGGGGTCAGAGGCCCTGTTTAAATACCCAAATGTCCCTTTGAAGACTTCAAAGAGTGGCTTAGAAGTGCACAAGGTCCCCTTTCAGTTTCATCCTGTCTGCCAGGGTCTCAGTAGGGGGTTTGGCAGTCCATTGTGTGAGGGCAGGCCACTGTCCTTTGACACGTAAGTGTCCGGCCCTCCACCCTCCCAGGCCAGGAAGACCCATTCAGTATGCAGAAGTGTGTAGGTGTGACTGAGCATCCTGGGTTTGGGGTTGTCTGAGTGAAATGCACAAGGGAGCTGTCAACTAACCCAGCCAGACGTGGATTGTAAGGAACAGAAGGACCTAAGTGCAGAGAAATGCTCACTTTCTAAAAGTGGCAGTTCTGAAATAGTAATATTAAATCCAACTTCACCAGTCAGCAGGATTTTGTATTACCATTCTGCCCATACTAAATATGACCTTGTTACTCCTTCCAGATCAGACCCTACCACTCAAATAGTACATGAGGATAGCCCTACTGTTAGCCCATGAAAGGAGCAGGCCTCATTGCAGTGTAAAACGAATTTAGCAGTTTTACACTACCAGGACATATAAACTACACAGGTACATGTCCTGCCTTTTCCCTACATAGCACCCTGCCCTATGGGTTAGCTAGGGCTTACCTTAGGGGTGTATTTAAATGTAGAAAAAAGAGGAGTTTAAGGATTGGCAAGTACTTTTAAATGCCAGGTCGAATTGGCTGTGAAACTGCACACACAGGCCTTGCAATGGCAGGCCTGAGACATGGTTAGGGGGCTACTTATGTGGGTAGAACAATCAGTTCTGCAGGCCCACTAGTAGCATTTAACCTACAGACCCTGGGCACATGTAGTGCACTTTTACTAGGGACTTGTAGGTAAATTAAATAAGCCAATTGGGTATGAGCCAATGTCAACATGTTTTAAGGAAGACAGCATATGTACTTTAGCACTGGTTAGCAGTAGTAAAGTGTGCAGAGTCCTAAAACCAGCAAAAATGAGGTCAGAAAAAGAGAAGGAGGAATGCAAAAGTTTGGGGGTGACCCTGCAGAAAGGCCTTTTCCAACAAGTAGTCTTTGCAGAGAGGTAAAACACAAGATTGCATTTTTGGTCACATGACCTGTTGGAAATGGCCCTTCCTGCAGGATCACCCCCAAACTTTTTGTGTCCCTCCTCCACTTTTTCTGACCTCGTTTTTGCTGGCTTTAGGACTCATGTGTGTGCCCTCTCCTTAAAACATGTTTATATTGGCATATACCCTGTTTGCATACTTAATTCACTTATAAGTCCCTAGTAAAGTGTACTACCTGTATCCAGGGTCTGTAAATTAGATGGGACTAGTGGGCCTGCAGTACTGATTTTGTCACCCACTCAAATAGCCCTTCATACACGTCTCAGGCCTACCATTGCAGAGCCTGTGAAACAGCTTTAAACTGCTATATAGACCTGGCATGGTAACCCTCTTGTATGGCACTACCTTTTCTTTTTAATACATATAAGTCAACCCTGCGTTAGGCCCTGGACAGCCCAAGGATAGAATGCAGTGGATTTAAAACGTAGGATATGTAATTTTAAGTTTCACATGTCCTTATAGTGAACACTCTTAAACCATTTTTTTACTACTGCAAGACCTATCTCTCCCATAAGATAACATTTACCTAATTACATTTTATAAGTGTAATTTCCAATTGGGAAGGAATGGCACCCCAAGTGTGGTGTCTCTAGAATCACAATTTAAAATCACAACTGATGATAAAGTTAGATTTTAAATTGTAATTCTTAAAATGCCACTTTTTGAAAGTTGCCATTTTCTTACTTTAGCCAATTGGCGCCTTCTGCCTGTCTGTCTGGGGTGGGCTACAGCTGGGCTTTGTGCATTCCCTCTAGACAGCCAAACATAAAGGGAGCTTAGGTGTGACTGATGGTCCATCCACATCTTGATGCGCCATCCTAGACAGAATGGAAGGGAGGAGCTGACACACCTGAATAGGCTGTGGCCTATACCCATATAAAGGGCTTCATAAACCTCTGTACTCCGTCTAGAGTGAGGTCAGGAAGGACAAGAACTATGCACCTCTAAAGGTATCTCCTTGAAGTCTCCCCCACTTCAACGGCACAGCTGGGTATAAGCACTGGACCTCAGACACCAACAATGCAGTACACTTCTGGACCTGTGCATATTCTGCCAGAAAGGACTGCTGTGCTACTACAAGACTGCCTCTCTGCTGGACGGCTGATCTGGAAGAACTGCTTTCTTACAGTGCTGACCTGATGCCTGCTTCCCTCCTTGCCTGGGTGAGATAGACTGGACCCATTTCACTTAAACCCAGCACCTAGAGTGACCCCAAGGGCCATCTGACTGGTCTCCTGTTTTCTGAAAACCTCAGCAACACAAACACTTTCAACTCATCTGCTACAGCACGTGGACTAAGGATCAAGAACGATGCACTGTCTCCTCTGCTCCTCACATCAACCTCTATGCAAACAAGGTACTTAGCAGCGGGCCAAGACTGGTTCCTGTATCCGGCCCATGCTCATTTGCTGTTGGCATGAGCTTTCAGAATTGACTCGGTCTAGCGCGACCATATAGCCCCGGTTGGGGCTTTGTTCTTTTAAGCACAATTCAGTTTATTCTTTAACTATATGTAACTCAAGTTCCACTTATTGGATTTTTGTTGTTTTAGTCTTGTTTTGTTCTTTAAAATAGACTCTATTTTTCCAACCAAGTGTAGTATCTTTTTGTGTGGTGTTTTCACTGTCTTACTGTGTGAAGTGTTGTACAAATACTTAACACATTGCCACTTAAGTTAGGCCTGTATGCTCTATGCCAAGCTACCAGTGGGTGGGCACAGATTAATTTAGGGAGTTGTTGAGAAGTACCCTGACCAGGATTGTGGTTCCTGCTTGAATGGGGTGCAAACCTCTTGCCAACCAGAAAAACAATTTTAACATGACTGCAACATGGGTCCATTTACTTTGGTGATGCCCCATCACCGTTGATCTCTTGGTAAATCAAATGCTCTGTTGCATTTGTCAGTCAATAGAAGCAACACAGTTGGTTTTCATGCTGATTGTTTGAGCAACCTTTTGTAGTTCCTTCCCCAAGTAGCATTTTTGTTGGACAGTATTGATTGATTCACATAGGAATCTGTCAATAAAAGCCTTTTCATAGAAATGCATGACCTACATCTATTTTTGCCCATTTTCAAAACACTAACCACCAACATGAAATTATACTGAGGCAGGTTTATATGTTGGGCAGCGAGTCTAATGGGGGCTGTGAAGTACATATTTTTCTGCAGAAAGATTTTGAGACAGCGCTGACTAGTATGTCTTTACTTTTCATGAATCTCTCTTAATTCAGGAGAGGGTTACATTTAACATATAAAATATATAAAATAAGAGGTTCAAATGTGAGGAGCCAAACATTTTTAAAATACTGTAAAGAGTTTTATGAAGGATCAACTGGATGTCTCTAGTTTGGACATTCTACATAGGGAGGATAGTACAAAGTTTTTTTTATTATCTCTCAAATGCTGATTCAAACAAGAAATAACTCTCACTGAGCATGTTATGTCAGGATTATACTGTATTCATAGATGCAGTTTTCATGTTAACAAGAAACCCGAGGCTCCAATTAAAATCAGAGGCTGTAATTACACCTTATTGGCAGATTGAGAACTGTACACCACTTATGTGTTTAAATAAATCTAGCATGCAAATTCGGCTGATGACTACTTAGCAGATAATGACAGTCAAAGAAGTCACCATGGCAATTTAAGTATAAAGGAAGATTGTTGCTGAGCATTCATTCATTCCTTCATTATGCTTAATGATTAGTGTGCATTTTATTCAGTGAAGTTTCTGCATTTCAATACAATTCTAAAATACCAAGTTAAACTTCGGTGGACAGGGTACTCCATCACCAGTGTTACAGATTACCTTGTCCACAAATTCCTCACTCCACCTGCTCAGTTACGAGGCAGGCAGTCCATCAGCATTTCCACCACTGAAAATCATACTTCACTGATTTAACAGCATAGGGGCTGTCAGACCAAGGGCATGAAATTGTGTGCCCTATTAGAAGTGGATGGTCTGAAATGCTTTTATTCTCTCCATCAAAACCAGGTAAACCCTGGTGGTCATGAAAGGAGAAATCTATAATGATGCCCATGGTGTGAGAGACATCATTTTTTTTTTCTTTTTCATAAATAAGCAGCCTTGGGTATTCTTAACTTCATATAAGTCAGGGAGGGGATCACATTACCGCTGCACTCTTGTGCACCTCAGTGAGCCTTAAGATTACTGTATCCGTATTGTGTAAAAAAAAAATCAGTATACTAGAAATTCTCCTGATTCATTTGCCATTACTACACATGATCAGTACTGGTGAAGAATGTAATTTCTCCAGGTGCTGTTTGTGTACCACTGAAAAAATATTTGTTGAGGGTACTGGATAATACCCATATTGTTGTGCATTCAGGCCACTGCGTATGTAATCCAGGTATCCCACTGTCACACGTTTTATCATGTGTTTGAATACTGGACAAGCAGAGACAAGCCCCAAATTAACCACAATAACTTAGGGGTCACACCCCATTTATTTCCCATGATCCAAATTGAAATTTTAGCCTTCACTTACAATAGGAAGTCTGGCAAGTGCTTTAGTTCTCGCCCCTTCCACTGTTTTTCTCATAGTGGTTGTTAGACCAGGCATCCTGGACATGGTTTCCCCTGACTTTTTGCCCTTCTGACCTCCCACTTTGTTGACTTCATTTTTGTTTTAGGATTCTCAGCACTTTACTACTGTTGACCAGTGCTAAGGTGCATGTGCTCTTTCCCTAAAACGTGTTACAATTGGCTTATCCACAATTGAAATACTTAATTTACTTGTAAGTCCCTAGTAAAGTGAACTACCTGTGCCCAGGACCTGTAAACTAAATGCTACTGGTGGACCTGCAGCACTGATTGTGCCACCCACTTCAGTAGTCCTTTAAACATGACTCAAGCCTGCCATTGCAGAATCTGTGGGGGCATCTTTAAACTGCCATGTCAACCTGGCAAGTGAACCCCCTTGCCAGGACCAAACCTTTTTTTTTAATACCTACACATCACCCCTAGAGTAGGCCCTGGACAGTCCCAAGGGCAGGGTGCAGTGTTTTTAAAAAGAGGACATTTCAAGTTTTACATGTCCAGGTAGTGAACAATTCTTAAATTCTTTTTTCACTACTGCAAGCCCTATCTCTCCCATAGGTTAACATAAGGATTACCCTATTGTATGTTATAAGTAGGGATGGGCAAAGAATTCCACTCCGCCGGTGGAGTTTTGCCCACTCTACGCTCTGCCCAGAGTGCGGAGTTCCGAAAAGCTCTGTGAAGTGTGAAATTGCTATGTTGGCTAGTGAGATTTCTAATTGCGGGCGGTTGCAGCAAGTCATGCCCACCCGCATTGAGAAACCTGCTGCTCGCATTGAGGAAGCTGCTGCTCGAGTAGAAAATCTACTCAAGCAGCAGGAAGGAGATAGCTCCCTCTGGCACTCTTTGTGATGCCAGTTGCACTGATTGTACATCAGAGAAACTCCTGGTGTTGAAAATCAGCATGAACAGCACCACTTACCCGAACTCTGCATAGCGCAGCAGAGTTTTTTCAGCACTTCGCAGAGTTCCACATAGCAGAACTCCACGAACCATGCCAAGGCATAGTTATAAATGTAATTTCCAATTGGGACCAGAAAGATATTTTGAGTTTGGTGTCTCTGGGCTCACAATTTAAAATCACAACTTATGGTGATGTTGGATTTTAAGTTTCAGGTCAGAAAATGCCACTTTTAGAAAGTTGGCATTGTCATACTTGAACCATTCTGTGCCTCTGCCTGTCTCTGAATACAGGTCTGAGTGGGTAATAGCTGGGCTCTTGTGCATTCCCTCTAGGCATACACACACAAAGGGTGATGGGGTATGCCATGTACATCCTGATGGCCCATCACCAGGCTAACATGTCTTCCTGGGTTGGAAGGGAGGGAGAAGCTAACACTTGCAGCTGAATAGGGCTGTGCCTGTCCCCACACAAAGAGCTACATATCCCCCTGTAGTGTGTCTGGAACCAGGGAATGAAGAGCAGGGACTTTGTGCACTTTAAAGGCATCTCTTTGAAGGCTCTCTCACTTCAAAGGTACAACTGGGTATAAGTAAGGACCACAAACCCCACCAACTCAGTACACTTCTG
The DNA here is from genome assembly GCF_031143425.1 of Pleurodeles waltl. Classification (NCBI taxonomy): domain Eukaryota; kingdom Metazoa; phylum Chordata; class Amphibia; order Caudata; family Salamandridae; genus Pleurodeles; species Pleurodeles waltl. Next base: position 464,068,411 of record NC_090451.1, read on the forward strand.
GACCTAAGGACACTTTTTCCAGGAAAAGGGACTGATATGCTGCTAAAGGGACTGTCACTCTGCTGGACTTCGCTGGATTCTTTCATTGCAGTGCCTGCCCTGAAGCCTGCTGCCCTACTTGCCTGAGAGTGAGAAGGACTGGAAGTGAACTTCTACATCCCCAGAACCAAAGTGACTCCATGGGCTTGCAGGCTTGCTTCCTCTTCTGAAGTCTTAGGGGCATCAAAGGCTTCACTCCACTCTGCTACATCTTCTGGACTCTGCCAACTGTGTGCCCTACCCTGCCAAGTGGTGCCAATCCAGTCTTGTGCCCTTGGAAGTGGGTTCTGAAGCTGTGTTCTGAGAAAATCCACATATCGTCATTACTACGCCAATCAGAACCACCACACGTCACTTCGACGCTCATGCATTGCTGCTGCCGGTGGGGAAGAGGACTTTGCATCACCGATCGAGTGTCTCAAGATCAACGCATCAAATCAGCTCCGGCGCATCATCTTCACTTCACTGCTGTGCAGCTCAACAATGGCCTATCACCTTCACCACAAAGGGTTCAACGTCGCATCTAGAGGGCATCACATCAATGACTGCGTGGCTCAACAACACATCCCCTAATGTGCAGATGGGAACTTACTCATTGCTTTTGCATTAACCCTGTTCACAAATCCTGCCATTGCATCCTCAATGTTGACGCAACCCTCCACATAAGGTACAGTTTCACTGAGACAAGATCGGTCCATTTAGCTGGTCCATGCTCCATGGTGGTCAGCCTGAACTTTGGATTTATCCCAGCCTAGCATGACCATATTGCCCTGGTTGGCGCTTTAAGCACTACAATTGCAGATTTTCTTTAAAAATCCATATCTCGACTTCTACTTATTGTTTTTTCTCATTTTGGTCTTGCTTCGTTCATTAAATTGAGATCTATTTTCTAACCTGGTGTGGATTATTTTTCTATGGTGTTTTCACTGTTTTACTGTTTTAAGTATTGCACAAATATTTTACACATTACCTCCTAGATTAAGCCTAACTGCTCTATGCCAAGCTACCAGAGTGTCGAAGTAAGCCTCAGCAAGGCCTACTAGTGCAAGGGGTTCGCCCTTCTCTGCACAAAGTACTCAGACCATATAGGAAGAAATTGGCACAGAAACTGAAATAAAAGACAAAGTTTATTAAACCTCATGAGGTGGTACTACAGTTCAAACAGCACCCTTCGGTAATGTTTGAAGTAGCACACTGAACTAAGAGAGCATGGTCCTTTTATACCCACGCAGGGGCTAAAAGAAGGTGGTGCAATTATAGAAGCAAGACTTATATACATATAAGGTCATATGGAAATGCACAGTCGACAGGTAGGAGGGGCTAACAGTTTTCAAGGACTAGTAGACACATTACTGTTGGTTACTAATTACTAACAGCTGCAGACCTTACTGGGCATCTGCGAAAGTGGGAGATGCTAAATATAACTTGTCACTAGACAGATTTTCAAGAGTAGTTAACAGGAAGATAGGACAGAGCACATGGCAGCATGTGGCAGAGAAAATGGCTGCCATGAATACAAAATGGATTCCGCGAAACGTTCAAAATAGTTGCTAAATACAAGATGTCTTCTGCTAATGCTTAATCTAATCGCTACTAAATTACAACAGACGACCCTTTCAGCATTAGCTGAAGACATTTGTCTTTCTGGGATAATCTAAATATTCATCTTAAATATTTATGCTCATCATTTCAGCTATTTCCTTATCTAACATGTGTTGTGCTTTCATTTCTGTAATATTTCTTTTGGTAGGCATACAAGCAGTAATACACATGGAGCAGAACATTAGACCACACTGAATACAGATACAGCATGTGAAGAATATTGCAATCATTACACACAGGATAGTCAGTAGTTTCCAGCCCCAAGCAGAAACAAGAGCCCAAAACCATCCAGAAAAAGTCCAAGTACCAGTCTCTGTGTGAATTTCTGCAGCAATTTTATGCAATTTAGATATTGCATCATATACTGAAGGTGAGTGATCTAGAATGAAAACGCAGCAACTACTACCGATGATGCGACATGCACCACTTTGATCAGCTAATATCACATCTAGTACCATACGATTTTGGAGTGCAAAAATCCTCGCAATTTGGAACTCCTTGGTAATATTCCCAAGTGCCAGAGCTGCCTGATTGGTAACAGCTTCCACAACCCTAGTCAATCGTCTCAATTTCCTACTGTTTAACGCAGCACCCACAAAGGAGAACAACCCTAAATTAAAATCAACATATTGTTGCAGGCTAGTGTCCGTTTGGTCTACCTCATTTGTACTTATTGTCCTTTTATATCTATTTTTAATGATGTCATTGAACAGGTTAAAATCTCGGTGATATGATGCAGGGGCCAAAAACACAGGGGGTAAGCGAAAAGATACATAACACACACCTGACCACCCAACAGGTAGTTGGTAATATCCATAGTTACCACAAACAAAATATGTATTATGTGAAGCTGTAAACCTACTATTATTTACCCCCTCAATAGTTAAAATCAAGGCACAATCGCTTATCCCCACTGGAATTCGCCCAATGCTACGTATACATAAATCTGCTTTTTGTTTTTGTAACAGAAATCACAATTGTTCTTTCTTGTCAGAGTCTCTTATATTTGTGAAGACATATGGTATTGAAACATTGTCCGGTTGATACTCTTCCCATTCCCATTTAGTTCCTTTGGCTTGGGGATACCCATCTTTGTCTTGGTAGCATACTTTAGTAAGGCGAAAAAGAAGTCCGCCCTTCTGTACGTTTTCCATATGCAAACAAAAGCGTATACCAAGCTTGACAAGAACCATTGTGTGAAAAAGGAAGAGGAATGAAAGGTGTTCCTCCTTTCTTTTGATGCGCAGGTATCATTCCACATACCCAACAGATAGTAGTATTTGTAGCATTATGAGTATGATGCAACATCTGAATGAAAGTATTATTGAAATACGATTGACGGTGCTTCTGCTCCTGATAGGGAAGCGTAAAGTAATAGTGATCCTCTGGTACTGGAGTGGTGGCAACAAAAACCTCACGAGCAGGAGCCATCTTTTCAACAAACCAGGTGATTATTGCTATAACCACCAAAACAACAACAAACCCCATAGTACTAATGAACACTTTGTTATTCATTTTAGCAACAGTGATAATCGACCCTTCCAGAAATTAATTTAAAAAAATCGTTGGAGCTCCTATCCCTGGGCAGCCGCTGATTTCTTCACCATGGGCCAAGACGGGTGTCACTACTCTAAGGCATGGCTGATCCCCCCTCCCCCTTGCCACATTGGCTCTCCGTTTCACCAACCCAGGGCGGTAGCTCAACCAGTTTTCTCCAGCACTACGGGGTCTTTCCTCGGTCTCAAATTATATCGTGACACTCCAGAAATTGTATGGTCTGGGAAGTACTCCGCAGATTTGTCGTGTGATATAGCATGGCCTTTCTCCGTAGTCAAGATCTCTTGATGATCGGTCAGCACAGCAGGTTCCACCAAGGTAGGTAGCACTCTCTTGCAGTGAGTACTATGGACCCAATTCTTTCAGTTCGTCACTCGAACTGCTATCCTTGTCGCAAGGAGCACCTGCTCTGGGCCTCGCCACCTTGGTTCCAAGCTGCTTGATCTTTAAAAGGACTTAATCATCACCTGGTCACCAGGTCGCAGTTCATGACCTTCACCTGTAGATCTGTCAGGAAGTGCTTCTCGAACCTGTTGATGAATAGAAACTAAATTGTAAGTTAAATGTGCCAAATAATCATTCATCAGAACACAAGGTGCATCATATACATAATTTGGCTTAGGAACTACCCAAATATTCATTGGCCTTCCAAATACTATTTCATAGGGGGTAAGCCCTGTTCGAGAGTGTGGCACTGTCCTAATAGACAATAATGCCAACGGTAATGCATCCGGCCAAGTTAAAGATGTGGAATCCTGTATCTTCGCTAACTTCAGCTTCAAAGTAGCATTATACCTTTCCACCAACCCTGCTGATTGTGGGTGGAAAACCGCATGGAACTTCTGTTTGATCCCTAATCCTTTCAGGACATACTTAATAACTTCCCAAACAAAACGAGGTCCGTTGTCATTCCATAAAAGTCTGCAAACACCAAACCTAGGGAAAAATTATTTCAAAAGCACCTTTGCTGTGGTAATGGCAGTATTATCCTGTGTGGGGTACGCCTCAATCCATTTACTAAAGGCACAAACCACCACCAAGACATACTTTAAATTGTTGCAGCATTCAAGCTGAATATAATCCATTTGTAGAACTTCGAAAGGTGCAGTTGGTGTAGCAAACCCTCCCACAGGAGTTTGTGTCCCTTTTCCAGGATTGTATTGTAAACAGATCAAACAAGACTGTACTACTCTCTTAGCTGTACTGGAAATTTCTGGATGCTCCCAAACTTGCCTTTAGCAACTTCGTTATTGTTGAAGCTCCAACATGTGCCAGCCCATGTGCCATCTGAACCATAGGTTGTACAAAAGCCATAGGCAATTTCCATTAATCCATCTGCTTATTCCGCCAACAGCCCTCATCATCCAATTCTCCTTCTTCAGATCATTGCTCACGTTCTTTCACAGAAGCAGATTTCTGTATATCTAATACGTCTTGTCTAGCATTATGCCAACGTTCAGCTTGTGACTTCACTACATACATAGAAGTAGTACTTCGCTGCATCGCAGTCTCACGTGCTACGCGGTCCGCAAGGGCATTACCTTGCCCTATCTTATCGGTCACTTTCTTGTGTGCACTACATTTCACAATAGTTATTTTCTTTGGATATGTCAAAGCAGTCAAGAGGTTATGCACTAATTCTCCGTGCATTATCTGCATCCTGTGGGATGTGAGAAAGCCTCTCTCCTTCCAAAGCAAACCAAAATCATGAGCCACTCCAAAAGCATAGCAGCTGTCTGTATAAATGTTCACACATAAGTCAGTACTAAGCTCACATGCTCGTGTCAAAGCTATTAGTTCAGCTGCTTGAGCCGACTTCTGCGGTATACGAGCTGTCTCCACTACCATGTGTATTGTGGTGATTGCATATGCAGCTGAGGTCGTACCGTCTGGCAACTTCAAACAAGACCCATCAACCCACAATTCCCCATTTACATCTGGAAGGGGCGTATCTTGCAAATCAATACGACCCTTTGTCTGTTCTTCGGTAAGGAATATACAATCATGTGTTTCTTGTGACTGAGGCTGAGTCACCGGATATGGCAACAAAGTGGCTGGATTTAGTGTTGCACATCTCTTCAGTGTAATGTGAGGAGCCAGCAATGTCAATTCATATCCTGTCAGGCGAGCGCTATTTAAATGTTGCGTCTTTGTTTGATTTAAAAGAACATCAACCGCATGGGGAACAAACACCAACAGCTTATGTGACAAAACTATCCCTTCACTCTGACGTATTGACACAGCTGTTGCTGCAACTGAACGAAAACACCCAGGCAACGCTCGAGCGACAGGATCATCTACTGCTGAAAAATATGCACAGGGACGCTACTTATCGCCATGTGTCTGTACTAAAACTGACAATGCACATCCATCTTTCTCATGTACGAAAAGTGCAAAAGGCTTTGTGTAATCTGGAGTACCTAACACTGGTGCTGAACAAAGGGCTTGTCGTAGCTGCCGGAAAGCAGTCTCACATTCATCTGTCCATGGGAGGGGCATTGGAGTATCTTTAGTCAAAAGTGCTAGCAAAGGTTTGACAATGTGTGAAAACCCTAATATCCATTGCCTACAAAAAGAAGTAAGACCAAGGAATGCATGAACATCTTTCTGAGTAGAGGGTACTGGTGTGTCTAAAATTGCTTGAATACGATCTGTTGTAAGTGCACGGTCCTCCTTAGACAAAAGGTGACCTAAATAGGTTACCTTTGGTCTACAATATTGCAATTTCTTTCGTGACACTTTATGATGGTGGAAAGCAAGAAAAGAAAGTAAGGACAAAGTGCACTTTTCACATTGCTCAGGGGTATCAGCTGCCAACAAAATATCATCTACATATTGTATGAGAGCCACACCTTCAGGCAATCGAAAGAATCAAGTTGTCATTTTAACGCTTGACTATAAATACTAGGACTCTTAGTATAGCCTTGAGGAACTCTGCAAAATCTATATGATCGTTTATTCAAAGTAAAACCAAACAAATATCTGCTGTCAGGATGAATAGGAATCGAAAAGAAAGCATTCTTCAAGTCTATCACAAAGAACGTAGTTGCTGTCGGGGGAACCAAAGTAAGAAGTGTCGTGATGTCAGATACCACAGGATATTGTGGTACCACAATCTTATTCACTTCTCGTAAATCAATAATAAATCGGTAAATCCTAGTATCAGTATCCTTTTTCAGAATAGCAAGAATCGGACTCTTACAAACATTATACAGAACTTTCTCAACAACTCCAACTGCAATAAGATCATGCGCAATTTGTGTGAGTGCTTGTTTGCCCTCCTGTGAAATTTGTAATGAGGCAAACGTGGCTATACAGCTCCCTCCTTGATACTAATATGTACCAGTGGAATAATCATTTGTCCCACATCAGTATCTGAAGTAGCCCACAAAGTACTAGGGAGTGAAGCTAATGCAATATCCTCTTTAACAAGATAAATTCTTTCCATCACAGGATGATTATCATTCAAAATAACACGCACCCCTTCAGGAGAGAATCGTATTGTGGCCCTGAAATACTTGAGCATATCAAAACCCACAATATTGTCTGGTGTATTTGGAGAAAGCAAAAATGGAAATGGAGCAGTAAATTTATCAACATGGAATGCAAGTGGTTGTGACAATGGGCTAGGGGAAGGTGTTCCATCGAAACCTATTGATGTAATGGTTAAGCCAGACAGGGGAGCCCTTGGAACCAATTGTTTAGACAAGGCTCTACGAGTAGCTCCTGTATCAACCAGAAACTGATCAGTAGAACCCAAAACATGTGCTGTAACATAGGGACCCCTCTGATCTACTGGAACTTCAACTGATTCCTTACCCCATCATAGGCAATCCTATGCATAAGCAGAATCTTGGAAATCAGGCTGCACATAGTTAGACATCTGGTATTGGTTCCGTCTATCAAAAGTGTTAAACCCATCCTGCCCTTGTACATTAGCATCAACCGTAGCATGATCATTTGTGCTTCTTCTAGGCCCTGAATATCCTGAGCGATTTCTCAATTGTCTCCGACCACGTGAACACTGCTGAACACGTAGTGCTGGACAATCAGCAACTCAATGCCCAAATTTCTTACAATATGCTCACTGATCAACAGATAAATTCGAACGAGTGTAAGAAGAACCATAAGATCCACGTCCACCTCTATCACTACCTCTAAAAGGCGGACCATAAGCTTGAGCCAACATAACCTTCGTCTTTAATTCTTTAATCTTTTTATTCTCGCTACCTTTTGCTTCTAATTCCTGACATTCATAATACTGAGCCATAGTCAAAAGAGAAACCAGAGTAGAGGTAGTCCATGAACTTTCACTAGCTTTTAGACGACTAGCTATTCCTGGTAACAGATTTGCGACATATTTATCGACAAACAAATGTCTGCCCGTATCATCTGACAATAACTGGCCGATAAAATCATGAAATGCTTCTTCAAAGCGTGTAAAGAAATAAGAGACCGATTCATCTGCCTTTTGCTTACAAGACGCTAAAACAGTCCTATCTATCTTTTTAGGGGGAATAATCGTTTTTAACTTAACTAATATGGCTGCGGGAAAATCTAGAATCAACTGATACGTCTTTTTCGCAGGTTCCCTATCCCCGTCCATCTGTTCTAATTCTTTCCATGACGCCCCAAAAACCACATGATCATCAACTTTATGATCAGTTCTCCGCATATCTGGCGGTAATATCAATCCGAACAATAAATCAATGTCAGCCAAAGTCATAGTACAAGAACTAATTGCTCCCTCAGCTTCCTCATAAAAGGCGGCTGGATTTTTCTGCGGGTCAGGTAATGCTGTTTTAAGTGCCATTACAGTTGCCCTATTCCAAGGAGTATACACCCAATTATAAATAAATTAACCCTTAGCATCAACAGAAATGTTATCATCACTTGTACCCAATCCTTTAGGAGGAACATACAAAGGTGCGGCCTCCCGCATTGGTTTCGCGTGAACTATCATAGTCTTATGTGTTCCGAAGATGGAAGCTTGCACCCCGCCGGTCTGAGATGTCCGTGCAACTACATCCACAGCCCTTTTCTCCTCTTGCAAACAGACTGCCGCAACACATAATTTCACCAAACGCCTGATTGCATCAGCCACCTGGGAGAAAACAAAAAGCCCATCACCCATTCGCTTATGATCAGCTGCTACATCATCGGGCTCTAACTCATCAGAATATTTCCGAAATAGTTCAATAACTTCTGTGCCAAATGCCTCAGTAAAATATAGCTGCTCCTTTTCCGTCCACCCTTTCATGTTGTCTAAAAGATCAGAAGCAGAGACAACGCTACGAATTGCTTTACGAGCAATAGATCTAAGCTCAGACGCATGGTCAGCAGGCAACATAGAGCGACTGTCTCGTATCTTCTGTTGCTCCGTACCGGAGACCTCAGCTAATTCATGAGAGGCAGAAGGAATGACATACGGAGGTGGAGGGCGATCTAGTAACAAAAAATCATTGTGCGGTTTATTAAGGCTAGGATAGAGAGGTTGCCGAACAGTGTATTGGCCAGTTACCTGTAATTTACATTCTTTCTCTTCTATCTCCTTTATGTTATTTATTTATTTATTTCTCATTTCTAATGCTTTCACATATACATTCTTCCGCTGCTCTTTCTCAAGCAAGGCTTGCTCACGCTTCACTCGTCCACGCACTTCTTTCTCCCACATTCGTACACAGTCAAACATATCTTGCCTAGACCTTCGCTTACACATACATTGTTCCACATACTCAATCTTTCGCAAATCAAATGACCCATGCATAGGCCAACGTAACTCAGGATCTGCACGAGTGTATTTATTCCATAATGTGCTGTACATTATAGAAGAAAGACCATGTTTAACATACATATCTCTATTGGGCATCCCCTCTGGGGGTGCAGGTTGCGATTCTTCCAATCTCACATTGGTACCATTACAAAAGCAACATATCCTACGAAGTGCGCTAAAAACAGGCATGCCAAAAATAGTGCAGAATATGCAGTATTATAATCAAAGTAGCACTTAAGGTGCCGTTCAAATCAAAATTAAATTGGAGAAAATTCTCCTCATTACCTGCCTATATAAATTGCAATTTATATATCAATTCAAAGGACACAAATTGACTAGTCACCCAAAACACGAGAGCCACAGTAAGTGGTGCTAAACTTCATTACCAAACAAAGGCATCAAAACCCACAGCAAGTGCCGTAAAACGGCTCTTACCAATCACAGGGCATCCAGGTTCCAACTGCCAAGTTATAAAATCGACCAAATTGGCACTGCACGACGAATGAACAAAAAGGATCTCATTCGAGGACCGGCGCCACCTGGATGGTCAAATCAGAAAGAAGGGAAAAACACTGTGCTTGCCAAGACTCGGGTCTCCTCAGGCATTGATTGTCCGCAGTGAGATCCCAATCCTTCATCGCGACCAATCCGTTGGGCGTCCGAGTCGCCGATGAGTCCCTATTCGGGCACCAATTTGTCTAAGTAAGTCTCAGCAAGGCCTACTAGTGCAAGGGGTTCGTCCTTCTCTGCACAAAGTCCTCAGACCATTTAGGAAGAAGTTGGCACAGAAACTGAAATAAAAGACAAAGTTTATTAAACCTCATGAGGTGGTACTACAGTTCAAACAGCACCCTTCGGTAATGTTTGAAGTAGCACACTGAACTAAGAGAGCATGGTCCTTTTATGCCCACGCAGGGGCTAAAAGAAGGTGGTACAGTTATAGAAGCAAGACTTATATACATATAAGGTCATATGGAAATGCACAGTCGACAGGTAGGAGGGGCTAACAGTTTTCAAGGACTAGTAGACACATTACTGTTGGTTACTAATTACTAACAGCTGCAGACCTTACTAGGCATGTGCGAAAGTGGGAGATGCTAAATATAACTTGTCACTAGACAGATTTTCAAGAGTAGTTAACAGGAAGATAGGACAGAGCACATGGCTGCCATGAATACAAAATGGATTCCACAAAATGTTCACAATAGTTGCTAAATACAAGATGTCTTCTGCTAATGCTTAATCTAATCGCTACTAAATTACAACAAGAGGGTGAACAAAGGTTAATTTAAGTTGTATTTCTGACTTACCCTATCTAGTATTGTGGGATCTACTTGGACAGGGTGCGTACCTCAGCCAAATAGAGACCCAATTTCTAACAGTAGTTTTAAGAATCATACCCCCATGTCTGATAATATCTTAGATCTGCAGAATAATGCGAAATACAACTCTGAATCACAAAAAATCAGTGCGCCCACAAATGCTGGCATTTTAGAATGATTTAAAATGTATTAAGTAGCATTGTTCTACAAGTCAGATGAGTAAGAATCATGCTTACAAATAACGTGAGAGTTAAAAGTGGACACACTCCCATATTCCATCACACATCTTTAACCTATTTATCATAACCCCTAACCATAATATATTTAGTTGCATTACAGCTCTAGAAATAATTTCATAATATTTGATAACTGCAAAGTCATGCAAAGTCACCACATACATGTATGCAACACAATAACAAATGAGATTTCGGTTGGACTGCGGTTCTCCCCAGCAGCCGGCCATTCTGCTTTCCTACTGTATTCACAGTGCAGCTGAGATGGGACATTCTTTCTTTGGCTATTTCAAAATGAGCGGCAAAAATACTTGAGAATTGACCACAAGCATACGCTTGTAGCCTAAATAAGAACTAAAATAGAGGTATGTTTCTACGTATGTCCCTCACAATTATGTTTAATTAATACATCGAACTCTCTATTTTATTCCGTGCAAAATTAATGATTTTGATAAATGTACTTCACAGCCTGTGACACATGGAACATTTTAAAGCATGTAGAAAACGTTGATTCTGAGAGGCTCAAGAGTCACCATCATGGTAATGTAATTTCGATTTTCTACCAAGTGGCACAGCAGAGCCGCTAAATGGGCACAGAGAAACATCTGGGGTGATGCATGGCTGCACTACCATATTGACGTTTACCTAAGAGGAGACATTGTTCTGACATAACTTGGAACTCCCCGCACAGAGGTAAAATGCCACTAACATCTATTTTCGCACAGTGGTGTGTGGTACTCAAGCTTAGATGAGGCCTGGGTGAAATTTGTTTAATTTCCTTTGAGAACATTATGCAAAATGACCCAAACATTTATGAAATTAAGAGTCATTAAGCAAAATACCAGCTTCAACTTTTTGTACTTTTTTAACACAACATGCATCCTAGCATCCATTTTTGTGAAAGGAAATATTTTGCACTGAAAAACAACATATGCATGCGTTGGGTTAGTTTTTTTCTGGCAAAGTGTTCTTAGCTCAAGCACGTCTCAATTGTGCGATGTTGTGTAATAGTATAATCTAGGGCATTCTGTGTAAAAAGGTAAAGCGAAATTCCAGAAATTAAGGCCCGTATTTATACTCCGTTTGCGCCGAATTAGCGTCGTTTTTTTCGACGCAAATTCGGCGCAAAACTAACGCCATATTTATACTTTGGCGTTAGACGCGTCTAGCGCCAAAGTATGGGCAAATAGCGTCATTTTTTTGCGTGGACGCCTTCCTTGCGTTAATGAGATGCAAGGAAGGCGTTCCCGTCTAAAAAAATGACGGCGACGCAAATGCGTCGTATTTATACTCCCGGGCAAAAATCACGCCCGGGAGTGGTCGGGTCAAAAAACCCCGCATTTGCGCCACTTTTTAACGCCTGGGTCAGGGTAGGCGTTAAGGGGCCTGTGGGCTCAAAATGAGCCCACAGGTGCCCTCCCCTGCCCCCAGGGACCCCCCCCTGCCACCCTTGCCCACCCCAGGAGGACACCCAAGGATGGAGGGACCCATCCCAGGGACATTCAGGTAAGTTCAGGTAAGTATAATTTTTTTTTTTTTTTTTTTTTTTTTGGTGGCATAGGGGGGCCTTATTTGTGCCCCCCTACATGCCACTATGCCCAATGACCATGCCCAGGGGACATAAGTCCCCTGGGCATGGCCATTGGGCAAGGGGGAATGACTCCTGTCTTTACTAAGACAGGAGTCATGTTAATGGGGGATGGGCGTCGTAAAAAAATGGCGCAAATCAGGTTAAGTCGATTTTTTTGCCTCAACCTGACTTGCCCCATTTTAAGACGCCCTAACGCCATTTTCCCCCTACGCCGGCGCTGCCTGGTCTACGTGGTTTTTTTCCACGCACACCAGGCAGCGCCGGTCTGCTAGCGCCGGCTAACGCCATTCCATAAATACGGCGCCCGCATGGCGCTTCAGAATGGCGTTAGACGGCGCTAACTTTTTTGACGCTAAACTGCGTTAGCGCAGTTTAGCGTCAAAAAGTATAAATATGGGCCTAAGCACGTTTACGCAAGCATGAATGGAATTCCCCTGGGCCTAGTTTGGACCTGTGGTATTGTAATACTTTCAGACATCCAAATGAAAGTAATTTCCTCTCGAACCGTTTCGGACAGGATTATGATTGAGACACTCTTCCATAATTGTAATTAGGTGTATTTTTTAAGTTGTGAAGCTTCTTGGTGCACCATATTTTAAAAGTTACTAAAACAGTCATTTTAAATACTGCTTATTAACGCAGGGAACCAAAACTTTGCAAGACTAGAAGTAAACATAAGTAAGAACATGAGAAACAAAGGTGTCTGCTTATCTCGTTTGCCCAATCACTCCTCCATTTCAGATCCTAGTTGAAAAGAAATCTTTTCATTGAGTATCTCATCGCCCATCAGTAAAGATTCCCCTTGTCTCATAATTCCGAAGAGATTCGTCGCCTGCTCACACCCCCACTCCCAACCCCCGACTCCCTGCTTAAGGTACATGATCTGGAAACACTTTCCTATTCACCATGATGTCTAGTGATCCACTGCTACAAAAGTATCAACACACACAATACATACATGCACGTTCTGCTTGGTGACGGGGTGATGATCACTGTTACTGAATTATGTTCTTAAAATGTAATTTTTATTGTGTGCCCGAGAAAGGCCCATTATAATTATCCGATTACATCTTCACAATTAAATTAAATCACAGATGCACTGAAATCTAAGGTTAAGCCAGAATGGCTAGACGCATTTCTCTCTAGGGAATATTTTATATGCTGGTTTACCTACATTTAATTTTTTATCAGACTAGTTGAGCACAGTATTTCAAACCCAGCTCAAAAACTATATTTTACCTACAGAAATACCATACATCGACTTCTGAAATCTGACCTCACCCCTGGCCAGTAACTGAAGGCAGAACATCGAATTGCACTTGTCTTCTGGAACTTTCTTGTGATGGGAGGCATGCAACAAGATTAACCGCACTGTGTGTACCACTAAAATCTTCAAACTGCATCCGACTTTCTATTTACTGAATCCAAGGTGTTGTTGACCACCTTAAAAGCTCTACTCTGGTTCCTTTGACAAGACCTATAGCACGGAAATGCAGGCTGGTCCTCACTGATAACACCCTGCCTGGCCGAATGTTCGATAATAACGGACTGTGGAATATTATCTGAGACAAATGCTATACTTGAAAGTCTGCAACTGCCTGATTCAGGACCAAGTCAATGCGTTCATTTTTTACAGGGCATCAAATCCTTCTAATACCAGTCACACTAACAAAGAAATGTCGTGCCATTGAATGGTGAAAATGACTCCCACCCACAATGCTTAATTATGAAGACAAAAGCTGTGCACGCTACTGGCGTTTCTGAAATTCTCTTGCTAAAGGTGTTTGATTGACGACATTTTTATAGTGTATTATGTGGACTGATCTATCTTTTCGCTGTGAACTAGCTGAAGGGGCGACCTGATAACATCTCGAAACTGGCTGTGCTTTATTTGCACCTGCTAGAAAAAGGGCTTTTGTTGAAAGCATGTCCACTAGCAAAGCTAATTTCAAACCGAATTCATACTTTCTAGTACACGTCAGTGATCATTTTATGTTGTAAATGCTCTTGGAAATTGTCACATTGAAAATCACAAATAAGTGATGGGTGGAACGCTTGAATTACCTAAATCACCTATAATGACGCACCGCTATAAGCCATTGTTTTTTGTCACTGTACCTACGTAAAACAGTGTTGCCCCCGCTCCAGTGGAAGGGGCCCAGCCAAAACCGCTATCTTATATCCCCTTTGAACAGGATCAAAAACAACACCAGAAGTATTTCGGTAATTAATGAAGTGAAGCTTCAGACCTATTGCGCAGTGAGCTACGAGGCGCATGTTGTGGCATATAATTTGCATTTATTCAGCCTCACGGAGAAAAACATTTAAAAATGCGTACATTATTTACAGCCGCTGGTAATTACTTACAACCACATTAGTCCCAGCTATGACAAGGCTATTACAAGGCATCTCGCCTCAGTTCAAAGCAGGCAGTATCAGAACTTTTGAAACAAATTGCAGAATGTCCTTCTGCTACACTGGTAACATGGCCTTCATTCGTAGAGCTGACAAACATGGTGGACATCCCTAGTTATCTCTCTTTCCTATTTGTCTTCATTTAAGTACTAAATGGATATATTTTCAAAACTTGCAGATTACACGGTCAAAAGTGAACACCTCACCCTATTGAGATGTTTAGAGTTTGGCACCTGCTTGCGGATTGATTGTTCAAACTGCTGCACACCAGAGAAGGGCAATACACATAAATAAACAACATGTGGCCAGAACCACACCCCAACTTGGATGGGGGCGTGGTTGTTTGGCAGCAGTATTTTAGGGAGCCGTTGAACAAGTGGAGACCTCTTCCGGCTCCATACGTGCACAGGAAGGTCCACAAACCTTGGCCACCCGCCCACCAGTGCTTAATTTGAGCTGATGGTTTCTGGTGCTCGGCACCGGCACTTAATTGCGAACCTCTTACTATTGGCAGTCTGCCACATGCTGACTCTGTTTGTGGAATTTCGATATGAGGACAACAACAGTTATTTATTAATTCAATATGCATGAAAAATAACAAATACCTGGTGCCAACGCTATTCATACAGCTTTGGGGACCTGGAATATTCAGAACTGTCACCCTTGTGGGAGGGCCATGATTGGTAATTGCATTGGTACAGTCATTGGCAGTGGTGACAGGGGCAATGTGTGGTGTCAGCGGTGGTGGTCTCCTCAAGAGGGCCTGGATACGTATTTTTTAACAAATTAAGCACTGCAACCCACCCGGCACCGCATAAAAAATAGGGGGCTGTTACTGAGATGCCATGATGGGACAGGTTGCTCAATTTGTGGGCAGTACTTGTGGCGATGGAGAGTCAGATGCGGGCAGATCTACCCCTCACGGGGAGGAATAAATGAGTACAGATAAAGGAAAATGTTTGGGTAGGATGCCTGGGGCAGGAAATGGAGGCTGTATTTGTAGGATGTATGGGAAATGAAGAACATGTTGGGGCTGGAAGGAGGTGATTGGGTGTAAGAAATGGGTGAGGCATTATGGTGAAAGAATGGTGGGGTGGATAAGGAGGGAACACAGTTAGTACATTTAATGTTATCAGAAAAGTGGTTTGCTTGTTTATTTTGCAATGTTTAGGCAATCCTGTCCTAATAAATGGCCTTTTGCACAAATCATGGGAGTCTGTATTGTGATTGCCTCATGATGAAAAGGAAGGGCAGTCAGCATACTAGGTGCTCTGTTTCAGAACAATTATTTGGAAATAGTGACTGGGAAAGGCAGGGTTTTTTGGCAGCCATACTCATTACTAAAAGATAAACTATGACATCGATTTCTGTATGTCAGAAGAATAAAAAGATGATGGCTTTGCAGTAGAAATTTGTCTGATATGATTTATGCTCTAAACCTTTTTTTACTTTAAGTGGCAAATGACAGTCAGTATCTACAGTGATTTGTGTTTTGGGTGAGTACATTAAATTCATAGGGCAGACAGAAAACAAATTACAGAACCTGAATAGAAACACTAATTTTTAAAGAAAAACCAGGAACTGGGACATCTTGGCTTTTTTGACAAGACATTATCAGAAAACCTTACAACACTGAGGGAGACCAAAATCTCACAGCCTACATCTTAAATACATGCAACATCATCCTTCAATACACCTCCATGAAGTCAACATTCTATCTCGGCACGTCTCCAACTTCTTGTGTTTAAGAAACAGGTGTGGCAAGTAGTTAAATGTATAGATATAATAAAAGTGTGCTAAGTGACCTTGTGAGATGCAGCACCTCATAGCTGGTCCAATTAAAATTCTTTTGATTGAATAGGACATATGGATATGGCAACCAATAATGGGTAGGCAAAGAGTATGTGACTAATCAAACTGGGCAGGGGAAGAGCTGATAATTGAAAACAGAAGAAAAGTCAGTATATAGTCCTACAAGCACAAAAAGTGCTAAAGCATGTATGTCAGAAAAAAAAGTCGAAATCCAAACGAAAAACCAAAGCATATATGGCTAGTGCAAATGTGTCTGTCAAAGGCCATTTGCAAAGAATTAATGTTCTCTTACTGGCCAACTTCTTTTTCCTGACAACTACCTTCAATAACTCCTTCGGGGCTATGGCCAGGATAGCAGGTTCAAGCAGCACATGGGAGGGCATGGGCCAGAGAAAAAGTCTGCTGGATTTCAGAATGGAGAGATGAGCTGAGGGTGAGTTTCTAGGTGTACAGTAGGGACAGGTGATTCTGGCTCCTGTAAGAAATTAATGTGCGCTGGACAGAATACAGAGAATTTATGCTTTTATGAAGTTGAACCACACTTTTAAATGTAGTCCCTAGACCAGTGGTATGCTCCTACAAGTCACTCAGAAGTGCATCTTTCATAGCATAGATGAAGCCCTACTGAAGCAAGGCCTCATGGGACACTATGGCCCATATTTATACTTTTTGACGCTAAACTGCGCTAACGCAGTTTAGCGTCAAAAAATTTAGCGCCGTCTAACGACATTCTGAAGCACCATGCGGGCGCCGTATTTATGGAATGGCGTTAGCCGGCGCAAGCAGACCGGCGCTGCCTGGTGTGCGTGGAAAAAAAACACGTAGACCAGGCAGCGCCGGCGTTGGGCAAAAATGACGTTAGGGCGTCTTAAAATGGGGCAAGTCAGGTTGAGGCAAAAAAATCGCCTCAACCCGATTTGCGCCATTTTTTTACGACGCCCAGACGCCATTTCATGACTCCTGTCTTAGTAAAGACAGGAGTCATGCCCCCTTGCCCAATGGCCATGCCCAGGGGACTTGTGTCCCCTGGGCATGGTCATTGGGCATAGTGGCATGTAGGGGGGCACAAATAAGGCCCCCCTATGCCACCCAAAAAAAATTAAAAAATATAAAAAATTATACTTACCTGAACTTACCTGAATGTCCCTGGGGTGGGTCCCTCCATCCTTGGGTGTCCTCCTGGGGTGGGCAGGGGTGGCAGGGGGGGTCCCTGGGGGCAGGGGAGGGCACCTGTGGGCTCATTTTGAGCCCACAGGCCCCTTAACGCCTACCCTGACCCAGGCGTTAAATAGTGGCGCAAATGCGGGGTTTTTTGACCCGCCAACTCCCGGGCGTGATTTTTGCCCGGGAGTATAAATACGACGCATTTGCGTCGCCGTCATTTTTTTAGACGGGAACGCCTTCCTTGCATCTCATTAACGCAAGGAAGGCGTTCACGCAAAAAAATGACGCTATTTGCCAATACTTTGGCGCTAGACGCGTCTAACGCCAAAGTATAAATATGGCGTTAGTTTTGCGCCGAATTTGCGTCGAAAAAAACGACGCAAATTCGGCGCAAACGGAGTATAAATAAGGGCCTATGAGTAATTAGATTGAGGGTGGTTTTTAGGCACCTGGTCATAGGAAACTCAGCTCAATGTTTTCTGAGAATGAGGGAGTTGAACATAATGGGTAACTGTATTCTGTAGGTCCTCCAGAATTACTGGCTGAGGACACATACCTATTCCTCCTCAGTACTAAAGTATGGTCCCAAGCTGACATCTGTGTTTGCCCCATCCCCTTCTACCACGTTTTTCACCGTGACAGAATCCTATAAGGGTCCACTGGCTCATCTCCTGATGCCCCATTATTGCTGGCTGTCACTTTTACTGCTATCCTTTCGGTGCCTGAAAAAAAGATGCACAGTGCAATCACTAGTGGAGGTTAATCTGTAATGCCTAAAGGAAAATATACCAAAACGTGTGCATACAGACTGATTTGGTTAATAATTTTAATCTATGTCAGTGTTCAAATCGACCCATCTTTGTGCTGATGCCATATAACAGTGCTCCATGAATTTCACTGTCACCCCAAGCACATTTAGTGCACAAGAAAAGCATATATATTACAATTGTACATACATGTCATAAAGGCCATTACTCTTCACCCCCCTGACTAAATCAAAAGTATATCTCTATATAGCAAAGAAACACTGATGTCAGGCCCATTAACTATTGCGAATCGAATATGCTTGGAACACATCTTTAAATAAAATGTAACAAAATTTGGGGCATATTGAAACTGTAGGGGCAGAGACATAGACTTCCACCTGAAATTACTTTCCAGTTTTTGCCATTCACCAGCATTCTAAAAAAAAACACTTGCTTAGCTTCATCAGGAGTATGTTTGCAGCCATTCTCCTGGGATGAACAGGTGACATTTCCAGCAGGCTCCCATGCCTGCTCTGTGGAGTTCTTCATATCGGAGAGCTCTGCACAATGAAAATAGAATCCCTGGTTCAAATGCAAATATTTGTATCCTGAGGGAGAAGCCCTTCACCATACATGCCCTCCAATTGTGAAGGGGGTGGTCTGTTTCCTTTCACACCTTGAAAGGGAAGGTATTTCACCCCTGTGCTGTGGAGCAGCTCTCAAACCATTTCCAGGGTGAAAAGTGAACAGAGAGAAGTTTGGGAGTTACCACACTTTCAAGGCAAACATTTCTTAGAACACCCACTTTCTATCCCTTTCGTGCAGTTTATAACTCTGGACATTGTTGCACTCATGGTGGAGATCTCTGCTTCACTTAGTGGAAGTACACACCTAGGAATCCTTCTCTCAGTTCTTGGCAGTTGTAAAACAGTTGAATTTATTGATAAACATACACATAAGGTCAAGCGTCCCTTTGTGAATAGGGCCCTATGTCTAAAATCAAATACCTCACCATACCAGCGCACATGCACTTGTGCAACACATTTAAAAAGACATGTGACAAATGATGTTGTACATGACTTCAATGCACATTGCCAGGGTAGTCAAATAAATGTTTTTATGAGAATCTGCAAATACATTTGTAAGCTACATCATTTTCATAAAAATCATTGTATAAACATTTATGAAATGATTACCTTACACCTGATGACATTAACAAGTGCACCTATGCACATGTGAATTAATAAGTTATTCAAAAACAATTGTAAAACACTAAAGCCTCAGAAGGGTGCTTTGGCACAGAGGGAGATGAAGCCTCCAAGGCTGTGCTGATCTGGTGCTCAATAGAAATGTGGAATTTAAAACGTTTTAGGAGTTTACATGAAACCCTAAGGTCAGACTGAGATAGCAAACCAGTAGGTAGCACATTTAGTTTCTGAAGGGTGAAATAAGAGAAGTCTCTTCCCCCACAAAGAACTCAGGCAGTTTGTGGAGCTCCTCAGCAGATGGCATGGATTAGAGCAACAACTAAAGAAGGTGCATATCTTCAAAAATGGGATTGTAGAAAAGAATGGTCAGTCATAATGATTCCCGCCTGACAATTGCAAAGGCGTTCAAATGTTATCCTTTAGCAAAATGAGTTTTGGTTGAGAATGCTTAGATGTAGATCTGGTTGTGATGCAAGATACCTAGGATGTTGTACCTGTAGTGTTCTACATTTTCTGTATTATTCAGTAAAATATTTCAGGTAGCCCAAACAGACTTAATTGCAATAATTACAGTGAAATGACATTTTAGGGTAGAAACACATTTCTAACACATGAACTGAGCAAGAGGGGGTAATTCTTAATCATTTTACTTGGGTAATCTTAATATTTTCTTATGCCTAATACAGTAGTATGCATATTTGTTGGCCAGCGTCTGAAAGACCAGAAAGTCTTGTCACATCCAAGTATCTATTTTTTTACCATGGAGACAGGCAATTTAAAGTAGCAGTTTGGATGGAGGCAGACAACTCTTTGGCAAAGTGAATGAATAGTCTGCATGAGAATTGAAAATAAAACATAGTACCAAATGAGCCTTGACAGGAGGAATTCTGTAAACTTTAAGCTGCCCGGTGAAACTTGTAGGACACTACAGGAGAAAGATCTTAGGGGGAATATTGGAGAAAATTTAAATTGCCCGTGAACATTTGCAAAATAAAAGTGACGCAAATCATGCTAAAATCCTTCCTCTCACTCAAATTACTTTAGAATAAGTTTTGTTATTCTAGGAATAAAGAAAGTTCCTGAGTTGCTGCACTTTTGATGAGCTGAGATACGGTAGATGATAGCCCTCCAGAGAGATGTTAAGAGTCCAAGATATCATTTCAAGAGGGAGTATTTTCCTTTAATTGAGGGATACTTTGTTCAATGAGAACCAAAAAAAAACTCGTATTGCCCTAAAAAAGAAAGTATTTTGAATCAAATTCAGCTAGTGCATTCTACTCGCTATTTAAAAATTATTCTCACAAATGGATGGCTTTCAGATACTCCCAAATGCTAAAGAAGGTCCATATTGTTTTAAATTGTATTAAAAAAAGAAGTCATACGAGTTTTCAGAGAGTGTATTAGCTACATAGATCGGTAGAGAGTTAAAACTAGGAGTAGTCAAATTGTTGACAATTTAAAATAATTCTTGGTGGGATTCTGCCATTAAGAACCTGGCTCTAAAACAATTTAGGATGAGCTACAGGGATATATCAACGTTAGAAACTGTTTTCTCTCCAGCCATATTGGGCATCTTGGGGGCTCGATTCACTAAGGTAAATGTAGACTTTTGTGTACGTTTTCTCTTTTTCAGAATTCACAAACTGCAGTTTAATATTAATTTTATGACTGCAGAGACTCTGGTGTCCGGAGGAAGAACTTCGCACATAAAAAATAAAGACGTGTCTTATCTTTTTAGGTACATAATTTTCTGCCCTGACTATGGAGTCTTGTAAACTTCCTATTAACTTGGAGGTTCTGCATATTAAAAAAGGTAAATGTGCCCAAAAATGTAAGTTTACATTGGTGAATCAGCCTCTTAGGGGCATATTTAGAAGCCCCTAGCACCACCTTGCGCCACATAAGTTTCATTTTGTTTTTTATGCTAATGTGGCTCAACGAGGCCAAAATCCTCACGCCATATTTACAAAGTGGCTCAATGCAGGCATTGCACCACTTTGCAACCCTTTGCGCTACATTATGCCTGCGCCCGGCATAATGTATGCGAAGGGGGCGTTCCCCAATTAGGGGGGCCGAAAAAATGGCGCCATTTTGTAAAGCACTTTTAACGCCTCCTCAGAGCAGGCGTTAAAAGGGGGCTTCCATTATTTATAATGGGCCACTATGTACTCTACAGGAGTAGCACCAATATTTGGCACAAATCCTGCAGAGTACATCAATAGTATCATGAAAAAAGGCACTATTGCCCGCTGCTCTGTGCCATGGTGCGCCGTATTTTAAATACAGTGCACTCATGGTGGCGGTAGGGGGGCGGTAAAGGGTGCAAGAAAAGTGGCACTGCACAGAGTGCAGCACAACTTTTCTTAAATATGGCCCACAAGTGTTTATAATGTTAGCCCAGGAGCATCTTGCAGTAGAATAGAGCAGTGTAGTGTTTTAACCATTGCTATTAAGCAGGTGAAAGATATATAAGGCAGTGTAGCCCATCACTGCTACTAGATTAGAGTAGAAAATGAGGTCCAGTAAACAACCTGTCAGATGAGTAGGACCTGAGACATTCTTAATATGTCTCATTAAAGAATAAATGTTAAGGATATTGAGACTGCCAGAGGACTTGTACTTCTACTCAAGCAATTAGGTTTCCCAGTAATTGGAAGCTTGGAGATTGTGTGAGTGATGCATACATGAAGCACAGCTCCTTTATTTATTTATAGATTTTTAAATTTCTTTATTGCCATTTTGTCTACAATCATACATCAACATACACTGAGGAGCAACGTAAAGGCACAGTACATCACCAACGGTGTTCGCATACAGGGAAATGCAGGATCCTTGTATATCCGTAGTATCGCAGGATAAGCCAGTAAGACTCAACACAAAACAGAATACTATTACATAGCTTCAACATTACTATGATATCAAACAGAAGAAATAAACCACCTGGGCAGCGGGGTATAACACCTATAAAATGAGTGTAGTAGGATTCAGAGACAGAAAACAAAATGAGGGAGGGAGGGGGTTTGACTTGCTGAGAGGAAGCCCTGGGGTTAGGGAGGTATTCCCAGATAAAGGATCGCTCCTATTGGGAGGTTGTGCACAGCCATGTTAATGGTCATCCTAAAACCCCTCAGAAGGGAACATACATAATCAGCGAAATATGAGCATTGTCAATCGTGTCGGAATGTCAAAATGTCAGGTGTACGCTGGTGGATGTGACTTATTATACAGACGGATAGTGTAAAGATCCCATGTCGTAATGGCAGTGTCACCATCACTTTGCTGACAGTCAGTAGCCATGGCTTTAGCTTCGGCTAAAACCCATTTGTGAGTAACTCGCAGCCAGTAATCTATTTTAGGGGGGTGAGGGGCCTTCCTGTGCATGGTGATTAGACGCTTATAGAGCACTGTCCCAAGATCAGTGAATTTCAAGTAGTATTTATTGTGTTTTCTTCAAGGTAATATTCAGAGGAGACAAGTAAGTGCGGTCGGTGGGATATGGACCTCTACAATCTCGGATGTCTGTGTCATGACCTCCGTCCAAGCCTGCAACATTGGTGGACATTCCCATACTATGTGTATAAAAGTGTCAAGTTCAAGGTTACATTTAGGGCATCTAGGACACGACCCTGGAAACATTCTTTTGAGCCGGTAGGGTGTAAGGTAAGCCTGGTGTATATAATTAAAATATGTATATTTTAGACATGTGTTCAAAGAAACCTACTTAACCTGCATGAGGGCTATATCCCATTGTGCAGTGGTGTGTTCTGTATTTAGGGAGTCCTCCCAGCGTACCTTGCTCTGAGATGGTGGGTTACCTTATCCATGAAAAAGTGCCTTACATAGGGCTGATACAGCTCTATGGTCTAAGCAATGTGTAAGGATACACTGTAGCCTTGCATGTACCTGAGGCTCAGATGTTGCAGGGGGCCATGTGTTAACAAGTTTCGCCTTGATGGCTGAGTAAGCAAGAAGGAGGCCTGCACCCATGCTATGTTGGTCCTGAAGGTCCAGGAAGGAGAGTAGGGCACCATCCTGATACAAATCGCCTAAGTGTGTTAGTCCAGCCTTTCTCCATTTGATGGAGTTATGTATGCCCAATAGGCAATTCCCATAAAGGTAATTCCGGCACATAAGGAATTGGTGCCCGTCGGACGTTAATGTATCGTGTCCAGGTGAGCTTGGCCATGCGCAGCAGCAGCCCCGGTTTGTAGCCCCCCTTATTCAGGGAAAACAGCCATGTCAGGAGATTGTCATCTTGCAGACTAGCTCTTATCAAGCGCACCTCTCCTGGTCCGGTGTACGCTAGCCAGCGTATAGGCCTTTGTAGCTGCGCTGCCGCAAAGTAAAGTTCAAAATCAGGAACTCCCAGACCGCCCTCCGAACAAGGCCATTGTAGGATCATCAAAGAGGTTCTCTTATGTGCTGATCCCCATATTAGGGCCGTCTCCAAACTCTATAAGGAGTGGAAGAAGGACCTGGGTGGAATCACTGGAAGTGCAGCAAAGAAATGCAACAAGCATCTTAATTATGCCCTACCTATGGGAAACAAAGGTACGCGCGTCAAGAAGTGCTTTAACTGTCAAATAGATGACAATGCCCACTCATGATTACCCCCCACCAAGTCCTTGGATGAGTGAAAAACATCGACTCCTAAATAATGGAAGGTATCAAAGGCCAAGGGGAGGCGTCCTCCCTGTAAATGGTCACGATGATCTATTGCCCTTTCCGTAGTGGGAATATACAGTATTTGCCCCAATTTATCTTAAGGCCAGCAACAGCCCCAAAATGCGTAAGTAAGTCATATATGTGTGGTTGTGTGCCAGCATGATCCCATAAGTATATAAAGACGTCATTGGCATGCAATGAACCAATGTCCATTATAGGTCCCATTGCAATGCCCCATTCAAGGCCCCAGGAATGCAGTGCTATAGCCAGTGGTTCCATGGACACTACAAACAGGACCGGTGATATGGGAGCAAACTTGTTGGGTGCCCTGTTTTATGAGGAAGGAATGCGAGATGTACTGACCTGTGCGAACATGCACTCTGGGATCTGTGTATAGAAGCTTAACCCATTGAAGGAAATTGGGTCCTATACCAAAAGCTCAGAGGGCTTTTAGCAAATATACCAAGCCTAGCGTGTCAAACGCTTTCTCAAAATCTAATGATACCGCAACAGGTAGACCCTCCTCCCAGGATAGGGCTTCCACAATATGACATAGCCATCTGATGTTGGAGTATGTGGCTCTCCCAGGGACAAAACCACTCTGGTCAACATGAATATGTGTATTCATTGTAGGGAAAGCCTGTTCATGAGGATTTTGCTTAAGATCTTTTAACCCCTTCGCTGCCAGGCCTTTTCCCCCTCCTGTGCCAAGCCTTTTTTTGGCTATTTGGGGCAGTTCGCGCTTAGGCCCTCATAACTTTTTGTTCACATAAGCTACTCACGCCAAATTTGAGTCCTTTTTTTCCAACTTCCTAGGGATTCTAGAGGTACCCAGACTTTGTGGGTTCCCCTTAAGGAGACCAAGAAATTAACCAAAATACAGTGAAAATATTGTTTTTTTTAAAAAGAATTTGAAAAAAGGGCTGCAGAAGGCAGCTTGTGTTTTTTTTCTCCTAAAAATGGCATCAACAAAGGGTTTGCAGTGGCAAGATCACAATCTTCCCAGATTTCAGTAACAGGCAGACTTGAATTGGAAAACCCAATTTTTCAATACAATTTTGACATTTTACTGGGACATACCACATTTTTAAAATTTTGTGTGCTTTCAGCCTCCTTCCAGTTAGTGACCAAAATGGGTGAGAAACCAATGCTGGATCCCAGAAAGCTAAACATTTCTGAAAAGTAGACAAAATTCTGAATTCAGCAAGGGGTCATTTACGTACATCCTACAAGTGTTTCCTACAGAAAATAACATCTGGACTCTTCTGTTTGCGGGGATATATAGGGCTTGTAGGTTCATCAAGAACTCTAGGTACCCAGGGCCAATAAATGAGCTGCTCCTTGCAATGGGTTTTTATTCTATACCGGGTATACAGCAATTCATTTGCTGAAATATAAAAAGTGAAAAATAGGTATCAAGAAAACCTTTGTATTTCCAAAATGGCCACAAGATAAGGTGTTGAGAAGCAGTGGTTATTTGCACATCTCTGAATTCCGGAGTGCCCATACTAGCATGTGAATTGGAGGGCATTTCCCAAATAGACGTCTTTTTTTACACACTCTCTTATATTTGGAAGGAAAAAATGTAGAGAAAGACAAGGGGCAATAACACTTGTTTTGCTATTCTATGTTCCCCCAAGTCTCCCGATAAAAATGGTACCTCACTTGTGTGGGTAGGCCTAGCGCCTGCGACAGGAAATGCCACAAAACACAATGTGGACACAGCACATTTTCCCAAAGAAAACAGAGGTGTTTTTTGCAAAGTGCCTACCTGTGGATTTTGGCTCTAGCTCAGCCGGCACCTGGGGAGACCTAGCAAACCAGTGCATTTCTGAAAACTAGACACCTAGGGGAATCCAAGATGGGGTGACTTGTGGGGGCTCTGACCAGGTTCTGTTACCCAGAATCCTTTGCAAACCTCAAAATTTGGCAAAAAAAACACTTTTTCCTCTCATTTCGGTGACAGAAAGTTCTGGAATCTGAGAGGAGCCACAAATTTCCTTCCACCCAGCATTCCCCCAAGTCTCCCAATAAAAATGGTACCTCACTTGTGTGGGTAGGCCTAGCGCCCATGAAAGGAAATGGCCCAAAACACAACATGGACACATCACATTTTTTCACAGAAAACAGACGTGTTTTTTGCAAAGTGCCTACCTGTGGATTTTGGCCTCTAGCTCAGCCGGCACCTGGGGAAACCTAGCAAACTAGCGCATTTTTGAAAACTAGACACCTAGGCCTCAAAATTTGGCCAAAAAAACACTTTTTCCTCTCATTTCGGTGACAGAAAGTTCTGGAATCTGAGAGGAGCCACAAATTTCCTTCCACCCAGCATTCTCCAAGTCTCCCAATAAAAATGGTGCCTCACTTGTGTGGGTAGGCCTGGCGCCCACGAAAGGAAATGGCCCAAAACACAACGTGGACACATCACATTTTTTCACAGAAAACAGAGGTGTTTTTTGAAAAGTGCCTACCTGTGGATTTTGGCCTCTAGCTCAGCCGGCACCTGGGGAAACCTAGCAAACCAGCGCATTTTTGAAAACTAGACACCTAGGGGAATCCAAGATGGGGTGACTTGTGGGGCTCTGACCAGGTTCTGTTACCCAGAATCCTTTGCAGACCTCAAAATTTGGCAAAAAAAACACTTTTTCCTCTCATTTCGGTGACAGAAAGTTCTGGAATCTGAGAGGAGCCACAAATTTCCTTCCACACAGCGTTCCCCCGAGTCTCCCAATAAAAATGCACCCCCAACCCCCCCGGGGAGCGACCCTTGCCTACGGGGTCACTCCCCCTGCGTCACAGTGGCGCAAAAAAAAGATCCCCGGTGCCTAGTTGGTTCTGCCTTGCGGGCAGATTGACCTAAAATCGGCCGATTTGCCCCCGAGGGGGGCAGAAATGGTCTAAATACAATTTATACAATCCCCAGGGGAGCGACCTTTGCCTAATGGGTCGCTTCCCATCTCTAAAAAAACAAACAAACAAAAAATCTTTTTTGCCCTGGCGCCTAGAGGTTTCTGCCCCCCCTTATAACAATAGACCGATCTGCCCCCGGGGGGGCAGAAATGGCCTAAAATAAATTTGCCCCCCCACCACTCCCGGGGAGCGACCCTTGCCTACGGGGTCGCTCCCCTTCCGTGACATTGGCACAAAAAAAAGATCCCTGGTGCCTAGTGGTTTCTGCCCCCCTTGGGGGCAGATTGACCCAAAATCCGCCGATCTGCCCCCAAGGGGGGCAGAAATGGTCTAAATACAATTTGCCCCCCAGGTGAGCGACCCTTGCCTAATGGGTCACTCCCCATCTCTAAAAAACCAAAGAAACCAAAAAAAAACACCCCCAAAAAAATGTGCCCTGGCGCCCAGAGGTTTCTGCCCTCCCTGGGGGCAGATCGGCCTAATAACAATAGGCTGATCTCCCCCCAGGGGGGGCAGAAATGGCCTAAAATACATTTGCCCCACGCCGCCCCACCCCCCCAGGGAGCGACCCTTGCCTACGGGGTCGCTCCCCTTGGTGCAAAAAAAAGATCCCTGGTGCCTAGTGGTTTCTGCCCCCCTTGGGGCAGATTGGCCTCATAAAAATAGGCCAATCTGCACCCAAGGGGGACAGAAATGGCCTAAATATAATTTGCCCCCTAGGGGAGCGACCCTTGCCTAGGGGGTTGTTCCCCACCTCAAAAAAAAAAAAAAAAAGATCCCTGGTGCCTAGAGGTTTCTGCTCACCCTGGCCTAAAAAAAGGAGTCGCTGCCTTATGCCAATTTCCTTAAAAAATGTAAATCCCTGGTGTCTAGTGGGCGTTTTAGCAGCCGGATTGCTTCCAATCCGGCTGCTAAAATGCTGAGAGAGGCTTCAAAGGGAAGGATATTCATTTCCTTCCCTTCAAAGCCTCTCCGGCCTCCTCCACGTGATCGGAAGAGAAATGCTTTGCATTTCTCTTCCGATGCGATGGGAGGAGGCCTCTGTGATAGTAAGTGCGCGATCGCGCGCTGACGTCACAGGGGGGGATGCGGGGGTCGGGGTGGAAGGTGAAGGGCTTCCCCTTCCATCCCTGCCTTGGGGGGGTGGGGGGAACCCCACAGAGGGAGCGTTAGCGCTCCCTCTGGGCTCTGTGCCCAGGACGTAATGTTACGTCCTGGGCACACGAGCACTGTGCCCCAGGACGTAACCATTACGTCCTGGGCACAGAAGGGGATAATCTAGATTTAGTATTGACAATGGCCTGTTTGAGCTCACCTCTAAGGGGTCCCTACCAGGCTTTGGCAGCACAACGATCAAGGCTTCTCGGAGTGGTTCAGGCAGAATACCGCCCTGATGCGCCTCACTGTAGACTTCAAGGAGACGAGGGACTAAAGAGGATCTGAAGGTCGCATAGTATTCAACGGGAAAACCATTGGTGCCTGGTGTTTTACCCTGCGCCATTTGCTAAATTGCCAAAGTGACCTCCTCTCATTGGAGGAGCTGCTCCAACTCCTGCTGTTGCTCTGTGGACAGGATGGGAAGCAACCCAGCGCAGAGCAAAGCAGATAATGTGGAAAGAGTAGGAGCCCACCAGGCAGTGTATAATTGTTTGTAGAATTTAGTGAATACTTTGTTAATGTTTGCCTGAGTGTTCTACATAGTCCCCCTGTGGTCACGTATGGCTCCTGTCATTTATCGAGCTGTCTCCGTTTCAGCAGCCATGCTAATATACGCCCTGGATTCTCACCGTCTGCGTGTTGACGTGCCACATAGGATTTATAATCTAGGTCATACTGTCTATTGAGTTCCTCCCAGTAGTAGTGGCGCTGGGCCATCAATTTTCAGATACACACTCGGTGCGATGACCGCCTCCATCTCCAACGAACGCAAAAGTTGCTCTGATTCCAGTACATTGTGTATAAGTGTGGAGCATGCCCCCCATGTTGTGGCGATACAATTTCCCCACATAACCACTTTCAGGGCCTCCCATTTCAGACCTTTAGACATCCATGTTCCCGAGTTATCCTGACAGTAAGGAGAAATGGCTGTGGCTAATGTGGTGCAGTAGAGCCTCAACTCGCAGGCGCCATGAGGGGATTACTGGGCGTGGCCTTCCCCATTGAAACGTGACATTAAGTGGGTTATGGTCTGATAAATCTTTGCCTAGGTATTCAGAACTATGCATCATTGGCCAGCTCTCAGAATTGTGGAGGAGATAATCAAGATGTGTGTGTACCTGATGGCCTGGAGCATAGTAAGAGTATTTCCTTTCGTCAGGGTGCCCTAGTCTCCAAACGTCATACAAGTCCATGCTCTCAGTCCATTGTTGGAAATGTTTAGTCATTGAGAGACCTGCTGTGCCGGGCACGGGAGGCAACGATCTGTCCCAATCTGAATTATATATACAATTGAAGTCTCCCCCCTTAAACCTGGGACCTCTGGCCTTGCTAACCTGGCAGGAGTTAGGGTTTCCAGGAAAGTGTTCTAGGCAGTGTTGGGGGCACATAAAGAGACCAAATATATAGAACGGCCATCTAGAGTTCCCTCTATCATTTTATATCTGTCTTCATGGTCTTACAATATCCTATCGGACATAAATGGAACCTCAGACGCAACCCAGATTTAGACACTGCGGGCATACGATGAATAGCACGTTCATAGTTTTGGCCACTCCATCGCTTACAAACTTGGGCCAGTTCACTTTTCGTGAGGTGGGTTTCCTGAATACAAGAAAAGTGGATATGACTGCTGTGGTACTTCGAAATGATTAAATCCACAAAGAAAGGTTGTATCTTTCGAAGATTTATTGAAATTCATACACAACTTAAACAAAAAGATCTAAACCACCAACTCGCAGCAACCGCCGGTTTCTCCTTCACTCGTCTTCTCTCATTCAGTTCCACAACGAACCTCCTAAGGTTCCAGAACTCACATACCTCACACACATACCTCACAGACCTAGACACCACACCACCTCCCTCACTTCATAGCAAGAACACCATACCAATTTCTTAACATTGTACCTTGAACTTTACACATTACATAATAGAACAAAGTTTCTACAACCAACTAAAAATTGTATTTTGACAAGAAACACCACATTATAAATTTTACAAAGAAACAGAAATATGATACTCGAACACTATCATTTAACATAATCTTTCATGAAAACCGGTGCCCTTCTTAATCGTTGGGGACTACTGTTTCTTTGTACAGCATCATTTATGGGTACATTCCTACTTGATCCACCATCATAGTCAACATCTACTCGAACAAATTTTGCAACCATATTAAGGTTCCACAACCTGTGATCATCCAACCTCACCATATTTTTAAACACTTTGATCACCTTGAAAGGTTGACCAAACTTGGTAAGTCCCACCTTCCTAGGGAACTTTACTTTCACTCAATCTTCCACACACACCAGTGTTTCTTTCACTGACCTCCTCTCATCATACCTCATCTTACTACGCACCATTTTCTCTCTTTCTCTTTCTTTCCAATCACCCACTCCCTCAATTCAACCTTTCACCCTCAATCGTTTCTTTGTAACCCACAACGGCAGAATTTGAGTGTTGGGCTTCCTTCCTCTGAATAATTGAAAAGGAGAAACACCAGTTGAAGAATGCGGAGTGAAGAGATATTCTCTTACCTTTTCCCTAACAGCAGCCTCCCAATTACCACCTGAAGACAAACCCAGTTGCACACATTCCTTCAAAACCTTAATAAACCTTTCTACAACACCATTACTCTCTGGATGATAAAGCGCAGATTTCTTATGTCTCACTCCTCTTTCCTGTATAAAACTCTCAACCTCTTTAGACATAAATTGTACACCATTATCTGAAAGAATAGAAGTAAGAAACACTTCCCTCTCAAACAAACTCTCCAAAAACTCAATGACCACCTTAGACTCCACATGACCCACAACCTTCACCTCTGGCCACCGAGAATACAAATCTAGGCAAACTAAACCATAACAATCAAAAGAGTTGACTCTTATGGGTCCCAAAATATGAATTGCTATGTCCAACCACGGGCCACTCGCCTGCTCCCTCAGCACCATGGGTTGCGTCCTACATTTTAAACCTTTGTCACCCATCGAACATTCCATACATTCTCTGACCATTCTCTCAAACTTCCCATACATGGCAGGCCACCAATACCCTTCTCTTACTCTCTCCTTTGTCTTAACTATGCCCATATTGCTCATATAAGCATGTCTAATAATGGTTTCCCTCACACTTACAGTGGGAACCAGTTTGGTACCTCTCATAAGCAACCCATCCACAACTGACAACTCATACCTTACCTGCCAAAAACCCTTTAACTCTTCCTCACACTCATTTCTCTCACACCATCTATTCTGAACCATAGAAATAACTTTCATAAAAACTACATCCTTCTCCAATTCAACCCTCTAACTCTCCTCAGACACAATCCCCTCGGATATTTCACAGACCTTAATTTCTTCCTCCTCATAATCCTCATCTCCTTCACTGGTAGTACTTTTAACATTCACCAACCTCGAAAGAAAATCTGCTAATATATTGTCAATTCCTGGAATATACATCTCCTCAATATCAAAGTCCTGCAGTGCCACAACCCATTTCCGTATCCTATGAGAGACCAAGTCGATCCCCTTCTTACCAAACACCTCCCTCAGAGGTTTGTGGTCTGTTTTAATCAAAAACTTCCTTCCCCACAAGAACTTTCTCAGTTTACGTACCGACCAATACACTGCAAGTGCCTCTTTCTCCACCACAGAGTAATTACATTCCGCAACCCTCAAATCATGAGATACAAACAAAACCGTCCGCTCAAAACCATTCTTCTTCTGCATGAGAATCGCCCCAAACCTTTGGAGCTCGCATCAGTTAAAATCCAAGACTCATCTGTTGTATCAAAACTACCAAGATCAGAAGCAGAGTTCACCACACAAAACTCCTCTTCACACTTTCCCAACAACCTAAACTCCTTTCCTTTCCGTAATAATTCTCTCATAGCTGATGTTTTCTGAGCCATGTTAGGTATAAACTTGCTATAAATTTCTACCATGCCCAAAAATTTCATCACTTCCTCCTTTTTTTAGGAGTTTCCAATTTACAAATTGTATCAACAAGATCAGCTTTAGGTTGAATACCTTTGGCACTCACAACATGACCCAAATGCTCAATCTCCTTCACATCGAATTTACAGTTCTCCGCCCTCAATGTCAACCCTACATCACGCAGCCTTGATAACACATCACGCAGCCGACTATCATGCTCTTCACTATCAGATCCCACAATTAATACATCGTCCTGATACACTTTAACACCTTCCAGTCCTTCCAGAACGTTTTTCCATAACTATTTGAAAAACTGCTGCAGCTGAGATTAGCCCAAATGGCATCCTCACATACTTAAATGTTCCAAATGGCGTTACAAATGTAGTTAAGTCTTGACAGTGCTGATTTAGCATTATTTGATGATACGCCAATGCTGGATCTAAAGAAGAAAACTGTTTAACATCATTAAGAGAACATAACAATTCACAAATGTTAGGAAGGGGATAATGATCCGCAATCACCATTTTGTTAAGCTCTCTCAAGTCTACACACAATCTCACCCCACCATTAGCCTTACGTGCCATAACCACTGGGGACAACCATTCAGTACCCTCCACTTCCTGTATCACGACTTTAGCAACCAATCTGTCCAATTCTTTCTTCATATCACTTTGCACTGATAATGGTACCCCCCTGACTTTAGCAACCTTAGGGACAGCATTAGTTTTCAATCTAATAAGATGAGAATACTGCTTAAGACAACCAATCCTTTCAACAAATACTTCTGGAAATTCCTTAGTCCATTTAGCATCAATATTCCTTTCTGGACTGGTCATTGGCTTCTCTTCTTTATCCTTGGTGGAATAGACTTCACACACCCTCCCGACAGCATTACCTCTAACGCATACAGGGGTATCAGTATTAGGATCTAAGCACAGATTAAGATCACGCTGGTGCATCCAGCTTATTAAAGAGTCACCCTTCATGGAGACATATATATTCCCTAGCACAATCATGTCTTTGAACTCAATAGGGCCCAACAAATATCCTAAAAGCCGTATGAACACACCCCTATAACCTCTTGGTTTGATGTTCGGTTTAAATAATTGGACTCTTCCAGCCAAAGTTTGCTCAAAAAACGTATTCGGAACCAGAGTTATTTTAGCTCCAGAGTCAAAAAGCATTTTGACCACACTTCCATTCACCTTGACCAGTTCTAATGGGCCATTAGGAGAAAAGCCCTTTACTTGAAAAATGTACTCCCTCTGTTCAGAGTTCTCCTCATGCGCATCCGCATCTGTCTCTTGTACCTTCTTTGAATTTTTCACTGATCTGCAACACTTCGCAAAATGCCCCTTCCTGCCACAAGACTTACAGATAGCTTTCCATCCAGGACATATTTTATTGTTCACAAAGTGACCGTCATTACCACATCTAAAACACTTTCCTTGCATATACCTTACTTTAGACTTATCAGAATCCATTCCTTTGTCATCAGTCTTAGCTTTTTGTATGACATGTACAAATCCCCTTTTTTAGTCTCAGAACCACTGATACCTAAAGAAGAATCCTTCTTTAAAACATCAGAGCAGGCCCTGGAATGCTCAAAGTTTTTTGCAGCAATCAAAACTTCCTGCAAAAACTGATTATTCTTGTGCCACATGCTCTGCCGAAACGCAGGTCGGCATGATTGTTGACCAAATGTATGCCTTGATGTTCCTTTGCGTGGATCTTGAAGTACATATTGTATATAGTACATGCATTGGAGCAAGATATATCCGGGGATGAAACAATGCATCATAACAGACTTTGAATGAATACACAACATGAAGATTTGAATCTAGGGAATACAAACAGTTGAACTTAAAAAACTGTTCCTGAGAAATGTATTCAATTATGGACAACAGTGTTCCTCCTTACCAGTAGAATTTCTTGAGAATAACATCAATTAGGCCAATTGCTAATCTATATTCTTTTTAATTGGTGAGCATGATTGGAGTATGCGAGTATGAATGATGTTGATAGAGAGTTTTCAGGTCAGATCCATTCAATTATTAAATAAAATATTATTGGCTATTGATCAATAATAAATGTGTATATAAATAAAAACATATATGTTTATGTTCATTATTGTCTTTGTATGCATCCAGTTTTTTTTTTTCTCAAAGTTGACAGGATTATTCAAAGGATTGCAGTATTGGAACCTGTACAGGAGGTGTTTTTTTTTTTCTCTTTGTGCAGTTTTTGTCCCTGTCCCCATCGTTCATTAATTGTTCAGGGTGCCCTTTCTTTAATTGGTTTTGCTCCCGCAGCCATGCTGCTTAGGGTTTTGTTACTATGTTGTAGTTTCTTTACTTTGGTGACTGTATCACACATCTTGTTCGAAGTAGAACAGAAATACTTAATACACCTTTTGGGGTAGAGGTCTATGAATCTTCACTATAGTGTACACTAATAGTTATGTGAGAAACATTCAGCATTGCTGTCCTTCATTATATTTTGGTTGGCTCTTCCCCTTATTCTTTATTTCCCTTTCCTTTGTCCTTTTGATTTTGCATTAAATTGATTTTGGATTCTTTGAAGATGTTTGGGTTTTATGAGGACCAATTTCTTGCTCTGGTAGGTAACCCTACAGATATGGGTAATATAAATGTCCTGTGGAAAGAACAGGACAAAGAAGGTTTAAAACTTTTGAATCTAAAGAAAAAAGTAAAGAGAATTGAGGCAAACGCTAATTTTATTTTGGAATATTTAAAAGCTGGAGTGACCTCTCCGGGATTGAGAATAAGAAATATCATAGGCTTATTTGTAGAATTTCAGAACTTTTTTGAAAAATGGTCTCTAATAGCTAATCACTGTTCCAGAGACTGAATGATATTGATTATAGAGACAGCTAAAGAAATGATAATTATTTTAGAAAAGGAAATCTTGGAACTTGAAGATAAAGTCGAACAGAAAGACGCATTAGAAGAGGCAAAGAAAGAACTTGAAGAAGTTAATGAACAAATGGAGACATATCAAGAGTATCTCATTGAAAGGAAAACAGATACTCTTAAAAAAAGATTTAAGACTCTTTTCACAAGAAAGAGTATATCCTTATCTCAGTAAACAGTTTTATTCAGATGAGTCATCTAAAGAAGTTAGTTCCACTTCGAACGCCTTTAGAACACGGAGAGTCACATTTTCAAATACCTCAGAATCTAATGGGGAGGGTGGTTGGAACAGACATGAATTTCACAAACTACACATGATACAAATACTTTTTTAGAATACCGAACGGTGAGGAACAGTCCTCAGGGACAACAACGGAACAGAAGAAGAGGGAGAATCTATCATCAGATGGACCAGTCCCATCACTATCTACAGATGCGGAAACAACAGTATTGGAAATCATAGACACTTCCAAAGCCCTCCATATCTTCAATCTATCCAAGGTTAATCTAGAACTACCAGCTGTCGATCTTCAGAAGAAAGGACTTTATTTTGTCCCTAGTCAGAGGGTGGACACGTTTGAACTTATCAAAGATCTCCAAGCCTGTTTTCGTTAGATAACCACCAGTGTCTTTTTACACTTCTTTTTGGATAGAAGTAATAAAACTCTCCTGGAGTGCAAACGAATCAATTGTTTTTCAATTGTTGGTGTTGGTGATATATATATATAGATATAGATACAGGAACTTCAGTACAAAGTATCCTTTCTTTGCATCTTTAACTATGGCCACCTTATTTTTACTCCTTTAGAATACCCCTTAGAAGAAATTAGTAATGCCTTTTTTATTTTAATTCCCGGTTCCCAGATGTAACTGCAGGGTTTTTAGTGGTGAGGGGTTGGAACACTCTACAGCAGCAAGATGGAAACTCGCCGTGCAGGTCGCTTTGCAAGCTTGTGCGCTGGATGCCACGAACAGAAGTTTCCCACTTTGAAATTCGTGTGAGCTTTCTCATAAGTAAGTAGACATTATTGGGAATGCTTGATTCTATACGCACTCAGCCATGATTAGGTTTGGACTATGAAAGGGACACCAGTCTATTGGAAGGGAAGGCTGAGATACGCTCTCCGGATTTTATGGTTATTCATTTTTCTTTCCGCCTTTTGCGTCCAGATAGCATACCTACTCTCTTTCATCATGTTACTTAATGCCATAATGTTTTTCTTCGTGTTAGTTTTAAAGGCTAGGGACTCCGATGCAA
This sequence comes from Pleurodeles waltl, assembly GCF_031143425.1. NCBI lineage: Eukaryota > Metazoa > Chordata > Amphibia > Caudata > Salamandridae > Pleurodeles > Pleurodeles waltl. The sequence continues at coordinate 464,104,729 of NC_090451.1, forward strand.
TAAGGGCCACCTACTACAGAATTATTGGTTTAGAGACACATGTTAACAGAGAGTGGAATATCTTCACCCCCTTTATTCAATCCTAGATCATTTGCTCAACTCCTGGACTATTAAGATTCATACATGTTCAGATGCATTCTCTTACTGGTTTTGTCTAGTACTGTACACTATTTACTTATTGTTATTCAAGGGAGTCAGTATTAGCAAGTGGGTGATCTCCATGGAACATATCTTTATGCTTGTTCAATTAAATGAGACTCTTTGAGGAAAGGGAGGACCGTAAAACTAGTGGTGAGATCACTGGGTTTTTTTAGTAGAATTTCTAACCCTGCCCTACACTAAGGGGGTTATTCTAACTTTGGAGGAGTGTTAATCCGTCCCAAAAGTGACGGTAAAGTGACGGATATACCACCAGCCGTATTACGAGTTCCATAGGATATAATGGACTCGTAATACGGCTGGTGGTAAATCCGTCACTTTTCCGTCACTTTTGGGACGGATTAACACCTCCTCCAAAGTTAGAATACCCCCCTAAGTTTTGATATGTGGCATGCACTTTGATCTGTCTCTCAAGACGAGATTATTAATGTATGGGAGTAGCAGGTGAGCTTCATTTCAACTTCTCTATTCCCTTTCTTTTTTTTCTTGTTTCCTCTGTCTCCGCATGGTTTCTCATATTTGTTCTCATTTTCCTTTATTCCTTCCCTTTATTGGTTTCTCATTTTTGATATCTTTGATTTTATTTCTAACATCTATGAAAAGTACAATAATCACGACTATTGGGGTGAGCACTCATGAGTAGGTTTCTGTCACATGACCTCACTTTGGTTGATGGATTATATTTTTTGTTACAGTAAATTAATTGGTGACAATCGTTTTTCACAAGTAAGATGTATGTGTACACATCCAGGGTGCATGCATACTCAAATAGTATACTACAGTACAAAAAAAAAAAAAGAATGGGTGTATTCTACTAACTCACAAGGTGGAAGATACAGTTATCAAGTCAGGATACAGATTGAGCATCTAGTGACGTTTGGATTTTTTTGATTGATTCATTTATAGATTTGTTTAAAATGGACCATATCTCTCTGTGTGCATCTTTTAACTAGCAACAGTGGATAAGTACGTGCCCTGAAAAAGGTGTGTGACCGGCTGGTAACGTTACACCGAAACGCGCATCGACATGATTGTTGGGCAGAATTTATGCCTTGATGTTCCATTACGTGGATCCTGAAGTACATATTGTATATACAACATACATTAAAGGAAGATATATCCAAGGATGAAACAATACATCATAACAGACTTTGAATGAATACACAACATGAAGATTTGAATCTGGGAAATTGAAGTACAAACAGTTAAACTTGCAAAACTATTCCTGCAAAATGTATTCAATTATCGATGACAGTGTTCCTCCTTACAAGTGGAATAACTTGAGAATAACATCAATTAGGCCAATTGCTTGTCTATATTCTTTTTAATTGGTGAGCATGATTGGAGTACGTGGGTATGAATGATGGTTGATAGAGAGTTTTCAGGTCAGGTCCATTCATTTATGAAATAAAATATTAGTGGCTATCAATCAATAATAAATTTGTGTATAACAAAACAATTATGTTTATGTCCATTATTGTCTTTGTATGTATCCAGTTGTTTGCTCAGCATTGACAGGATTATTCAAAGGATTCCAGTTTTGGAACCTATACATGAGGTGCGTTTTTTCTCTTTGTGCAGTTTTTGTCCCTGTCCCCCTCCTTCATTAATTGTTCATGGTGCCTTTCCTTTGGTTATAGTGAGTGTCCCTACTTGGACAGGGTGCAAACTACTGCCAATTAGAGACCCCATTTATAACTGACCCCACTAGAATAATGTACCATACTGTGCATGTAAGTTTCAGTGGAAGGTCACCATAGGTGTGAGAGTGCTCTTGTAAGCTTTGAGCTCTTGTTGATCACTTTTGACGTATATCCTGGGGTGGTAGGACATTAGACCCTCAATAGGTAAACCAATCAGGTCTCACTCAGAATGTGAATCTCTCTTTAGAGAGATTGACAATAGGCCGGTAGATAGCCTTGGTAACGCGTCCCTATATGATAATTTATTACACATCAGGACTCGATTCAGGCCAATTAATCTTTTGACCCTGTTGAGAGACACCTTAGGATGAGATAGCTAATTAACATGTCAATTAATACGTCAATAATGTCATCAATATTTATTACAATAATACATTTCACTTTAGTCAAAGACATTAATCAAACACAAAGCACTACCATGACCTTGCAGCCATGAATAACCACACCAGTTTAGTATGAATTTACTAATATTTATTCCCTATTGGTTACAATACTACTAGCAGATTTATTAATCTCAAAACCAAGAAACACAATAGCATAGTCACGATATGGCAACTCTGATAAGATTTCATCAAAGCAAGAATCACAAACATCAGAACATAGCAAAGCGTGAACATAAACTATTTTTAGCAGAGTATCATCAACAAAGCATTAATTCAGTCATTTGTCTATTTGCGTCAGTTTAGTGAACCCTTCTCAACTAACCTCTAATTAGCATTGGCATGTTGGGCTTCATGCAAAACAATTTAGAACACCAATTTGGAAAAACATCTAGCTATGGTTTCTGTCAAAAGGGAAGCAGTTGGTACCTAGAAAGGAAAAGCAAACAGACAATTACAATTTCATTGTCATATAGTTACCCTCCAAGTTTGGGTCAGCACTCAGGTTCGGTCTTCGTCTTCAGGACATCAGTTGATTCGCCATCAGTGAGGAACTCAGCTCACGGGAAAGGGGCACTTCCCTCATAAGGACGCAAAGTGTAAATGGGCAATCTAAGGACAAGTATGGTTCTAGATAAGCCAGACAGTCACTAATAAAAGTGACAAAGTTTCTGGATCATAAAATATAGTATCAGCATCTCCCCCTCTCCTAGTCTCCTACTCCCTAATTCTAATTCACTTCCTGGTGACAGGAGTTTTTAATCCCCTTTTTGTTGTACATTCCCCTAAAATCTGGTTGGACGAAAGTTGCACCCTACTATCTTTAACCAATTAAAATACACATTATGGGGATCATTACGACCTCGGCCGTCTTGCAAAAAGACCGCCGAGGCCGCGGGAGACAGAATACCGCCATTGCTGGCGGTATTCCAGGCTCCCTATTATGACATTTCGGCTGGGCCAGCGGACGGTAACAGTGGTACCGTCAGCTGGCCCAACGGAAATGTCACATCAACATTGCTGCCGGCTCGCAATAGAGCCGGCGGCAATGCTGATGTGCAGCGGGTGCAGTAGCACCCGTCGCACAAATGCGCGACGGGGCTATGCCTGGGGGCCCCTGCACTGCCCATGCCAAGTGCATGGGCAGTGCAGGGGCCCCTAGGGGCACCCCAAGTCCCCTTACCGCCAGCCTTTCAATGGTGGTGTTTACCGCCACGGACAGGGTGGCGGTCGGCCGCTGCCCTGGGGATTATGACCGCCAGGCGGAATCCTGGCGGGATATTGGAGGGGCCGGCGGTATGGCCGTGGCAATTCCGCCACGGTCATAATTGCAGGCGGAACACCGCCAGCCTGTTGGCGGTGTTACCGCCACCTTACCGCCGGCCGCCAGGGTTGTAATGACCCCCTATGTCATTAAATCTTTCACCCCGCATTAGTTCTCAGGCAGTTTATTGGTCCATATGATTGACGTCTTCAGAGGTAGAATGTCCGGTATGATTTCATCCTTTTGTATTTCTTTGAGCATCTTCGGTCAGTAGCTCCATTGTCTGTACCGGTTTGGTTGACCTTGTATTCAACATTAGTCTACACTGTTGCATTTAGCTAGTACATTTCTACAAGCAATATGAATTTTCATGATAACGGATCTACTATAGTTACATTCAGCTTCTAGTTTGAAGAAAACAAGAGTTCATGTCCTTTAGCAAGTCAGCACATTGCACGTTAGGAAAAATACATTTAATATGAGACCCAGACAGCTAGGATTCGGCTCATGCTAACTTAAGGCCTACAAGATTTATTAGCAAAACTTTAATAACATAATCATTAATAATTAGTATAAAACTATTTAAATGCAACAATTCATAAACATTAGTCATTCTCATTAGTCCACGTATACATTGGCGGCCACTCCCCGTGGTCACATTTCAAATGCATGTTTTGGCACAACATGTTAATATAGTTTCTATGCTGCATTATTATACATTAGTTCATAAACATTTCATGTTAATATAGATTATATAAGCTACGCTCTCTTAGCCTCAACAGTTGATCACCTTCAACCAGTACCATTTACAGGGTTTCAACATTTCATACCGAATCAGGTTTCTGTACTGAGGCGGTTGAAGAGCCCGTAGGGGAATGTAGAATTTGGGTGGATGCTTAGCAAATCTCTAGGTAGTCTTTATTGCTGATAAAGTATTCTGGCCCATATTTATACTTTTTGACGCAAAACTGCGCCAACGCAGTTTTGCGTCAAAAAAATAGCGCCGGCTAACGCCATTCTGAAGCGCCATGCGGGCGCCGTATTTATTGAATGACGTTAGCCGGCGTTAGCCGCCGGCGCTGTCTGGTGTGCGTTAAAAAAAACTACGTACACCAGGCAGCGCCTGCATAGGGGGAAAATGGCATATGGACGTCCAGAAATGGTGCAAGTCAGGCTGAGGCAAAAAAATCGCCACAACCCGATTTGCGCCATTTTTTTACGACGCCCATCCCCCATTGAAATGACTCCTGTCTTAGCAAAGACAGGAGTCATGCCCCCTTGCCCAATGGCCATGCCCAGGGGACTTCTGTCCCCTGGGCATGGTCATTGGGCATAGTGGCATGTAGGGGGGCACAAATCAGGCCCCCCTATGCCACAAAAAAATAAAAATAAAATACATACCTGGACTTACCTTAATGTCCCTGGGGTGGGTCCCTCCATCCTTGGGTGTCCTCCTGGGGTGGGCAAGGGTGGCAGGGGGTGTCCCTGGGGGCAGGGGAGGGCACCTCTGGGCTCATTCTGAGCCCACAGGTCCCTTAACGCCTGCCCTGACCCAGGCGCTAAAATCCGGCGCAAATGCGGGTTTTTTTGTCCCGCCCACTCCCGGGCGTCATTTTTGCCCGGGAATATAAATACGACGCATATGCATCGCAGTCATTTTTTAAGACGGGAACGCCTACCTTGCATATCATTAACGCAAGGAAGGTGTTCATGCAAAAAAATGACGCTAACTCCATGAACTTTGGCGCTAGAAGCGTCTAACGCCAAAGTATAAATATGGAGTTAGTTTTGCGTCGAATTTGCGTCGAAAAAAACGACGCAAATTCGGCGCAAACGGAGTATAAATATGCCCCACTGTATTGCTGACAAAATATTCTATAGTTTCTCACTGTTTCAATAGCACAGGATTAGCTTAGGTTTAGCATGTGTTCTACTCTAGAGTGCCACAAGTCATTCCTATGTCTTCTGCTTGTTATATTCCTTCTTTTTTGTTGAATCTGATTCTAGGTGCTTTGTTGTAGGGTTACTGTTTAGGGAATGGGCAGACTGCTGTGCTGGACTGAGAGGGTCAAGTCCTGGAGTGCCATGCACAGGTAGCAGCAGTGTAAGGGTTAAGGCCACAGCCTCCCAATGCAGAAACTGAGCACCGCAGTATAAGAAAATAATCTGTGAAACACTCGTTCATAGAGGTTCTGGACAGGAGTCCCCCGTCAGTGAGGGAATCGGAGCACACATTGGGGGTTATTCTAACTTTGGAGGAGTGTTAATCCGTCCCAAAAGTGACGGTAAAGTGACGGATATACCACCAGCCGTATTACGAGTTCCATAGGATATAATGGACTCGTAATACGGCTGGTGGTAAATCCGTCACTTTTCCGTCACTTTTGGGACGGATTAACACCTCCTCCAAAGTTAGAATAACCCCCATTGTGTCTACAGAACTTGTGCTTAGATCTTTGTATTGCAGCTTGGAAATGGTGGTGAGCACTATTAACATAGAGTGCTAAAATAGTGGATCACAGTAAGTTATTATGCTTAGCAGATTGGTGCGACTTGAGGTGTGCATTAGGAGGCTGGTGTGGCCACCATTTTGGATGGGAGTTTGTAAATGAACAGAGGCAGTTATTTATTTGTTTGGCGTGTGCAGGTCCTGTAGTTATCACCCTTGCACCCTTGCACATTGCTTTGACAAGTTATAATTAGATTTTGAATGGAGGGGCAACAGATGTGCCCCGTTTGCCCCCCTGGCGCATGCAGCAATTACAGAGCTGCCATTTTATTACTTCATGCGCAGTCTTTATCTCGCTGTGGTAAAGTTTGATAGGTTTGTCTCTGTGTAATTATATCTATTTAGATGTGGAGCTATTACGTGAGTACTTCTTACTTGAATGTTTGAGAGTCTGACGTCTCTGATGAGGTTAGTGGCTCAGAAAGTGCTCCTTCTGATGGGCCTGTGTCTTCGATGATAGATGCCCAGTCGCTTACAGCCTGAAGCTGACACCGACAGAGGACCTTTGGGTAAGGGTTTATGCTTTGGGTAAAAATATTTTCGGATGCGAAAAATATTTCAACCCTCCTTTGTTCAACCATTTCATAAAGTAGGCAGGGATTTTCACTTATAATCATCTCTTTGGAGCAGAGCTGCAGGCTCACGCTACCATCTTCCTCCTCATCCAAGGCACGCCCCTCAAGCACATGTTCAGTGTAATAAAAAATGCAAGGTTGCCTGATGACTCCATGTCACGAAGAAGGGAGTGTTCTAATCTTGAGATTCAATTTAACAAAATAATATTCACAGACATGGTGCATTTTAGTTCTTCTTGTAGCTTGCAGGCTTAAAACTAATTATTTAAGCTTTGACAATATCCCCAAGGTTAAACTTGGTTGTGTTCAAAGAAACTAACATCTCTCTGTCTCTTATTGGGTAGGGAGCACGAGGCTGAAAGAGGTACCGCTTCCAGGTCCTTATACAAGGTCATGGGATTGGATGTAGGGAGGACTGAGTGTGACATTCCCTCTTTGGCCCTTGGGCAAGGCTCATGGGGGAACCATAGGGCGAATAGAATAAGCACTTGCAGTTCAGACATTTTGGCACTGACCAAAGCCTGACAGGTAATGAAACCCATGTTTTTCTCAATGAGCTGAAGCTTCACTGGTCATTGTAGAAGGCGAATGACATTTATCAATGACACGGCAGCTGTGATGGCATCCACAACCCTCCCTAGGCCATACCAAGGCCAAAAGACACAATTCTTTAGGAAAATGCATCTTTTACAGAGTTCCTTCACTGAAAATAATTTTTACTTTTACCACATACAAACGTGGGTGTGAGCAAAGACTGCCATCAAATGAGACTTAACTACAGATTCTAGTGTACATTGTTGCATTTTCCTTCCCATGTTTTTCTGAATTGGTTGCCTATGATAATTCTCACGTTAAAAGTAAAGTTGGGACTTTCTCCCCGTAATGGCTGTGTTTTCCCTTGACAATCGTAACACAATTGGGCACTATGAAAGTGAGCGACTGATATGTCTGATCTTGAATTCCAAAAACAAATTTTGAGAAGTGTTAATTGGTATTTTCCTCTCTTATGAGACAACCACTATCTTAATTTTGAAAAAGTGACCTGTTTAGTTGTGTGGTAAAGAAATAGAAAACGCACATGTTTGTGAACTGGATTTATTGAGTAAAATGTACTCTTAATTGGTATACCAAATTCTATAACCATAACACAAGGAAAGGCAAAGTCATTGTCAAAGGAAAAAACAATATATTTCTGAGAACCAGCCAACTGCTTTAGATTTAAGGGTTTATTATACATGTGAAACAGCATAAACCATCACCTGTGTAAAACTGAAATGAGCTTCGTTGGACAGTGCTCTAGGGTCAGGAAAATTAAATGGACTTTATTTGCAAGAGGCAGCAGTGAGCAAGTAATACCTTGATTGATATACTGCACTTGGCATTCATTTCAGGGTGGGGATTGGCAAGTTATTATACAAGATTATATTCATGCTTTTTGAATAATAAAAATAATTTTTCAGTTTAACGACAAGAAAAGAATGTGTCACTCGTAAACCTTACATTTTACAGTACTGTGATTTTAAAGCCAAATAGCATAGCCTGTGAAGGAACGGGTTTGTCACATCTCCCAAAGAGATCCAGATAAAGTACTAGATTTATAAAGTCACCAAGCTATGTCGGCATTTCCTGAGCAGAGAAACTTTCTGGAACATATGAAGACAAGTGTGTGTTTCAAATAAGTGGTGCGCTGTAAGTTTAACTTGGACTACAATGTGACAAAAATGCAGTAGGCACAGAAAATCATCCCTGTTTCTTGTCCCAATACTTACATTAGTGAGGTGTTTCACCTCTACCCAGATCCAATCAAAAGGTTCCACTTAACCCCTCCCCACCCTCCTCCCCTTCCTATGCTCAAATCACCTTTTAGCAATACAAGGGCAAGGAGACCTTTTTTAAAATTTTACGTCTCCTCAGGTCCTAAGCTGTTTGATTCTCTGGCCAAAGACTTCCATTCTCTGACTCCTGCTCTGCAAGAGGGAGCTGACTGTTTATATTTGTTTTCTCATATGGAAACTCAGGTCAAGTTCCTGGCGGCATGTGTACCTTCATAATTGGAAGGTAGATTCTGCTCTGAAATTTGGGTTTTCTGCATATGCCCTTTACTGGCATACTGCCCTTTTTTTAATGGATCTGGCTAGGACACGGCCTGGGTAGAGATGAAACAGCTCACTAAGTATGTTTTGGGACAAGAAATAGGGTTGAGAAGGCAATATCTATTAATCCCTGCATTTTTACATTAATGCACAGAATGATTTCATTTGCGATGTCATCAATAATATAATTTAAGAGATGTCATTTGCTAGGTCTAAGCAATGCATGCCTGGGGCACAAGTTATGGTTAGTTTTTCTTGTGAATTTCAGAAGTTTTATTTAAATGGACGACGTTAAGATATTGAAACAAAAGCTATCCATATTTTCACTGTGACCTTTTTTCAAAGATTTGGGATAATATACCACATCCAACAATTTCTTGTATCTTCCCTTCTTTTAACAGCCAACTCCCTGAAGTGGATAAAGACTATAGGGCTTGGAATTTGGCAAGGCTCTGCTGTCAACCCTTTGAGGGCAGTCATCCAGAGTGCTCACTGCATTTGACCGTGCACAGCAGGGCTTGGTAGCAGCGATGAAACCTAGTTAGACACTGCGCCCACCCGACTGCAGGATGCCAACACCTCTGCATATAGTCAAAGACCACACACACGGGGGTTGGTTAAGCACAGCTCTCATACACAAAATTCCATTTGAATAATATGTTTTTCAAGATTTGCATATAGTGTTCTGGATTCAGGGCTCCTATGGCATCAGGGAGGTCTTCAAACTCAAGCAGAGTCTAGGATCATAAATCAGTATTTGAAAAACACATAATAAAATATTTTTATTACTAATAACAATATGGGGGGAGACCTTTTGCCACCTCGCATGAACTGAGAAGTTGAAGTAGCCTCACTATAAACCCATAAGCCTTTTTTTGTTTTTGTTTTCCCCAAAACAGTACTTAGTGCACTATGTGGGGTTATATCAACAGCAAAATAACCCTTTTTGTGAAGGCCAGCTCATCAGAGAACAGTAGATTTGCAAATTGTGACAACTGAAAGCTATCCTCTATGAGGGAGGTAGGTGATAGGAACTATTTAAAAATAAACAAAGGTTAAAGTGTATGGGAATACAATTTTACTTTATGCTAATAAAAACAACAACTTAGAAAGCCACTAAAAAAAACAAAGGTAAAGTGAACTTATAGTTGGATACGTGTAAAAAATATGGTTAATGAGAAGGGAAGATGTCTTGGTCATATATTAAACACAATCCTTGTAAGGGTGAACCACAAAAGTCACTAAATATATCTGTGCTTCTCCCTCTGGTATCTTGGCACAATAGTAGTCAGGCTTTGACTCAGTGGCAATATGAAAACTATTTCTGCAGCTTTCAAACAGTAAGGAAGTTAAAACACAACACAAGAAAATGCCCAACTAATTTAGAAAATTAGAGTATGTTTTAATTTGAATAAATTACACCAACATGACAAAAATCCAATCAGTAGATCCGGAATTATGACTTTGTAAAGTTCTAGGGGAAAATGGCACCAAAAACCATAAAACGCCACTCACAGTTATCTGGTCAGGCTGTACAGGATCAATGTCACATATTCAGGCCAACCCCAAAGGAGTGTTGTTTGGATACAGGGAGAGGCTTGCCCACATGAGGAGTTTACCTTCTTAAGTCCAAGCTCACACGAGGATCTGCAGGTGAAGTTTTGCATTGGTGGGTGCCTTGAGGAGATCTTTGTCAGCACATAGAACATGCCAGGCAAAGAACCGGTTGTCACTGGAATTTTGCATTGGTAGTTGAAGTGGGCTTTCGCAGCTCATGTGGACTCTTGGATGAAGCGAAGAGCAGGCATCACTGGAAACTCACGTTAGCGGTGTTGTGGATGGTAATTATTCACTACGAGGAGTCAATTCATAGTTGTTAGGAGGCAGTAGGGAGACACAAGAAAAGTGGTGCATTGGGACCAATCCACCACTTTCTTGTAAATCTGCCCATTAGAGTTTCCCCTGGAGATAAGGAGCAATACACTCTGATGGCATCCCAGGGTATAGGATTTGGGGGACACCTCTTGGAGCTTAGGAATCACTCCAGTGGAGGCCAGCATCAGTACTCAAGTCATGCCTGTCAGCTGAGCAGTTGCAGGGAGACCTCTGGAAGATTGTTGTATCCCTCTAACTCACACAGAAAGCCAGCCAACTGACCCTTGGAGTCACTTCTGGGGAGCCTGGGTTCAAAGCAAGTCCAGTGTTTCTTCTTCAGAGAGAAAAGCAGTTCTTCTTCTGAATCTTCCACAGCTAAGGATGTTTTATGATGAGAGGATTTGAAGGTGTCACATTAGCTAGTGTCAGCCTGTGCATGTGTGTCAATCCCTGGCCTAATCCTAACCTGGTTCTGGTTAGTTCTTCCCCTTGGGTTTGGCTCCAAACTGTCTAGAGGTACAAAGGCAAGCACAGGCCTGGTGTCATGTTTTACCCTCTGCTCCTGAGGACTGGCTTCCCCCAGGACACATTATCTTCCCTGTTGAGTTCCCATCGATGGATTATCTATTTTTACAGACAGGGTCCTTTGCTTGTGACCTAAGTAGAAACAATCAAATCTTTTGGGCTTGAAAAGGGCACCCTGGCCCTCTGACCATCAGAACCTACCTACTTTTTCAGACGTGCCATTGAAATCCTTCTCCCAAGCACTAGTTTTGGAGCCATTTTGAGAGCTATCTACTTTTCCCTGGACCTCTGCTAGGATCAACAACATTCTTATTGCTCAGTGTTTCTACACTTCTCTTGATTAAAACAGTAGCCCACTTGTTGGATGGGCCTAGCTTTCATACAGTGCTTTAGATGCCAATTAGAAACTATGTAAGTCACAAATTGAGTGAGCAAAGATTTTACTTATGCCAACTTATTTTCTAGATCAGATTGGACAGGGTATGTTTTAAAACAAAATTGTCCATTCAGAGAATACAAATGCAGGGAAGTCATTCTGCTTTCTCTCGTATGCCAGCAAGACTGCATTTACAGTGATTTGCAGGTCTTTTGTGGCACACACACACACACACACACACACACACACATACATATATATATGCAACCTACCCTCACCTCTAAAATCCCAAGAGCCTTTCTACTCTCCTGGAGCATCCCAATTCCCATGGCAAGATGGCAAGCAGGAGGATGCTTACAATTTTCGGGGTGTAGTTTTGATATATGGGCCAGAAAAGAGTGGGTCAATCCTAATTTTCTCTCATGTGCCATGCTGAAAGCCTGCACAATTTGATATTGCAGACTGGTGGCAACCAAGGAACCCGACTAAACTTAGACATTTCTGTAAGCTAGATGGCACTTAAAGGAGTCCGGGATGGTGTGACTTGCTGGATCCCACTATGCTTTCTAGACACAAAGCCCTGAGAATGTAAAAAAATGGCTAAAATCACATATTTTCTTCACATGTCTGTGACAAAAAGTTCTGGAATCTGTAAAGCTCAACTACATTCCCATCACTCAGGATTTTGAACTTGGGCCTAGCTTTTAGACAATGCTTTAGTTACTAATTAGAAACTATTTAACTCACAGGTTGAATAAGCAAAAATGTCACTTGCCAACATTTTCTTTATATCAGATGGGGCAGGGACTGTTTTAAAACAAAGGGGCTTATTTATAAGCCCTTAGCACCATCAGAGCTTCACTTTCAGTGATGCTTTGGTGGCACTGTGCCCTTTTCCACATTTACAAGGTGGCACTAAGCCATTTTGCGTGGCTTAACACACCTTGTAAATATGCCCCCCCCAACACAGCTTTCTGCTACAGAGGGGCGTGCAATGGATGTTGCTGTGGGCTTTTTGAAGGAACTCCCATTGCTTTTGAGACTGCCTCAGATCGGTAATTGCGACCGACTCACAAAATTGGGATGGTACAAAGCAGCAGCCCATTTTGTGTTTGTAAATGGCGATTTTTGCTGTTTGCGACCCCGTTAGGCCGTCGTACATGGGGCCCAGTGTCTCTAACCAGATACTACATGGAAACACTCTAGCCAAAGCATATAATGATGAATAGGCATGGACACATAAAGTGGAGAATGCACTTGATGATGGAAAAAATAGTTTCCGAAAAAGAATGTTGTGAGTGTGTCTCATTACCAGCAATGATGTTGTTGACTTCAAATTAAGTTTAAAGTTTTTCCCAGAGAATTACAGTTGTCCCATGCTTCCACTGCATTATGAAATTATGAAGAGCAAATCTCTCCTTGCTAGCTTTCTAAAGACATCATTGGGGAATACAGGATTAGGATATTCGATTATGGAAAAAAGAATACAAGATTGAAAATGCCAGAGATCAAGTTTAAAGACATTTTCTTCAAACTTAGAGCATTAGTGAGATATTATAAGTTATTGTGTCAAGTGTTTTGTTCAGACACAGTTATTACCATTTTCACATGTAAAGCCATAAAACAGTGTTCCACTCTGCCTGAAAGGAGCTGTGAATCAACTATTAATATATTTTGTTTTTCACTGTGAAATTTATATTTTTGTCTGTTTTGTGTCCAACATGAAAGGCCTCATTTTGGGTTGCCAGTAATTTTGAAAGGTAACACAGCAGGCATATCAATGTTATGGTCACATTTTGACATAGAAAAATATTGCATCCAGAGTGTCTATTGCCACTTTCAAGGCAAGTAAGTGTGTGGAAGATAAAAGAAGTAGGTGGAAATGATTAATATGAAGGCACACCAATGATCTCTGAGAAGTGACATGTATTTAGTTATGGTTTTCTCCCCTAGCAAGTGAGGACAGGACATTTTTTTGAACTCCCTAAATTGGAGGGCAATGGTTTATCTTCAAGAAACAAATGTAGTGCCTGAGGTGAATAGTCCAGAGACCACTGCCTTGAATAATTCCTCACTGTCACCTTCCCCTAACCCTATGCCCATGTTTGCATTCACAAAAGATGGGTGCTGCAACAGATTGCAACTTAGGGTTTTATGTGATGACCACTAATTATTTCATAAAGACAGGATGCAGAGGTGAATGGCATAAGGGCTGAAGAGGTGACAATTGGTTCTTCCATATACTGGTAGGTTGTAAAGATGACTGGAGTATATGAGGCATGAGTACACTGGATGCCAATTTTCACAGAACACAAAGAAACATTATAGACAGATGGTCTGGATTACGCCAACTAAGAGTGATGCTCTGTAAAAGTCATTCAGCCTACAGTTCCCTCCAACATTCATTAGTTTCCTCCACAAAGCTGTTGAACAGATAGCTATGCATCAGGTCAGTGTTCCACCAAGGCACAGTTAACCAGGACTGCTGGGAACTGCTGGGACCTCTGGTCACAACATCCTCTCTTGCTGTTTTTTTTTTTATTTTCAGCAAAAATAGTAAAATACTCTGCCAGAAACTGTACTATGCAAGAGTTCTCGTGAGCCTGTTCACAAATCAGGTCAAGCCTCTAAAAAACAAGCTTAATGTGAAGGGGAAGGAGAATAAAGGAAAAACCTGAGAATAGTAGATAGACCAGACAATACAGGAAAGTAATTTCTTTTAACTGCGAGTGAAATAAAAATCACCAAAAATTTAACATCTTAAAGGATGTCAGGGGACGGAACACCTAAGGAAGACGGACAAGGCTCGACTCCGAACAAATGTGAATATAATATTTAAAATAAACACAAGGAATAGAGACAACAATAGGAAAGGAATGTTAAAGGAGATAACAAAAATGTAAAGGGATTACAAACTTGCCGCAAACGACAAAGGAAGATGATGCCAATGGACATAACTCATGCAAGTAAAGTACACTGAGGTATGGGGTCATCAGACATGACTACATCCTGGAACAAAAGGAAGAGGAGAAGTTAATTCAGTATCATCATCTAATGGAGTATATTCCGAACAAAAATAAATCAATAATTAAAACAGAACACTAGCGAATGTGTAATCATATCATGTTAAGGCGTTCGTAACAGTTTCCATGTTTTCATGACTATGTTGCCAAAGACAAATTTGGAGATCATCCGGTTCTTCAAATGTGAAATGTTTGTTTTGATAAGTAATTTTTCAAAAACAAGGATGTAGCAGACCATATCTGATATTTAAGGATTTTAATTGAGGTCTCATCTCCAGAAAACATTTCTGTTTAGCAGCAGATGCATTAGAAATGGCTTGTGTGAATTAGACTTTATTTCCGAACCGGTGCAGATTACAAATGTGTTTGGCTGATGTTAATATTTGAATCAATTCAGAAAAATGTGGAAAAAATAATAATGATCTTTCTTGGCTTAGAAGTTGGAAATGCTGCAGGCATTGGACCCAGACAATGAGTTCTTTGAATGCTAAGAGGATTGCAAATTTGTAAGTTAACTATTGTAGGGATGATATTTTGAAGAAAGTCAATAATATTGGAACTTCTGAATTTTCTGGTATGCCATAAAACCTATGATTGTTCCTGTGATTCCTGTTTTCCAAATCCTCTGTAGATTTCTTGAGTAGTGATATTTCTTTTCAGAGATGAGTCATGTTAGGTATGAATCCTCAACGTCACTGACTCTTTGCTCACTAGCTGAAATTCGTTGATTATGAGAAGACCATTTTTCTTCAATATGCTGAATTGAGGCATTTGTTTCAACAACGAATGGCTTTAAGGCTCTACTCTTTTCCAAAAAATCCTCCAAAGTAAAAGGAGAAGGAAGAGTCTATATCCGTTTTGGGATGTTTCACTGACCCACGTGCCTTCTTAGAAATGGCCCCTGTCATAGGTGACGATGAGGCCTCCTTGCTGTCGCAGTCTCCCTCCCTTATAGCTGTAAGATAATTTGGGCAAATGTCCTTTTGATAATGAGGTTTCCTGATAGTAGGCTTGGCAACAATCGATGGTGAATATGATTTATATTTCAGTTTATGAGGTTTGCCCATGAGGAGTGAGGATGAATACAAAATAAATATGTCATCTTAAATTCCTCTGCAGTAACATGCAAAAGAAAAAATAACTGTGCACGCCAGGCCCTAACCATAGCCAAAGAAATCATGAAATTATCTATCACCATTTACACAATATTTCAGGAATATTCCTCATTCCAGCAATCACTTGAGAGGAGTTTTATTAAATAATTTCCCTCATAAGTTACAACCTTGAGTAGGGAATTATCAAAAAACTTTGTAAGTCCAAGTAACAGCAAAAAAAGGCATCGATTGAGAGATGCTCTTGAATTACTTATATAACAATAACTGAGGTACCAAACTATTACCTCAGAGTAGTGAAGGAGAATTCAAAATGGCGACCATATGAATGTGAAAATAAAAGAGTAAACGATTTCTCCTGCTTAATATTGAAAAATTATTTGAAAAAGACATTGAGCAAAGGTGCTGTACTTCCGACGTGTGCTCTCATGCTTTGTCGTACAAAACAAAGTCAGAGGAAACTGCTGAGTAGTCTGATCATCGGAGCTGCCCGGGAGCTTCAGAGTTAGGCTGACATTTTGTTCGGCATCTGCATGCTTGTGTGTCCTATATCTTCTTTCTTTTCTTTGTCTGTCTACCCTTGTATGTTCTTAAAAATACAATGCATGCCTTTGCACGTGTTTTTAAGTTGTTATTATGTCTGATGTAGCAGTTAATTTATAAGTTGTTACATGGAATGTTAAGGGTTTAAAGAACCTGGTTAAAAATCAGTGAGTATTGTCTCATTTATCTAATCTCAAATGTCAAATTTCCCTTCTTTAAGAAAGACATCTTACTGACAAAGATGCAGGCTTCCTAAATAAAGCTTGGGTTAGTAACTTGTATTTTTTTCCTTCTATCAGTCCCAAAAATAGAGTTATTATTTTATGTTATAAACAACTTAATCTTTCATTTGATTTTCAGGAATGTGATGATGAATGTGGATGGATGGTGGTGAAGCTTACGATTATCGATATCCCCTTCTTTCTTTTTAATGTTTATGGTCCAACACATGTAGATCCTACTTGTTGGATAGCAATATCTGAAAAAAATTGCACAATATTATTCACAAAATTTCATATTGGGGGGACTGTAATCATGTTTTAGATCCCTTCCTTGACCACTCTTCCTCTACAAATTTTGCACCTCATAAACCACAGAAAGCGTTCCAATATATTATTTCTCAACACTCCCTCGTGGTGAAAATATAACCCAGATCTTAAAGAATATTCCTTCTATTCTTCCACTCATCATTCCAAAACAAGACTTGATTATATATTTTCAAGTATATATCATCTAAAACACTTAAGTTATTCCGAGATAGGATCAATTTTAATTTCAGATCATGCCCCAGATCTAGAAATTTTACCTACAAGCAGCCAGAAGTCAAGATGGCGATTCATCAACTTTTTGCTTCCTGATAAAGCATTTCTCATTGCATGCAACTTTTTCAACAGA
Source organism: Pleurodeles waltl (assembly GCF_031143425.1). Taxonomy (NCBI): domain Eukaryota; kingdom Metazoa; phylum Chordata; class Amphibia; order Caudata; family Salamandridae; genus Pleurodeles; species Pleurodeles waltl. Next base: position 464,121,760 of record NC_090451.1, read on the forward strand.
ATGATACTGGTGATATTGCCTTTCATTTTGTTTGCAATTCATTTAAAGCAGCATCCAGGGGATTTGTTAATAATTATGTTTCATCTAGGAAAAAAGTCAGGGAAAAAGAGATTTCACTTATGTTAACTAAAATTAAAAGCTTGAATCACACATATTATACCTCCAAAAATAATAAAGAAGATTTAGAAAAGCTGATTGCAGCAAGGATGTAGGTTAATAAAATGTTTACTGAAAAAGCATGTGGTATGCTTCTTAGAGTTAAAACTCGTTTTTACGCTGGTAAAAATAAGGCTGGTGCATTACTTGCAAATTATTTGAAAGGAAGAAAAGAAACAAATGCTGTAAAGACCATCACCAACTCTATGGGCATCCACTCATGAAGCTGATATAACAGATTGTTTTGCACAATATTGCGAAACACTTTATACCAAGGATAGTAAACCTTCAGAAGCCCTCATAGATTGTTACTTTGCAAACCTTAAACCTCGTAATTCCATCAGTCCTGATATGTCATTCCTAGAACCTGAATTCACTTTACACAAACTTCAAATAGCAGTTAAATGCTTGCTAAAGGGTAAAACACCTAGTCCAGGCGGTTTTACCATTGAATTTTATCTTCAGTTTTCTCAGATTTTATTCCCTCAGTTTTTTAAGCTTATTAATTACTTCCTTTCTTTCAATTCTTCCACTGGTTCCTTCTCAGAAGCGATGGTTTGCATTATTCCAAAGAAGGATCATGATTTGACCTTATGTAAAAATTAACATCTTATATCTTTGATTAACACCCCCAGGCTAGCGGGGACCAATTCACCTCCCACTATAATATGAGTCAGCAGACTGCCAGGATTTCCGGGGCGGTCCGACCACCACAAAAAAGCCTGGCAGAAACTAACAGTATAAAAGGAGACACTCGCCTACAGGTACACAGACGCATCTGCGACTGCCATGGAACCTGAACTGGAAGTCTTCCCACTGCTGTATCTCACCACACACCTCCAGGACCAGCGACAAAGATGAAGACGACAATCATACGTGCCCCCGCCTAACACACACTGGAGGGAAGAGAAGTATTATACGCCCACACACAACACAGTCACCCGGCATGGACAGCGGCGGCCACACGCAAAAGCAAAGAAATGCCCATAATAAGACACACATCAACAAACACACACGCACACACAAACTACACAAATGCATACACTAAATACACACACCACGGCCAACAGACACGTGTCATACACACAGCACACCACACACACACCACTGCCACTGTGAGACACATTCATACACAACACCCCACAATCACACAATGACAACAACATCACAAACACACAAATGCATTGTCAGAAAGGCACATCGAACAACTCCACCTGACAACACATACTGGCAGCAACAAATATCAACAACGCACAATCAAATAAATAGCAGAGACATCCAAACAAGGCCTCAGGTGACGTGTCACGTCCAGCCAACATACAAAGGACATCACAGATGCATCACTATACACACGGATGCACACACCACTACCAAACAATGCCACACGCCACCATAACAACACATCACAACAAGCACAGTCATCAAACCAGCGCATTCAGCAACACAGATACATCCCATACACATATGACACACACACCAATGTATAAAGATGTAACACAACTATGTTGAAGGAAATCCAGGACAATTTCTTAATCTTGATACCAACATCTCAGTTGTTCAGCTGTATTGTAATAAATAATAAATTAGAAAAACTATATACAACTAGGCCTACTGGCCAGTCCAATAGTCACAAGTGCCCCAGGCACATTGGGCACAGTCACGTGCCCCAACTTGACTCCTGACTGTAAATTGGCCTCCACATGGCAGGAGCATCCATGAGGCAGGCAGGCGCCTCAGAGGTGAGGGGGTGGCGGTGGCAGGGCCTTAGGCTAAGAGGGGGAGTCCTTTGGTTTAGGGTTAGGATGGAAGTTTCCCTTTGTGGTTGTTGGGGAGGGGGAGGGGTTTGGATCTTGGGGTAGGAGTACGGACCTTAGGCTTTGGAGAGGGGTGGCTTGTTTGCAAGGGGGGTACTTTTTGGGGAGCCATGGGAGGATTGGAAGTGGAAGGACTGGGTTGAGGCAGGGACACATGGAGCTTAGGGGCATCACAGGGTGGGACAGGAGCAGGGAACAAGTCAAGATGGGCAAGGAAACATTTTTAGGTACATGGGGTGGTCATGTGTAAAAGGTTTAGGAGTGGAGGTAGAGGAATTGGTTGTAGGAGGTGTTTGTGTGCTGGACGTGGATGCAGGTGTGTGCAATGTGTGCTTGTGAGTGGTGGGTGTATGTTGGGTGGGTGAGTGAGGGTGTTTATATTTTTTGGGAGGAGGGGGAAGAGATGAAGGGAGATGGGATGCAAAATGTGTGAGTGTATGATGGGGTGGTGTCTGCAAGTAAGATGGATGTGCTGCATGTGGTCGTTAAGGTTGTGGTGGTGAGTGCGGATATGGTGTGTGGGGTGGATGTCTGCGGGCCAGCTCTTGTGATGTCTGTGGATATGACATGACTGGCTGCGGGATCAGGGAGTGCTGGTGTAGTGATAGCAGGTATGAGTGGTGATGTGAATGGGAGGGAGGTGGTGGTGGGGGAGACAGTGTAGGGAATGTATTTTGTTGTGTTTGCAGGTGTGTGCTCACTGTGTGCATGCTTGTGGTGTGTCTTTGTTTGTCTTTGCGTACCTTGTCTGTTGTAGTGCATGAATGCTGGCTGAATGTGTGCTCTGGATGAGAGAGGGGTTTAGGATATGGCACCGGTAGTTGGAGAGGGGACGGAAGATGAAGGGACACTGGCTGCCATCAAAGAGGAGGCCAGGTCCTGAAACAATATCTGCAGGCCAGCCAAGGCACTGTGAATGCCTTCCAGATAGGCATTACTTTGTTGCATCTGGGATGACAGTCCCTGGATGGCATTCACAATTGTTGACTGTCTCACAGAGATGGACCTTAGGAGGTCAATAGCCTCATCATTGAGGGCAGCAGGGCTGACAGGGGCAGGGGCAGAGGTGCCTGCAGCAAAGGAGATGCCCACCCTCCTAGGTGAGTGGGCACGAGCAACTGGCCACCACCAGGGAGCTTCCATCGGAGAAGGAATCCGAAGATGATGTAGCTGTACTGAACTCCCTCATGGTGCTCCTCTCGCCCTCCGTCCCACTGGTCCCTTTGGCATCAGTGGACTCTGCCTCCTGGGTCCCGTGGGCTCCAGCTTCCCCACTCACCGGTGCCCCTTATTCTTCACCTGATGATGCTGATGCACACAAACATAGAAGAAGACAGGGAGAGAGGGTGGAGAGAAAGAAAGGCAGGAAAGGGTCAATACCTACCCATCTAGAACACATACCAACAAGTACTCTACTCCTCTTCTGGCGACGCAAGGAATAGCCATGATACATTGTCCTCAAATATTGGTCATGTAGACATAACCTAATATTCAAGCTATTTCCTCCTAATTTCCACAAAACTATAAGTTTGGGCATGCTGCAGTCTGTCACCAGTCATTCTACAATGGTAATAACTACCAACTACCCACATATAATTACAAATCTGACACTTTTAACACTCTTTATTAAATGTCCTAGATAAGTACATTGCACACAAAATATAGGACAGGTAGGCAAAGGACTTATGATGTACAGAAGTCCATTGACAATTCAATGATTTCACAGTGGAAGTTCCGTACTCACAGCACTTCTTTCCCAATATCAGCCCTGACAAGATGTCATTGACTATCTAAAGCAGACTCAGGGATAGAAAATAGAAGTTTGAGAATCACTCAATATAGGAGTGTGTCTATGCATAACTGGACAAGGAGGTAAAGCACCAACATATTTCTGTCTGCATTGTGTTGAAAAGCTAACTTTCACCACTTCTAAACAGTGGGCGTAATAGCCAGAGACTATAATCTGATCACATGTACACCCACCTCTTTAGAACATAAGTAATCTAACTGATACAATAGAAGCCCATACAACTGATACTAAACAGTCTGTACTGACCCCCTTGTGGCTGCTGTGATGCCCTCAAGTGCCCATCTATCTCCAGGTAGGCCACCGCCAATATGCAAGCCAGTAGGAGGGTCTGGGTCCAACGGGGACGCCTCCCTCATTGGGAGGATGTCCCCAGCTAGGCCTCTGTGGTCTTCCAGGCCCAGCGTCCCAGGTTTTCCCCCCGGTATGGGTGCTCTGCCGGCTATGGACCCCAGGGGCCATACTTGCCTGGTGATGGCTCTCCATATCGCCTTTTTCTGATGGGAGCTGGCCTGCATGGGAGACACAGACAATCATGTAGTGTTACAGTACACCTACAGCAGTGGCCTACTCACAGCATGCACATCACATGCTCATACTGAGTCCACATTATGCCATCGTCAATCATATAACACAGCCCCAGCAGTCAATCATGCCATGTCAGTATTCACACACTTTCACCATCAAACACCACCCTAGCTGATGAGAATTTCACACTGTACTGGCCTGTTTATCTGGACCCCCATACAACTGTCTGTACAGGGGTAGGTCTCCTTCCACCAGTTTCTCCAGTTCCTCCTGGGTGAAGGCTGGGGCTCTATCTCCTGCAGGACATGCCATTGCGGCTTCCAGATACAGAACACAGCAGTTCATATAGTGGTCTTGCTTGCTCGAGTGTCACAAGTCAAGTGAGCTGGGCTATAGAAAATGGCCGTCACGGCCACTGAGGTCATGACCGTGATCTTCATTGGCCTCAGTTTCCCACAGACATCAGTGTTAACCAATGAGGAGTTGCACAGCGGTTCCAACCTCCTACCCCATGACGACTAATGGAATGCGATCACTTCAATCTGTCCTCTGAATGCAGGACAGGCGGCTGCCATTTTACATATGTTTATAGTTTCTATGCCTAGTGGGTCATAGCTTGATGTTAAACACTAGTTGCTTGATGTACACGGTCAACTCATGTGAACTCACTACTGAAGTGAGTGTCACCTGCCAATAAATATGATGTATCATCTTTTCAATGTGTGGAAGTTTGATAACTGTATCCAACATATGGACGATATTACTATTTCTGACTTTCATCTCTGTATAGACCCCCTGTGACAAGTATAGCAATGGTATTTAGAGCCAGGATGTCGCAATTGTGTAGTGTCTGAAGAACTGTTTCCCTGTGTCAGCTATCAAATACCTTACATGACTTGTCCTCTTTGCTACTTATATGGTGTATTTTTTGTAACAACAGTGTAAGAGGTGTCATGAATATTGTTCTATCCTATGCCTAGATACCGTCCAATGGGGAGAATGGGAATGCACCGGTCTACCGGACTCTAGTCAACCTTGCTACCATGGAAGAAAGACACATTACACAGACGTATCATATGAACGGTCAGACCATCAGGGAACTGTGTACCCAGTTGGAGCCGGATCTCCTGCCAGCCATTCATAATCCCTATGCCATCCCTCCAACAGTACAGGTGTTATCAAAGCTCCATCTCTTAGCCTCTGGCTCTTTTCAGGTGACAGTGGGCTTGGCAGCAGGTTTTTCCCAGCTCATGCTAAGTTTTGTGTGGGAAGATGTACTGTCTCATTTGCTAAAACACATGGACAGCTACATAAGGTTCCCACAATGTGCTGACTTACCCACTGTGAAGGCTGACTTCTATGATGTAGCACATATCCCTCATGTGATAGGGGCAAAATATGGCACCCACATTGCTTTGATCCCTCCCAGGATCCATGAACAAGTATTGAGGAACCAGAAAAATAATCATTCTATGAGTGTGCAGGTGGTGTGTATCGCTGATCAGTACATATCCCAAGTGATAGCCAGTTACCCGGATCTGTGCATGACTCTTACATTCTGAGGAACAGCAATGTCCCACACCTGATGGCACAATTACAGACCCAGCTGGCTTGGATCATTGGTGAGTCCATTCTTTTCTTGTTCCACAGTTAGCTATTCATTCTTCACAGATTACGTTACGCCACTCCTGGATTGTAATGTGAGCAAATGTCTTCTACACAGGTGACTCTGGGTATCCTAACCTATCATGGCTGCTGACATCAGTGAGATATTCCAGGTCCAAAGGTGAAAATTGCTAAAATAAGGCCAATGGCAGGACAAGAAGGGTGATTGAACACATGTTTGGCTTACTGAAAGCAAGATTCTGATTCTGCACATCTCTAGAGGTTCCCTCCTCTACTCTCTGCCAGATAGTTGTTGTCTGCTGCATGCTACAAAATTTGGCCCTGAGAAGACATGTTCCTTTAATGAAGCAGGAGGAGGTGGCTGCTGTACCGGTGGCAGATGACAGTGATGAAGATTCTGATGATGATGATGATGTGCACTCAAGAACTCAGCTGATCCTCCAATACTTCCAATGACAGTCAGGTATGAATGCAAAAACTGTTATTGAGAACTGTTCTGATCTGCAGTGTGGCTGATGAGATGTCACTAACTGGTATTATGGCTACTGTGCAGATGGTGATTGACTTATTTATACATAGTGAGAAAACAAGAGATAAGATGTATACATTCAACATAAGTGTTGCAATACAAATTGTCTTACCAACATGTTTATGATAAGTGTTGCACTACCTTGTGTGACAACATTTTTTATTGGAAACAGTTTACAGTCTTTTCAAATGGATTTACCATTTGGGCTTGTTGACACAAAGATATGCTCAGTTGTAAGGCTCTCTCTGACAGGACTCCCAGCCCAAGGTGTGAAGAAGCAGTCATTCAAATTGTAACTTTGGATACTGTTTGGATGTGTCAGCTGTGGGGTACTGACATATGTTATAGTGTGGGAGATGTCATATACTGTAGGCAATGTTCCATTCAGCCACATTGAGTAATTAAAATCCCATTTTGTAAGTTTGTAAGAGGACAGCATGTTTAGTGGCCACCTAAATTAAGACCCTAATGTTTCTGTTCTCACAGTCTTGCACTTTTTACAGGTAATGTTATTGTGTTAACTCAGTTTCCTGCCTCATATGCTGGCTGCCTTTGGAGAGGAAATCAGATCCTGTGTAAGGAAGACCTATATTTTGAGCACTTTCCTCCAGCTTCCATCCCCCTTCAATGACATACATTATTCTGAATTTTTTTGAAAATTCGATTTAGGAGTACACACATTGGTATATCACTCAATTAGAACACATCTACAGAATATGTGCTCAATGGTGTTTATTCTGACAATATAGTTGAAAGTGGATAAATGTGCGGTCATGGTGTTTGAAATCATCAGAGTACTAGGCACAGCTGTGGTAGTACAGGTCCAGTATCCAGGGGCCAATGGAAAATGAGGCAATGACAGTGGAGAGTCAATAGGGTGTCTCAGTGGCACACAAGGGAGAGGGTCACTTCCTGGCAGTGGGATTAGCCTTGCCTTCATTTTGTGCAGGATGTCTGGCTCAACGACCATGTTTGCAGGGGGGTTCCTCGGCTACAGAGGCAGGGGTGCTAGTGGCCTGTGAATCCTGTGGAATGGCCTTCATTCCACTAACTGTAGCAGATTTTGAGGGCTGTACTGGACTCTGGCTAGTGGAAGGAGCCTTCTGGTGGGTGGAGGACTCATGGAAAATGGTGGGTAGTTTCTTCAGTATCCCTGCAATGGAGGCCATGGTGGCATTCAGTGCCTGCCACTGTTGCATGGCCTCCTGGTGGTATTCCCTGTACAGCCTCTGGTTCTCCTGAATGTGACAAGTATCTGGCCCATCTTGTCCTGGGATTGCTGGTGTGAACCCAGGACTTGGGAGATAGCCTCCTGGCTGGCCCCATCCCTTGGCCCACAGGTGCTTCCCACTGACCCTAGCCCCGTATCCACTCCCAGTGACACCAGGACCTTCATCTTCTTAGGTGTTAGGGGAAGACTCAGGTCCCTGTACTATTGGGCACACTGCTGACTGAGCTGTCCTTGGGACATAGGTTTGGGAACGTGGAGTTGGCTGAGATTTTGTGGCCACAGGTGTGGGGTCATCTGCAGTGGGCTAGGTGAGGCTGGCTGTGGGTGATTGATCAGATGTCCCAGATGGGCCAGGTATGTCATCTGGTTCCAGAAATCCTGAGTTGTACTCATCACCTGGGCCTTCTTGCTGTGGAGGACTGACAATTTCGATAATGTGATGCTGGATGACAGTTGCTGTTGCACCTGTGAATGGATCAGACAGTTGTTGGTATCAGGTTTATATGATTGCAGTCTGATGCCATGGTGCATGCTGCTGTTTAGGTGCTTCCCAGGGATGAAAATGACAGTTGCTACAGTCCAATTTTACATTGCTGGAGTATTTTGTTCACAAAGGTTTCAGCTTAGATGTGGGATTGTGTCTTTTGTGGTGCATTACTGTCATTACCATGTCATGGGTTGAAATTGACATCTCACGATTATGTAGCATATGCCTTGCTCATACATGTTGGTGTTCCAATGTTGAATGTGCACATTTTAGAATACTTTATTATGTAGTGCCGCATTGTGGGAGTAGTAGTCCATCCAGCTGAGCATGCTTTCCTTTAGCTTGGGGGGGTTGGTTGGGATGGTGTTAGTGGGGTGGCGTGTACGTGCAGAGGAAGGGTTTTAGCTGATTAGGGGGTTGAGGATCAGTGTAGGATGGGGTCTCATGCAGTACGGGTGTACAATGTGCCTGGGGAGTTTACATGACTTACCAGGCTCCAGTACTCAGGGTAATGCAGTCAGGCCCTCTGGATGCAGGATAGCCAAGACCTTCTCCTCCCATGCTGTGAAGTCCAGGGGAGGAGGTGGGGCCCACCACCAGTATTGTGGATGGCAATCTGGTGTTGTTACGCCATGGAACGCACGTTCCCATGTAGGTCATTCCACCGCTTCCTGATGTCCTCCCTTGTGCATGGATGATTTCCCACTGAGCTTCCCTTGTGCGTGGATGATTTCCCACTGGTGATCCTGCACCATAACTCCTTTTTCCTGGCTATGGATGTGTGCTGGACCTGTGCTCCGAACAACTGTGGCTCAACCTGACGATTTTATCTTCCATGACCCTCAACTCTTCTTTGGTGTTGCATGGGAGTTTTTGTGGGGACATGGTGTTTGTGTAGTGGTTGTTGCCAGTGGGTGGTGCAAAGGGTGGAGTGTTTTTTGGTTTATGGGATGTGTCGGGTAAGTGGTTGTGTGTGGTTATGTGTTGTGATTGTTTGCAGTGGTGATGTGTGTGTGTTGTAGATGGTGAGGTTGTGTTGTGTGTGCTGAGAGTGAAGTGTAGATGTATCTGTGGTATGTGGGTGCTAAGTGGTGGCTTCTTGGGTCCTCGCTGTCTGTGACATTGTGGTTTAAAAGGATTGTGGGATGTGTGGGTGTATTTTATAGTGGTGGATGGGAGTGTGTGTGGTGTGTGTTTGTGTATAAGGCGTGGGGTATTTGCACTTTCCAATGTGGGGTAGTGTTATAGTGGAGGTGCTGTTTTGATAATGGTGGCTCGCACCCCCAATGGTTTTCCGCTGTGCAAAGACCGGTGTGCTGATTTGTGAGTTGTGATTTGGAGGGGGAATGTTGTCAGCGTGGTGGTGTGGGTGCTGGGACTGCCTCTCTCCCACTGTCGTTCAGCCTGGCAGTGTTGGATTTGTGTCTGTTTTTTGGCAGTTTTGCATTTGTGACTCGTAATACTGCGGTCTAGTTTTTGGTGGCAGCCACCGCTGCGGTCTTATTAAAAGACATGACCACCTAAGTGTCTGGGAATTTTTTACACAAACAATCTCAAGGATACACTTAAAACCAACCTTGATAGTATAATCACTAGAATTACTTATATTACCCAGAAACGTCAGCCTATTTTTTTATCTTGGTGGGGATGTCTTGACACAATTAAATTACAATGATGATCCTTCCCATTACTAATTTTTCCCTTCAGATGTTACCAGTTAAGATCCCCAAGAAATGTTTTATCTCCTTGGATAAAATTAAATCTACATTCTTATAGAATGGGATTAAATCTTGCATATCATTTAATAGGCTCATTACCCAAAGTATTGGGTAGAATTAACTTTCCTGACTTCTATCTTTATCACAGGGCCTTTGGTATTAAGCAGATTCAATCTTTTATTTTTCATCCTGATGTTATCACGCCTAAGTTATTGTTTACATTAGAAACTTCCATGGTTTTCCCTTTTTCACATGAACAACTCATTTATCTCTCAACCTCCAAAGGTTTGGCTGTATCCACTTATATCACATTATTGTTCCCTGATAAAACCACTTCTCATTGCCAATATATTTTTAGCTCAGCTATTTCTTTACAATCCCATTTGGTATAATAAAATGCTTCTTTATACAAGAAAGCCTCTTTTGTAGAAGAGATGGATTACTGTATCTCAACATATAACAAAAGGTTCAATTGTCCCTTTCTCAATTCCTTCCAAATCATATAAACTACCATCCTCAATCATTACTCAATATGATATACCAACATCCTTCTTTCAGAAGCTCTCATCTTTCTCTCCAATCCCTCTAATATTACAGTTGTCAGGGGCCGGAACCAGCAAGATGGCAGGCTAGACGTGTTTTGTCAAGCTCAGGCCAGCCTTGTAAATAATCATAACTATCCTGCAACAAAATACTAACAACAGCAGCAAAACAGTACCTTGGGATGAAGCCCAGTACGTAGCCTGCTGGGACGATCCTCGACCAAAGCCCGGCGATGCCTGCATTAGGACGAGTGGGCCCCGGGGTGCAGCCGGCCATGGCACTCTGAGGGGAGGCTTGAATTGCAGCCTTCCCCTGGCCGGGAAGCAACAAGGCGGATCAGCATTGCCTACTCGGCTGGACCCAGTCGGGCTGAGGCTGCAGCCCAGTCTGGGTGCTGTGCTGCCTGGGCCCAAACATGGATGTGGACAGGCATGTGTGGTGATTGCCCCCCATGAAGGTGCTGTCGCAGAGCGAGGAGGTGGAGGGAAAGCTACTTAAAGGAGAGAGCTGACGGCAGTAAGAGGCAGCTGTGAGGAGTCTGCAAGCCGGAGGAATCCTTGGAACTGACGAGCAATGCATCCCTGCTGGTGAAGAGAGGTGGGAAGCAGAGATGGCTGAAACATCGTATGGTGCGGCCTACACCACAGTGAACAGCTGGCCAGCAGATGGAGAGCCAGGTGTGGAGAGAAGCTGATTGTTGCTCCCGGAGGTAACACAGATTGTGGATGGGGACAAGTAGGGGACGAGCTGGGTCCTGGCTGTGCACCCCTAATAAATTGTGCTGAGCCTGGAATACATTAAAATGGTGGCCCCGGTTTTCAACCTGTGCAGCATGAACTAAATGTGTGGACATCAAAAGAGGCCCCAAAACCATAGCACCAGCTGGGGAGTAGACAGAGAACAGTGAATACGCATGTGTGGTGCCATTGGCTGGGGGCAAGTGAGGGTACAACGCAACAGATCTTCACGGCTGCCTGACTGGTGTGCTAATTGGGTGGGACACCTGAACTGTGAGACTGGGGTGGACAAGGCTACCAGAGGCTACCTGGTGAATTATTAGAATTATTAGAAAGAACTGTGACACTCTATTGTACTGGTCCTGTCCCTGAGTAAAAGATGCTGGCATGCCTGGGAGACATGGGCAAAGACAAAGGAGGACAACAGTCCCAAGTCAATAAGATTGTTAACTATGTGGAAGTCCCCCATGACAAAGACAGGATGGGTACGAACAGCCTGGAAGACATTTGGGCACCATGGAGAGCCGTGACTCCCAAGAACCATCCATGTCTGATATTCTGAATGAAATCAAGGGCACACACACTGAACTGGTCATCAAAATTGACATTGTGGCATTGGATGTTACACTACTGCGGGCAGACCTACATAAAGTAGCGGACACAATCACAGAAGCAGGAGACACCATTGGAGTGCTTAACCGGGAGGTGGATGCCCTGAAAGACGCTGTCTCATCCCTCCAGAAGCTAACTGTGCATCCGGAGGAGTGGGCTGAGGAAGTGGAGGGTAGATCTCACCAGAATAATTTACGCTTCAGGAGTTTCCCAGAGTGGCAGAATGGCGCAACGTGCACCAATTTCGGGAACACTTGATTGTAGCAGTAGCCCCTCGGAGGAATGTTCCTCCTTCCACAATATTGAGCACGCCCACAGGGCCTTGATGCCTTCCCCTCACCCAGGGGCGCCATGCGTGCTGTTATTGTCTGTTTCTTCCACTACGGGGATCGCTACATGATCCTACAGTGGGTGCGGAATGATGAACAGCTACTCATCGATGGACACCAAATATTGGTGTTCCTGGACAATACCCAGAAGGTGCAGAACCTTAGGAAATCCTTTATGGACATCAAGAAAAAGATGCAAGATTAAAATTTACACTGCAGGTTGGTGTTCCTGGCAAAACTTAGAGTTATTCCTAACAATAAGTTAAATTTTTTTACGGACCCGCAGGAGGCGAGCGAATGGGTAGACATGGTGTCTACATGAGTGGGACACTGCCGGGTCCCGGGAACAGACAGACAGGAAGCTTGTGAGGGCCGCTTGCAAGGCGATGCACCCAGAAACTATTATAAAGCGAAGCCTCATCACTGGCTTTAACGGGCAGAATTACTGTGCAATTGGATGGCACTCTGGCGGCTGAAGGAGACAAATTGTATGGGCAAAGTGCACTTGAAGAACAGAAAACACATCCTGACTCAGATACAGATGCTACAGGGGATGGTCAGCCTTGACATTGCGGAATGAATGAACTGCCCATGTGGTCCTTGGGGAGGGGAGGGGAAAAACTGCCCTAATTGCATGCAGCTAAAACATGTAAAATATGAAATATAAAACAAAGCCAATAATGGGGAACCTACTTAGATTGAGGAAGGCTCCCAACAGAGGTAACAAAGAGATTCAAATGGTTTGCCTCAGGTAATACCACAGGACAGGCAGGTGTCATTCATGAGAAAGTGGTTTATTAGTCAGGGTGATATGGGATCCAGTCAAAGATTTCAATATTTTAGACCTGAGCTCTAACCCGGGTAGATGTGCTACAGTGCAGGCAGGCTTAGATCGAGAACATGTGTAAAGCATGTATTGGACATTACAAAAGAGGCCAAGTTAAAAGAAATACCACAGGATGGATAGGAAAAAGAATTTTCCTGTTAGAAAAACCCTGTTAAAATACTTCTGTGCATGGACATTACAAAAGAGGCCCAGTTAAAAGAACTACCATAGGATGGGTAGGAAAAAGAATTTTCCTGTTAGAAAAACCCTGTTAAAATCCCTCTGTGCCCTACAGCCTGTCTCCAATACACGTCTGGGCTGGGCTAGTTGACAGCTCCCTTGTGCATTCCACCCAGACACCCACAAACACAGGATGCTCAGTCAAACCTGCACACATCAACGCAGCTCCTGTGACTTCATCTTGCATGCCAAGGATTTCTCCGCATCGTCCCCAGGATGTCCAAATACCCCGAAACCCGAAGAGGATCCAAGTCTGCACACCAGAAATCGACGCAAAGCCCTTGTTGGGTGGAAAAGCATTGACACATCGTCTGTGTGCACCCGGATAAATTTCCACTTGTAATTATCAAATCTTGAATGTTTTGACCTTATTCTACTCAGATAAATATTCGATTTTTTCTAAACCTGTGTGGTGTATTTTTGTGGTGTTTATACGGTGTTATTGCATGATTTATTGCACAAATACTTTACACATTGCCTTCTGAGTTAAGCCTGACTGCTCAGTGCCAAGCTACCAGAGTGTGGGCACAGGATAATTTGGAATGTGTGTGATTTACCCTGACTAAAGTGAGGGTCCTTGCTTGGACAAGGGGTAATCTGACTGCCAACCAAAGACCCCATTTCTGACACAAGTTTATTAATCTAGCTCTCTTAATGGTGAAGAGGGCTATGATCACATATTGGAAGTCCCAACCCCTGCCCCAAATTTTGCCCATGGGGAACAGAGTTAGAATGCTGGGCAGTAGCTGAGAGTGTGGGACTGCACTAGAAAATACCCTATCAGTAAATACTGGAAGGAGCTTGTGCAGACTTTTAAAAATAATGGAAAAGATGACAAGCTGCTGCTTTGAACAATAACACTCATGATGCATCTCAAGTCCCACAGTAGAAGTGGATTCAGTTGTTTTCAGTCTGTCTGCAATCTTTGAAACCTATACATTAATGCGACAATCAGGAGCCACCTTTCACTCCTTTGCTAGTGGGCTGCTGGTCTGTGAAGTATAGATAATAGAAGTCAGGTTTTAATACCAATTGATGTTGTTTAGTACTCCTGTTGTTGCAGCTTTTTCCTGATTAATCAATGTAAGTGCTTAGGATACTATGTGACTACTGTCCTGAGTAATCACAGGAGTGTTGGGGGAGTTAGAGTAGATTCCCATTTGAGCTGTGAGACAAGAATACAATAGTAAGTTATGTAACCGCTCTTGCTCTGTATCTGATTAAAAATTCCCCAAAAAGATTTGCAAAAATACATAAATATTGCATGATGTTGAGAACACTTATGTGAGATATCAAGTACAGCATGAAAAATGGGAACTGGTGGTATTTTTTCACCTCAGCTCTACCTCAATCACTGCGTAGGCAAAATCATGATAATCTTTCACGTTTGGATCGGACTACGTGAAAGAAGGTTTTAATGTCAGAGGAATCCTAGCTAAGATATATGACAATTGTAATACAAGTACATATGGTTGTAATAAGGTTGCCTCCGCTGAGAATCATCATCATTGTTAAGAGTGACCAATGTAATTTGTTACAAGTAATTATCCAATAATTGATCCATGTATGTGTTGCCATAGGAGGCAACAACTCTCTATTGGTACTGCTGAAATACATTGAGATTTCACTATTACAATCATAATGCAGTGGAATCTTGATGATGAAAAGTTGATTTGTCTGCACTGAATGTTAAGGGTCATGTGTAAGGGTGATTCTATTACTAATGTTGCTTATCCTCAGAATCAGGGCGTACTGGTTTGATACAGGACATCTAATCCACAGCAGTTCAGCATATACAATCCCATCACACAACAGTTGCACATTAATGGTGTGCTTTCTTTCATGAATTCAGCACACTTGTTCCTGTCTATGTGAAGTTAGCAGTTGTATATTAGTGCAGTCAACTGACTTAAGGATGTCAGCGAATCCCACTGTGGCACAGGCATTTGATTTTCTGGCACCGGCGGTGTGAAAATCCAAGGGATTCTGTCTATTTTGCCCATTCACTCTCTGCAATGCGTCCATCACTTAGAAAAGTATTTAATGGAGGTTGGATGAAAAATGCAGGTCTAGTGTCTGTCATATGGTGCCTGTTGAATTCTAGGGAATGTCATTGTTTCCCTATTTTGAACTCCTGGTCCTCTGTAATGATGAAAATATATTTTGTATGATGCCAGTATCGAGCCTGTATATCATTTGGATCTGAAGCAAACTCATGTGTATGTGCTGGAACCATCACTGTCAATCTTGGCTCTGATTCTGTGTTGCTGTGCCATTTGAGATCATTGATTGGTGGTCTGGTTTCCAACCTCATGTTGCATGGATTATTGTAGTAGAAAATGCATCTGCTCTAGCGTGATATAGTGGCCTAACAGTGCTGCATCCATGATGGTGTACTGCAGAGTGGAAGAGTGAACTGCTGCAATCAACATGTGAGTGTTTCACTTGTCAAGAGATGTTTTGTAGATATGGCCCTGTGAGCAGGTTTGTGTGTTACTCTATTTTTTTCAGCTGAAACAGTGCATGCACTGTGGCTTTTGCATTGTTGTGTTGATATTTCTTTTTGTGTATTGTTTTGCAGCCATTTTTCATTCTTCATATTTTTGCTAACTTTAAACACTAACTTTTGACTAGAGGTGTGTTAAGGTAGTATATTTCACAGATTATCAATGATCTTTTTGATACTTGCAATTGGGTTGTTTTATATAACGTGTTATTTTTTCCATATGGTAAATTTTACAAAAGGTAAACATCATTTGCAATAAACAGTGCATGTGGACAACAGGCCCACAGTATTTAGCACATGTATCAAATATTGCATCCAGTATTTAACTAGGGTTCAGTGAGTCAGTAAATGCATGCACCCTTTACACTGACATGTAATATTTACCACTACCCATAACTCATAATAAGGGCCATTGTAGCATCCTTCCAGTCAAAATACAAATTTGCACTCCAATGAAATACATTTTTTTTCTCTTCATTCCATTTTGCATGCAATTTGGAACTGAAAGGTGCAACATGTCTACAAGTGTGAATGTTCTATGAAGATGTGGGTATATAAGTGTTTTCAATGTATGTGAGTGACTCAGATACATGTTATGTTTTAGTTGATAGGACGACAAAATGTCACTTTTTCTCTGACTTTGCACCATTCCATTACATGTGTTACGTCATGTTTTAAAACTGAATAAGCAGCCTTTTTTAATGTGCTTTTTCTAAACTGCATCCCACAGATGTGATTTGTATCTTATACTTACATATGAAATTTGGTTTACAACCCTGGTGTTTCCATCTAGCCAGATGTTATACCAACGATCTTGAATGGGTGCCCACAGTTTGTGCACAGTAAACCTTCGATCCCTTCTCTAGTACTGTTCTGACTTTTAGTCCTGCTCGAGCAAGGGAATATGAGCTGCATGGATTGCTACGTGAAAATAACAGTTTTGTTTGTCAAAGGACAATTATTATTTAGTTTGGCAAATTACAAAGACACAAGGGCTGCACTCCACACTACACTATCTTGTGACTTTGCCAACCTAAAAGAGTCATGCAAGTACGAAGCTTTTTGGGACCTAATCACGGCCCCAAGGGAAAGGAAACTGCACTTCCAGCTCCGCATTGGAACACTCCCATTAAGACTTCTCACCAGTAGCTGGTCACACAATGAATCAACCGTATGCCCATCTTGCAAAGCCCCTGTCGAGAATCTCCATCACGTCCTTTTTGCCTGCCCCGCGTACACCGCCCCCGTAGGAAATGGCTGGCCCCGGCATGCAGACTACTGGGAGTCCGCAGCTCTGCGCTAGCCCTGCGAATCCTCAGATCAGACACTAGGCCAACGCTAGTGATCGCCGTCGCCAAATTCCTTGGAGCTAGTTGGCTTGTTAGAGGGAAAACCCTTCTGGACAAAGACTCCAAATGAGACTGTCCCATCGTCCTGTGCAGCACATTTTATTCCATTTTTATTCCATTTTTATTCCACTTTTTTCCATTTTCTCTTATCTTTTACTCCCTTTTATCATTATATTTACCTGTAATTATCATTATGTGTATTTATTAGTATTTATTACTGCTTGCGCTTTTTTGGCCGCAATAAAGCTCCTTTGAATTGAATTGAATTGATTTAGTTTTTATTCTGGGAGCACTTTTAGGGCCAGATGTAGCAAAATTCTAAGTTGCGAGTTGCAATTTGCGAGTCCCAGCGACTCGCAAATTTCAACTCGCAATTTGGAATGCAGAAAGGTGTCTCAGACACCTTCTGCGAGTCACTATGGGGTCGCAAAGACCCACCTCATTAATATTAATGAGGTGGGTCGCAATTTGCGACCCCATAGCGATTCAGGGCACTCACGGGGATGGTGGTCTGCTGGAGACAGCAGACCACCATGTCCGT
Organism: Pleurodeles waltl; assembly: GCF_031143425.1. NCBI lineage: Eukaryota > Metazoa > Chordata > Amphibia > Caudata > Salamandridae > Pleurodeles > Pleurodeles waltl. The sequence continues at coordinate 464,139,339 of NC_090451.1, forward strand.
GACTGCTTTTAAAAAATGCAGTTTTTTTTTCAAAGTGCAACCCGTTTTCCTTAAAGGAAAACGAGCTGCACTTTGAAAAAAAAACGAAACCTTTAGTTTCGGTATTTTTCAGGGCAGGTAGTGGTCCATTGGACTACTGCCTGCCCTGAAAAATTATTTTTTTTCCCAGACAGAAAGGGGAAGGGGTCCCTTGGGGACCCCTTCCCGTTTGCACCTGGGTTACCATCCACTTCAAGTGGATGGTAACTGCGCTTTAATTTGAGACCGCAATCGCGGTCGCAAATGAAAATGCATAGCATTGCGAGACGCAAATAGGAAGGGAACACCCCTTCCTATTTGCGAGTCGGAAATGCATTTTGCGAGTTGCATCCGACTCGCAAAATGCATTTCTACATAGCAATGAGGCTTTAGCGACTCGCAAACGGCGATTTTCGCCGTTTGCGACTCGCTAAACCCTTGCTACATCTGGCCCTTAGTGTAATATTTTGCATCTTTCTGTTTTTATTTTCTTGTTGATATTATGTTCCTAATCATACAGCATTGAAATGCTCTTCGGATCATCAGACTGAGCAAAACATATGACTGTATTTGTTATTTGTTCGTATTGTGAGAAATTCGATTGTTGGCTAAAGGGGAGTGACCCCTGTTCAAGCATTGGGCACATTCCCTGCCAGGGGGAACCACAAAAGTAACTAAAATAACCTGTGCTTAACCCTTTAATAGATTGGCACAAAAACCTTAAAGCTTAAGTTAGAGGCAATGTGCAATGTATTTATGCTGCACACAAAAAGTTATGAAGTGAAAACACAACACAAGAAAATCGTCAATTTAGAGCAAAAGAACAATAGAGTAAATTGAAAAAGAATATTTGATTCCAAAACAGCAAAATTCAAATCTCTATGCCTGGAGTATGTCTTTTTAAAGTTTTTAAAAACTTAAAGTTCATAGGTAAAGCTAGCATCTAAAATATCAAAGTACCAACCACGTACATCTAGTCACAAGAGACTGGGTCAAAGTCGAAAAGTATGGCAGACAAGTCACATACAAGAATTGGAAGAAGCCCGGTCAGTGCTTAGCTTCCGACCTCGAAAATATATTGAAGAAAAAGTTCTGAGAAGGTAACATTCAATGGGGCTGGCTGCAGGCAGGGTCCAAGTAGGGAGCATTGTTGTTGGGGAGTCACTGGACGAAGTCGCAGTGAAAATGTCTTCATTCCTAAAGGCCACTTTTTTGGAAGTTAAAAATGTACTAGAAGAGGCAGAAGGCTGAGACCAAAAACGTTCCAGGCGGCAGGATACCTGTTGGAAAGTGGTTTAATAGTAGGTACAGGTAGGTACCTACAGCTAGTAATAACACCTCAATCACAAATAAGGTCTAGTCAAAGGCTCAATAAATGAATCCTTGCACAACCCTTGGTAGGTTAGCTGACAAGCATGCAGGCTTAACTTAGGAGACAGGTGTGTAATCAATTAAAAAGTAACAAAACAGTAAATAAGTACTACACATACACAATAAATATCCAACGCCATTTTTTTAAAATAGAAAATATTTTTATCTTCAAAATGACAACAATCTAATGCAGGGAACCAGAGTTACAAAATGTTAAAGAATAAATACAAAATGTGCTTGAATTAATATTTTCCGTTGGTGATCATTCAGGTGGCAAGTGACCCGCTGGAAAGACATTCAAACTCTTAAATTGACTCTATGCAAGAAATTCTTTCATCAGTGAATAAATATGTCTCCCTCATGTACTTGGCTTTATATTGAAAGTTAAACCATATCAAACCAAGGTAATGCAAACGTGAACAATATTAAACCAAAGTAAGGACATGCTACATTCAGGGTATTTAAAAGGGGTGACATACTGGATGAAAACTCAGATCTAAAAACATCAATTCAGACTAATTGTATAAGTGAGAGAATACCTAATTAAAAATAAAACCACAGGGTAACATATTCAACCAAATATATAGGAAACAGAGAACTTGCAGACTGAAAGTGAGGAACTGATGGATGGAGTAATGCTAAGCATTGTCTTGCAAAAATATAGTAACCAAATTAAACTGAAGGACCTAGATCAGTGGTTCCCAACCGCTGGGTAAATGTTGTAACAAATTACTGGACTTACAAGTAAATGAAATATGCCTATTGGATGTAAGTTAATTTTACAATGTTTAAAACAAAGAGCAGAAACACCTTAGAGCTGGTTAGCAGGGTTAGGGTGGACAGAGTCCTAGAGCCATAAAGAACAAATTCAGAAAAATAGGAGAGCTTGCAGTAAGGGCCAAATTCAACAATGACAAACAGCTGGTGTGACGTGGCTTGTAGAGAGAAACCTTAGGGCCTGATTTAGATTTAGGTGGATGGGTTACTGTCACAAAAGTGATGGATATCCATAAAAATGTTACGATTACCCTGGGACATAATGGGATCATAATACGGTGGACAAGATATCTGTCAAGTTTGTAATGGAGTAACCCCATGAATGTTAATTCACTAAACTGCAGGGGTAGTGAAGGTTACATCACACGCCATTTCACCTTTACTTTTACTCACACATGCATACCTACACTTACACACACATTTACACATACACACACTCACTCTCACTTAAACACACTCTTCACTGCAAGCACACACACAACATACATTTAAAATCTTGTTGTACTTACCTCAGCTGCGAGGAAGCGTCATATTCCAGCAGATTGTAATTAATTTGTTATTACACTAATAGTGAATAATAAAATATATTTTACCATTAGCGTAATATACAATTGACAGAAAACAAAGAAAGTGGAGCAGCCCTTGTGTTCCTTCCACTGATTTTGCCCCCTCTGAGGCCATGGGTGGCAAAGGCCAAGGGTCGCAAGGGGCAAGTGTGTTGCTGCTGGGACCCCTGGCGACCCCTAAATGACATCCATGAGTAAGCCCATCCACCAAACTCTAAATCTGGAACTTCTCCAATTCACAGGGCAGGCGCTTTCAAAGGGCTGGGAAAGAGAGCAGAGATAGGGGAGGCTCTTAGTAGCAGTGACAAATTACTGGAAAAGCCACAACATTTTCTTTTTATGTGGCTGGTGAGTAGTGAGCAGTTACTGTAAGTTTTAATTGGGAGGGGGATCTCATTGCTTCTTTCCTGTCAACAATATCTATCACATTCACAGAACTCGTATCGCTCTCTAAAAACAGCTGATCCGCGCATGATTTTTATGCAAATGTCACCCCTGGTAAGCTATGACATTTCTGATTTTCATTCACTGTAAACTGGAAAAGGAGCGTCTAATAGTGGCTTTCACTTTTTCGGCTGTGATCAAAATGGTAGCATGCACGGTGTCAGATCCAGCATACGAGAGTACACTTCCTTCATCAACAGTCTATAAAACGCACACGTTCACCTGTTTTTCAATTATCCAGGATTTAGCGGACGTTACAGCATGTTCTACAGCAGGGTACATTAGGTGAATGAGCATTTCAAGGAAAGAAGTGAAGACACGACTCTTTCCTCGGTAGCATGACCGCCACGGCTGTCGATACAATTACATTAGTGCCATGAAGCTACCTATCACAGATGCGTGGTTAATATACATAAGGGGCCGTATTTATACTCCGTTTGCGCCGAATTTGCGTCGTTTTTTTCGACGCAAATTCGACGCTAAACTAACGCCAACTAACGCCATATTTATACTATGGCGTTAGAGGCGAATAGCGCCAAAGTTCCCGGAATGTGCGTCATTTTTTAGCGTGAACCTCTTCCTTGCGTTAATGATATGCAAGGGAGGCGTTCCCGTCTAAAAAATGACTCCCAGGCCTTTACGTGGTATTTATACTCCCGGGCAAAAGAGACGCCCGGGAGTGGGCGTGGCTAAAAACGGCGCATTTGCGCCGCTTTTTAACGCCTGGGTCAGGCATGGCGTTAAGGGACAAGTGGGCTCAAAATGAGCCCAGAGTGCCCTCCCCTGCCCCCAGGGACCCCCCCTGCCACCCTTGCCCACCCCAGGAGGACACCCAAGGCTGGAGGGACCCACCCCAGGGACATTCAGGTAAGTATTTTTTTTTTTTTTTTTAATAATTTTTTTTGGCATAGGGGGGCCTGATTTGTGCCCCCCTACATGCCACTATGCCCAATGACCATGCCCAGGGGACAGAAGTCCCCTGGGCATGGCCATTGGGCAAGGGGGCATGACTCCTATCTTTACAATGATAGGAGTCATGTTGATGGGGGATGGGCGTCGAAAATAAATGGCGCAAGTCGGGTTACGACGATTTTTTCGACGTAACCTGACTTGCCCCATTTTAAGACGCCCATGCGCCATTTTCCCCCTACGCCGGCGCTGCCTGGTGTACGTGGTTTTTCTCGCGCACACCAGGCAGCGCCGGTCTGCTTGCGCCGGCTAACGCCATTCAATAAATACGGCGCCCGCATGGCGCTTCAGAATGGCGTTAGCCGGCGCAAAACTTTTTGACGCTAAACTGCGTTAGTGCAGTTTAGCGTCAAAAAGTATAAATATGGGCCAAGATCTCTGTCCTGATTGACGTTTTTCGAGGCTACCATAACCTAATTTGGATCCAAAATATATTGCTTCATTAGACTCTCTAGCGTGGCATTTTAGGATTAATATAATTTAGTGAGAAAGGAGCAAAGGATGGTCACTTTTTGCAATATTTCACAGTGTGAATGTCTGAGGCATTTAAACGACCACCTCGAGAACCTTTCGAGCAACACACTGGCGTGAAAATGTTTTTTTTCCTGTGGCATGTTTACTCATTATTCGCTTATACTGCAATCCGCTGCCCTTGAACCAAGGATATGAAATCACACTATACCATTAAGGGAGCAGAGAAAGTCATTTATTTTCACTGACCTGGCTGGTCAAGTGCACTGAAGGTCAGCGGCTTTGTTCTATGGAGCATCAAACATTGCCATCATACCTGCAATTACTGCGCAAAGGAGACCAGATAAGAAGAGAAAGCAGGGTGACTATTCTAAGGACTTTCCGGCTCACTCTTTGACAGAAACATCTTTTCAGCACGTATGTCTGTGACATGTCCAGTTACATGGTAGTCTTCTTTATTATAACACTGCTTCACTGTCATTATTGAAAAAGGAATTCAAATATTTGATTTATCTTCATTTTTGGTTTACATTTAACAGTGTACTTAGCTTAATAACGACCCTTTTTGAAAGCAGCAAATAAAATAGACTCAAATTATTAATATTATTGTCTTTTTTAACCTAAATATACTTACATTCCCATACTTAACCAGATAAAATGAATGTTCTGAGTTAAAGGGTTTATATTAACTTTTGAAACGTGCATATCTGGTAAGACAAAAGGAATGATTACCAGTGTGGCAGTCAAGTCCGACCCGTAGGTAAACCCCCTCCATCTTTTGAAGTTTAAAGTACATTCATATTAAAATGGTGCCAAAACGCACATTTACAAAGCAGACTACAATATAAGTAACACATATCCAGAACTCCAGAAGCTGAGATATGTGCTAAGCATTGTTTTGTAAATAGATGGATAGATAGATAGATAGATAGATAGATAGATAGATAGATAGATAGATAGATAGATAGATAGATAGATAGATAGATAGATAGATTGATTATGAAGGAGTCTGCAGAAACAAATCTAGGATGTGAATTGCAAAAATACATTTACAGCTTTATTTCTTGGCATGTGGAGATTTACAATTTTGCTTTTACATAATTCTTCGAATTACCCTTATTGACAAAACCTGTGAATGCAATTTGTTTGCCTACAGAGGCCTAAAGCAACCAGCCCATAATGTTCACTTGTACATCAAGGATTGAGAGTCGAACACCTAGATTGTAAGTGTAATATGATGCAAACATTTTTGGAGAAAAGCCTATGCTTGTGAAACAATATGAGTACAAATCTGAAGGATCACGCATTGTCATGCACATAATAGCATTGTGCTGTTCAAACATACATATCTAGGAATCAGTAGGGGGAGTTCAACTTGTGTAATTTGCTGCAGCATAATTACATGAAATTGCAGCACAAATATGGGTGATTACGCTGTGTTATATAAAGAGTGTAACCTAGGATTTAGTGCTATTTAAAAAAAAAATGCAAAATGCACCTATGCTTCCAAAATTGACCCGAAGATGCATTTTCCACTAAGAAAATAGCTCTAAAAGTGACAGAACAAAGACAGCAGCAGCCAGCAGCTCTTCATGCTCCCTCAGTTTAATCTTGCTGTGGTTCTGTGCAAGGATTTATGTACCACATCGCTCATAATATGCAAACAGGTATGATCGAGTAATTCGCTGTGATTTTGTATCAAAAGAGTAGCACACTATTACCAAAATAACTCTGATTACTCCAGTGTATTTAACATTTTGCTCACATCTAGAAATCAGTCACACCTGTGTACAATCAGACATACAAGAAACCAGTGATAAAATAATATGTAAATAGATTAACTTTTGAAAGCCTGGTTCTCTTCCCTTTCATAGGCACTGTCTTCCAGAGACACAAAGAGTAAAAGAGGGCAACGTTGATGTCGAAAAGAATCTTCAATGAAACAGGACCGTTCTGGGAATCAAAAGGAGCATTGGCACACTTTGTCAGACTAGCTCCATGCTGCATGTAGTGAGCGAGAGTGACCACTTCAAGAAGGGATCTAGGGAGAGAAAATGTCTCCCCAAAACCTTTTGAAAGAAATTGCAAATATGGTGTGTTCTATAACATATGTTTCATTATAGAACCTTGTCTAATCATTGAATGGATGGATGGAGACAGGAGGCATGGCTGCATTGCCTAAAGAATAAACTAATGGCAGATGGGTGAGGAGTGGGTGGGTGAATTAAAGAATGGATGAATTGATCTCACTGCACTGACCAGGGTTGGTGTTCTGGTTTTCATTTCAACTTGTGCATTAAAATAGCACCCTCCCCAACACTACCACCATCAAACCTTGTAAAACAGGCAGAGCCAAAATGTATTATACATAGTGCACTGATTTAGGGCCTGAAAAAATGTAAGCATTAAGCTTTGGTCTAAAACAGGAGACAACTAGAGATAACCCATTAGTGGTGTAGCGCTGTGTGAGTTAAGAAAGAAGGAACCCTCTGTGCTCCTGAAGGATTCCGTAGAACTGTGATGTAAGTGTAAGAATGTGGTAAAGCAAATGCAGGTTTAGAATGTTGAGTTTGCGGTGACTCGCAAACGAATAAAGACATGTAATGTACAACTTTGTGTGTGGCATAGATAGTGGCGGAACCTCCATTTGGGGAAGACGCTACAACTGGCAACAAGATAAGTAACCAGAAGATCGACATTGCTCTCCCAGAGAATTTGCCGTGGTCAAAGCAAATTGCTTGTGAGTGTCACGTCTGCCTCCGTCAAAGTGCAAAGTTGGCATGTGTGGTATGGTGTGTCCAAGGGCAGCTACAGCCAGTGTGAAGCATTTGAAGATAAAAAAGCTTCACTGAGAGGTTTACACATTGCTGGTCAAGACCCTGCTGGCAAGGTTTTAAAGAGATGTACAGTGATACTATGCAACATAAACAGGTACAGTGTATGGATAACGCTAAAAGAAGCTACAAACAGATATAGAAAAGAATCACTGAAACTACCATAGTCGAATGCAAGTACAATGCAAAAAAGCACTAGCTGACAGAGCAATTAATAATAAAGCAAACTTGTTACACTTACCAGAGCCTTGAAAAAAACAGCTCTACGGCCTCAACAGCAGACGAGGAGTCCCAGGAAGAAGCACTGAGATGTCCAATGCCTAAAGCAGCACACCACCAAAGTTATGGGAAGTGGCTTAGAACAAGTCCAGAAGTCTCCAGATAAGTGAAGGGCTCCAATGGAGAGCAAGAAAGAGGTTACAGTTACACAGACTGTCCAATATGACCTAGAGGTCAGTACATCACAAGGCCTTAGACATGGTACGGAGGAACCGGGTCCTAGTGGACAGCAAAAAAACACACCCAAGTGCGACTGCTACAACAAGGGCAGGGCATGCTCCCAAGGAAAACCGGGAAATGTAGTTTGCCTGCCTTTGGGCCATAGATTTGTGTAGAATCTCTAAATGACAGCCAAACTTTCTCAATATATTCTTACTGCAGCCAAGGGGCATTGGGTTCCCACCAGAAGAGAGAGAGACCGAGCTATGCATATTATGGTCCTCATTACAACATTGGCAGTAAATCCCGCTTACCGCCGTGCAGAAGACAACCAACACACCGCCGCGGCCGTGGAAATCCGCTACAGCTATTACAACCCACAGCTCAGAATCCGCCAAAATCTACACACCCACACAAGTTCGCCACACCAAAGGTCAGTGATAAACTGGCGATAACCAAACCTCCACCGTCACACCAACAGGAATACACCCACACTATCACGACCCACGAATCCACGCGGCGGTCTTTCAACCACGGTATTCCATTGGCGGTACACACCACTGCACTCAAAATAAACACACATTTACAAAACACTACCACATTGGACAATTCCAAATACACACACCTGATACACATACACACACCACTCCCACACACCCAATACAATAAAAAACACACACCCACATTACCCACAAACCCTTACAACCAAAGATTTTGAAGAAGCAGAGAGACAGCAAAGCAAAGACCACACCAGCATACAGAGGCATACAACACCATCACACATACACATCCACGCACAAAACACTACACACCCCTAAACATCATCCCACACATCACAACACAAACCACATCACACATCACCCACACCACCCCATGGCACTGCAAAGACACCCCAGGTTTTCTGAGGAGGAGCTCAGGGTCATGGTTGAGGAAATCATCCGGGTAGAGCAACAGCTATTCGCATCACAGGTGCAGCACACCACCATAGCTAGGAAGATGTAGCTATGGCGCAGAATCGTGGACAGGGTCAACGCAGTGGGACAGCACCCAAGAACACGGGATGACATCAGGAAGAGGTGGAACGACCTACGGGAGAAGGGGCGTTTCGTGGTCTCAAGACACCACATTGCGGTTCAGAGGACTGGCGGCGGACCCACACCTCCTCCCCCACAACTAACAACATGGGAGGAGCAGGTCTTGGCTATACTGCCTCCTGAGGGTCTCGCAGGAGTAGCTGGAGGAATGGACTCTGGCAAGTCAAATCTTTCACTACTTCATCCCCCACCCTACCTGCATGCTATCACATACCCCCACCCTCGCCCTCACCCCCATCACTCCAACTCCTCACATATGTCCCACTATCACAAACCAGACATCCCAACACCAAGCCCTGCATGTAACAACAATGCATGGACACCCATCACCAATGCATGTCCACTACACATACCCACACAGACCCCTAAACAATTAACACATAAGGTCCTACACAAGAATGTAAGCACTGGGGTACAGGGTCACGAACCCATTGCACACCATGGCACACACAGATGCAATAATCATGCCTTTACACCACTGTAGGACCCCTACCCAACGTCACCGGACAGGAGGTTCAAGACATGTCCACTCCCCCCACAGAAGAGGCCCACAGTGATGACAGCAGCTCTGTCCAACTGGATCTAGATGACCAGCCTGGCCCATCTGGGACCACGGGACAGTCGGTTCCCCTGACACAGTCACAGGCCACCACAGAGCCTCACCCCTCAGGAAACACCAGCACAGCACCCACTAAGCGGGCCCATACCTCTGTCCCCAGGACACGTCAAGCAGCAGTGTGTTCACCACTACAGGTAACCCAGGCTAACCCACCACCCCAAGAACAAAAGGGAGCTGGGGGCAGTGGCAGTGGGCACACGGTTCAGGGGACAGAGGCCCAGGAAAACCAGGGAACTGGGAGGTCTGCTGTGTGACGGGGGAGGACAGGCCCAGGGAACCCACTCTCCACGAGGCCTTCTCCAACATCATGGGAGTGTACCATTTTTCCCAAGAGATGATGGCAACTGTACTGGCCAAGTTTCAGGAGACCCAGCGGCTGCAGGAGGAAGAGTATTTGGGGTCAAATCCATCAATACCACCCTGGGCACCATTGGAGGGGTGCTGAAGGACATCGTGAACACCAGGAGGGACACTGTGGCACAACAAGCGGCCCCTGACACTAGCCTGGACGATGAACTGCCCACCACCTCCGCCGGCGCTAGTGGACAGGAGGCACCGCCACAGGACCACGACACCAGCACCCCACCCCCTGCTGATGGAGAACCACCCCACAAGCGGTCCCTGAGATCCAGGACAAAGACAGAGAACAATGCCAAGACCCCCCCAAGAAATGAGACCACCCTGAATGTCATCCTTCTGTCCCACTTTGTCACCCTGTCCATCCTTAGACTGCCCTAGCTCCACTTCCTATGCCCCTTTGGACAATGCACTTGTGAGACCAATAGACTGGACTCTGCCATGGACATTCCTCCACCATCAACCCTGACCATTTGACAACCCCCTCCACTATTTAGCACTTAAATAAACACCCTTGAGCCACAAAACAATCTGGAGTCAGTCTGTGCTTTCACAAATGTGTATTTGCAATAACTGCAGGAAACAGCAATGTCCATTCTATTGTCAACATACCTATGTCACACAGCTCTAGTCCATGAGGTAACATAGCAGAGGTCACACAGTGGTACCCACATCTGTGAAATCGAAAGGGAAAGTGACAAATTAGGGTCCATACACTGGGTGAAAGTGACAGACAGATGAGAGGTCGAACAATTTTATCAGATGGAGGAGGCAGTGATGTCTTCTTACCTGTGTCTCACTGGAAGTATTGTTGGATCACGGTGTTTCTGTTGTCTATGTCCTCTTCTTCTGCCTCCTCTTCTTCACTGTCCACAGGCTCCACAGCTGCCACAACACCTCCTTCATGACCATCCTCCTGCAGAAAAGGCACCTGTTGTTGCTAAGCCAAGTTGTGCAGCATACAGCAGGCCACAATGATCTGGCACACCTTCTTTGGTGAGTAGTAAAGGGAACCACCTGTCATATGGAGGCACCGGAACCTGGCCTTCAGGAGGCTTCAGGAGGCCGAAGGTCCTCTCTATAACCCTCCTAGTTCACCCATGTGCCTCATTGTAGCGTTCCTCTGCCCTTCTCCTGGGATTCCTCACTGGGGTCAGTAGCCATGACAGGTAGGGGTAGCTAGAGTCACCTGCAAATGTCGAGGGACAACTGTTAGACACACACTAACCCTTAGGGACAACCCCAGACCCAGACAACTATTCACACTGTATAGGGTCCTTGTCCTCACCTAATAGCCACACACGGTGCCTCTGGAGTTGCCCCATCACATAGGGGATGCTGCTATTCCTCAGAATGTAAGCGTCATGCACTGAGCCAGGAAACCCGGTTTCTGTACACCTGTTCACTCCTGTGGGGCGGTACCAAGGCAACATGTGTCCCATCAGTGGCACCTATGATGTTGGGGATATGTCCCAGGGCATAGAAGTCACCTTTCACTGTAGTCAAATCCTCCACCTGAGGGAAAGCAATGTAGCTGCGCATGTGTTTCAGCAGGGCAGACAACACTCTGGACAACACGTTTGAGAACATAGGCTGGGACATCCCTGATGCAATGGCCACTGTTGTTTGAAAAGACCCACTTGCCAGGAAATGGAGTACTGACAGGACCTGCACTAGAGGGGGGATTCCTGTGGGATGGCGGACATCAGGTCTGGCTCCAACTGGGAACACAGTTCCTGGATTGTGTCACGATCAAGTCTGTAGGTGACTATTACATGTCGCTCTTCCATTGTCGACAGGTCCACCAGCGGTCTGTACACTGGAGGATGCCGCCATCTCCTCACCTGCCCCAGCAGACGTGCTCTATGGATGAGAACAGCGATCAGAGGGTCAGCCAACACTGAGGTACAAAAAAAACAACTTTATTGCACACAATAGTGTGTATGCAAGGCCTAGATATGTGTTACACATTTAAAATTAATGCCATGTGGCCCCCTGAAATGGCGGCTGCCTGACCTGTAATGTGGGACAAGGGGATATGAGGTAACTGCGCTGGCGTTGAACACCGCCGCGGTAGGCGGACGAAGACCGCGGCGCAATCCTGCATGAGTTAATATTGGACCCTATGGGTCCCAGGAGCCAATGATGGTGTACACCGGCGGTGACGGTATGCACCGCCGCGGACGTGACTGCCATTTTCTCTCTGTTCACTCACTTGATACCTGATCTTCGCCAGCAAGTGCTGCTGTGACCTCAGTCTGGAAGCGACAATGGCTCAAGTGTCTGGGGAAAGGGCCCCTGCCTTCACATCGGAGGAGTTGGAGAAACTAGTGGATGGGGTCCTCCCCCAGTACACGCTACTCTACGGTCCTCCAGACAAACAGGTGAGTACACTGTGAGCATGCTTTATGGGCAATGCCTGTTTGGGGTGGTGTGGATGGGAGATGGGGGAGAATGAGGCATCCATGATTCGACGGTGAGTGTATGTGCGTCAGGGCAAGGGTGGGAATGTGGGCCAATGACTGTGACGGTCTGGACGGTTGATGTTTTACCTTTTCCCCTGTTCTATACCTGTAGGTCAGCGCCCACCAGAAGAAGGATATTTGGCATGCCATCGCCAAGGACGTCCGGGCCCTGGGGGTCCACCACAGACGGAGCACCCACTGCCGTAAAAGATGGGAGGACATTCACCACTGGAGCAAGAAGACGGCGGAGGCCCAGCTGGGGATGGCCTCCCAATGTGGGAGGGGTGCCCGTCGCACCATGACCCCCTTAATGTTCCGGATCCTGGCAAGGGGGTGAGTACAGTCACAGCCATCTGACTCTGCGTGCATTACAAGGTGTCTGGGTGGGGGAGTTGGGCAGTGGGTTCCCCTAGGCTAGGGCGAGCCTTGTAGGCAAGGACCGTTTGTGAGGCAGGCTACGTGGCACCCCAACCCCACCAGTAGTAAGAGCCATCTACACCTAGTCAGGCTCCTGTGACTTCCATGTGTGCAGCAATCAGGCATAGGCCATGTACCCCATGTCCCTGTGATAAATTAGGGAACTCTAAGTGCATGGCGTAGTGCAGAGGGCTGCTGTGTCTGTAGTGTCCGCCAACAGTAGCGGTGTTGCATGCACTGAACATGTCTTTCTACTTTCTTTCCCCCACCCTTTTTGTGGTCTCCCTGTTCTTGTGTGCATTAGCATCATCAGGCAGAGGAACTGTGCCACCAGAGCAGGAGGGAGCTGCATCCCCCATGGCCCTGGAGGGCGAGACTACTGAGTCAGAATTCACCAGTGGGACAGAGGGCAAGGGGATCTCCACCGCGGGGACTGGAGCAGAGACCAGCGACACCGACTCCTCCTCTGATGGGAGCTCCCTTTTGGTTGCAGGCCCCTCTGTGCCCCCTGCATCTACAGGTATAGCCGCCACCCTCCCTACCAGCACCGCCCTCCCAGCAGCCCCTCAGCGTGTGCCCCGTGGCCGCTCACCCAGGAGGGTGGGCATCTCCTTCGCCCCAGGCACCTCAGGCCCTGCCCCAGTGAGCCCTGCTGCCCTCACTGAGGAGGCCATTGACCTCCTCAGATCCCTCAATGTTGGGCAGTCTACCATTCTGAATGCCATCCAGGGTGTAGAGAGGCAGTTGCAACAGACAGATGCACACCTGGAGGGTATTCATTCTGGCCGAGCAGCCCAACAGCGAGCATTTCAGACTCTGGCCTCAGCACTGATGGCAGCCATTGTCCTTGTGTCCAGCCTCCCCCCTCCAACTTCCTCCACCCAGACCCAATCCCCAGTACCTCAGCCTATCCCAAGCACACCATCAGACCAGCTTGCACACACCTCAACACACAAGGGTAGCTCTGGCAAACATAAGCACCACACATCCCACAGGCACTCACACACGCATCATACCCATGCACACATACCAACATCCACTGCCTCCACTGTGTCCCCCTCCTCCACGTCTCCCTCCTCCCTCCCTGTCATGTCTCCACTCACACCTGCATGTACTACATCTTCATCCACTACCTCCATCACCAGCATGCCCATCACCACACACCGCTCACGTGCAGTCACCACCCCCACTACCATTCACACATCCTCTGTGTCCTCTACCAGTGTGTCTGTGAGCCCTCCTCCCAAATACACAAACGCAGTCACACACCCACCCAACAGCCATCCACCTCACGACAACCACTACCTCTTCCTCCAGTCCCAAACCCCCTCCATCTACCCGTCCCAGTGTGTCTAAAAAACTTTTCCTGTCAAACCTTGACCTCTTCCCTTCACCTCCCCCACCACTTCCGTCCCCTAGGGCCCGCCTTTCCAGGTCCCAATCCAGCACCTCAGCCACCACATCACCGGGCACAGTGGTGCCAGCAGTAACCGGCTTCTGGAGTGCGCCAAACAGCAGGGCTGCCAGTGTCCCAAGGAGCAAGGCCAAGGACATTCCCCCACCTCCAAAACAGAAGAAGTTGCCCACATCCCGCAGGGAGAAGGCCAGAACACCTGCCACCAAGGGCTCAGCCAAGACAACAGTTGGGAGTGGCAAGACAGCTGAGCCACCATCCAAGGTGGGGAAGGGCCTAAAAAAGAAAGGCAAGTCGCTGCCAACCTGCACGGCAGTCAAGACTGCCACCGGCACGCCACATGCACTGCCGCCAGCACCCAAGATACTGAGCCCTTCATCAGCACCGCAGACACTGTGCCCTTCAGCAGCACCAAGGTCAGTGAGCCCGCCACCAGCACCGCCGCTCATGACACCGCCGCTAGCACCGAGGTCAGTGAACCCCCCACCAGCACCGCCGCTCATGACACCGCCACCAGCACCGAGGTCAGTGAGCCCCCCACCAGCACCTCTACCCAATGACCGCCGCAAACACTGCCGCTTCTGAGCCCACCGTCAGTGGCCATGCCACATCCTGAGCCAGTGGCACCACCACAGACATGGCTGCCATCCCCAGTGGTCATTCGTACGAGGTTGGTGGTCAGTTCCAGGGGCCTGGGCAGCTTCCATGTTGCCCCACCGTCAGTGGAGTATCACATCCACTACCTCAGTCCTTGGCAGGATGAAGCACTCTGGGCAGAAAGCCCCCTCCAGAACCAGTGGAGTATCACATCCCCTACTTCAGTCCTTGGCAGGATAAAGCACTCTGGGCACAAAGCCCCCTCCAGAACCAGTGGAGAAAAGCATCCACTACCTCTGTCCTTGGCAGGATGAAGCACTCTGGCACAAAGCCCCCTCCAGAACCATTGGAGTATCACATCCACTACCTCTGTCCTTGGCAGGATGAAGCACTCTGGGCAGAAAGCCCCCTCCAGAACCAGTGGAGTATCACATCCACTACCTCTGTCCTTTGCAGGATGAAGCACTCTGGGCACAAAACCCCCTCCAGAACCAGTGGAGTATCACATCCACTACCTCAGTCCTTGGCAGGATTAAGCCCTCTGGGCAGAAAGCCCCCTCCAGAACCAGTGAAGAAAGGCATCCACTACCTCAGTCCTTGGCAGGATGAAGCACTTTGGGCACAAAGCCCCCTCCAGAACCTGTGGAGTATCACATCCACTACCTCAGTCCTTGGCAGGATGAAGCACTCTGGGCAGAAAGCCCCCTCCAGAACCAGTGGAGAAAGGCATCCACTACCTCAGTCCTTGGCAGGATGAAGTACTCTGGGCACAAAGCCCCCTCCAGAACCAGTGGAGAGATACATCCACTACCTCAGTCCTTGGCAGGATGAAGCACTCTGGGCACAAAGCCCCCTCTAGAACCAGTGGAGACTGTTATCCACCTGAGAGACTGTGGCTTTGCACTCCCCAGGATAAAGCAGTGGGCAAACCACCCACTGGAGAGACTTGAGAGACTGTGGCTTTGCACTCCCCAGGATACATCAATGGGCATGGAGCCCCCTCGTGGAGCTGGCGTCGTGCACTCATCCGGCTGAGGTGCGCCCACTTCCCTTCCCTCTGAGGTGCCTGTTTTATTTTGATCTGATGCCTCTGCAGTGTTCTCTCCGTTTGGATCGGGTATCTTTTGTGGGCCTCTCCCATGCATTTTGGGCCCAGTGGTCCCCGGACTATATAGGTGCAGTACATGGACTTGAATTCTTGGTGTACATT
The DNA here is from genome assembly GCF_031143425.1 of Pleurodeles waltl. Lineage (NCBI taxonomy): Eukaryota > Metazoa > Chordata > Amphibia > Caudata > Salamandridae > Pleurodeles > Pleurodeles waltl. The sequence goes on from NC_090451.1 coordinate 464,155,400, forward strand.
TTGTTAATAGTGTATATACATTTTTGAATAATGGATTTTTTTTTATTGCATTCGTTCAAATCATTTCCTTTTGTCCTCACGTTCTTCCAGGGGGGATTGTGGGGCAAATGTAACGTTTCAGCATGTATTTGTGTGTGTGTTGTGGGTGAGGGTGGGGGTGGGGGTGTTACGTGTGTGTGTCACTCTCTTTTTCCTCCCCCCTCCACTGTGTCGTAGGTGCAGTACTCACTGTGGTCGTTGCCGCTGTCGGTCGTGCTCCTGGAGGAGGAGCAGGAAGACAATCGCAGGGAAGATTTGAAGTTCCGGCTCCATGGCGTCCTGGTTCCTCGTGGGGTGTGTGGAGGTGAGAGTTTTCCCTTCCAAGTCCTGTTTCCGCCGTGTTTTTGTTTGCGTTGAATCCGCCCCGGAAAAGGTGGCGGATTGGACTGTCATAATGGTGTGGGCGGTACATTGTCTTCCGCCTGTCTGTTGGCGGTGACCGCCAAGCTGTTTGTTTGTACCGCTGTGGCGGGAGGTGTGTTAAAGTGGCTGTCTGTGTTGGCGGTTTCCGCCACGGTCGTGATTCCATTTTGTTTTCTGCCAGCCTGTTGGCGGTCTTACCGCCGCTTTACCACTGACCGCCAGGGTTGTAATGAGGGCCAAAGTCTCCTGAACGTTCAAAAAATCGGGGTGGTGGTTAAGGTAGGGGGGGGGATAATGTCTCTCTACCAAGGCTGAATTATTAAAAAGGTACATCTCCATGCTCCCCTCTAGAACCAAGCATTCCTTCTCCATGGGGTACATTCTTTTTTCAAGTCGACACGTTCTGTGTACTCATCACAACTACTGAGGACCGGGGTATCACTGCTGCAGCATCCAGGCCTTTCTGAAACTGCCATTCTCAATTACTCTATAACCCAGTTCAATGAAGTTGCAGTTGTAACAATACCATATCGAATATAGGGAGGTCACCCAGTCCATTTCTGCACACACAGTGACCGTGTGATATGGAAATCAAGTTTTTATACTCCCCCATGGGACTTCATCATTGAGCCAATGCAGGGCCCTTAAGCAAATCTTCATCTTTGATTCCTTAATACCATTATTTACATTAGTTCACCAGGTCACCTTTTGTCCTGATGAGACCCTAAAATCCTCCTTAAGGGTGGAAATCTCGTCCACAGCCAACAAGACAGACCTTGTTACTCCTCATCCCAAAAAGAGATTTGTCCTATGGATGTATTTGTTTAACTACCATATAGAGGCTGTCTTTGTGTATAATATATCAACACACAAATTACTGTAGAAACAACAGTGATTCTTTAATTGTCATGTCTTTTGAGGTGTTTTTTCACTTGGGGTGCACTTTTTTCATCATGGCGTCTTTTGTTACTGTCATAAATATTTTCTTATGCTTTGATGGTGATTCAGAGCATTAAACCTATATGTGTTTGGTATATCTTAGCACAGGCTGATAAACACTGTTCTTTGATTAATTCATTAGCAGAATTTCCTGCTGTATTTTACATTTTCTATTAGTGAATTTCACATGAATTTGTGCTCTTTCAGATTTTAAACCCAGGTTCATGTGAACATTTTGGGTCGCTCTTGTGCTTCATTATCCTGTCAGAGCTGAAGAGCATGGTGACGAGCGGCTGACATGGAGGCCGAAGGTGCCCAAAATGAGTCAGTAATGAACATGAAAAGCAAGCAGAAACACAAAGCTGAAGGACACAAGGTGATGTTTCCATGGAAAAAGAAGTTACTTTTCAGGTGTGGATTGTCGTTTCCACACAAAGGTAAATGTCCTGCAGTTGGACAAATTTGCAAAAGCTGTGTTTAGGAGAATTATTTAGTAATAGTTTGCAAGGTGAAGGAAAATTTAAGTGTGTCACGGCAAGAAGAGAAAATGACCACCCTAACATTCCAGAAGTGACGTTTGACGCACACCCACAAGGCCAAGCGGCAATACCAACTGAGACAAATCAGCACCAAATTAAGTCGATCGTCATCAAAATCATTGTCAAAATGTGCTTCAGTAGCAATATCAAGTGAAAGTGAAGAAGATGATTGTGCACTGTTAATGTGTACCTCAGAAAAATGTGCGCACGTGGGACTGGCCGCATGTGAAGGAAGATATGGGTCAAAGAAAAGTCGACATGAAAAAACACCAAAGCCATTCAAACATTGTCTGAAAATTACACTGAAAGTAAATGGTTGTTCAATACTTTTCATTATCGACAGTGGTGCATCAATAAACGTTATGCCTGCGGACTAATAGAATGAGCTATCTCCATTGTCACGACTGATGCAATCGAAAACTAAATTATATGCATGGGCTACATCAATGGGATTGAAAAGTCATTGTTCATTCGTAGCGACAATGAAACACAAGAAGACAAGGGTACTTCAAGGTACAGCATTAAGTGCCTGTTTACTCAGTTTCAGCAAAGCTGCTGATATGGGACTGATCTCAGTGAACCCTAACATGAATGCTCATCGAGAAATAGTAAGTCAGTTCCATTCTTTGTTTCATGGGTTAGGAAATCTTAAGACTATGAAAGCATAAAGCATAATTGCCTATTAATGAGGATGTCCGTCCTGTTGCACAAAGACACAGAAGGATTGCAGTTCATTAACAAGAAGCTGTTAAAAAGGAACCCAAAGAATTACTTAAGCAAGATATCACTGAGCGTTCCACTGGTCCAACACTATGGGTTTCTCCCATAGTGGTAGTACCCAAAAAGATCAGTGAAGGAGCTGTATGCATCTGTGTGGATATACGTCAAGCGAACAAGTCAATTGAAAGAGAATGATATCCAGGACCACACATTGCTAACATGATAACACAATTGAATGGTGCAAAAGTCTTCTCTTGCCTTGATTTAAGTAAAGGATATCATCAGTCAGAACTCAAAGAAAATTGCAGGTATATTTATAACCTCTTCTACACTTACTGGTTTGTTTCAATAAAAATGACTAATGGCCTGGTTTAGATCTTGGTGGAATGGGTCCGTCATCATTTTGCCATCAGATAATCTGTCCACGGACTAGGCTGTCCACACTCTTTATTTAGATGCTGGTGAGCCCATAGATGAAAGTCCACCAGCATACTGACGTCATGAAAGCATTTTGGACCTATGTTGATGAAATCATAGGTAAAAACAGCTGGCAGTAGGACAACAGCCAGTTTTTCCACCGGGCCAATCACGATGTGCCTTCCTGCTGATGTAACTGTGGTGGATTGGAGGGGATATATACTCAAAAGTTACATTTTCCATAGACCCGATCGTACAAGTAATGCCTTTGCTGCTTATACTGGACCATGACACAAATCACCCTGTCGTCACGGGAATCGAAGGAGTCTTTTTTTAACTATTACCATCAGAATTGTCTGTATACCTTAGCTCAGGACTCATGCATTTTAATAACTACATAAAATGAATATTATAATAATGTCCAACGCATATGTGTGTAATGTGGTAGTTTAAGATATTTAAAGAAACACACCAGTATATTTTTTAATTTTACCAATTTTGTCAAAACTGCCTTCGTGCTAATGGATGCCTACGCAAAATGTCTCATTAATCCCAAATACAAAATGTGTTGATGCAAGTGCATCTAATCATTGTCCTTAAACTTTCATATCAGATACATATGCATTGCACATTATTTTAACAGCATAATTCAAATAAAATGTAATAATTGCACTAGACAATGCAACAATTGGGTTTTCAAGAAATGTACATGCAATGCTGCGTCTAAACTTAAAACATTTTGTATATTTATTAATGTCACATTTCCCCTTGTCTAGTGCATTTTCTGTATACCATTAAATTACATTTCACTAAATTTTTTATGTGCAAAGCATATTTGTTTATTTGTAACAATTTTCATTTTTAAATAGCACACCTATAGCCACATGTAAAAATTAATTACATTTTTTTAATGGTCGTGCAAGTGTCCATTATCATAATAATCCTTCCAAAATTCACATGTCCATAACAAATGTTCATCACTAATATGTTTACTATACAATTAAGACAAAAATAAAAACCTGTTTTGGTCACTGTCATAAATGGAATTTAGTTCATGTTACTCATATTTTCATAAATACCATTGTCATCAAACAATTACTTTTGTTTACTAAATAATGCCAGGACAAAATTTGTGAAAATAAAAATATTTATTTTTTAATTAGATCCTTCTCTCAATGTCATGTTTCATTAAGAAATCACAAAAAAGAAAACACATTATTCACTGCATCAATCTTTGGGTTTTGTCTAAGAACTTGCCTCCTAATTGCATTTACAAGGGACAACCTCCCCAGGAAGGGCAGCTACTGGGCACAAAGCAGGCAACTCAAGAATCCTTCTTGGGAGGGGTGCATTTGAGCTATACAGGGTTCAGGACAGTTAATAAGTGAAAACAGGGGAAGGAAAAGGGTCAGAAGGGGTGGGAGAGGAGTGGAGTGGATTTGGGACATACAGGGAGCTGGATTGGTGATGTGTGTGTGTCTGTCTGTCTTTTTTGCAGGTGGATGTGGGTCTGGTGTATGTGGTATATGTTTGGGTGTGTGTTTCTTGGAAGATGTGTGGTGTTCAGGTGAGTGTGTGCATTTGTGTTCAGTGGGTGCTGTTGTGGGTGTGGTTTTCTGTGAATGTGTATGATTGGATGAGTGTAGTTAGTGTGGTTGTGGTGTATGTCTAAATGTGTTATAGATGCATGTGTGTCTGGTGTATGTTTGGATGTGTGTGGTTTTTTATTCAGGTGATTGTGAGTTTGTGGATTTGGTGGGTTTTGTTTTGCATGCTGGTGTGCACGTGTGTGATTGTGTTTATTTGGATGAGTGTGCTGTTGCAGTGGATGTTGTGGATGTCATGCTTGTGAGTGTGCTGGTACTTGTGGGTCTGCTTGTCATTGTGGTAATTGTGAGTGTGCTGGTGGTTGTTTGTGTGATAGTGGTTGGGGAGCTTGTGTCTTTGGTGGTAGGTTTTCTGGTTGTGGCTGTGGTGGTGTGTGTTGTGGTTTGGGTGGTGGGTGTTGTGGCTGTGGTGGTTGGTGTGGTAACTGTGGGGGCGATGTGAGTAGTATTTGTATGTTGGATGAGAGTATGTTTGTGTTTCTTGGTGTATTTGTGTTTATATATGGGTGTGGGTGTGCTGCTTGTGTCTTTTGGAGTGAATGTGTGCAAAGAAGAGAGTGTGCTTGGGGTGGAAGTTAGCATTTGGGATGAGGAAGAGACTGCAGTAGGAGCACAAGGTTAGGCCGGTTGGGGGGGCTGCAGTCACTACAGAGGCTATTTTTGCAAGCAATCTCTGCATGCCAGACATTAAACTATGAATGGCATACAGGAATGAAACCACCTGTTGCATTTGAGAACTGAGATCCTGGATGCCATTCACAACTGCTTTCTGGCTTACAGAGATGCTGTGAAAGATGTCAATAGCCTCTTCACTGAGTGTAGCTGGAGGGGGGGGGGGGGCAGGGGGAGGTACCTGCAGCAAAGGAGACCAGAGTTCTTTTAGGGGGTGGGTTTGGCCAACTGGGGAACAAGAGGAAGGGTGGAGATGGGAAACTGGGTTTTGGACAATAATGAAGATGGAACAGTTCCTGTAGGGTCCACCACTACTAGGGACTGATCGATTGTGGAGGTGTCTGAAGAAGATGTTGAGCTGGTGGTCTCAGTGCCAATTCCCCTCACCCTCCATGCCACTGTGTCTATCAGTGTCCAATGTTTTTCCATCCAACACACAGTGATCAGCTGCTTCCCATCCTTGGTGGCCAGTGTCTCCTTTGTCTTGTCCTGAAGATGCTGGAAATACACTTACAACATTTTTATTATATCTGTTCATATAAAAATGATCACAATGTTCTTTAACAAAACATTTCCTAATTTTAATATTTCGCCTGCTTCAAGGCTATATAACTTAGGTACACTTTACCATTATCACATGCAGCTAGGGAAAATATTATGGACACATTTGCTCACAGTTTTGTTGATTACCATCATTACTTACATTTCATGTTATGTCATTTCTACTAAACACTTCAAGTTTCTTATGTAATTGTTTAACACCTCCTAATGTTACAGAGTGGTTGTTTTGAATAGTGAACTAATGTCACAAAAATAACTTTTAGGGAACCTTTGGACCATGTACATTGTCCATCTGCAAAAGTCCTTTTCAATAACTCATTTGCTTCAAAATGGATTTGTCATCTGGACATAACAAAGGGCACAAAAATGTTGTTTTAGGTATGTGTTACTCTGTCCCCAATGTGTACACATTCCAGTCTATTTCAACTAAAAATGTTTGCCTACTAAATTCATGTTTGTTGAAACAGACTGATCATTATGCACATTTGTGAAGATGTGAAGAAGTAAGGCTGCATGCCAATCTGCAACTGTTAACATGTATTGACTTTACTTTTGCAGTTAAAACATATTTATTACATGTTTTTGCTAAGGCGTGTTGCCATTGTTCTCATGTTCCTAGTCATTTTGAATTACATGTTAAATATCGTTTGGTCATTTTACCACTCACAAATGTGTAAATTGTAACATTCACTATATCATAAGTACATTGTATGGTATGTCACCTGTAATAGAGCCAACATAACCTCCTCACAACTGTGATGGAGCATCACACCTGACAGAATCATGAATTGTGGCTTGTTTGGTACCAAAATGTCCCTTATAACATAGACAAATTCAGGGTACCCCTTCTTTCTTAGGCAGGCATGTGACTGCTCAAAACAGTGATTTGGTAGTGATATGGAAACTAGTGGCAACATTTTTCACAAATCAATACACAAAATACATCATACACCTTTAGCAAAACTTACACCTTCCAGAACTCTTCTTGTGCATTGGATGTGTGTGAACCTTTATGGTGATGCCATAAACTATTGCTGTAACAAATAAAAGTTAACTAACAATAAGAACTCCAAAAATAGCTTACCACATTGATTCTGCTAGTGGGCTCTCATTGGCTCATCAATGTCAGGATAGACCACCACAAGTATGCATGCAATTAGGGTGGTCAGAGTGTGGTGCACACGCTTCCCAGAGTGTGGGGCACAGGCTGCCCACATTGGGAGCACTGGCCAAGCAAGACTTCAGATGACTTTCGGGACCAGCATCATAGGTCCTCCCACCTCTTTTGGCACTGAATGTTTTGCTGCTTGTTGACGCACAGGGTCCTCACCTTCTTGGCGATAAGCTTCCATGTGGCCTGTTTCTGATTGGCCTTGAGTGGTACGGATATACAAAAAGAAAGAAAAAAATGTTTTAGGAGGTTTTGTTTGTTTGGATTACTATAACACGATTTTGAAAAAACGATCACAAGCATTTCTAAAACGTTAGTAGAGATTATTTTCTAAATTGTATTATTTTCTTGAAAATACTAATTTGTAGTGACCTGTTGGGTATCCCTATAACTTTTCATGGCCTCATTTTATAAATCCAGGCCACTAGCATCATCTAGGCCAGCATTTCCTGTAGTGAGGAATACTTCCGAACAGTATAAATCTTTGTGAGCTACTGAATGCTAAAGAACTTGCACATTGTTAGCACACATCCCCACACCCAGCTTCATTGGGTTAATGCCTAATGTTTTTAGAGTCAGATACTATAGTTAGAACTATATACTATGACCAAGGGCAGTATGGAAGGGCTGCCATGTATGTCAGTGAGAGCACAATTTTGGTAATGTATGAACATGTGTGTGGAGGAATGGGATATATTTGTATGGGTGACTGAGAGTCTGTGTCATATGTACTTGCAGCACAGGACATACATTTCCCTTACATGTGGCACCACAACATGTTTAATAAACACAGCTACTCATTATTCTGAAAATGGGATAAATTTAAAGTGTAAAATAATATTCAGAGAAGTTCATAAATTGATTATTTTTCCTGCTTTTTACATTTTTCTCAATTCGACGTATAGATGTAATCTTCACTTATAACTATGACACCAGTGCCTAATAGCCGCTGGAAGTGAGGGGCATGTGATTGATAAATGGAACATTTTGAGTTGTGATTCAATTGAAATGAAAAGTCACCTTATTCATCCAGGTAACTTTTCAGTTAATTTTACAGACATTTAAAAACATTGTTAAATATTATTTAGTCACAGACATATTATTCGGTTGGCTTCACTCCAATTACAAGACTTCACTCAGGAACTAAAAGGAGCAATTTAGCCTGTGTTTAAAAAAACACGTTAGTTAGAAATACATTTTGCATGTAAACCTGTACCTGTTCCTCTGGGTTCCAATACAGCAGGTTGTAAAGGGGCAGGACCTCCACGGTCAGCAGTTCCAACTCTTCTGCTGAAAAGTTAGGGATCCATCACTTGCTTTGCCAGGCCTCCTGGCTCTCAGAGGTTGGTAACAGCAGCAAAAGTGGAGGAGGTGTTGTTGGCTGCAGTGTTAGGAGGCAAGTTAGCTTTTTTCATAACATCACCTTACATGTACGCAAGAAATGCGATCATCAACGAAGATGGACACAGCCATTGGCTTTAATACTTTGCTATCACACACATTAGCCTATGGCTGTGTCCATGGAAGTCACATTACATGGTCAACTTCTGCTGACATCCGTAGAATTCCAAATGTACCGAGGGCAAGGTCAGTTGGCCGTCATTTTAGAATGTGAACCAGTATATTTTTAAATGTTAAGTGTGTCACCACCACTCAAAGTGATGATGACAGTGATAGTTTGTTTACATATGCAAAATACATACATTGTTGTTTTTTTTCTTTTTATTTGAAACAGTTTAATGTAATGTGTTACTGTATTTAAATGGTATAGTGACATGACTTATTTAATACTTCCTTTGAAGGAATTTTAGAAACAAAATCAGTAAAATAATGTGTAGATAATACATTTAAAATGTATTATTTACAAATTATTGAAAAAAATATTAGACACATAAATAAATAGCTATCTTAAGTTACAACATCACTAAAAATTGTTTGTGCATATATGTCACAAAAAATATGAAATTTTACAAAGACATGAGATGTGTGTTGATTATCAAAGATATGTTAGCCCATTTAAAGTGATATGAACCCAGGGAGAGGTAGAAGCAGACAGCCTCAATTGTTTAGACCATTTCCAGACCTTAGGCCAACTATTCTTAATTTATGTCATTAGCTGGAGGCATATGCCTTGCAATAGGAATCCAACTTCAATAACACCGATAGAGAAAATCATAGCAGTTCTCCATTTTGTGGCCAACAGATCTTTCCAATACACTCTGACAGTATCTGGTGGCATGTCACAACCAACTTTCAGTGGTGTGCTACAAGTAGTTCTATTATAAATGATGAGACAAATCAACAGCTTCATCCAGTTTCCATGAAATTAGGATTTTGTCAATGTGAAGGGAGAATGTTATTCTTTGGTTGGCATTTCACTTGTGTGGAGCAATTGATGGCACATATATTGCCTTAGTACAATGACAGAGAACAGGTCTACCACAATCGGAAGAACTTCCATTCAATCAATGTGCGAGTTGTCTGCTTACTTGATTTGAACGTTCCAAGCGTATGCGCCCATTTTCCATTATCAATACATGATATTCCTTTGTACTACAGAGCAGCAGCATACCCCTGCAAATGACACAACTTGGACCTGAGAGGGCCTGGCTTGTTGGTAAGTACAATCTGTCATTATAATTATTTGGTTAATTTCTAATTTGAGAATGCACAATAGAATTAGAAATCTTTGCTCAATATATTTATTATTTCATATATGAGGCTCAGCTTGTCATAACTGACCATGGTTTTTAGCACTTATGAGGAATCCAACAACGCCAGGGGAAGTCTGCTTCAATGAGGCCCTAGAAGAACAGGGCCAGTGGAGCAGGCTTTTGGGCTCTTAAAGGCCAGATTTCACAGTCTGGATAAGGCTGGTGGAGCACTCCTCTACTCACCTGATAAAGTGTGCAAAATCACCATGGCCTGCTGCATGTTGCACAACATAGCCCTAAGACGGAACGTCCCATACATTGCTGAGGATGGAGACCATGTTGAGCCATGCCGTGAAAGGATGTTGAAATGCCAAATGAAGATGATAGCCGTGAAGAGGAAGGAAATGACATATGTCAAGATGTTATTGGCAGCATCTTCACAAGTGTTAGTACATCTTTACATAACTTTACATTCAATGTCCAAAGAACCTGTAATAAAGCATAACAGTCTGTGCTGGACATTTTTGTTTAGAAATGGGTAGTTAAAAAAAATTACAGGGCAAAAATAATTGTTGATCACATTTCTGACAAACAGAAAACTGTGTTCATTTGCATTGTGTATCCTAGATTCTTCTAAGTAAATGTTCCCTCATTATTTGTCATTTGTATTTTCTATTCTGTCATGTAAATTCATCATTTTTGTCTTTTTTTCTGTTTTAGAACCCTTTACAATGTCATCTTCATTTGGATATACCAAAGTTGTGACATTTGCTGTTTTATCTTGTTGTTGCAAACTACAAGGGGAGCATGGGATGATCCTGTGAAAAACACACATATTTTAGATGTGCATATCTTGTTCAAAGACAATTTGCACTGTGAATAAATAGAAGTTTTTGAGATTTCATGAGACTTGTTTTCTGTTGAATGTTGTCACCAAGGCAATATATGCTGCTTAACTTTCTGTGACCACATGTATAAGTTGAACCAGAGCATACTCATCTCCCTTCATATTTGCAAAGTCTCATTTTGTGTTAAGTTTATGAAACTGCTGATGTGTCTCAACATTGTAGAAATACGTTTTTGTAGTCCACTACTTAAAGCTGGTTTTATCATGCCACTAGATACTGCCGCAGTGTACTTGAAGGATCCTATGGTCACCAAAGTGTAAACTATCATGATTTTGACCATTGGTGTTATTTGTGTGGGATTCCTATTGTGAGGCAGGAGGGCTGGCTCCAGCTGATGACATGAATCAATTATAGTTAGCATACTGAATCTAATTTTTATGATTATATCCCATTCTTCCATGGTGTCTAGGTCTGGAACTGTAAAAACGGCACAGACTATTTTAGTTATGCATTGGTTGTAACATTTTTGACAAGCCTTTCTTACTTACAAATGTATGAAATGAATACATTAAGATATTTTGTGTTTGTAATATTTTTTACTTTTTGTAAATGGGTGAAACATTACCTAAATGTTTCATGCTTTTTGGGTAAAAATCTTCTTTATTATTTGCATTGTAAAAATAATGATGAAAGGTAGAAATAAAAAAGTGAATACAAAAATAAATATAACCCCAGTCTTTGACTTTGTGGTTGTAGAATTTATTTTACAAACACAAATAAACTGATACAGGGTGGAAACAAAATAACAAAGAAAAAAACTCAAACATACCGTCAATCAAGAATGAAACTTTTATTTTGAAGGCAAAATTGTTTGAAGTCCAATGTAGAAAATCCAACTGGCCTCAAAAAGGTAAATGTCTTCAGAATGTAGTCCAGAGAGTGATTGTTAGTCACACACTGGAGGAAAATAGGTTCTTTGTCTCTTGCTGGTGGAAGTTATGCCCTGCTTGTCTGGTGGTCCCGATGAATGACCCCTCCAGACAGGGGATCCACAGTTCCAGGGACGTAGATGGTTGTAGGTGTTTCTGAGTGTGCCAGGGCCTCTATTTCTGTGGCTGAGGCAGGTGTAGTGGGCCCAGGTGAAATATGGTCACAGAAAGGGATAGCTGTTGCTTGGCTGGCCCTGTACATATGGTGGGTGATAAATGCCAAACAGTACCCCAGACGGGAGCTTAAATTTGAGTTTAGAGTTTACATTTCTACATTGTGCTCCCTCTGCAACTGCTTAATGTCCCGGAGTTCTGCAAGGACCTTGGACATCACGTCTTGAGAAAGATGTAGGGATCTCAATACTTAGTCAATGGTGGCCTGGGTGACAGTGAACCCAGTAGCCTCACTTTTCTGGACCACCGATTCCCATCCACATTCCCTATCCCCACTAACCGGTGCCCTTTGACCCCTTGCACCCAACTGGAGGTGGTGGTGCTGGCTCAAAAGCAGCCAGGAATAGAGGGCACAAGATTGGGTGATGTTCCTTTGGACACATGAAGTGGATGTGTCCTTTGACAAAGGTTGTGTTAAAGCTGGGATGGGGGGAATAGGTGTGGGTCGAGTGAGACTTAATGTAGCTGTCTGCCCATACAGACCAGATGGACCAAGCTGCTCCTCAACATCCAGCCTTGCAAGAATGGAGTCCTCAGTAAAAGCATGATCCTTGTCTGGAGTGGAGGTATTCTCAGTCGCAGATGGCTGTCCACGTACTCTGGGTGTTGGACCTAATATGAATTAGAACACAAATTGTAAAAGGCTGGATTATGCATCAAATGTGTTTTGTACTATAAATGAAGCAACAGAAAAAAAGAAAATAGTATCAAGAGTATGATTAGACCTTTCAGTGTTTTTTGGAATTTACCCAAACATTAAAAATCACACTCATGCAAACTACCAAAAGGCATGTGAAGAGATGTTCTGAAAACAAAATGATAACTTATGAAGTGTATATCAAATTTACCACACATTCAACCTAACTCAGTAGAGAGAAGATATGAGAAGTAAACCAATCCAAGGCCTAGCAGGCTAAAAATTAGAGTAGTATACAACTTAGTAGGATTAATGGCATTGGTCAAGATATGAACTTTACTAAGTAAATGTATTTTCATCACAACTTACAATCTGCATAAAACATAACATGAAAAACATACTTTGATTTGTGAAAATAATTACATCACTTCAATGAAATAACAAGAAAGTGACAACAAACAGAATTACATTAAATAATGTAGTTTGTATTCATTGCATAATATGTGCATCTATGGAAAAAAGAGAGAATTAGCAACATCACGTTAAAAACGTATTTTCCAGATACAAGTTCGAGTTTTAAGTGTATTAAATGATTTGGAACTCTAAAGAGGTCCACATTATAAACAATAACACACAATACACCACAGAAGCATAACATTCAGAAATATTTACATGCACAATACAATATTTTAAAAAACTACTAGATCATTTAGTCACAATATTATAAATTTAAAATGCTTTAAAAAAGTTACAAACGTGATTGTAAAACATGTTATTAGGGAGATTATTCAATAAATGAAGCCCTTTCCCTGACATTTTTCAATTGAATTTCAGAAAGAGTGGTTTTCACCATTTTCTACACAGTATGAGCAGAGCTGGACAAACAAATAGAACATGTTTTACGTCCTGAAAATCTAATTGACAAAAGTCACATACATTGGAAGTGCTTTACCATTTTGAGGTTAAAATCTTTAATGGTAACATATCTAATCATACTGATAAGAACAGGCGCCTCGCCCTGAGGGAAAAGCTCCACCCTAGATAAGGTTGGGCTCTTTTAATCTCAACAGAATTGGCCAACTCTTCATAGCTTTTCTTTTGGTTGCATAGATTTAAATCCAACAGACTTTTGCTAATGGAAGCATGTTTGAAACAAATTCTCAGTTGTGCAGGCAATAAACTATATAATACACTTAAGTCTAACTCCTGGTGCTCTAAAGCAGACTTTAGGTATCTAAAAAACAATGATTTCTCTCATTGTTATAAAAATCTCTTTATAAATAAGATGCCTTAATGACGATACCCAACTTTGTGTCAAAAAATAGACCCAACTGATAACCCCAACGAAGGCTTGTTCAAAGGAGCTCTTATTTCCACTATGGTGTAAGGGTGCCTGTGTTGGTTCTGCTAGCTAAATTTAGCACCAGCAAAGGGGGAAACACAGGGGTGCACCGTATTTCAGTAAATACGGCACATACATATGTTTCTAAAGTGGTACTGCAAATTTTGGTACAGCCACTTTTTAGTAAATTTGGCTCTATATCCATAACATAAAAATCGTGGGTACACTAGTTTCTTGCATTCAGATCAACTCAGCTTTTAAACTGTACAAAAACTTCAGCTTTTCTGGAGAGCTCAGTATACCCACTACATTCCAAGAGACCATTCTTAAATGTTTAGCTAGTGATTCGTATTTGGAACTTGGCCCCAGAGCCTGGGTAAAATTTAAGGCTCCAGCCACCCAACTCCACTTTATATGCTCATCCTCCGTAGCAGAGATAAACTGAACTTTCGGGCCAGAAAATCTTACTAGTCTCCCTCCTTTTGACATAGAAATGTTCAAGCATTTAAGATTACTGGTAGATAAATTGAATAAATGCTGCAAATATTTGTTGTGCAGAACCTGTTTTGAATGGACAAAATGCCTATTGTCTTTTAGTTTATCATCTAAAACCAGAATCACATCCATACCACTACATTGTAGTAAGTCACATTTTTGTAAAATTAAATTTAGAATGGAACTGGACTTGAGACTTCAACATTTTTGGTGGGTGAGCTGCATGTACAAGAGCAATATCTTTACCTTGAATCATTTTTAAATTCTCAATCGGTACAAAGTAGGAAATTAAAAATAAATGGTTCAAAATTAGATCAGTGTAAAAAAGATCAACAAAATCTAGCCATACAGTGTCAATTGGAGTATGAGTGGGAACAAGACCAAATGTAATAAAAATCCCACTTGGCTGACTTTAGATTAGAGATTCTTTAGGCACTGAATTTAATTGAACAATAAAGGGTGCAGCTCCAAGGTTCAGTTCCATTGGTGCTAATTTTGAGGAGGATTGTTTGACCAAAAGAGATTGTGGAAATGAGATGTTCACTATGTTCTTACCCTAGCAACAGGTCTACAGACCCCTTTACGGCTGTAACCCCAAGATCGTCAATCTCCCAAATCAAGAGTTTCTTTGGGTTTCTCTTTGATATCCTTCTTTTGTTCTTTTTCATGGGCCACTTTTTCTCTCTCTCTTCTCAGAGGAAATTGAGTCAGTGGAGGATGCAGGACTCGTGCAGAACGGTTTGAGGATCTCAAGATGGGAAAGGGTTCCACCTCAGGTTCTGGGGCTTTAACCAGCTCAGCAGAAACGGTGGGGCTTACAAAATCTATAGGAAAGGGCTTTTTCATGGAGCATACCGTGCTTTCTGGTTTCTCCAACTTCTTAATATCAGCGGCTTCTGAGGAAACTTGAGGTTTGACCGCTTGTGTTCCCTGCTCAAGGGTTAGCCGGAAAAGGGGCGCTACCTTCTTCTAATTATTGTCTGAGTTTTCAGGGGTTAAACCAGTACCTGAGATTCACAGCTTTCCTCAAGCCTCCTATTTTGTTGCCACTTGGTTCTCCCCCAGGGTCAACCCCTCATCCTTGTTGCCCATCAGCACTTTCAACATTACCAATAAAATATCTTGTATATGATCTGAGTCATTTACCGACTTTTCTTATAATACATGAACAGATGACAAGATTCTTTCCATGCACTTGAGAGATTTCGAAATTACCACATACTGGTTAGGCTGATCACAGGACAAATTCCCAGGTATTTCTATTTCAGGAGGTACAGATGTATGAAGCACGGGCAATGATTTCTCCGAAGGGGTGCTGCCGAAAAGCCCTAAACCGGCAGCCTGCAAAGGAACTACTGGGGAGTTTGGAACTCCACCAGCAAGCGAGAGATCCTTGAATTAACCTTAACCTCAATATCAGGTAAGGTAAAGTCCTCAATAATAGGAGTACTTAAACCCTTATAGATTGCAAGCACACCGTTTTCATACTCATGTTCTACTGCACGAGGAAATTTCTCCATTGGTGAGACCTGATTTAAAACTTGCTCAGCTTCCGTGGAAAACACCGGGACGTCCGCATTGACCATATTAACACCCGTGGTTGAAGAAGGCTCGTCTTGCTTGTCTTCTTAAAAGAAGGAATAGTTGGTATTGAAGCACTTAACTAGAAACAGACTGTGCTCCTTGTTTCTAACAGGGTTTGATTTAGCCTTTTTGCAGACTCTTGGAAAAATTAATCTGCCCAAGCGCAGCCTCCACGCTGCAATGCTGCAACCACCAAGGCAATTCAATCAGGAGGAGCTGGCCACAATATCTGATTGCTATAAAGTAAAAGCACGGATTGCAAAGAGGCTCAACTTGAAGGTACCACAAGCACAATTTAGTGCTTTGAGTGAGGGCACAATGGCAGACCTAGTGAGCTGCACCCAATCCTAGATGGGCTGCTTCCGCAGGGGAACCATGCTTGCACTAAAGGTGGGCTGCCTACAGCCCCCTACGCTAAGCCCAGATACTCCACCCTTGGGATGCCTGAATCACCTTGTTCATGCTGCCTCACCACTCCACAGGCTGTTGTATAGGGGGGCACAAGCATGCCTTTAGGTGGTAATTTGTATTTGTCCAGTGAATGAGGTGTTAGTGTGCTCTGTCCTGCTGACATTCTGCTGATGACCATAGATGCTGTTACTATGAGGCACTCCCAGTAAGACAACAAAAATAGTACCCAAATAGTCATGGAATGAGTAGATTGTAGACACAGGTATAGGCACTGACAGATCGCAGATGGCAAATGGCAGGTGCAGGTGTGGGTGCAGTGGTAGACAGAGCAAATGGGCAGTGTGAGCCAGAAAAGGACATAAGGAAGATAGGGAAAGGTGCAGGCCAGATGCCAGGTGCTGCCAGTGCTGGATGCTTGACTACCTGACTGAAACCTTTATCTGGATGATATGTTGCAGGTTAATTAGGATTAGTTAGAGATCATTAGGGATAATTAGGTGTTTACAGTTATGTTGGGGTCCCTCAGTCAAATCTCAATCCTGAGTCCTCAGTACCTAAATGCCCGAGCCTCTGTACTTGAGGCCCTGGGGGAGCTCTAAACTGCAGCTCCCAAAACTGCAGCTCCAAAAAACTGCAAACTACCCCCTTGTGGTGAAGCTCAAATGGAGGAAGGTGGAGGGAGGTGGATGAGCACACCTGGGACATGTCGCAAAGGCTGCCCTCAAGCTGAGGTAAGGGCAAAACAAACAGCAAACCCGGGAGCCCAGGAGCCAGGAACCGGTATATACCTGTACCGCACTGCTCCCCTATCTGGATTCCTCCTTTTAGTTCTGGTCCTTTTGGTTTGTCGCTCCCATATTGGTTACAGCCTTTCCTCAGCCTTTCCCCGGCCTTTCCCAAACTAGCTCTGCCTGCCTTTTCAAAGCCTCTGTGAGGCCACATTGCTCCGCTTGCTCTGCTCCGCTCGCTGACTCACTCCTTGATACGACACATCACTTCTGCTCCAAAAACCCAGGTATCGAAAAGTGTGTTGGCGCATGGTGCTATATTTGGAGGATTACACACTTTGAGGAGAGTTTGCACATTGGAGACAATTCAATATTTTCCTAAAAAGACAGTTTCTATATTACTATACATTCATGAAGGTGCATGGAGCTATTTGTGAAGGATCACCCACTTTCAAGAGAGTTTACATATTGGAGACAATTTGATATTCATCTAAAAAGATTGATTTATTATATTACTGTACATTTATATTCAGGAAATGTTTATTATGTAGGGAAATTCTCACAGTCTTCATCAAGTCATACTGTGTGGAGGGCTAATTTGATGGATGCGAGTGCCCTTCTGTCTAAATAGGAGTGACCTCCAAAAACCTGCAATCATTTGGTTTTGTGCTACATCAAACAGTACAGTTTTTGCAGGGATGGGATAGGACTTGTGTGCTGCATATGCGTGGTATGGTTGAGAGGGATGCTTGGAGTTTCTAGTATGTTGAGAGGGGGAGTGTTTTTTGCGACCCTTATCATATGGTTTTATTTTTTAGTTTTGTTATTATATCATATTTTCTGGAGAAGTTGTGCACACCTTTACATCATTACATGTTTCTCAGTGCTAGGATGAAAGTATGTGGAATGAATAAAATAGGTTTTTGTATTTATTTTTTGTGCCTTATATATCAATTTTGTAGCTCCACTGTGATGATTTATCAATATTTAGCTAGAGATTTTTTTCTTTCTTCATTAGTTTGAAGAAGCCTTAGTTTTGGTTGGTTCCTTGTGTAACAAGCAAAGAACACATGGTGACTGCCCAAAGTCATGGGAAATCTATAATGAGAGATTTCTTGCATTTCAAACATGCGGGCTCATCAGATACTTATGTTAATGTAGATACCGGTTCGAAAAGGACAATTGAAAACACCCAGACTGCTGTTGCTCCTGCATCGCCAATGTAGATTATGACAATTATATTGTCAGTCCCCAGTTTCCGAAGACACGATCAGGATGAGCAATCAGAGTGCAACGAAGGCTCATTAAAGGCATATGATTGTTTATACATTTGCAAAACATTTTAACTTTTTATTTAACAGAAGGGGAGATGTAGTGCTGTGTGAGTTATGAATGACAGAACCCTGTTGGCTACTGAAGTACTCCATACAACTGTGACATAAGTGTTAGTATAGTATAGTTAGTATAGTATAGTGAATACAGGTGTAGAAGGCTGAGTTCACAGTTATGCGCAGACGAATAAAGACGTGTAATATACAGCTCCGTGTGTGGCATAGTTATTGGCGGGTACCCCCATTGGGAGGATGCTACCAGGGGCCTGTGCTCAGTACGGACAGTCCAGGTCTGCAGTGTGGGGACAGAAGCCATTACGTTCTTCTTTGTTGTTAAAATTATTCTCCTATTTGCAGTTCAAATTAGGTTAATCTATCAGCATCTCAGTAGTATGCTAAATATCATTGGGGGATGAAGAAATTGCATTTTGGGATGGAGATGAAAAGTGTTAGGATACAATAGACAGCTGCAGTGTCTGATGGTGCACCTGGATGATGTTTTGAAACAATTCCAACAGGACCACTTGTAATCAACACCATTCACCCCCATATTTGGGAAAATATTTCTGTTCTGAATTCTTTGGCCACAAGGCAAAGTATTTAAATCTCCCTAAGAATAAACAATCATTGAGACTACAATGTATCCTTCAAAATGTCAATGCACTGCAAAACCTGTTTGCAGGTTTTTGTGACTATATTAAACTGGCACTCTTGACAACAATGTTTACCACAAATGCTGTCATAGTTAAAAAATAAGTCATATTGATAAACTTTGTCTCACTACTTTTACCACAGCCAACTGTGACTAATACACTAGTCATTTCAGATATCACAATGTCTGAAAAGGACTCACCCCCATAGCCCATATGTGTGGTGTAGCCAGATAGATATATTGGTTGTTCCCCGCTCTGAATCCTCTGTAAGCACGCCCTTCTTATTCCTTTTTTGTAATGTGTACATGTGAAGATTTCACATCCTTTTCAGCTGCATCCAATGTCTACAGGATGTCTGCCACATTTGTCTTGTTTTGAAGCTCCATTCTTGCATGAGTCAGTTTTATCCCACCACAAGTGTGATATGATGGTGCCAGTAGAAGTAGCCATAATGTTGACCTTTGTCACAGACCGTGGTATATGTCTTGATTCATGACATCTGGTGGGATGGTTCAGTGAGTGAATCATCCTTGATGACATATGCATTGATTTCAATACACTGAATTCCAGCAAGGCAGATTCAGGCCTTCAACACGCCCTTGGCGGTGAGTGATAAAGTGGAGGTAATTCCGCCAACAGGCTGGTGGTAATTACCACCAAATTATGACCATGGCGTGATAACTCCCATTGACAGCCAATGTACCACATGAACTGCTAGGGCGGAAACAACTCTCACCACTGCGGTATCCAACAACAGCCAGGTGCCCACCATATTAAGACACTGCAAACCACCACCTTTCCCGGGGCAGTACCAAGGCCAACAAAAGCCTGGCGGAAACAGAGCTGAGAAGTGAAAGGACTCACTATTGGAGACACAGGGAATAACTACTTCTCAATGGAACTCGAACTGCAAGTCTTCCCGATGATCTTCTACGTAATGCTGCACCTGGAACACCAACGGCAACAAAGACGACGACGTTGAGTACAGCTGCCTAGCACACAAGGGAGGGAGGGAGGGAGGAAAACAACATTGACACACACATGCACGACACACACCATTCATACACACACCATACACACAACCAGTTGCACAAGTAAACCAATGTCACACAACATAATAAAGCACAGATCAGATTGTTGAAGTACTGGCAATGTATTAGCAAAGCAAAACCCCCCACACAAACCAAATATATACAGATGTTCATAAAGGGCCAATGCCCTGTTCAAAGTCATAAGGGCACACAAGGCCACAGGGCAAGGTCCAAGGCCCATCCTGTATTCTGATACATCTGGAAAGAACACTGCATGGGCATCATTTTGCAAGTGGGAAGGCACCTTAGGGGGGTGGTGTGGGGGGGCACCTCAGTCGAATATGGGAACTTCCCCACTGGTTCTGGAGAGGGCTCCATGCCCAACGCTCTGTCCTGGGGAGTGCAAGGCCACAGTCTCTGGAATGGGAGACTACCCCACTGGTTCTGGAGGGGGCAACGTGCCCATTGCTCTGTCCTGGGGAGTGCCAGGCCATAGTCTCTCCAGTGGGTGACTTTCCCACTGGCTCTGGAGGGGGCAACTTGCACCTCAGCCCCTGGAGTGTGGCCTACATGGTGTCCACTGGTGGTGACGGCTGCAGTCTGGTGGTGGATGGAGGGGCCTCCTGGGAAGCCTCTGCAATGTCTGATGGCTGCACTGTGGTGGTGGATGGAGGAACCTTGTGGGCAGCCTCTGCACTGTCTGATGGCTGCAGTGTGGTGGTGGATGGAGGTGGAGGAGCCTCCTAGGCAGCCTCTGCACTGTCTGATGGATGCAGTGTGGTGGTGAATGGAGGAGCCTCCTGGCCAGGCTCTGCACTTTCTGATGGCTACACTTCCTCAGCTGGTTGTGGGGGCCCTGTGACAGCTGGTGTTGGTGGAGCCTCCATTGGCGTAGAGTGCTTCTTCTCCTCCCGTACATGGGGTGTGGATCCCTTACCCTTCCTGGCAGGGGTGGATGGGCTCTTCCCCTCCCTGCCTGGTGGTGCAGGCTCCTTCCCCTTATTTCCTGGTGCTGCTGGCTCCTTCCTCTTCTTTCCAGGTGGTGCATGCTCCTTCCCCTTCTTTTCAGGTGGTGCAGGCTCCTTTGCCTTCTTTCCTGGTGGTGCTGGCTCCTTCCCCTTCTTTCCAGGTGGTGCAGGCTCCTTCCCCTTCTTTCCTGGTGGTGCTGGCTCCTCCCCCTTCTTCGATGGAGGTGTGGTATCCTTACCACCATGATTAGGTTGTGCTAGCACTGTCCCCGTGGACTGTTTGGCTGACGTGCTGGGCTGTGTCCTTGGTAGCCTGCCCATATGGTCAGGACAGGGAAAGATGGGGAGGGAAGAGGTCAAATTGGGAAAGGAAAAGCTTTTTAGGGATGGTGGGGTGGGAGGAAGGAGGAGTAATGGGATTGGAGGATGAGGGTGTGGTTGTTGGGGGTGTATGTCTGCTGGACTTGGGTGCAGGTGCATGGGGAGTGTGCTGATGTGAGGAGGATGGCTGTTGTGTGTGTGAGTGCTTGCGATTCTGTCATTTAGGAGGGGGGACAGACAGGGTGGGAGAGGACAGAGGGGACACGTGCATGGCTGTTGTGGAGGTGTCTGCCAGTGAGGTGTGTGTTCTCCTTGGTGTGGTGATGCTGGTAGTGGATGTTGATGTAGTGCATGCAGGTACGATTGTGGATGTGACTGGGATGGAGGTAGTGGAGGAGGAGGATGGGGAGACAGTGGAGGCAGTTGATGTTGTAGTGTCTGCAACTGCATAGTGTTTGCATGAGTGCTTGTGGTATGAAGTGTAAGGCCTGTGTTTGCCTCTGCCACTCATGGGTGTTGTCTTGTGTGCATGCTCATCTGTATGTCTGCCTAGGATGGGTTGGGGTTGAGAAGAATGAGACTGGAAAGTGGTAGTTGGTGGGGGGCCAGTAGAAACAGGGACAATGGCTGCCATCAGACAGCAGGCCAGAGCCTGAATCGATCTCTGTTGTGCCGCCATTCCACTGTGAATGCCCTCCAGGAATGCCTTGCATTGCTGCATCTGGGATACCAGCCCCTGGATGGCATTCACAATGGTTGACTGCCCTGCAGGGATGGATCTCAGGAGGTCAATAGCCTCCTCTCTCAGGGCAGCAAGGCTCACTGGGGCAGGGCTTGAGGTGCTTGGGGTGAAGGAGATGCCCACCCTCCTGAGTGAGCGGGCACGGGCAACTTGCTGAGGGGCTACTGGGAGTGCGGTGCTGATACGGGGGTGGTGGCTGTACCTGAAGCTGGGGTGGTCACAGAGGTGTCTGCCACCACCAGGGAGCTCTCATCGGAGGAGGTATCAGAGTCTGTGTTGTCTCCTCTAGTCTTTGCTGTAGTGCTCCCCTCACCCTCTGTCTCACTGGTTCCCTTGGCGTCAGTGGACTCTGCCTCCAGGTCCTGTGGGATGCAGCTCCCTCTGTCACTGATGCCCCTGCTCCTCCGCCAGCTTATGCTAATGCACCCATGGACAGGATGACAAAACAAGAAAGGGGAAGAGACGAAGGATACACTTGGTCAATGACTGCACCAACACCACCATTGGCATGCCCATCATCATCACAAGGAACAGGCTTAAGCACTATGCATTGCACTACCAGTGATATGGCTAGTCACTAAGGCAAGATAAGTACCACACAACACCAGCTGCAGTACTCATGGGACCCACATTGCCCTGCCTGAAATGGACTACTAACAAGCTAGGTTACCTGTATTCGCCATGCAACCATTACCCTTCAGTGGACCTAGGCTGCAATGTCTGCCCTGGCCTTAGGGGCACCCACCAGCCAAAATATGTAATGAAACCCACTGTACTCACCCCCTTGTGGCTGCTGTGATTCCCTCAAGCACCCATCCAGCTTAGGGTAGGCCACCGCCAGTATGCGGACCATCAGGGGTGTCAGGGTCCGACAGGCACCCCTTCCTCATTGGGAGACCATCCCTAGCTGGGCCTCCACGGTCTTCCATGCCCAGTGTCTCAGGTCCTCCCACTGTTTCCGACAGTGGGTGCTCCGCCTGCCATAGACCCCCACCATCCACATGTCCTTGGCGATGGCACGCCGTAATACCTTCTTTTGATGGGCGCTGACCTGCAGAGGTAATACAGACAGAGAACTCCATGAAACAAAAAGTCCAGCCTGTCTCACACATGGCCCACCATACCTGATTCCATTACCATTGGCACACACACATAGGCCAGCTCACAACATGTAGACCACCAACAGACAATCTCCCCAGCCCCACCCACCCTTACACGATGCCTTCACACACATCTCCATGCATTCATGCCACATGCATCGTGGCCAAAGTGTACTCACCTGCTGGTCTGGAGGCCCATACAGCTGTCCGTACTGTGGTAGGACCCCATCCACCAGTCGCTTCAACTCCTCCGAAGTGAAGGCTGGGGCCCTTTACCCAGTCAGACGGGCCATGGTAGGTTCCAGACACAGGTCACAGCAGCACACGCAGTGTAGTTCTTCTCCTGTTGAAGGTGAGGAAACAAGTGAGGAATCAGATATAAAATGGCAGTCACGTCTGCTGTGGTGTACACTGTCACCGCCGAAGTACATCCCCATTGGCCACTGTATTCCATAGGGCCCAATATTATCCAATGAGGAATTGCACAGCGGTGCAAGACCGCCTACCGCCACATACCCAACGTCGGCAGAATTACCTCACTTCCACCTGTCCCTACATACAGGACAGGCGGTCGCCATTTCAGGGGGAAACAGGCCTATCGACAATTACTGCGTCACAGGTTAAATAGGCACATACTTCGGCATTTACACTGTCCCAATACATAAGTGCACAATGTGGACTGGTGTTGTGGTTTAGTTGTTCAAATTGGGACACCCTACTCACTCTTGTGTCCCTTAAATACCTACTGCTGCAGATGAATAGGAGGTGGAGACATTCCCCTGTGTACAGACCCCTGGTGGACTTAGCTACACTGGAGGACAGCCACATTATACTCACCTATAGACTGGACAGGGCCACAATCATAGAGCTGTGTGCCCAGTTGGAGCTTGCCCTGATCTATCCGTCATCCAACTGGGATCCCCCCCACTTGTGCAAGTGCTATCTGTGCTCCATTTCCTGGTGACAGGTTCTTTCCAAGTGACAGTGGGCTTGGCAGCAGGAATGTCACAGCCAATGTTCTCAATTGTGCTGGCAAGAGTGTTGTCTGCTCTGGTAAAACACATGTGCAGCTACATAGCTTTCCCCAGATGGAAGATTTGGCCACTGTGGAGACCGGATTCTATGCAACGGGACATATACCCAATATTATTGGGGCGATTGACGGGACACATATTGCATTTGCCCCCCACCGCCAGAATGAACAGGTTACAGGAATCGTAAGAGTTTCCACTCCATGAATGTGCAGATGGTGTGCCTGGCGGACCAGTACATCTCCCACTTCAATGCTAAGTATCCTGGGTCGGTGCAATGTGCCTTTGTCCTGAGGAATAGCAGCATCCAAAATGTGATGGCCCAACTACAGAGGACCAGGGGGTGGCTAATAGGTGAGCCTTGGTCCCCAACCAGTGTATGTTAGTGTATGCCTCTGGTGTTAACCTCATAGGATGGTCTGTGGCTAAATGTTGTCTCTCAATACCTGCAGGTGACTCCGGCTACCCAAACCAATCGTGGCTGCTGACCCCTGTGAGGAATGCCAGGACATGGTCTGAAGAACGTTATAATGAGGCACATGGGGAAACCAGAAAGATCATCGAGAAAACCTTTGGCTTCCTGAAGGCCAAGTTCAGGTGCTTCCATCTGACAGGTCGATCCCTGTGCTACTCACCTGAGAGGGCTGCCAGATAGTAATGGCATGCTGCATGTTGCACAACCTAGCCGTCAGATGCATGTACCTTTTCTGAAGGAGAAGGAGACTGGAGATGCCCCTCTAGCCACAGTACACCCTGATGACAGTGAGGATGAAGCGGCTGAAGATGAGGACAACAGAACCACAGTTATCAGTCAGTACTTCCAATTACACACAGGTGAGACAGTGCAACTTCACATTTCTATGACTGTTGGTGTATTCTGTGTGGCTGTGGCATGATGACATTACCCACTTTTACCTCTAATTACTGTCACCTATGGATTATCATTTTACAGATGTTGGTGCTATCACAAGTGTGTACCATTGAGCTGACTACAGCCAGCTTCAGATCATTATTTCTATGTTCTTACACTGTATGGTTCATTTGCAACTGATGTAACTGTTTCGAATAATACACTGTTTCAACACATGACATACAAGTATTTGAGTTGTGTTCAAGGGTCTTTATTGTAGTGCTAAGAAATTGAGGGGAATGTGCAATGGAATGGGGTGAAGATGGAGGAAAGTCCAGGTTATTGTTCCAGTCTGTTTGTAGCACAGGTGCAGTGTCCAAGTGGCCATAGGAAGGGGGGCAAATGCAGTTTAAGGTGGACAAGGTGACCTTTCTTGTTCTTTAACAAGACTCAGTGAATTAGATGTCTTTATATATCCAGATTTATTTTCTCTTATTTTCTCTTTTTCGTGGTGGTTTGTGTTTATTTTTATCCTTGGTTTTATCCTTGGTTATTTTCTATGTCTCCTGATTACACATTTGCATGTTGCTGATTTCTCACTTGGCTCTATCCATTCCGTTTACTTTTATGGTTTGGGTTTTCTCTTCTTTTCTGTTTGAAATCTCCTTTCCAAGATGGCGGTTTCTGTGTCCTCTAGTCGCGTAGTCCGTTTTTTATCTCTATTTTGCAATTTCTGGCTTCCGATCTAGATTAAAGCCCAAATCTCGGTTGAGCGCACGCCTTTGATGCGACGCCGTTTGTGAACACGCTAGCCGGGAGGCCGGTATGAGGTAACTGTGCTTTTTGCCCATTGTCTATTAAACATATGTTTTAGGGCAACACGCTGGCTTTTTGGTACATCGGTTGGCGGCAGCTCGATTTTGTTCTTTCCTTTCATGGCAATAGCCGTAGCGTGGGTGTAGGAATTGTTTTCCCTTATTTCTTATACCTATGTTAGACGCGATAGTCGCGCTGATTTCTCCCCGTGTTTTTGGCATTTATCGTGTCAAAACTGACTGCCACTATCAATTATCACTTTGTGATTTTATTAACAGAATGCCTCATTAGTTTCCATTTGTACAATGGTAGGCTCATGAATACATAGAGTCGCATTGTCCTTGATTGGTTAGCTCGAATTTATATGTTGCTAGGGACAATATTGCATACGGAATTTTTATAGAATAATGTTAGCAAGTGATTTGACTATCACCCTATGATTTAATCCCTATTAAGTGCTCCCTCTCGTTTTTTATGTTAACTTATTAAGGAGCTGCCTTTTTTCACGTTACCATGTTTGTGTTTTTTGGCCTTCTTACAATGGGCTCCGTGTTTTTTCCAATTTCTGCAGACTTACTATGGTCTCTGGTTCTCCGCATGACCCATGCCTTAAACTCCTTTTTTTATTGGTTACACATCTTCGAAAATATTTGAAGTTTCTCAATACAAACTTCATTTCTAGATTGTTTAAGGTATGTTCAACCTTTTCTTCCTCCTAATGTTGCTTTTTTCGTCTTTTCTGCATGCTGTCCAGATATATACGAAGGGCTATCTTCACACAATGTGACTCCCATTCACTATCTGGTTCACACATGGTGTTCCATCTCTTTGATCTCCTTGGTCTCACTTCACTTGGATATTCTTCGTTCCTTTTGGTGATATTTAAGATTTGTTGTATATTTGTCTCTTGTACACTTATGGTATATGGAAGGAGGATTTCTCCTTTTATGTCAGTTCTTCAACTATACCACGTATTTATGACACATGGCCTCTAGCTTTAATTTTAATTTTAATTTTCACTAATACGTTTCGGCATGACTTACTAGCCTTTTATCAGTGATTTGTGAGATTTACACATCTCATTTTCATATGTTTACAGCCTTGAAAAAGTCAAGGGTGACGAAACACGTGTCGGCTGTTTTCTCTCAACTATGGAATTTGTATTGGCTTTCAATTCAGTTGCCGAATGTATTCTATTGGATCAGGGCATTTACTTCCCTGACACAGAACTAAGGAATAAAGGACTTTCATCATAAATCTGAGAAGTGCTGTGGTTTTCTTCTTCCTAAGGTGGACAAGGTGACAGGGTGGGTCACAAGGGGGACAATCGGGAGAGTCTCATTTCCTGACGGTGGTCTTGGCAATTGCCTCTGGATTCTGTCTGGGTCACAGGGAACGTTTGCGGGGTGGTTCACCTTCTGTAGGGGGAGAGGTGCTGGTGCCCTGTGGGTCCTGTGGCGGGGCCTCCTGGCCACTAGCGGCAGCGGACGTGGAGGACTGTTCATTTGACTGGCTAGTGATAGGGGCCCGCTGGTGTGCTGTTGCCTCCCTCATGATGTTGGCCATGTCTGCCAGCACCCCTGCTATGGAGATCAGGGTGGTGTTGATGGCCTGCAAGTCCTCCCTGATCCCTTGATACTGTCCCTCCTACAGCCACCTGTTCTCCTGCACGTTGTCAAGGATCTGGCCCATCGTGTCCTGGAAATGTTGGTAGGCTCCCAGGATCTTGGAGAGTGTCTCCTGGAGAGTCGGTTCCCTGGTCCTGTCCTCCACCTGGCGCACAGCAGTCCTCCCAATGTCCCTGTTAGCCTGTGCCTCTGTCCCCTGAACCGTGTGCCCACTGCCACTGACCTCAGGTCCCTGATTGTTTTGGGTATGAGGTGTGGCCTGGGGTCCCTATGCAGGTGGGCACACTGCTGATTGAAGTGTCCTGGGGACAGAGGTGTAGGTATGCTAAATGGGTGCTGTGGTGTTGGATCCTGATGGGGGAGGTTCTGTGGTGGTCTGTGAGTGGGCTTGGGAAACCGGCTGTCCAATGGCCCCTGATGGGCCAGGTAGGTCATCCAGATCCTGAAGTACAGAGTTACTGTCATCACTGGGGACATCTTCTGTTGGGGGACTGGATAGTCGCCGCACCTCCTCTCCACTGACATTGGCTGGGGCACCTGTGGGGATGTAAGTGATGTATTATGCTTCATGTGTGAGACATATTGTACATCCCTGGCTTCCCCTCTATCATTGGTGTTGCCCTGCCAATTTTTGCTTGTGTATGGTGATGTATTGTGTGATTATTAGTTTCCCTATGCTGTGCATGCTTTAGTGATGGTTGTCCATGCACGGCTGGGAAGGTAGTCCATGCATTTGTATAGCATGCAGGACCTGGCATTGTGGTTAGTCAAATGTGTAGGTGCAGTGTGTGGGATGTAGTGGAGTGATAGGAGTGAGGTTGAGGGGGTGTGATGGCATGCAGGTATGGGGGGATGATAAGTGTTAAATGTTGACTTACCATGTCCAGTCCTCCAGCTACTCCAGCGAGCCTCCCAGAATGCAGTATTGCCAGTACATGCTCCTCCCACGCTGTGAGCTATGGGGGAGGAGATGGGGGTCCACCCCCAGACCCCTGTATAGCGAGCTGTTGCCTTGCTGCTATGGAACATACCTTCCCCCGTTGGTCGTTCCACCTCTTCCTGATGTTGTCCCTTGTTCTTGGGTGCTGTCCCACTGCGTTTATGCTGTCCACAATTCTCCACCATAGCTATATCTTCCTTGCAGTGGATATCTGCTGTACCTGTGCTCCAAACAGCTGTGGCTCTACCCAGACAATTTCCTCTGCCATGACCCTTAACTCCTCCTGAGTGAAACGGGGGTGCCTTTGTGGTGTCATGGGTGGTGTGTGGTGTGTGTTGGTGAGAGTGTGTAGAGTAATGTGATGGGGTGTGTGATGTGAAGTGCGTGAGGGATGTATGGGTGTGAGAGGTTTGTGTGTCTAGTTGTCTCTGTGCTGTTTGTGCCAATCTCATGACAGTAATTGTTGCTGATAAAGCGTTGTGGGTAGTGTGGGTGTGTGTTATATAGGGGTGTGGGTGCGGTGTGTGTATGAGTGTCAGGTGTGTGTTTTTTGTAGTGGCCAATGTAGTTGTTGTTTTTTATGTGGGTGTCCATTCTGAGTGTGGGGTATGTACTGCCAATGGTTTACCGTAGTTGAATGTTCGCCGTGGTGATTCATGGGTCATAATGTGATGGGCATTGTTTTGTTGGCGTAACAGTATGGGTTTTGGGACCACCAGTTTAGCACTGACCATTGGGCTGGCGGATTTGTATATGTGACTGTATTCTGTCAGATTGGTGTGTATGTGTCATAATATGGTGAACGGAATTCCCCACCGTGGCGGTATGTTGGCGCCTGTCAGCGTGGCGGTAGGTGGCATTTACCGCCAATGTCACAATGTCATAATGAGGTCCTCAGTCTTTCATCCTTCAATGGTTGACAAAATAAGGCCATAAATGTATAAAGTTGTTAGAGCACTTAGTCATATAGGAGTGTGTTGTGAAACATATGAACAAAACCATTTTTGTGTAATCACTTAAAATAGCTTCCCAGCAGGAACGCAACCCTTCCATTCACCATTACTCAAGAAGTCACTATCATGTTGCTATCACAGGCCATCACAATCCTGTTGTGTTGGATAATATACTATCCTGTGGGTTATGCGCAGGTTGCACATCAATCTTATCTGCATACAATGTGTATAAGATATACATCTACATCTATCTTATTTTACAGCTCCGGGCTTGCACACACTCTCCTTCTTGTAATGATCACATTGGTGCAGATGTTTCAACAGGGTCAACTACATTTTCCATACACCCAGCCAGTTTGGCAGAGCCAAGATGGTGTGCTGTCTCTCATCACGGCCTACCTTTTCTTTCTTTCAACTGTACTCCTTCCACTTACTATGGACTTTGAGTTCACTCCCATGCTGCCATCAACATCCACCACAAACTTTATTCCTTGTGGAAAATGCCACATTTTGAGTTTCATTTTTTTTACATGCATTCCATGAGGTATTAACTCATACCTTGTCTATTTTTGCAGCTCTAAACATGCACATTCTTGCACTTCCTGACCAGGCCATAAGTGAGTGTGGCCTAACATCTCAATTAAGACAGACACGATAGCCAACTGTCATTGTGGCGCTAGGCAGGCTACTTCTGCTCATGACTTCACATACACTGCTTCTTTTTTTAACCTACTCCTTTTTTGTATAAAATGTACTCTGAGTCTTATAAACATTCCTAGTGTTTATTATTGTTAACCTTGACCCATTGTGTAAATTGCTGACCTGTGTTACATGGGATGCCCATATTTCACTGTGATCAACAAAGATGCATGCAGCATACATATATTTGTCCTGTAATTATTTCCAACACACATAATTTATGTACCTTATGTACCATCCATCAATGAGGTTGTGAGGCACATGTTGGAAGAATTCCATTTGATCGGCAAATGGCCGTCAGCATATGCAATATCAATTAGGATGACAGGGAAACTGTATCTCTTTCCAGCATCACAATGAAGGTAAGGACATCGCCAAGTTCTCATAAAAAATGTAATCATGTGTCTTCTTTTGTGTGCCCCTCCTCATTTTGATGTTTTCCAGATACTTATTCCACAGGTTTTTAGAAGTACTTCTCTGGTGCTTGTTCTCCTTGCCCAGATTGTAACTTGTGATTCACCCCACCCTGTGCAGACCCAGGTGCTTCTCCTGCCACCTTTATACATCAAACCGCAATTCCATTGGTCAGCCCACCATACCCTTTGCTGGTCACCTATCAGGGCATTACAATGTTCAGTTCTCTGGACTATCCTCCCCTTTTGGATGCTCTACACCTCAACACTACATGACATCTGTGGATTATCATCCAATCCAGTCATTCCAGTGGTGAAAATGGATTTTGATACAAAGACAATGAAAGTGGATTACATGTCAGGGGGAAGGGAATATGGGACATGCAACTTAACTTTGGCCTATAAATAAAGTCCAGCTTAAGCTCCATATTATGGCCTTTTTATGCTTTGTGATAAGCTAGTATATGCAATAAAATGAAGACGGTGTAAGTGTTTCTGGTGTTAACTGCTACACAATCACCAGCTGACATCTTTGGCTCCTTGCCCACATTTGTCCTTAGCAAATTATAGGCCTTATTTTTTAATGTAGCCAAGTCTTCATTTTGATCTGATTTCATAGTCAAATTTGTGTTCAGTTGGCAAATCAATAATGCACACTATAAATAAATGTAACCTTGTATAGGATGAAAAATAATAAAAATATTGTGAGAAGAAAGCTGTTAAAAGAATAGTTAGATTTAGTGTAAGGTGAGGAAAAGAAAGAAAAAAGTAGAAAATTAACATAAGGATGACACAAGGATAAGGATACATTTATGAAACAGTAACAGAGTGAGATTGATGTGAGTGTGAGGCTAGACAATTGGTAAGAGATAATATACACAAATCAGATTTGATCTTTTGTTGAAGACTAAGAGAAGAAATAGTACTATTTTATGTTCACCCCATACAAAACCCCACCAAGCAAAAACAAATAAATTGGAAATGTCTTCCCAACAGGAGAGTATGGCTTTAAAGGCAAGGGCAATTAAGAGGGCTAACAAAGTTGGTCTACTAGAGAGATAATCATAATCAGCTGACAAGGAGCCTAAGACAATATTCAGTAAAGTAAGAGGTTCATTACAATTGCAAATTTTCAAACAATTTGATCAAACAGAAGTCCAAAAAAGTTTAACATGTTGACAATCAAATAATGTAAATTAATGAAGCAGTGTGATCAGTATAGGACCAACAACGAGAAGAGGAAACCTTATCAAATTTGTTAACATGCACTTGTGTAGCAACAAATCTATTCTAAATGAAAAAAGTGTTTGAGTAATTTTTCTGCTCTAAAAGTTTTAAACAATTTAAACCATATCTTGTCCATAGCTGAATGGAAAATTGAATATTTAAATCTTCTTGCCACAGGAGTTCAATAGCATGTTTAGGTTTAGATGAGTTGGGAGATTATAAGGTTTTAGATAAATATAAAAGCAACTTTGGAAAGAGATGTATTCAAGATGTAATTAAGGTTTACAGTTAGTAAAGATAACAGAGAATCATAATTTATAGGATTCTTGGAAATTAAATGTTGTAAAGAATTATAAATTAGATTATATTTATCTTCAAAGGAGTTAAATAATTTATATTTGTTCTTCAGGAAGTCAAAATGATCTATGTTATTGTCATTCCAAAATTGATAAAAAATGAGCCATAACTTAGGGCGTAATTACGACTTTAGCGGTTCCACCACGGGACCACCAAAGCTGCGGGGAAGATGCCACTGCCATGGTGGTGACGTCCCCCCAAGCGCATTACAATGTTCCCAATGGGCTGACATCCAGGAACATTGTATTACGCGTTCCTACCAAGCTGACAAGAGGGAACAGTGTTACGATATTGGTTTCGGCTCCCTCAAGGGAGCAAGACCACTATCGTAGAACTCCATCACCCTCAGAATGCACACTATCTGCAAAGGAAACAGTGCACATCCCAGTGGTGCTGGCCAGAAGAGCCCGTGCCCTGCCCATGCCATGGGGTTGAGCAGTGCAGGGTCCCCCTATTGCCCCCTGCAGTCGCTTTCTGCAAACCTTTCCATGGCGGGGTTACAACTCCAGCTGCTGTCGACCCATCAGTAACCATGTTCACGGCAGGGATGTCACTCCCCTGGTGGGTTCTCCCACCAACATCATAATGTGGCGATTTGACTGCCACAGTTGCGGAGGTCCGACTGTCACCCCAAATCTGGTGGCCCTTCATCTTTTCAATGTTTATAATAAAACAATTTATTGTGATCCTTAACATATTATATCAAATAAATTAATTCATAAAACATTGTTGGAGATTGTCAAGTAGTACTCTATTTATTAGAATTCCAGAATATTTTAAAATAGGACCAACATGAAAATCATGTGTCAAAGCACAAACTTTTCAGGGTACAAAATATGAATAGTGTAATTTGAGGTCAGAAAATCTAACCTAACCTAATCTATCCTTTAGTTTTTCTCATTGTTTACCTGGAAAGAATAATATAGTTTTGTTTAGAGTACAATAGAGTATTGTTATTCTATAAACATTTCAGATAAATATAATAAAGAAATTTAAAACATAATTTAGGAATTTTAAATGGTAGCATAGAAATATTGTGTGTATTATGGGTACAATCATCATTTTAATAGTATCTAGCTTTCGCCACTAAGATAAATGTAGAAGAGACTAAGCAGATAATATATTTTATATTGTGGATTCAACAATCCATATTTAATAATTTCTTACATTTTTTAAGAAAACCAGGCACCAAGGTATTTGATTTTTGAGGGGCATAATGACAAATTAAAATCTGTAAACTGCATAACTTCTGTACCTCAGTCTTAGTGAAATTAGGTTAGTTACCTGAGACTCTGGAATACAGAGAAATCTCTTGTGGAAATGGGTTCAGGGAAGTAGAGGGATTGGCCATGCATATCAAAATCTCATTAGCATAGGCAGACAACTGAACTTCTCTTGAACCATGCTTAAAACCAGATTTCTTCTCATTACGACAAGTTTTTTTTGCAGGAAGGGTTCTAAGCATAAAACAAAAAGTAAACGGGATAGGGGACATCCCTACCGATGCAAAACACAAGTAGGGCGAAAACAACCATTAACAAATACACTGGCTCAGGAATATAATTATTTGACAAAATGCAATGAATTTAGGACCAAATCAAATTCAATTAAGAGTTTGAAACATATTTTGACAATCTATATGATCAAAAGCCTTGCTTGCACCTAAGTGAAGCACAGTTAGAGAAAATGTTAATTGTCTGGATTGACAAACAATATTAGAAATCATTCTTGCATTATCAGTAGGATGCTTGCCTTTAATAAAAACAAATTGATCATATTTCACAAGAATGGGAACAACAGACTCTAAACAGGACATTAAGATCTTGGCACATTTTACAATCATAATTAATAAGAGAATCCGTCCTAAAACTTTTTCAAAATGTAGGATCTTATCATGTGAGGGTAGAATAGGTATTGAAGCTTTAAAAAAGAACAATTAGCATTGTAATTTGAAATAAAAGTTCTAATGATTTGGGAGCAAAAAAAGAGGACATTGAAGATATAGGTTCAATGAAAAAAACATAATGGCCTGGAGCCTTTTGATGAACAAATGTTATTAATTTGAAATATGTAAGTGTACAATTGACAGTTTGCCCATCTGAAGGATAAAGAATACAGAGAAAAGAACGTCCATACTTGGTTCATATAAACCATAGTTTTCTCACCACTCCTCTACATCTTCTTATGCTTCTGTAGACATTCTTAAGTCTGATATACTGTTTCTTTAAGCTTGGTGTACTAGTCTATAGCGGCACGCCAACTTGCCATGGGTAGGCAGGAGGGAGAGCTCCAAGACTTGGCAATGCTAATTTAGCTAGCATAGGTCCAATACCCCGTAGTGTATAGTCTCCCTTTGTAACCCCAAAATCCTCTACAATTCCCAGCAAAACAAGTCTTGGAGACAGGTCCACTAGTTGCCCAGGTATTCTAGCGAATAGTGTGACTATTTTCTACAGCATTGTAGACATGGAGGACAGTGCAAGAATATGTGAAAGAAATAAACCTTGTTTGTATGATATTGAGAGCAAGAGGAGTGTAGCCAGTTTGTTGTCCCACCACAGGCTTTTTGGTGTCAGATAAGCTATGTGCAGATAGTTAAGTTGTATGAGTAAGGCTGCCCAGGGATTAAAGGGCATCAAGGGAGGACAGGCAGTGGATGGCAAGGGTTTTGTATATCTGTGAAATCTCTCCTTTGTTCAAGGGGCCCAAGGGAAGCATTGCCTCTAGTTGGCTGAATTAGGGTATATTATTAAGAGAGGCCTGATGTGAGTGAAGCATGTGCAGCATGTTGTAAATATTGATAAATCCATTATTTATGTAGGGAGAACTTATCCTAGAGTTCTTGGAAGGATTTAAGATGGGAGCTGTGCCGAATGTCTCCTAATACAGAGATGCCAATGAGATCCTACTTTCTGAATCCTTTGGGTGCCTCTAAATGCTGTATCCAGTTACCCCTTGAAAGGAGGTTTGGCGGAAAAGCCTCTGGTCATATTATATCCCCATTGACACCGAGGGCCAAGACCAAAGAACTAACTTGGTGACATCTAACGGATTCTGGGCACTAGGATCCTCATATAGGAGCACTAAAATGTTTTTGTATCCCATTCATACCACCTTTCGGTGGAATTCTGGATCTTGCCATCCCCCGCTTAACCAGTCATTCAGCACCAGGAGAGGGGAGGCCTAGTAGTACAAACAATGCTTGCCATGCCATCGCACCATGATACGGTGCTTGGAACATTTTATACAGGTCAGTCTAGAAGGCTGGTTAAGCCATAAGTAAGCCTAGATTTTATTGAGCAATGTCTTGAACCAATGCCTGCATATCCGTAGGGGGAAGTTCTTGGCTACACACCCTATGCAAGGTAACAATATAATTTTAAACAGCACTATACTGCCCAGGACATTAAGGGGGAGTTTGACCTATGTGAATAGTAAAGTTTTTGGGAAATAGAGAGAAGATGTCACCACCGGGCAAAGGGTTGGAACTAGATAGCACTGCAGGCAGTGGCGTACGTGAGAAACTGTGATATTTCCCAATAGGCTGTTTCCATTGAGGTGGCGTGGCTTCAACACACCCATGTCACAGCCAACATAAGTGACAAATTATGGTTCTTGTATTCTTGGTTTTCTTCTCTCCAATTAAAGAAATTCACATAACGTTGTTGGGAACCATTTGAAACTGGGCCTTTGTGTCCCAGGACCCTTCTGGACATGGAGGGGCTGAGAGCAAGAGGGCCCGATGACTTATGAGGTACCTATTACTCCCATAGCGCAGGACGCTGTGCCTGCGCCATTGGAAACTGGGACTTCTTGTCCCAGGAGCCTGCTGGACATGGAGGGGCCAGGAGCAGGAGGGCTCAACACCTTATAAGGCACCTAATGCTCCTATAGCATGGGGCACCATTGCTCCACCATTGGAAACAGGGACTTTTTGGCCCAGGAGCCTTTAGGACAAGAAGAGGTCAGGAAAAGGAGGGGACAATGCCTTATAAGTTGCTGAATACTCTACAGTGCTGGGCACTGTTGCTGCACCACTGGAAACCAGGCCTTCATGCCCCAGGGGCCTGCTGCATAAGAAGGGGTCAGGAACAGGAGGGCCCCATGCCTTAAAAGGCATCTATTACCCCTACAGCTATGGACACATATGAGATGTTCCTGGGTCACGCAAAGGCAAAGCCTTGGCCAAGGGCAGGCGTGTCAGTTGAGCCTGGACCAGGTCCACCCTAACTTTGGACTTGACACCATTTCCCTGGCTAGTAGGATGGGTAAGCTTAAAACTCCCACTGGTGGCGACGTCACTTGTACCAAGGAGGCTCCAGCATTTGAGACCCAGGGGGATACGTTGAGCTTCCTTTCATTCCTGTCTTCTGCAATAGGTGCCATCAATGATTAGATCCTGAATGTGGAGGAGGTATTCACCTCCCATGGGAGACTTGTTGATATTTGGTTACTTCCAACTTTTACTGACCCTACCTCCTCTTTTGCGCTTACTGATGCTCCAGGCAGTTTTGCTTTGTTAATGTCAAAAGGGAATAGTACTCCTAATGCCATTCTAGTGCAGGAGCTGGTGAACTAATTCCATGAGGAGGGACTTTTTATCGGGGAGACCTGGGGACTGAGCCCATATTAGAGCCCTGTCTGCCCACATGCAAAAGGAAAAAAGGGATGGACCTACAGCAAAAAGGCCTGTGCCGGGTGTCTCAACTGAGAAGGAAAGAGTATCTGCCACTCTGTTGGAATCCCTAATTATTAGGGCAGTCAGGGACTCAATGGACTCTGCTTTTGTGAGATTGGACTCAATGATTAGGTGCTTGTTGCATCCTTTTGAGTTGTGCCTGGGCAATATTGAGCAAACTTTAAAAAAAACACTCAATGGCCTCTGTTAGGCTACTGCAGCCCAGCATTAACCCTGTGCCTGTTCATAGTGGGTTATTGAGTGCACTTTTGGAAGAAGAGATTCTGCAAATAACTTAGATCTAAAAGCTGATTCAGCAAGGCACTTAGATTCACTCCCAGGGGATCACTTGCCTACTACTGCTTATCTCCCCATCCAGCCCCCTGATTTACACTGTGGCCTGCTTGTGCTCCTAGAGTCTGCCCACTTATTTGTAACAACAGTGTTGTCGTTGACTTGCCCTTGGTTGTGACCCTCTAAGTGTGGGACTCAGCAATGTTCCATCTTCACGCTCTAGCTCCAGCAAATCATATGAATCGTTGAAAAATAAAGGAACTATTTGGATTGGTATTCACTACACGTTGGGTTGCCAGATTCATGGTAAAAACATGGTGAGAAGAGTGAGCTAGTTTGGGAATTTTAAGAAAAGCTATGAGGGGGACACTATGGTGGTCAATTTAACCAACTCACAGAGGCAGCCCGGGTTCTGGCAGCTGTTATTTCGTTTAGGGCGGGAAAGCCTACATCTTTTCAAGCCCTTCTGTTGGGATTTTTTTACTGGCCTGAAGTTATCTGCTCTGAGATTTGGACTTTTGCGATTCACAATGGCCACAGAGTCCATCTGGGCCCATCAGCACCTTTGTTGCTCTCATCGCAGCCTTTCTTGGTGCTCGATAACTGTTTTGCTGCATGCAGTTCCTTGGACTCCTGCAATTGACTTTCACCGCACACCCCCATGTTGTCTCCAGCAATTTTGCCTGACCCTTCCCTTGACGGACATGTTTTGTTCACCTTTCAGCCTAACCCTGTTACAGGTGTTTTAAAGATGTGGGGCCTTATTACAAGTTTGGTCGGACCGCTGCAGTTGAACTGCCAGGGGACTGCAGTTAAAGTTGTGATCAGCCACGGCGGTTCAAAGTTCAGCACCACCTAGCTGATCACAACTTCCCCTTCCGAAAGCCTTTTCATAGCTGGGTCCTTGCCATGAAAAGCGTGGTGGAAAGGCAGTGCTGGGGGTCACGGGGGACCCCTGCACTGCCACGTCCATGACTGGTAGGTGGATGGTTGGTCTTCCAAATTCATAATGAGGTCCTTGGTCTTGGTGTGCTGGAACACAGCTGGCCTTGCTTCTAAAATCGGTGACCCTATTTGGCTATTATCCATAAGGAAATGTAATGTTATTTGTTTGTAGGAATCCAGGGAGGTTTCAAAGTACCTTTTTTTGGAGGGCTATAAAGCCTATTTGCTTTCAGCAGTTAGGTCCTGCTAAAGAAGAGAAAAAAGGGGGCTTGTTGTTTATGTTTCTATGGATGTTCAGGAATGTTTCAGAGATGTATGGTTTCACAGGTTCACCTGTTCTTCAAATGCTAAAAGTGGCCTTGTTTGGTTCCATGCCTTTTTATTTATTGCATTTTTGTAACTCCTGTTTTGGCTCCCAGGACTCTTCTAATATTATTGTTTTGGAGTCTTTTATTTACTCCGTGTTTGTATCAGGGAAGGGTCTACCTAGTTTAATTATAGTGAGAGACCTTAATATTCATATTTGTGTTTGCCCTCTGATGGTTGGCAGTACGAATTCTCCCTGTCAGATTCAGGAAGGCCTGCATATGGAGCACGCAAAAGATGGCATAGTCCCGAATATCATTTTAAGTAACTATAATTAATTTTTTTGTGATGGATAAGTGGGTTAATTTTCGTGCCTCACAAATTCATCCTACTTTTATGGGCAGAGAATGTGTTTCCATTATTGATTCTATTTTTTTGTCGGCTCCCTTGTTCTTATCAATCTCTAATATAGAAATTGAGCACAGTATCTTTTGTGATCACAACCCTGTTGCCCTTACGTTGCAGTGAAAAAAGTCTGTCATGTGTAGAGCAAGGGAAGACACAGGCATCTGTCATTTAACTGACCGGAACAGGTGTTTAAGGTGGGCTATGGTTGATCCAGACACTTTCAAACAGACATTGTTTCATAGCTCTACACAGAATTTAGCTTTTTCTCTTGATTCTACTTCCTGTGACAGCAATGCTAGGAGCTTTTGGGAAGTTTCCAGTAAGGCAACAAGGTTCCTACTTCAGTCCACCTACCACTGATCTGTGGTGGTTTGATCCCGGTTGTTCTAAAACTCTTCAGGCCTTAAGGAGACAGAGAGCTTGTAATCACTGCTCTTTCGAATTATAAGATTGAGTTGAAAGGATAGAAGAATATCCTAAGGGCACAGGCTTGGGATGATCTCTTAGTGGCATTGACCTGTAGGAATTGCTTTTTTATAATATTATTAATCAGCCATGTTTTGTGCAACAGTCTGGTTCTGTTCTTTGTCATCATATTGTTGTCAGGTCCTGAGTCTCCCATTTTAAAGGAATATATAATCAAGCTCACCAGGAGGAGCTGACGGTGCTCGTACCCTCTAGCGATGGGAAGTCAAACTTTTTTTTTACACTCAAGGAGTTTAGCCAGGAAATTGTAGGCCTTACCAAAAACAATGCTCCAGGGCCTAACGGTATTCCCCTGGATCTTCATCATAGTGAAATATCAGTCTGTGGCCCTCTGCTGGTTCAGATCTTAAGGGTGGGCCCCCCTACATCTTGATCTACATCCATTATTGTCCCTATGTTTAATAAGGGGGACAAAGTCAACCCTCATTTTTACAGACCCACATCACTTATCGACTGTTATAAAGGTCTTAGGTCGGATTTTACTGTCTAGGCTTTCTATGTGGGCAAATGAGAACAGCATTGCTTCAGACCTGCAATATGGTTTCAGGCGTTGGTTGTCTACCGCAGACCAGTGCCTTAAGCTTTATTTAGTTACCAATAAGTATTTTGTGGCACAGTCTGAAATTCTCTATCTGTGTTTTAAGGACGTAATGTTGGCATTCAACAAAGTTAATAAGGGTAAACCCTGGATCATTCTTTTAGGGGTGGGGTGGCCCTGACATAATTTCTTTTTTTTTTGCAGGACCTTTATGCTCAGACTCCCGCAGCTGTTAGATACTTGAGGCAGTTTGCTAGTACTGAAGAATTTAAGGTAAGCAGAGGGGGATCATCAAGGGTGTCTATTGCCCTCTTTTTTATTCTCCCTTTATATTAACAGGCTTGAACATGCCCTGTTAGAGGCTGGTACTGATTGTCCCTGCTTGGGTTCTTTTTCGCTCCCCGTATTGGTATATACGGATGATACAGTCCTGATGGACAGATGACTAGGGGCCTTCAAACCCTTTTGAATTCTTTTGCAGCTTTTGTGAAAAATTTAGAGCTTGCAATCAACTTTAGAGCTTGCAATCATCTTTTTTGATGGTGGTGGGACGGAGTTCAGCTAAGATGAAAACGTTTACTATTGGTCACAATAAGATCTCTGAAGTTAAGACCCTTTCCTATTTAGGCATCTTGTTTGACTCTCATATGAGCTGGAAGCCTTTGGTGACTGCTAAGAATGAGGAGTTCATTAGACCTCTTGCTGTGGTTTTTAGTTATGCAGCTAGACTTGGTAGCAAACCTCTTAGGTCCAAGGCAAAATCTACCAAGCCAAGTGTTTCTCAAAAGGTTTTTTTGGTACAAGATTTGGGGCTATGTGGCTGTGAATTGCATCCAAACAATGAAGAATAAATTCTTGCAGAGGCTTCATAGTGTTCCCCATAGCACCCCGTCCATGTGTGTTCACAAAGAGCTGGACGTGGGTTATGTGAGTAATTCTCTTACTCTTCGACCTTCGCTGATTTGGATTAGACTATGGATGAGGGAGGAGCTTGGTTTGAATAGATTGATTTTAAAGGATTATCTTTTACTTGGCTCTGCTCTCAAAATTCCAAGGGTGAAATATATCAAGGATTCTTTTATCACTTTGCGGAGTAGGGAACTTTTTATAATCCTGGATGTATCCTCGAATCTGAAAGTGGTGGCTCATGGATAACTTTTGAGGTAGGAGGTCTCTGCTCAGGGAGGAGCTTGAACTGACAAAAACCTGGAATATGAGATAAATATTGTTATAAACAACCCAGTACACGTAGCCATACCTCACTTATGTTAAAAAAATAGAGATCAATTTCTGTTAGTAAGATTTAGGTTTAACTTTCTCCACCTGCTGCTGGCCATGCCTAAAGATTGTATTGACCCTGGATTACTGGTATCCTGCGGCTGCAATAAGGTGTCTCAGCAGTAGCCCTTACATTCTGTATTTTTTTTTGTAAATTTTACAAGGGACATGGGTGAGCTTTTATCGTTAGTCTTTTGAAGGGGAAGGGATTTGTACAAGCATGGCCCATCCTGATTTTTTTAACAAATGTTTTTGGTATTTTCTTTTAATAAGTGCTATTGTGAATATAAGGAATTCAAGTGAGCCTTTATTACTGTTTGCATTCTCATCTTGCACTGCACTTTTGCACTTTGTCTTGATGTGTTCTGTATCTTGCAATTTTTATGTTGTTTTATGTTTCTTCATGGCACAAAAAGTAACTGAATAAAGTAATGAATTATCATAACGTTGCCAGATTGGACATAAGGAGTTTGAAGTTGAGGATTCAGATCAGGTGTCATTTCAGGACTATGTAAGCCCTGCAGTAAGAGAAACTAATCCTACAAATGGGCTGTCAGGCCTGCTAGTTCACATTATTGTCATTATCCCTCAGGTGGATTAGGAGGGAATCAGTCCAGTTGACCTTGAGGCCAGATCACATGGTTCACCATACAGGGTCAACAAGTGTAGCAATCAGAGGTCTGTCAGAAAGGGCCGGGATAGTACCAGGAGGACATTCTCTGTGGTTCTCTAGTGCCAGTCCCCAGTCAAATCCCCAGACCCATGTGTTAATAACTGCCACAGACCACCAGTGGCTCAATACCTAGTGCAAAATGGGGTCCAAATGCCATTTTCATCAGAACCTCCTCCTGGAAGGCTCAGGTGGCTGAATTGAAGGCCGAGGTGAAGGCCTGCTGAAATCAACTCCCATCAGCGCAGTTGGGTCTTTCAGTTTAAAAAGTCTCACCAATGCCATCTGTGAATGAAGTGTCTCGTTCTCAGTGTGGCATAAATCCACACTGATTCAGGTACACTTCTAGGGCATTCATGAGCTGTGTACAGTATAGTGTTCAGAACAGGCACTCGCTAAGTCTGTTGCTTCAGACACCTTAGCACTATTATCCTTAAGTATGAGCACAATCAAGCATCAGGCAGCATCTTTTGTTGCCTGTCTTATAGCCTTATTCATACACTGTGGGTCAAGGCCAGAAAGCACTATCAAGACTCTTTGAGGTAAAGTTGTCGGAGGGTTTTTCTTTCGGTAGCCAATCGCTACTGTGTCTGTCCAATGAGACAGCCTTGACAGGCATGCTCTAAAGTTACCATTCTGGCTTCCAGTGCTATTATCTTTTGGTATTCTGTCCTCCTGTACCTTTATATAGGTTAGTGCTATGCTCATCATTGTGGCTTTCAAAGCCTCCCATACTACACTGGACAAAGTAACAGAGCCTTTGTTCAGTGTAAAGTCCTCCTGTAGTCCCTGCACCCGCACCTGTGTAAACTTCTCATTTGTGAGATGCCATGCATTGAGACTCAATGTTGGGCATGGTTTTGCACCTCAGGAGACAAACCGGGGTATGATCCGAGATGCCAACCGGGGTATGATCCGAGATGCCACTAGGCAATACATAAACCCAGATCATTTGAACCAGGTTGTGGTGGGGAGCAGCAGTAGGTAGATGCAAGAATGTGTCTTGAGTGCAGCTGATATGTGACTTTATAGCCATTTGTGGGGGTTCTATGACCGCCATGGAGTTCTAGGCCATCCATTCATTTCCTCAGCCTACCTCCCTAACCTGATCCCCAGGGCCCTGTGGAGTCCAGAATTGGATAAAGAACATTACTGGTCTTTCCCCATGGTGACTTGTCCCTGGGATAGTCATAAAAGCACGTCTTGCAGCTTCTCTAGTGTAGATTTAGCCAGGAGAGGGGTATTGATACTCAATAGATGGACTGGGTGACCCTCGAGGATACCATTGACCAATACACCTCTACTGAAGAAGATTTATGTCCATGTGGACATTACTGCTGTGTAGGTTCTATGAAGGAGGTTTGTAACCCCTCTGGAGCCTCTGTTGTATGCTTCGTGGTATACCCTCTTATATCCACAGTGTGCCAGAAGGGAATAGTTATCACCCTATTAGGTGGGTTTCTTGGAGCATGAGAATTGCTGGGGCATGTCTCTTCGCAAAGTGGAGAACCAATCCCCTCTTTATTAAGTTGTTATGGCCAGTAATGTTCCAGGTCATAGAGATAAACTCATAGACAGCAACGGTAGGGTGAGCAGTAAAGAACTGCAGGTGTCACCAATACTGGGGATATTGTCCAGTGCATATTGTCCTACCACTGATTGTATGGTGTCATAGTGGTGCAGGTGGCATATTGTGCGTAGCAACAAAAATGTAAAACCAATAACAAAAGAAGAACTTTGCACCCAGACAGATTAACCGTTGCAACTCCCTCCAAACAACCCAACACTTCCATCCAGAAGTACCTATCATCCTTCCAATAAAACTGAAGGCCTCATTTACGAGGCCCTTGCCGCACTCTGTGC
The DNA here is from genome assembly GCF_031143425.1 of Pleurodeles waltl. Lineage (NCBI taxonomy): Eukaryota > Metazoa > Chordata > Amphibia > Caudata > Salamandridae > Pleurodeles > Pleurodeles waltl. The sequence goes on from NC_090451.1 coordinate 464,198,816, forward strand.
ACTGGAGCATAATTCTTTTTTTACACTCCGGCGGCGCAGTATGCCACCTTGCGTGGCTTTTCATGACCTTATTAATATGGAACCCTTTCACGTATAACACTGCGTGAAAGGAGCGTTCCATGAGTGTTGCTTCGGGTGTTCCCACACAACACCCATGGAACCCAAAGGGATTTCGTGCATTCTGAAATTTACAAGTCTGGAAATACATCAGATTCCTACGCCACCTCAAGGGTGGCATAATAATGACACAACCGGTAGAAATATCTTTATTTCTCCCTGTTTTTTCCTCTTTCTATGTGTGCTGTCTTCTGCAGCACAGATAGAAAGAAGAAACTCCTCTTGTGAATGTTTTTGTGAAGGAAGGTGTCCCTTCCTGCACAAAAACAATCATCCCCACAACACAGGCATCCTTACACCTTGGTGCAAAGTGCCTGCATTGGCGCTAGACAGTAATATGTGTGCCAGAGCAGGGGGAGGACAGGAATGTGCCACACATTGTAGATACAGTGCATTTCTGCCCTTTCCTGGTGATGCAGTGGAGCGCATCAAGGCACTTGTTGTGCCGTCTTGCACCACGGCCCTCGTAAATGAGGCCCTGAGTGTTTTGAAGCAAGTACCACCTTCTTGACCTGGAAGGAACAACAATACATAGGTTATATCTGGGCTGGTGGGAATATAAAATCAAGTTGCAGGTCTAATTGGAGCACAGTGTCTTGGTATGTTAGGACCTTCTGCATCCATGAATTGAGGGGAGGGAGCATCCGCCATCGACGAGACCTCAAGCTAGTTGGCAGGGGTCTTTGGGTGAGTATCTTCTGAGTTCAATGAGATTTTTGTTGTAGAAGTTGACTTCTGCTGTCTATGAGATTTGCGATTAACGTCGCCCTCTGCCGTGTGGGTCAGGGGGGTGGCTTATCGGCTGACCCCCAGGGGAGGGTTTGTTTATTGTGGATCAGCCTCTGTTCTCTTGCTCATTCTCTGCTGCCGCTGAAGAGTCAAAGAAAGTGATATGTTGAAATGTTGAAATGTGTGCCGCTGGGCTCATTGAGCCCCACTCCTCACCAAATATGCATGTCTGCTATCTCACATTTGCTTCACTGGCTTGACGATGGTGTCTTATGCCAATAACACACAGCTGATTGTCTAGTTGTCACCTGATTTTGACGCCACCTGTATGGGATTGAATCGCTTTGGTCTCCTGAGAGCCCCCCGATGAACCCTGAAATTGCTCCCAGTGAAGCTGCAGAGAGTAGTGATCCAAGGTCTGATTCTATTACCCCTTGACTATGTTTACTCTCTTTAGCTGGGCAGCCCTAAATCTGTTACCAAACTCCAAATAATCCAAAGAATGCCGCTCCCTGAAACTACTAGGTTTCCCAAAAATGCAGTCCACTTTGGCAGCATTTAAAAAAATTCTTCCCTGGCTGCTTACACACACTGCAAAGTACAATTTAAGACACTGATACATCAGCTTATCACTACCTATCAACCTAAGAGGGCTCTCTCTGGTCCCATAACCTGGATCTTCTGGTAGTGCATAGGGTTCACAGAGCCAAGTGTGGTGGCTGATCATTTGCCTATCTCTGACAAAAGATCTGGAACATTCTCCCAACCTGCTTGAGAAAGGAAAATTTAAGTTTTAGGAAACTGCTAAAAACCTACCCGTTCCCGTAACTGAATTGCGGCTCCTCACTCTTGCAAGCCCTCTAGCGCTGGGAAGCCTGGTTTTTGGGTAACAATGCATGTTGAAAATTCGGTAGAAAGAATAGAACATGGGTGAAGGCTGCTGGAACTGGACCTAATGAGGATCGGGCACAGGCGTTTTTGTCTGCCAGTGGATTTTTCAATTGTTTTTATTGTCACTTTAGATGGCTGAATAGTTGACATTCATTTTACCAAACACTTGGTTGCAGAAAAAAGCTGAGACCTTATTCATTTTATTTATTTTTTCAACAATGAACTGACAAATGTGACGTTTATCTTGGGGTTCATTACACATGACTGTCAGGAGGACCTCCTTAAGAGCATAAAGCTTGTTTGCTCTGTATTTCTTTAGAACAAGGCTCCTCGGTTGAGCAGCAAAAAATTTGATTGACTTTCTGATTCAACATGAGAATAGTTGTTTGTATATTCAAAATATCCTCCTCCATTCTGTCCTTGTTCAGAAACCAGACCAGTAGTTATTTGGCACTGTGGTGCTGAAGTCTGTCTTCTGTCCACAGGACCTTGGATCAGTACTGCACTGAAGGACTGAGCAAGACCCCTAAGGATTGAGGCACCAAGCCTCAAGAGTCCTCTAAAGAGGAAAGATCATGGCCTGCCCTTTACCTCTACAGGTGCCAGACCCCAACACCTTTAGAGAAAAGGCTTGCCTTTGAGGTAGCAACTACTGGGAAACTGTATTGAAACCCTGTCCCTAAGACAACCAGGGCATGGTGTAATGCCTCCTACACGACAGCCTTAACCACCCTTCTCACCTGTCCCCTTTCAAGTATGACCTGGTGTGCACCAGTCAAATCTTCAAGAGTGATGCTGCTGGGCCAGCAACACAGTGCAACACCAACTCTAGTCTCCCCAAGGTATGATGGTGGCATTAGGAGGAGATGGAACAGCTTACAAAGCACCATCCAGCAGGGAGATGGGTTCGGAGCTGCTGCAGGAAATAAAAAAAGTCATCTTTAAATGCAGACATCTAACGCTGCTCGCAGAAGACCATAACGGCGTGGTTCTTCAGACGTGCACGCCACTTATGCTAACTCAGTGTCTGTTTTGGTGCAAGTCATGTTATTCAGCCCTTTGGGGTTTATGTCGCACTGGAGAAAATGAAAAATTAGACCTGTCCTAAGCCATAGGTGCACTCTCGGCAGGTGACCAGGCTCAGAGCCAGAAGACCTAAAGCTGAGGATTTCGAGACCACAGCAGTTGGTAAGGTGTACGTGGCTTGGGAAAATGCCAAGTCCACTGCTAAACATACTGTTAGAAGTAAAGCATATACAAGCACTGAGCTTTGCAAGGACTTTTGCCTCCTTTTCTGACAACACATCTTCAACTGTGATAACAATAACCTTTGGGGTGATGGCCTCATGCTTAGTCATAGAAGTAAATGTATAATTAGCCTGGCTGTTTCTGGATTCTCAGCTGCAGGTAACCATCACAGACTGCTTACTCACTGGATTTGGAAGACATTGCTCTCCGGTGTATCCCGACACATGAAAAATTATCACACCTGACTCCTTGGGCTAGCATTCCTGTGAAGAGCTGAAAATTAAAATGAATGTTTCCCTGAATGTAATTTAAGCAGTGGAAGTATTCAGGTGCTCTAATAAAAAGGATAATAAATAACCTATGTTCCAGGGGAGGGGAGGTACAAGAGGAAGAGATCCCTTGAAAAAGGAGCAAGAATAACAAATCTGATAAGCAAAGGACCGACCCAAAAACCACCAGATATCTGTATAGGACACAGTAGATCTTTCTGCAAAAGACCGCAAAAAGGCTTCTAGTTGATACTTCAAAAGCACCCAAATCCAGTTTGGATCCCAAGACGCTCCTTGAACAGTGGGCTGGTAAAGATTCCAGCCATACTTGTGGGAAGTGATGCACTGCTATGAAAGGTGTTCAAGTGTTTAAATAAGCATGAACACTGACTCTTACCCACTCAGTTTATCAAAAAACTAGAAAGTTATAAGTATGAATGAATCTTCTTAGGATGACCACCTAACACAGAATGATGGTACTGCCCTGATTCTTTTTCAAGCTTGCAACATTAGGACCATTTTATTGCCTCGGGAGCTCCATTGAAAGCAATGGAGTAGCTCTGGGCTTCCAATGCTGCATGAATCCCAGAGCATCAACATTCCAATGTTTTCGTTCACAGCTGTAGCTGTGAACAAGGTGCTCTGTGAAGCTTATGTTTTGTTTATTAGAACATTCTGCCCTCTAGTGACAATGTTCCAATAGCCTTACACTCCTCCATAGCTGTACTATACCAGCATTAAAGTCCCACTCCCTTGTTAAAGGCCCTCACCTTTTGCATCGCTGGAACAGACCTTTATTGGCTGGTATAGCACGCTACAGAGTGCTATAAGGCTATAATATGATAATCGATGAGAAGCTGTCTTGGTGTGACTGGCCGGTCTAGATGTCTCTGCAGATTGCCTCATGGTACAAAGATTCATTTTTATTATGAAATATTATCTTCATCTGCTGTGACAATATGGGGGAGTGATAGTAGACTTTATAGAAAAGGATCGGGCGTGTGCTAAAAGTGCACAGCATTTCCATAGTGGACTCCTTTTTAGGAGCAGATGGCATTGCACATGTATGGCAGAAGATAAATGGATCTCTGCTGTGAGGAATGGGAGGATGTACAAATGGTGATTATTATGATTGGCTCTCCGAGTCACTGTGAACCTGTGCCCCCCCCCCACCCCCCACCTGCTCTAGCCCCTTAAGTTTGTTGAGGGAAGCCCAGGACAGCCACCTCCATTTTGTGAGCCTCAGCATCTTCCCTGTGTCTTAATACAGCCCAGTGTTCAAGGATTGCAAAAAGACCTAGGTAAGGAGCCCCCAGACTTTTCTGGGTAAATAGTATTGTTTGTTCAAAAGTGTTTATTTCAGCTACCTGTGCCTGTTTTACTGTGGACTCTCTGTGTTTCAGGCAGCCTGGCCTTTTTAAAGTGGTGATTTTTTAGAATTCGTTTTTGCCATGACTGTGTGAATTACCTTGCTAGTTTGTGGCACATGACTTCATAAACCGCCCACCCTCCCCCCTCTTTTTCTAAGTAAAAAGGCTACATACATCTTGCAGAGTGTGTTTTAGGAGACTGTTTCAATCTGTTTCTGTGATTTAAATTGTGTTTAGAAACTGTCTGCTCCCTCTGTTTTTTGCCTTTAAAAAAGCCACATTTCAGAGTGTGCGACCAGCAGTATTCCAGTGTTTGTTTTTAAACAATCTCTCCCTTACCTGGAAAGTAGACTCTGCTAGCTTGGAAGTGTGGATTCAGCCTGTCTGTATCCAAGGAGATTCTGAATAGAGCAGCAGCTGCCTCCTCCCTGACCACAGGGACTGGACTTAGCAGATTGGCTCTCTGAGTCCCTGTGAACCTGAGCCCTCCCCCCCACACCTGCTCTGGCCCCTTAAGTTTATGGAGGGAAGCCCAAGACAGCCACCTCCATTTTGTGAGGCTCAGCATCTTCCCTGTGTCCTAATACAGCCCAGTGTTCAAGGATTGCAAAAAGACCTAGGTAAGGAGCCCCCAGACTTTTCTGGGTAAATAGTATTATTTGTTCAAAAGTGTTTATTTCAGATACCTGTGCCTGTTTTACTGTGGCTCTCTGTGTTTCAGGCAGCCTGGCCTTTTTAAAGTGGTGATTCTTTTAAATACTTTTTTGCTGTGACGGTGTGAATTACCTTGCTAGTTTGTGGCAAATGACTTCATAAACCCCCAACCCCCCATCTTTTTCTAAGTAAAAAGGCTACATACATCTTGCAGAGTGTGTTTTAGGAGACTGTTTTAATCAGTTTCTGTGATTTAAATTGTGTTTAGAAACTGTCTACTCCCCCTGTTTTTTGCCTTTAAAAAAGCCACATTTCAGAGTGCGCGACTAGCAGTATTCCAGTGTTTGTTTTTAAACAATCTCTCCCTTATCTGGAAAGTAGACTCTGCTAGCTTAGGAGTATGGATTCAGCCTGTCTGTTTCCAAGGAGATTCTGAAAAGAGCAGCAGCTGCCTCCTCCCTGGCCACAGGGACTGGACTTCAGTTAACTTGCTCCTGATGTAAGTTCCTTTTGGTTGTTGCATATGTTGTTGTGACAGGTTGTTGGGAGCTGGTCTTTCCATTGGTTGCTGGCTCCAGGGCTGGGGCTATAATTGGTGGACAGGGCTGAGAATCTGATTGGCTGTTGGTTCTAGGGCTGTGTCTGATTGGCTGTTGGTTCTAGGGCTGTGACTGGTGGATAGGGCTGAGATTCTGATTGGCTGTTGGTTCTAGGGCTGTGATTGGTGGATAGGGCTGGGTTTCTGATTGGCTATTGGTTCTAGGACTGTGATTGGTTGATAGGGCTGAGATTCTGATTGGCTGTTGGTTCTAGGGCTGTGATTGGTGGATAGGGCTGAGATTCTGATTGGCTGTTGGTTCTAGGGCTGTGATTGGTGGATAGGGCTGAGATTCTGATTGGCTGTTGGTTCTAGGGCCCTGATTGGTGGATAGGGCTGAGATTCTGATTGGTTGCTGGTTCTAGGGCTGGGGCTGTGATTGGTGGTGAGGATTAGGGCTATGATTGGTGATTAGGGCTGGGTCTTCCATTAGTTGTTTGAATCAGGGTTAGACATTGGATTGGTTAGGGTTAGGACCAGATTCCTATTGGCCAGTAGGGCTATTTAAGCCTAGGACTCAGGGCGTCTCAGCCAGGGTGTCTCAGCTAAGGGCGGAGAGGAGAAGGGCAGTTGCCTATTTGGGCCTGGTCGGGACAGGTAGGGACTAGGGCCAGAAATGCTGCTCAATTCACTATTGACCAGGATTGATTTCAGTCCCTACACATCCATCAACATGCAAACACATTATCTGCAAAGACATCCAACTCATGCATCACAAACTGACCACAGACAGATTGTAATGTCCCATCACCCAACACAATATCCCTTATACAACACATATACACATATCCTCCACAACTAAAACAGTCAAACACCTGCATTCTCACAACAAACACTACTCAGTCCACCCCCACTAACACAACCTGCCATCACCCACACAACACAAAACCACACTATACATTTCTCTCAGTCTCAGTCTTCCAGATACCCACTCCCTGTTCATACTAACCAACAACACTATCCTCTGTTTGCTTCACACAGACCACCTTTCATCATAACAATGCCCAAACCCAGCCTTCCAACACACCATCTACAAACACCCTTCCCCTCCCTTCACCAATTACAAACAACCATACAATCCCCACACTTCACTCCACCACACATATTACCTCTTCCAGTCATTACAACCAACACTAACTCCCCTGACACACATCCATCGCCTCTTACACACCTCGAACATTCATCTCCAAAACACATCAACACCCCATCTAACACTCTAATTCCACTCACCAGCACTATCTCACATACAAATCCCTCACCAAAAACAACAACATCAACATCCCCTCTCACTATTCCACAAAAACAATACAGACCACACACATCAGCACATCCAATCAACACAAACTTTCATTACACTTATCGTCACACCCACTCCCACCCTCAGGACTACAGAAAGAATACAAGTCCCGGCCTATCTTTACTCCTACTTTCTCACTCTTCACAAACACCTACCACAAAAGCACCCCAACCCAGCAACTTTCATCCACTCGCCTCTCCTCCACTGCACAATTTAGAGCCCTACATCATGATCCACATGCTTTTCCACCACCCCAACCCAAAGTCCATCCACACTAAATAGACGCAAGCAAAATAAACAACATGCCTTTCTGAACAACTTCACATCCCCTTTTCTATTATATAATAAGATTACCCTTCAAAAAACAGTACACTCTTCATGTCTCTCTCTGCCACCAAGTCCACCACCCACACACACAGACCCAACAAAATGCCTCCTTAACCTTCTGGAAGAGGAACACTATATTGAAAAGCAGGACTATGGTGAGCCTCACACAGTTATCACAACTAACAACACTCCTGCTTCAAGCTCATATTATACTACTTACCCTTCTCCTAAACAAAACAACACTACCACTAACACACCTTTTCTAAACTGCCATCTCATAAATGCTTGATCACTCTAAAAAAACAAGCACCACATCTACGACCTGCTCACAAACACACAACCTGACTTACTATTCATAACGGAATCCTGGTTGGGAGATGACATGGCCCCAGTGTTGCACGAAGCCCTTCCCCCGGGCACAAAAAAACCGTATAGGCAAGAGAGGAGGTGGACTAGCTATTATATTCAAACAGGCAATAAAACTCAGAACAAGCATTTGCAATGAACTAGGGTCTCGCATTTCTCTGAGTTACAGCTATTAGCAGTTGTAAACTCCCAACCAGATTTTTTTTTCCACATTGAAAGAAAAAAAAACAGCGCACTCGTGATGAAACCTATTGACAAAGGTGCAATTAACTTTAACTTTAACGGCACTTTTGCCGATGGGTTTCATTGCGAGTGAACTGTAACAGGGTTGATGTTATGCAAAGCGCTCGACTTCTGCCAAGCGAGATCGCGCTGTAAAACAAAAGATAAAAAGTAGTCCACAAACCTGACGGGAAACAGCGAGCCTCGCATGTTTCCAGTACTTGGTCACTGCGCTCGAGGAGGGCTAACCACCGGAAAAGGCATGACGTATGCATGCCTTCCAACAATGAAAGCAATCAGATTTTAACAGGCAAGCCCACGAACCAATGAAAGACCACTGACATGACGTCAACGGGGCTCCGAGCCCTTTTCTAATTCCTAAAGTGTCTTGCAAGCGAAACGCATGCGCAAGGGCATGCAACGCAGGCTCAACCCTATAAACAGACAACATTTCCATAAAAGGTTGTGAAGCCCTCCTCACCAGATGCCACCCTACTCCAACTTCCTCCTGTAACTTTCTCCTCCTTTACAGACCTCCACCTAACAACTCCACATTCCCAGATGCTTTTCTAGATACAGGCCCTCAGTACAACATTGGCAGTAAAAGCCGCTTACCGCCATTCAGAAGACCGCCAACACACCGCCGCGGCCACGAAATTCCGCCACAGCTATTATGACCCACATTTTGGAATCCGCCAAAATTCAGACACCCACACAAGTCCGCCACACCAAAGGTCAGTGATAAACTGGCGAAAACAAAACCTCCACTGTCACGCCAACAGAAATACGCCCACACTATCACGACACACGAATCCACGCGGCGGTCTTTCAACCGCAGTATTCCATTGGTGGTACACACCGCCGCGCTCAAAATACACACACATGCCAGAGAGAGACACCACCAGCAAGAACAACAGCATCCACAGGCACACAACACCATCACCCACAGAAATTCCACGCACCTCACACAACACACCACTACATATCAGCACACTTATCACCACATACTCCACCCCACACATCACCTACACCACCCCATGGCACGGCAAAGACACCCCAGGATCTCAGAGGAGGAGCTCAGGGTCATGGTGGAGGAAATCGTCCTGGAAGATAGAGCTATGGCGAAGAATAGTGGACAGGGTCAACGCAGTGGGACAGTACCCAAGAAATCGGGAGGACATCAGGAAGAGGTGGAACGACCTACGGGGGAAGGTGCGTTCCGTGGTCTCAAGACACCACCAGGCGGTTCAGCGGACTGGCGGCGGACACCCACCTCCTCCCCTACAACTAACAACATGGGAGGAGCAGGTCTTGGCGATTCTGCATCCTGAGGGCTTCGCAGGAGTAGCTGGAGGAATGGACTCTGGTAAGACAAATCTTAATTATTACATGCCCCACCCTCACCCCAAATCACCCCAACTCCTCATATATGTCCCAACATCACAAACCACCCATCCCAACACCAAGCCCTGTATGCAACAACAAAGCATGGACATCCATCACTAAAGCATGCCCACTGCACATACACATACAACCCCCTAAACCATCATCACACAAGGTCCCACACAGGAATGCAAGCACTGGGGTACACGGTCACCCACCCATTGCACACCATGCCACACACAGATGTAATAACCATCCTTTAATACCCCTGCAGGACCCCTACCCAATGTCACCGGACAGGAGGGTCCACACATGTCCACACCACCAACAGAGGAGGCCCACAGTGATGACAGCACCTCTGTCCAACTGGATCTAGATGACCAGCCCGGCCCATCGGGGACCCTGGGACAGTCGGTTCCCCTCACACTGGCACAGTCCACCACAGACCTTCCCCCCTCTGGAAACACCAGCACAGCACCCACCCAGCGGGCCCATACCTCCGTCCCCAGGACACGTCGATCAGCTGTGTGTCCACCACTACAGGGTACCCAGGATAACCCACCACCCCAACAACAACAGGGACCTGGGGGCAATGGTAGTAGGCACACGGTCCAGGGGACGGACAGTAGACAGGTAGTAGTGTTAAAGTACATGTAGTAGGCAGGTCTGTACTCTTACCTGTGTCTCACTGGAAATATTGCTGGATCATTGAGTCCCTTTTGTTCATGTCTTCTTCCTCTGCTTCCTCGTCATCACTGTCCACAGGCTCCACAGCTGCAACAACACCGCCATCTGGATCATCCTCCTGCAGAAAAGGCACCTGTCGTCGCAAAGCCAAGTTGTGAAGCATACAGCAGGCCACGATGATCTGGCACACCTTCTTTCGGGAGTAGAATAGGGATCCACCTGTCATATGGATTCACCTGAACCTGGCCTTCAGGAGGCAAAAGGTCCGCTCGATCACCCTCCTAGTTCGCCCATGGGCCTCATTGTAGCGTTCCTCTGCCCTTGTCCTGGGATTCCTCACTGGGGTCAGTAGCCATGACAGGTTGGGGTAACCAGAGTCACCTGCAAATGGTGAGGGACAACTGTTAGACACGCACTAACCTGGAGGGATATCCCCAGACCCAGACAACCATTCCCACTGACTTGCCTCCAGGTGCTCACCTAATAGCCACAGGAGTTGACCCATCACAGAAGGGAGGCTGCTAATACGCAGGATGTAGGCGTCATGCACTGAGCCAGGGAACTTGACATTCACATGGGAGATTTACTGGTCTGCCAAACATACCATCTGTACATTCATAGAATGATAACTCTTCCGGTTTCTGTACACATGTTCACTCCTGTGGGGGTGGGGGGACCAAAGCCACATGGGTCCCATCAATGGCACCTATGATGTTGGGGATGCGTCCCAGGGCATAGAAATCACCTTTCACTGTAGGCAAATCCTCCACCTGAGGGAAAACGATGTAGCTCCGCATGTGTTTCAGAAGGGCAGACAACACTCTGGACAATACGTTGGAAAACATAGGCTGGGACATCCCTGATGCTATGGCCACTGTTGTTTGAAATGACCCACTTGCACGGAAATGGAGCACTGACAGCACCTGCACTTGAGGGGGGATTCCTGTGGGATGGCGGATTGCTGACAACAGGTCTGGCTCCAACTGGGTACACAGTTCCTGGATTGTGGCACGGTCAAGCCTATATGTGACAATCACATGTCGCTCCTCCATTGTCAACAGGTCCACCAACGGTCGGTACACCGGAGGATGCCGCCATCTCCTCACATGTCCCAGCGGACGGTGCCTATGAAGGACAACAGCGAGCACAGAGTCAAACAACTCAGAGGTACGTACCCACAGTTTACCCAGAACACCAATCATACACAAAAGGTGGCCTGTATGTGTGTTGAGTCTAGGCCTAGGTATGTGTGACGCAGTTGGAAATGAAGCCATGTGGGCCCCTGAAATGGCGGCTGCCTGACCTGTAAAGTGGGACAATGGGATGTGAGGTAACTGCGCTGGCATTGTACACCGTCGCAGTAGGCGGTCGAAGACCGCGGCGCAATGCTGCTTTGGTTAACATTGGACCCTATGGGTCCCAGGAGCCAATGACGATGTACGACAGCGGTGACGGTACGCACCGCCGCGGACGTGACCGCCATTTTCTATCTGTTCAATCACTGGATACCTGATCCTCTACAGGAGAGGACCTACACTGCAAGTGCTGCTGTGACCTCGGTCTGGAAGAGACAATGGCTCGTGCGACTGGGGAAAGGGCCCCTGCCTTCACATCAGAGGAGTTGGAGAAGCTCGTGGATGGGGTCCTCCCCCAGTACACGCTACTCTATGGTCCTCCAGACAAACAGGTAATTACACAGGGAGCATGTTGTATGGGCTATGCCTGTGTGGAGAGGGCTGGATGTAAGAAGGAAGGGGGGAGGGTGCTGCGTGCATGAAAGACGGTGAATGCATGTGCCACATGGCAAGGGTAGGGATGGGGGCCAATCACTTTGACGGTGCAGCTGGAAATAACTTCTCTTTTACCCCTGTACATTTCATGTAGGTCAGTGCCCACCAGAAAAAATATATTTAGCGTGCCATCTCCAGGGACGTCCGGACCCTGGGGGTCTACCACAGACAGAGCACCCACTGCCGGAAAAGATGGGAGGACATTCGCCGCTGGAGCAAGAAGATGGCGGAGGCTCAGCTGGGGATGGCCTCCCAACATGGGAGGGGTGCCCGTCACACCATGACCCCCCTGATGTTCAGGATCCTGGCGGTGGCCTACCCGGAGTTGGATGGGCGCTTGAGGGCATCACAGCAGCCACAAGGGGGTGAGTACACTTTAATTCTGGTGACTTTGCACGCAGTGGAGGTGTCTGGGTGGGGGAGGTGGGCTGTGGGTTTCCCTAGGCCAGGGCGAGTTCCGTAGGCAAGGCCCCTCCGTAAGGCAGGCCATGTGGCACCCCACCCCACCTCTGTAGAGTGCCAAGAACACCTAGTCATGCCCCTTTGTCATCTATGTGTGCAGATGTTGTCCATAGCCTTGTAGGCCATTTCCCAGGAATTGAACAGTGGAGCCCAAGACCGCGGCGTAGTGCAGGGGGCTTCTGTGTCTGTCGTGTCCGCCAACGGTAGCGGTAATGCATGCACTCAACATGTCTTTCTTCGGTCTCCCCACCCCCTTTTTGTGGTCTCCCTGTTCTTGTGTGCATTAGCATCATCAGGCGGAGGAGCAGTGGCACCGGAGCACGAGGGAGCAGCATCTCACATGGCCCTGGAGGGCGAGACTACGGACTCAGAGTTCACCAGTGGGATGGAGGGCGAGGGGAGCTCCACGGCGGGCACAGGAGCTGACACCAGCGACACGGACTCGTCCTCTGATGGGAGATCCCTTGTGGTGGCGGCAACATCTGTGCCCCCCGCATCTACAGGTACAGCCTCCACCCCCACCTACCAGCACCGCCCTCCCAGCAGCCCCTCAGCCTTCGCCCGTGCCCGCTCACCCAGGAGGGTGGGCATCACCTTCGCCCCAGGCACCTCAGGCCCTGCCCCAGTCACCCCTGCTGCCCTCAGTGAGGAGGCCATTGACCTCCTCAGGTCCCTCACTGTTGGGCAGTCTACTATTTTGAATGCCATCCAGGGAGTAGAGAGGCAGTTGCAACAAACTAATGCATTCCTGGAGGGCATTCATTCTGTTCAGGCGGCCCTTCAGAGAGCTTTTCAGACTCTGGCCTCAGCACAGATGGCAGCCATTGTCCCCGTCTCTAGCCTCCCCCCTCCAACTTCTTCCACCCCGACCCAATCCACTGTACCTCATCCTATCCCAAGCACACCTACAGACCAGCATGCACACACGTCAACACACAAGGGAAGCTCAGGCAAACATAATCACCACACATCCCACAGGCACTCACGCAAGCATCACACACATGCAGACACACCAACATCCACTGGCTCCACTGTGTCCCCCTCCTCCTCGTCTCCCTCCTCCTTCCCAGTATTGTCTACACTCACACCTGCATGCACTACCTCTACAGCCACTATGTCCCTCTCCAGCACACCCACCACCACACACTGCTCACATGCAGTCACCACCCCCACTGCCATTCACACGTCCCCTGTGTCCTCTCCCAGTGTGTCTGTGACGCCCCCTCCCAAGATACACAAACGCAGGCACACACCCACCCAACAGCCCTCCAACTCACGACAGCCTCCAGCGCATGCACCTTCACCCAAAGTCACCAAACGTACACCTCCTACAACCACCACCTCTTCCTCCACTCCCAAAACCCCTCCAGCTACCCGTCCCAGTGTGTCCAAAAAACTTTTCCTGTCCAACATTGACGTCTTTCCCACACCTCCCCCACCCCGTCCGTCTCATAGGTCCCGAACTAGCACCTCAGCCACAACATCTCCGGGACCAGTGGGGCCTGAAGTCACCGGAATCTGGAGTGCACCGGTCACCAGGGCAGCCAGTGTGGCACAGAGCCACAGCACAGACAGACCCCCACCTGTGAAGCATCAGAAGTTGGCCAGTGCCCGGCGGGAGAGGGGGAAGACTCCAGCCACCAAAGCCGCTCACAGGGGTCCCGGTGGGAGTGTGGAGTCAGCTGTGACACCTTCCAAGGTGGGGAAGGGCCACAAGAAACCCAACAAGTCTGGGAAGAGCAGCACAGCGGAGAAGACTGCCATCATCCCCGATGAGCACCGCCAGCACCAGCCCAGCTGCCCAGGAGGCCACCGCCAGCACCAGCCCAGCTGCCCAGGAGGCCAGCGCCAGCACCAACCCACCTGCCCAGGAGGCCACCACCAGCACCAGCACAGCTGCCCAGGACAGGACAGCCAGCACCAGCCCACCTGCCCAGGAGGCCACCGCCAGCACAATCCCAGCTGCCCAGGACAGGACCGCCAGCACCAGCCTAGTTGCCCAGGAGGCCACCGCCAGCACCAGCCCAGTTGCCCAGGAGGCCACCGCCAGCACCAGCCCAGTAGGCCACCGCCAGCACCAGCCCAGCTGCCCAGGAGGCCACCGCCAGCACCAGCACAGCTGCCCAGGAGGCCAGCACCAGCACATCTGCCCAGGAGGCCACCGCCAGCACCAGCCCCGCTGGGCCTTGAAGGATCGCCTGCAAAAGCCCCGGTGGGCCATGAAGGACCATCAGCAAAAGCCCCGCTGGGCCATTAAGGACCGCCAGCAAAAGCCCCGCTGGGCCATGAAGGACCGCCAGCAAAAGCCCCGCTGGGCCATGAAGGACCACCAGCAGCTGAGACCCTGCAATGGAGACCACCATCTCAAGCACAGCTGCACAGGGCACCGCCGTCTCAAGCACCGCTGCACAGGGCACCGCCATCTCAAGCACCGCTGAACAGGGCACCACCATCTTAAGCACCGCTGCACAGGGCACCGCCGTCTCAAGCACCGCTGCACAGGGCACCGCATTCTCAAGCACCGCTGCACAGGGCACCGCCATCTCAAGCACTGCTGCACAGGGCACCGCCGTCTCAAGCACCGCTGAACAGGGCACCGCCGTCTCAAGCACCGCTGGCCCATGAGCGGCAAGGGCACTGACGCAACTGAGTCCATCACGGGGTGAATGATGCACTCTGGGCACCAAGCCCCCTCCAGAACCAGTGGAGAAAAGCATCCACTACCCCAATCCTTGGCAGGATGAAGCACTCTGGGCACCAAGCCCCCTCCAGAACGAGTGGAGAAAAGCATCCACTAACCCAACCCTTGGCAGGATGAAGCACTCTGGGCACCAAGCCCCCTCCAGAACCAGTGGAGAAAAGCATCCACTACCCCAATCCTTGGCAGGATGAAGCACTCTGGGCACCACTCCCCCTCCAGAACCAGTGACAAAAAGCATCCACTACCCCAATCCTTGGCAGGATGAAGCACTCTGGGCACCAAGCCCCCTCCAGAACCAGTGGAGAAAAGCATCCACTACCCCAATCCTTGGCAGGATGATGAACTCTGGGCACCAAGCCCCCTCAAGAACCAGTGGAGAAAAGCATCCACTACCCCAATCCTTGGCAGGATGAAGCACTCTGGGCACCACGCCCCCTCCAGAACCAGTGGAGAAAAGCATCCACTACCCCAATCCTTGGCAGGATGAAGCACTCTGGGCACCACGCCCCCTCCAGAACCAGTGGAGAGAAGCATCCACTACCCCAATCCTTGGCAGGATGAAGCACTCTGGGCACCATGCCCCGTCCAGACCCAGTGGAGACTGTCATCCACTTGTGAGACTGTGGCTTTGCTCTCCCCAGGATATAGCAGTGGGCAACCCACCCACTGTAGAGACTTGAGAGACTGTGGCTTTGAACTCCACAGGATATGGCAGTAGGCAACCCACCCACTGTAGAGACTTGAGAGATTGTGGCTTTGCACTCCCCAGGATATGGCAGTGGGCAAACCACCCACTATAGAGACTTGAGAGACTGTGGCTTTGCACTCCCCAGGATTGAACAGTGGGCATGTGGCCCCCTCGTGGATTTGGCGTCGTGCACTCCTGCGGCTGAGGTGCTGTTTAGTTGCTCTCTGATGCCCCTGCAGTGTTCTCTCCGTCATGGTCGGGGATCTTGTGTGGGCCTCGCCCATACCGTGTGGTCCCAGTGTTCCACAGACTTTCTTAGTGCACTACCTGGACTACTATGCTTGGTATATATTATGTACATGGTGTATATATATATTTCTGCCTACTTGCTTTTACAATGGTTACACTCATTTTCTATTGTCTTTGCATTCTTCCATGGGGTTTGGGGGGTGTAAATGTGATGTATTGATATGCATTAGTGTGTGTGTTGTAGTGGGTGAGGGTGGGGGTGGGGGTGTTGTGTGTGTGTGTCCCTGTTTTTTGCCTCCCCCCTCCCCTCTGTCGTAGGTGCAGTACTCACCGTGGTCTTCGCTGCCGGCATTCCTGCTCCTGGTAGAGGGGCAGGAAGACTATTGCAGGGAGAATTTGGAGTTCCGGGTCCATGGCGTCCTCGTTCATCGTGGGGTGTGTAGAGGTGAGCGTTTTCCCTTCGGGATTCCTGTTTCCGCCGTGTTTTTATCCGTGGTAAATCCGCCCCGGAAAAGGTGGCGGATTGGCCTGTCATAATAGTGTGGGTGGTACATTGTCTCCCGCCTGTCTGTTGGCGGTGACCGCCGCGCTGTTTGTTTGTACCGCCGTGGCGGTCTGAGTGTTAAAGTGGCTGTCTTTGTTGGCGGTTTCCGCCATGGTTGTAATTGCAAATTCTTTACCGCCGGCCTGTTGGCGGTCTTTCCGCCGCTTTAACACCGACCGCCAGGGTTGTAATGACCACCACAGTCTCAAACCTTAATACACTATACTCCAACCTATGCATTCTTGGGGATCTAAACATTTGGTTTGTCAAACCCAATATGCCCAATCCAAAAGCTATCACCACTGGCCTAGTCGCATTGAACCTACATCAGATTGTACACAATCCCACACACATCGCTGGACACATCCTATATGTCATTTTTGCTAAGCCTGAACTAGTTACCGTTCGCAGCATCACACCAATCACTGGTCAGACCACCATTTGATAACTTTCCGACATAAAACTCCACAAATCAACACACCCTACAACTACTTACATACATGCACCTATCGACCATGCAGCAAACTCAATTTGGATGACTTAGAAACACAACTAACAGCCAACACAGATCTAGATGAAATTAATTCTGTGCCAAAACTTTGAGTGGCTACAGGAAGCTTTTGATATCCTAATACCACTTACAAAAACTAAACACAACAAAAGAAAGCCAACACCTTGGAGAAACACAGAACTTAAAAAGATAAAGCAACAAATCAGAAAGTTGCAGTGGACCTGGCTCAAAACAAACAGCAGTCAAGACAAACTGCAGCTACACAAACTTAACAGAACATACAAATCATCAATCAAAAAAGCTAAAAAAAGGCACTACTCAGACAGAATTCAAAATGCTCAATATACAACCAATGAATTTTATAAAATTCTCAATGAATTTCAAAAACCTACATGCATGGAAGGAAGTCATCCCACTACTCAAGATTTCACAAACAAATTGGCAACTCACTACACAACCAAGGTGGACACATTGGACTCCTGTTTAAAACAGAAGAAAACCATCAGCACCAACCCCTTTCCTAAAATACCCTCTAATAATAAACCAACCCAGCCTCTACAGTCCTTCCAACAAATATCCCAAGGTGAATTTATGGATTTGGTCTAAGCAAGCAGACCTTCCGGTTGCCCCTCTGACTCTGCCCACCACAAATCTTCAAGAACATTCTTCTATCTATTTCTGCTGCCACACCTGTAAGAAGAATCATCAACAACTCTTTAGGCATACATACTACCGTTAATAAAGAAAACAAACCTAGACCCGCAAGACCCAACAACTACAGACCTATCACAAATGGACCTTTCCTGGGTAAATTGATAGAAAGAGCAGCATTCGCCCAGGTGTCACAATTCATTGAAGACAATTCTATACTTTCAGACTTCCAAACTGGATTCCGCCCAGGAAGAGGCACTGAATCGGCACTCATAGCAATCTGGGATGATCTTAAAAACACAGTCGACTGCAATGGAGTTGCTGCACTACTTCTCTTAGACCTCTCAGCTGCCTTTGATACGGTTGACCATGACACCCTAATTCAAAGACTCCACGAAGCCGGCGTACAAGGCACTGCTCTCGACTGGATTACTTCCTATCTTCAAAAAAGATCTAATATCATCTACTCGCCCCCCTTCTCGTCCAAACCCTTGCTCACAAAAGCAGGGGTCCCCCAACGATCTATCATCTCACCTTTGCTTTTCAACATCTACATGATATCATTACCAGAACTGATCAATGATTTCCATCTCTCATGCTACAACTATGCAGATGAGACCCAAATACTACTTAAATTAGAATGCCCCAAAAACATTGAAAACTCAGAAATCTTCAGTTGCCTCAGAGCCATTGATCAGTGGATGACCTGGAGCCATCTCAAACTAAATACCTCCAAAACAGAAATACTCATTTGTGGTGACTGGAAACGTTATGACCCTCTGTGCGGACCACCTCCTCAATTATCCAAGAAAGTTAAAAACCTTGGAATCACCATGGATTCCAAGTTAACTATGAAAGCCCAAGTGGACAAATTAGCACGAACAAGCTTCATCACCTTGAAGACTCTACAACGCATCTTCCCCCACCTCGGATTTCCACACAAGGTGCAAGCTACTGTCTTGCTTGTACTATCCAAACTGGATTATGCCAATGGCCTCTACCATGGATAATCTCTATCTATTATAAAAAAACTACAACGTATTCAGAACTCCGCAGCAAGGCTACTATTGCATGTAAAGCCGCAAGCCCACATTTCCCCTGCCTTGAGAGCACCACACTGGTTACCCGTTGCCAGAAGATGCACTTTCAAGCTGCTTTGTATTACCCACAAAGCTATACATGGAACAGGACCGCTTTTTATCAGAAACAAAATAACCAAATACATCCAACAAAGAAACCTCCACTCAAGATTGGCACCCCGCCTTAGCACACCCCCATACAAGAAAAAGACTATAGGTGGTACATCCTTCTCCATTCAAGCAGCCAAACTATGGAATTCATTACCCCCAACTATAAGAGCCACAGATAACTTTCTTGTCTTCAGAAAACTACTCAAGAATTGGCTCTGTCCTTCATAACCACCATATTCAAACAACTATGGACTGCAAATGCCTATGTTGATAAATATTTTTTCTGATTATCTGTCTATTTCTATTTATGTATAGTTCTTTAGAAAATATGTATTGCTACTATGTCATAACAATAAAATATACACACACTCTTTTAACCTGTTTGACTAAGTATATTTACCCATGGTTCTAATTATGTATTGTATGTACATATATGTGTGCATATGTGTGTGTATTCATGTGTGTATGTATGTGTGTGTGTATGTGTATACATATATATATATTTGTATGTGTGTATGTTGTTCTGTGCTTGGCATGTTCGTGGTCATTGCATGGCTCCTGGGTGGGTTGTTATACTAGATATCTATGAATCCCTGCTCTCATCGTATCACACTTATCTACCCATCATCATATGTCATTCCTCTATCAATCTATCCTCCATTCCCACTCTGACTCATCCTAAATCTATTCTACTACTTTAATCTCCTAAACAACTCTGCCTAAGCTCTTCCCTCCGCTTCCACATCTAACTCACCAAACCTCACTCTACTACCATGACCTCCCAAACAACCCTACTAAATTCTCCCTCATTTATCTCACCCTGCTACTATGATCTCCCTAACCCTTCCACAGACTCTTCCCTCCTCCATCCCCCTTTACTCATCCCAAGCGTTTGGGATGAGTAAATGAGGGATATACTCCCAATTAACACTTCTGGATTTCTTTCCTCCTCCACCCCTCCATTACTTCAGTCAATCTAACTAACAAACTCTCATATCTGCGGCTCAAATTAACTCATAATAATACTAAAACTATACTCATAATTCCCGATACTAATCCATCACTAATTCTTGTTGGGTTCTGGAGTAGCGTGCTACTCGCCGAAAAGCGCTTTGACGCCTCGTCATGGGTAGTAAGCGCTATATAAATACATTTACAATACAATACAATACAATATGGAGACAAATAGTACTTTCGGTTTTAACAGGACACATCAGCATGTATTGAATTTTTAAGGCTTGTAACTTTTGCTTGACCTTACCAAAGGGTTTCCTCAAATGTTGTGGATTTAATCAGGGAATATCTTGATGCTCTGGCCTTTACTTTCTTTACAAAGGTAATAGCAGTTAATATATCTTGAACTTGAAGTGGCATACCAGATTCTAGATCAGCAAATTTATCAGTTAAAAAGGGAGCCCTAGGAATACCATAAAAAAATCTGAACATCAGCCTCACAAGTTTGGGTGTTCTCAATAGATAATGATTTCTAGAAAGTTTGAAAAGAATTAAGATGTCAGTATTGGATGTTGATGAAGTTAATACAGTGCTATCAGATTCATTAATGATAGTTAAAATAGCATTACTTTTTTTCTAATTTTTAAATAGTTGGCAAGCACCTTACTGGCTTTATTCTGACCACTTTGACATTTCAGTTTAAACTTAAGCAAAAATTTACAAGTGTCAATAGAAGCAATTTAATTGAGGTCGGATTTTGGTTGAATTGAGTAATGCAACATAGAGGAAGATTTGTAGGAAAAGTAATGATTTTCAAGAGAGTAAAACATTTTGTAAAAGAAGGACATTGTGAATTTTTAAAATCTTTTTTTAGCTGAAAAGGCAAAAATAAACGCTCTAAAAGAGGCTTTAAAAGTATCTCCATTGTTTAAAATAAATGTAATATTTAAAGGATTTTTAAACTGTAAAAAAATAATTGATAAAGGTAGTGGCTTCAGATATAAAAGTAGGGTCAGACAAAAGATATTAAATTATCTTCCAGTTTTAAAATCTACTGTGGAGAGATCTAAAGAAGCCAAAACAGGGAAATGATCACGTAGAAAAATGGAGCCAATCTAATTGAACTGTAAACTTGGAAGTAATGATTTAGGGGGTCATTCCAACCCTGGCGGTCGGTGTTAAAGCGGCGGCCAACCCGCCAACAGGCAGGCGGTGAAAAAAATGGAATTCTGACCCTGGCGGGAACCGCCAACAGAGACCGCCACTTTAACACTCCGACCGCCACGGCGGGACAAACAAACAGCGCAGCGGTGACCGCCAACAGACAGGCGGGAGACAATGTACCGCCCACCCTATCACAACCCACCAATCCGCCACCTTTTCCGGGGCGGTAGCCCCGCCGATAAAAACACGGCGGAAACAGACATTACGAACGGAAAACGCTCACCTCTACACACTCCACAAGGAATCTGGACAGCATGGAACCCGAACTACACATCCTCCAGCTATTGTCTTCCTGCTCCTCTACCAGGAGCACGAACGCCGCCGCAGAAGACAACGGTGAGTACTGCACCTACAACACAGGGGAGGGGGGAGGCAAAAAATTACGGGGACACACATACGCGACACACCCACCCTCACCCTCACCCACAACTACATACACATCAATGCAGAGCAACAACTCAGAGTGACACCCCCAAACCCCCGGGAAGAATGCAAAGACAAAAATAAATGATCCTGAAATTTGAAGTATATTGTACGGGTAAGTAAAAAAATATATCAAACATCTCTAACTATATATACATATGTAAATTGTCCAGTCCAAATTGGGTATCAGCCATTGTTCGTGGGCCAATGGGCCTAAACACATGGGCAAAGCCCACACACGATACCCGGCTCCAATGGAGAAAACACTGCAGGGGCATCCGATAGCAAAACTACAGGCACCTCAGGGGGAAGGGAAGGGGGGGCACCTCAGCCAGATGAGTCCACGACGCCAGATCCATGAGGGGCCTCCCTGGCCACTGACCAATCCTGGGGAGTGCAAAGCCACAGTCTCACAAGTCTCTACAGTGGGTGGATTGCCCACTGTGCCATCCTGGGGAGTGCAAAGCCACAGTCTCACAAGTCTCTACAGTGGGTGGATTGCCCACTGTGCCATCCTGGGGAGTGCAAAGCCACAGTCTCACAAGTGGATTACAGACTCCACTGGTTCTGGAGGAGGCATGGTGCCCAGAGTGCTTCGTGCAGCCCTGCCCGACACAGTTGCGGGCCTGCCCCTTCTGCCAATGGGCCAGCGGTGCTTGAGACGGCGGTGCCCAGTGGAGCGGTGCTTGAGTTGAAGGGCCCAGCGGAGCGGTGTTTGAGACGGCGGTGCCCAGCGGGGTGGTGCTTGAGACGGCGGTGCCCAGTGGAGCGGTGCTTGAGTTGAAGGGCCCAGCAGAGCGGTGCTTGAGACGGCGGTGCCCAGCGGGGTGGTGCTTGAGACGGCGGTGCCCAGCAGAGCGGTGCTTGAGTTGAAGGGCCCAGCGGCGTGGTGCTTGAGTTGAAGGGCCCAGCGGAGCGGTGCTTGAGATGAAGGGCCCAGTTCAGCGGTGCTTGAGATGAAGGGCCCAGCAGAGCGGTGCTTGAGTTGAAGGGCCCAGCGGAGCGGTGCTTGAGTTGAAGGGCCCAGCGGAGCGGTGCTTGAGATGAAGGGCCCAGCGGAGCGGTGCTTGAGTTGAAGGGCCCAGCGGAGCGGTGCTTGAGTTGAAGGGCCCTGTTCAGCGGTTCTTGACTTGAAGGGCCCTGTTCAGCGGTTCTTGACTTGAAGGGCCCTGTTCAGCGGTGCTTGAGATGAAGGGCCCAGTTCAGCGGTGCTTGAGATGAAGGGCCCAGCGGAGCGGTGCTTGAGTTGAAGGGCCCAGCGGAGCGGTGCTTGAGTTGAAGGCCCAGTGGAGCGGTGCTTGAGATGAAGGGCCCAGCGGAGCGGTGCTTGAGTTGAAGGGCCCAGCGGAGCGGTGCTTGAGTTGAAGGGCCCTGTTCAGCGGTTCTTGACTTGAAGGGCCCTGTTCAGCGGTTCTTGACTTGAAGGGCCCTGTTCAGCGGTGCTTGAGATGAAGGGTCCAGTTCAGCGGTGCTTGAGATGAAGGGCCCAGCTGAGCGGTGCTTGAGATGAAGGGCCCAGTTCAGCGGTGCTTGAGATGAAGGGCCCAGTGGAGCGGTGCTTGAGTTAAAGGCCCCAGCGGAGCGGTGCTTGAGTTGAAGGGCCCAGCAGAGCGGTGCTTGAGATGAAGGGCCCAGTCCAGCGGTGCTTGAGATGAAGGGCCCAGCGGAGCGGTGCTTGAGTTGAAGGGCCCAGCGGAGCGGTGCTTGAGTTCAAGGGCCCAACGGAGCGGTGCTTGAGTTGAAGGGCCCAGCGGAGCGGTGCTTGAGATGAAGGGCCCAGTTCAGCGGTGCTTGAGATGAAGGGCCCAGCGGAGCGGTGCTTGAGTTGAAGGGCCCAGCGGAGCGGTGCTTGAGTTGAAGGGCCCTGTTCAGCGGTTCTTGACTTGAAGGGCCCTGTTCAGCGGTTCTTGACTTGAAGGGCCCTGTTCAGCGGTTCTTGACTTGAAGGGCCCTGTTCAGCGGTGCTTGAGATGAAGGGCCCAGTTCAGCGGTGCTTGAGATGAAGGGCCCAGCGGAACGGTGCTTGAGTTGAGGGGCCCAGCGGAGCGGTGCTTGAGTTGAAGGGCCCAGCGGAGCGGTGCTTGAGATGAAGGGCCCAGTTCAGCGGTGCTTGAGATGAAGGGCCCAGCGGAGCGGTGCTTGAGTTGAAGGGCCCAGCGGAGCGGTGCTTGAGTTGAAGGGCCCTGTTCAGCGGTTCTTGACTTGAAGGGCCCTGTTCAGCGGTTCTTGACTTGAAGGGCCCTGTTCAGCGGTGCTTGAGATGAAGGGCCCAGTTCAGCGGTTCTTGACTTGAAGGGCCCTGTTCAGCGGTGCTTGAGTTGAAGGGCCCTGTTCAGCGGTTCTTGACTTGAAGGGCCCTGTTCAGCGGTTCTTGACTTGAAGGGCCCTGTTCAGCGGTTCTTGAGATGGCGGTGCCCTGTTCAGCGATGCTTGAGATGGCGGTGCCCTGTTCAGCGGTGCTTGCCTTGGCAGTCCTTGCCATGTTCAGCGTTGCTTGAGTTGGCGCTCCTTCATTGCCCAGCTGGGCTGTGGCTGGCGCTCCTACATTGGCCAGCTGGGCTGTGGCCGGCAGGGCCCTCCTGGGCAGCTGGGCTGGGGCTGGCGGAGCCCTCCTGGGCAGCTTGGCTGGGGCTAGCGGGCCCTCCTGGGCAGCTTGGCTGGGGCTGGCGGGGCCCTCCTGGGCAGCTTGGCCGGGGCTGGCGGGCCCTCCTGGGCAGCTTGGCTGGGGCTGGCTGGGCCCTCCTGGTCAGCTTGGCTGGGGCTGGCGGGGCCCTCCTGGGCAGCTTGGCTGGGGATAGCTGGGCCCTCCTGGTCAGCTGGGCTGGGGCTGGCGGGGCCCTCCTGGGCAGCTCGCCTGCTGCCGGACTTGTCGGGCGTGCTGCCCTTGCCACCCTTCCCTGCTCGTCTGTGGCCCTTTCCTCCCTTTGCCGGTGTGCCAGGTGGCACCCCACTCCCTGACGGTGCCAGGGTAGTGCTTGTGGAGCCTCCTGTCTTTGGCCTCTCGAGCCGGGCACTGGCTTTCTGTGCTTTTTTTGCAGGGGGTGGGCTGGCCGTCTCTTTACTCCCAGCCGAAGTAGCTGGGCTTGAAGGTGGTGGACTCCAAAATCCTTGGACTATTTTCTTAGTAGGTCCAGGTTTTGTGGTGGCTGAGGTGCTGATTGGAGCCTTATGAGATGGAGGGGGGGAGTCAGTTGATAGAAAGAGGTCAAGGTTGGAAAGGAAAATCAATTTAGTAAGACAGGGACGGGTAGTTGTAGTGGGTATGGGAGTGGAGGAAGAGGATGTGGTTGTAGGAGAGTGAAGTCTGGTGTCTTTGGGTGCAGGTGCTTGTGCTGGAGGCTGTCGTGAGGTGGATGGCTGTTGGGTGGGTGACTGCCTGCGTTTGTGTGGTTTGGAAGAGGGGGTGACAGACACACTGGGAGAGGACACAGGGGACGTGTAAATGGTAGTGGGGGTGGTGACTGCACGTGTGCGGAGTGTTCTGGTGGGTGTGCTGGTGATGGACGTAGTGGCTGAAGATGTTGTGCATGCAAGTGTGAGTGGAGACGTCACAGGGAGGGAGGAGGGAGACGAGGAGGAGGGTGACACAGAGGAGGCAGTGGCTGTTGGCATGTCTGCATGTGGATGTTGCTTGTGTGAATGCTTGTGTGATGTGTGGTGCTTATGTCTGGATGAGCTTCTCTTGGGTGTTGAGGTGTGTGCAGGCTGTTCTGATGGTGTGTCTGGGATAGGCAGAGGTACAGGGGAGTGGGACTGGGTTGAGGAAGTTGGAGGAGGGAGGCAGGAGACAGGGACAATGGCTGCCGTCAGTGCTGAGGCCAGAGCGTTGAACGATCGCTGATGGGCAGCCTGACCCGAATGAATGCCCTCCAGGTATGCATTACTCCGGTGCACCTCCCTTTCTACACCCTGGATGGCATTCAAAAGGGTAGACTGCCCAACAATGAGCGTCCTCAGGGGGTCAATGACCTCCTCACTGAGGGCAGCAGGGGTAACTGGGGCAGGGCCTGAGGTGCCTGGGGCGAAGGAGATGCCCACCTTCCTGGGTGAGCGGGCACGGGGCGAAGGCTGAGGGGCTGCTGGGAGGGCGGAGCTGGCGCACTGAGTGGCGGCTGTACCTGTTGTTGCGGTGGGCACGGATGTAGCCGCCACCACAAGGGAGCTCCCTTCCGAGGACGTGTCTGTGTTGCTGGTGTCACCACGTGTCCCCGCTGTGGAGCTCCCCTCGCCCTCCGTCTCACTGGTGAAATCAGAGTCAGTTGCATGGCCCTTTATGGCCATGTGAGATGCAGCTCCCTTGTGCTCCGTTGCCACTTCTCCTCTGCCTGATGATGCTAATGCACACATGAACAGGAAGACCACAAAGAAAAGGGGAGGGTGGAGAAACAAAGACATGTTGAGTGCATGCATTGGCGACACCGTTGGCGGAGAGGACAGACACAGAAGCCCCCTGCACTACGCCGTGCACTTGGGGTACACTACTCAATCCGTGGGAGATGGCCTACAAGCCTATGGACGACAACTCCACACATAGGTGACACAGGGCCATGATTAGCTGTACTAGGCAACCTACAGAGGTGGGGGGCGGGGGTACAGGGCCATGCCTAACGGAGGGGGCTAGTCTACAGAAAACGCCCTGGCCTAGGGATACCCACAGCCCTCCTCCCCCACCCAGACACCTCCAATGTGCGCAAAATCAGCAGAATGTGATTGTACTCACCCCCTTGTATCTGCTGTGATGTCCTCACGCGCCCATCCAAATCGGGGTAGGACACCGCCAGGATCCGGGACATCATGGGGGTCAAAGCACGACTGGCACCCCTCCTACGTTGGGAGGCCATCCCCAGCAGAGCCTCCGCGGTCTTCCTGCTTCCGCAGCGGATGTCCTCCCACCTCTTCCGGCAGTGGGTGCCCCGTCTGTTGTGGACCCCCAGGGTCCGGACGTCCTTGGCGATGGCACGCCAAATGTCGATTTTCTGATGGGCGCTGACCTATGTGACATGTGCAGGGGGAGAAAGAAAAACAAACATCACCTTCTGCATGCTCGATGTGAGTGGCCCCCCATCCCCACCCTTGCCATCTGGCACATGCTCTCATCTTTCGTTTGATGCATGCCTCATTCGCTCCCCTCCCCACCATCTTTCATTCACCCCACTCAACCCAGGCATTGGCCACAAAGCATGGTCCCAGTGTACTTACCTGTTGGTCTGGAGGACCGTAGAGTAGCGCATACTGGGGGAGGACCCCATCCACGAGTTTCTCCAATTCTTCAGAAGTGAAGGCAGGGGCCCTTTCCCCAGTCGCAGCAGCCATTGTCTTTTCCAGACCGAGGTCACAGCAGCACTTGCAGTATAGGTCCTCTCCTGTGGATGATCAGGTATCGAGTGATTAAGCAGATAGAAAATGGCGGTCACGCCTGCCGCGGTGCGTACCGCGGCGGTGCATACCGCGACCGCCGGCGCACATCCTCATTGGCTCCTGAAACCCATAGGGTTCAATGTTAACCAATGCAGCTTTGCGCCGCGGTCTTCGACCGCCTACCTCCACGGTGTGCCACGCCAGCGCATTGACCTCACATCCCACTGTCGCACTTCACAGGTCAGGCAGCCGCCATTTCAAGGGCCCCCATATCTTAATATCTACTGCGTCACACATACCTAGGCCTTGCATCAACACTCATACAAGCCATTCAATGCATTGAGAATCGTGTACTGTGCAAGCTGTGGGAACGTACCTGTGGGTTGATTGACTCTGTGCTCCATGTTGTCTTTCCTAGGCACCGTCCGCTGGGACTTGCGAGGAGATGGAGAAATCTTCCCGTGTACAGACCGCTGGTGGACCTGTCGACAATGGAAGAAAGACATGTCATACTGACATACAGGCTTGACAGAGCCACTATACAGGAACTGTGTGCCCAGCTGGAGCCAGACCTGATGTCACCCATCCGCCAACCCACAGGGATCTCCCCTCTAGTGCAGGTGCTGTCAGTACTCCATTTTTTGGCAAGTGGGTCATTTCAAACAACAGTGGCCATTTCATCAGGGATGTCTCAGCCCATGTTTTCCAAGGTGTTGTCCAGAGTGTTGTCTGCCCTGCTGAAATACATGCGGAGCTACATTGTTTTCCCTGAGGTGGGTGATTTGGCTACAGTGAAGGGTGATTTCTATGCGCTTGGACATATTCCCAACATCATTGGTGCAATTGATGGAACACATGTTGCTTTGGTCCCCCCCAGCACGAGTGAACAGGTGTACAGGAACAGAAAAAGTTATCATTCCATGAATGTCCAGGTGGTCTGTTTGGCTGACCTGTACATCTCCCATGTAAATGCCAAGTTCCCTGGGTCAGTGCATGACGCGTACATCATGCGAAATAGCAGCATCCCTTACGTGATGGAACTACTTCAGAGACACCGTGTGTGGCTAATTGGTGACTCTGGTTACCCCAACCTGTCCTGGCTACTGACCCCAGTGAGGAATCCCAGGACAAGGGCAGAGGAACGGTACAATGAGGCCCATGGGCGGACTAGGAGGGTGATCGAGCGGACGTTCGGCCTCCTGAAGGCCAGGTTTAGGTGCCTCCATATGACAGGTGGATCCCTAATGTACTCACCAAAGAAGGTGTGCCATATCATCGTGGCCTGCTGTATGCTTCACAACCTGGCTTTGCGACACCAGGTGCCTTTCCTGCAGGAGGATGGTCCAGATGGTGGTGTTGTGGCAGCTGTGGAGCCTGCGGAGAGTGAAGAGGAGGAAGACGAAGAGGACGACACAGACAACAGGGAAACAGTAATACTGCAGTATTTTCCATGACATACAGGTAAGAATCAACACCGGCATTTTACATTTAATTAAAGTCTCCTGCCTCTCTACTGTCTGAGTTTCCCCCCAGTGTATGTTGACTGAGTTGTGACTTTCCCTTCCAATTTCAGAGATGTGGGCCCCACTCCGTGACCTCTGCTTTGTTTCCCCATGGACTACAGCTGTGTGACAGTGGTATGTTGTCATCACAATGTAACTGGACATTTTGGCACGGTGCTGTGTAATACATTTGTTCAAAAATACAGGCAGACTCCAGATTATTTTTGTGCAATAAGTGTGTTTATTAAAGTGTAAAATTTTGGGAAATGGTTGCAATTCGGTGATGGGTGATGGTGGAGGAATGTCCATGGCAGAGTCCAGATTTTCAGTCTCACAGGTGCATTGTCCATATGCCTGTGGAAGGTGGAGCCGGGGCAGTTTAAGGTCGGACAGGGTGACAATGTGGGGGTATCCTTTCCTGGCGGGGGTCTTGGCATCCTACTCTGTCTTCTTCCTAGATCTCAGGCACCGCTTGCGGGGTGGTTCTCCTTCTGCAGGGGGTGGGGTTCTGGTGGCCTATTGTTCTTGTGTGGGGGCCTCCTGTCCACTAGTGCCGGCGGAAGTGGTAGCCTTTTCTTGGTCCATGCTAGTGACAGGGGCCCTTTGTGGTGCCACATGGTCCCGCAATGTGCTGACAATCTGATTGAGAGCCACAACGATGGTGCCCATTGCGGAACTGATGATTCTGAGTTCTTCCCTGAACCCCATAAACTGTTCCTCCTGCAGTACCTGGATCTCCTGGAACCTGGCCAGGACCGTCGCCATCGTCTCCTGGGAGCGGTGGTATGCTCCCATGATGGAGGAGAGGGCCTCGTGGAGAGTGGGTTCCCTGGGCCTGTCCCCCCCCTGTCGCACAGCAGCCCTCCCAGTTCCCCTGTTTCCCTGGGCCTCTGTCCCCTGGACCGTGTGCCCACTACCACTGCCCCCAGGTGCCTGTTGTTGTTGGGGTGGTGGGTTAACCTGGGTGCCCTGTAGTGGTGGACACACCGCTGATTGACTTGTCCTGGAGACAGAGGCATGGGCCCGCTGGATGGGTGCTGTGCTGGTGTTCCCAGAGGGGGGTAGGTCTGCTGTGGCCTGTGGCTGTCTGAGGGGAACCGACTGTCCCGAGGTCCCCGATGGGCCAGGCTGGTTATCTGGGTCCAGGGAGACAGAGCTGCTGTCATCACTGTGGGCCTCTTCTGGGGGTGGAATGGACATTTCTGGACCCTCCTGGGCGGTGTCGTGGCGTTCGGGTATCGTTATTGCTTCTGTGTGTGCCATAGCGTGCAATGGGTGGGTGCCCGTGTACCCCAGTGCTGGCATTCCCTTGTGGGGGTTGTTGTGACAGTGGTTTGGGGGGGGATGGGTATGTGCAGTGGGCATGCTTAGGTGATGGGTGTCCATGGTTTGTGGTCGCATGCTGGGCTTGGTGTTGGGATGGGTGGGTTGTGAAGGTGAGACAGTAGAAAGGAGGATGTGTGATGGGGGTGGGAGGGAGGGCGGGGGTATGATTTGGCATGCCGGTGGGTGGGGGGGGGATGAAGTAGTTGAGATTCGACTTACCAGAGTTCATTCCTCCGCCTACTCCTGCGAGGCCCTCAGGATGCAGAATCGCCAAGACCTGTTCCTCCCATGTTGTAAATTCTGGGGGTTGAGGAGGGGGTCCGCCGCCAGTCTTCTGCACCACGATGTTGTGTCTGGATACCATGGAACGCACCTTCCCCCGTAGGTTGTTCCACCGCTTCCTGATGTTGTCCCGATTTCGTGGATGCTGACCCACAGCGTTGACCCTGTCCACTATTCTTTGCCATAGCTCCATCTTCCTGGCAATGGTGGTGTGCTGCACCTGTGCCCCGAAGAGCTGGGGCTCTACCCGAACTATTTCCTCCACAATGACCGCGTCTGTAAACCTGGGGTGTCTTTGGGGTGCCATGGGGTGGTGTGGATGAGGTTTGGGGTGGCGTTTGTGGTGATGAGTGTGGTGAGTGTGGTGGTGTGTGGTGTTTTGTGCGTGGATGTTGTGTGAGTGATGGTGTTATATGCCTGTGAATGCTCTGTACTAGCTGATGGTGTCTCTCTCTTGCCTTAGTCAATAAATGGTGGTCGTAGGGGTTTGTGGGTGATATGGGTGTGTGTTTTATATTGTGTTGGGTGTGTGGGAGTGGTGTTTGTATGTGTATCAGGTGTGTGTATTTCAAAATGTCCAATGTGGCAGTGTTTTGGAGCTGTGTGTGTATTTTGACCACGGCGGTGTGTACCGCCAATGGAATACCGCGGTTGAAAGACCGCCGCGTGGATTCATGGGTCGGAATGGAATGGGCGTATTTCTGTTGGCGTGACGGTGGAGGTTTGGTCATCGCCAGTTTTTCGCTGGCCATTGGTGTGGCGGACTTTTGTGGATGTCGGGTTTTTGGCGGTTTGCCTGTTGCGGGTCAGAATGACCGTGGCGGTTTCCCGCGCCCGCGGCGGTGTTATGGCGGTCTTCTGACCGGCGGTAAGCGCATTTTACCGCCGAGGTCAGAATGACCCCCTTAGTAACAAGAATATAATCATTTTTGGAAAAAGTGGTATGTAAATTGAAAAAAAAGAAATTCTGACTTGGCAGCATTATAAAGTCTCCAGAAATCAAATAATGTTTTAGACAAAATTGCAGATTAGAATGCCTTCTGAGATTCGTCAGGCTTGAATTTATAATTAGATTGTCTGTTTGTGAAGGGATCCAACAGTTGATTAAAATCACTTACTGTAATAATATTTCAGTTAGGGATAATAACAAGTTTACATTGATAGTATGCCAGAAGTTAAGATAAGATTTTACTGGGCATTAAAAGTACACTGGATCAGAGACGACAATCTGTAAAAAAATAAGCAGGAAACCTAACAACAAGCATAACTATGATACTATATGAAAACATAGTAGGATGACAAATATAATCAAACTCTAGAATTGCACTCGAAAGATGGAAGAAAGGAAAATAGGTGGAAATGGAAGAAGAAACATGCAGAAAGATAAAAGAAAAAAGAGCAGCTCAAAGGTTTAAAACCCAGATCTGAAAAGAAGAGAAATAAGTAGGCCCTACATTTATGAAAAATGATGCACTAATGCAGCATAACAACAATTCTTAGTGCCATGTGTGCGCCGTATTTATAAAATGGTGCATCCATAACAATAATAAAAGGCTAGGGTAAAAAAATGACGCTAACCTTTTTGACATGTTGCAAGGAAAAATGACACTAATGTTACTTTTTTACGCAAATTGTGTTTGCACTATTTTAGCATCAAAAGCGCAAAAAAAGCCAGCAAAGACATCAAACGTAAGCCAGGAGGTCCAAAGATGGAGAATAATGGACAGGGGAGACTCCAGAGAAGCCCCAATGAGCCCAGTAAGCCAGGATGGACACAAACAGGCTCACAGGAGAAGGGGAAAGGGAAAAGGGAGTGTCGCTTCAGTGAGGAGAACAACATCTTGATCACAGAGGTGACGAAGCACCAACACCAGCTCTTTGACACCTCTAAATTGCCAATAGGTAGGAAGGTGGCCATACGGCAGTCCATAGTTAATAAAGTCAACAGTGTGGCTGAGGTCAGGAGGACTGTTTTAAAGTGCAGAACTAAAGAGAAATTAGCCAGCAACCGAAAGGCAGCACTGCAGACCGGAGGTGAGAGTCTGGGACCCCAGGAGCAGTTGGATGACCTGGAGGAGATGGTGGCAGCGGTTGTCCCGGATGAGTTGGTGATAGGAGTCCTAGGAAAGGACAATGCAGCATGTGAAGAACTACAACAAGTAAGTTGCAGCAGGGGTTAATCTGGTAACTAACAAATGGCGCAAGGGGGAGGCACATAGGACCCACTGAATGCACGTGAAAGGGTTGCATGGGAGCACAGTAATGGCTAAACACATATAATGTCCACTGATGCCCCCAAATGCACCGACCATTTCTCAACCCTCACATCACTCCCTTCCCTATGGAAACTGTACAATCTGCCCATGTGTAACACTTATCACGGCATGGAAAATATGAACTAGTACACTGTGCAACTGAATATACACTGGTGGGGCACTATGATGTCAGTATCTGGAAAATGTGGCAGATATTTACTCATGTATGATGAAATGATGCAGTGTAGTGCAGCAGCCCAGTTTGCATTGCAGTGCTACATCACTTCATTTGTGCAGGGATGTCACTCTGTAAGGATCAACCACCTCAGTCCAGAAATGCAGGCCTGAAATCCTTGCACCCATGTTGCAAGGAGACCTGTGTTGCAAGGATGAATGTTGGTGTGCAGTAAGGGAGACCTTCCTGTCTGAACACAATCATGTGAGCTGGTTGATCCTTACAATGGGTGGTGCAGGATGCAGAGCAGATGACTCGAGGTGAGAAGAAGGATGCATGTGGACAGCTCACCCCCGTTGATCACTCTTACTCAAGAACCTGATGACTTATGTTAGCAGCTACTACAGCCCAAGATTGATATTTCACTATCCTATTGCAGAGGATGATGCCCTACCTCTTGCTAAGCTGTCTGCCTTGTATTCCTCTAATGCAGTGGATGAGCAGCTGCAGACTTTCAATGCCCACACTCTCCTGGATGTCCTGGGTGCCATCCAGACACTACCTCCAGTTGCAGGGAGGACACACAGCATTGCGGACACTCCACATGGCACACCCAACAGACAACACACACCACTATCCAGCCCAACCACAGCCCTGGCCTACCAGGACCCAGACATTATCTTCCAAAAAACAGCAGTAGGAGTCGAGTGGGAGCTGGCACACCAGGTGCAGGTGTGGATGGAGACCATGGCAGCAGTCTAGAAGGAGCCCAGAGGTGCTTCAGTCCGAAAAAGGACAACTCCACAGCCATCAGAGGCACCCACTCTCCACTACGTGGACTCCAGCAGTCCCTGGCTGATGTAGCTGGTGTCCTGGGGCAGAGGCTCAAACAAATGCCCTCTAAAAGTGGTACCAGTGTGATTGTCAACAGGCTGGGGCTATCAAAACTGTCCTGGAGTCCATGCAGCAGATGCTGTCCTCTCTCAGTGACAACCTGGCTGTCTACCACCTTGACGTTGCTGCTGTGTTGTGAAACCAGCAGTTTCTCCTTGCTGCAGTGATACCTTTCATATTTCCACAAATGACAGCTGCCAGGACCTTTGAATCCACATCTCTAGCCCCTGATGTGTGTATGACCCCATCAACTTCAATACCAGCATCACCAATGGTAGAGGAGGCATTGCACATGCCAGACTTTGACTGGACATCCAATGGCTTGGGATCACTCATGGGTTCAATCTACTGTACACTGTACATCTGTAGAATATCAGGATACCTTTACTCATCAAACTCAAAAGTGACAGGTGCCCCGCCTTGGAAGTGACGTCCTCAATGATAGAGAGCCCTCCGCAGAACTGACGTAGGTGTAGGCACAGTGTGCACAGTGTTTTGAGTTTAAGAAGGCCTGCTTGGGTATGTTCATATAGCCACAGCCATGTGCCACCTGTCTGGCTCATCAGAGAAAGGGTCTGTGTGAAAACACAGCCAACCTCCCAATTGCTGTCTAACTCAAAGGGGGGCTGGTCAAATGTGGCTTTAAAAAAAAATGTATTGTCTTTCATTAGAACCAACTAGTCAATTTTGAAATGAAACCCTCCAAAACACAAATGCTTCCTCCAAACATGATTAGCAGATGTCCTAGTATGAAGTGACCACAAAGGCTTACACATACAAAGGTTGAAATCAAACCCTAAATCAGATGCTTGCTTCAAACTTCCCACGAAAGGGCTCAAACATGATTAGCAGATGTCAAAATATAAAATGACCATAAAGGCTTACACATAGAAAATGATCACAAAGGCTTACACCTACAAATTTTGAAACAAACAGAGACTGGTAATTGAAACTCTAACACCTATGCTTGCTCCAAATGTCCCACAAGAGGGCTCAAATATGAGTAGCAGATGTCAAAGTATAAAATCACCACAAAGGCTTACACATACAAATTTTGAAACAAAGAGAGGCTGTGAATTGAAACCCTCACACGGATGCTTGCTCCAAACCTCCCACCAGAATGGTCAAACATGATTCGCAGATGTCAAAGTATAAAGGGACCACAAAGGTTTACACATATAAATGTTGAAACAAACAGAGGCTGTGAAATGAAACCCTAACACAGATATAGGTTTCAAGCTTCTCACACGAAAGGTCAAATGTGTTTAGCATATGTCAAAGTATTAAGTGGCCACAAAGGCATACACAATCAATCAATAGTTGATGCATCCCCAGTGCTTTCAAATGAAACCCCAAAACACAAGCACATATTTCGGCACCTACCTCCCCTCCACAAAGTGAAACCTGTGCATAAGTAGCATGCGGTTACAAGTATAAAAGCCCCCCTCAGGGATCATGCACACAACCATATTCACAAGCTGCTTTAAACTACTTATTTGAAGTTTGAGGAGAATAGGGCTGTCTCAAGCCATAAAGAAGAAAAAGTATGGCTCAGAGGGGCAGGGCGCAAAGTGTTGGTGCAAGCCATCTTCTACTTAAGACAAAGAACTATGGCATGTTTTATATTTGCAATGTAGTTTTGATAGTTTTCAATACAGGGTAAGTTTGTATTTATTGTGACTAGTCATGCACCATATTGCTAGAGGTTTTAGGTGGCACCCGTACTTATAACCTTAAGGCTTTTACAGCTCTGTGAAGTGGATTTTCAGGGTGTGTGGCACTGTGAGGTCAGAGCAGCCCGACATAGTAAACAATTTACAAATAAAAAGGAAAGCTTTCATGTAAACACCCAAAAGCTTCATTATCTGTAGGGTGGCTGTCGGCACCCTCACAGGTAGTCCATGGTTGTAGGTGTGGCAGTAGTGAGGCATCTGCTTCGGGTGGTATTTCTTTTAAAAAAATACTTGGTAGATTAAATAAATGTGAGTGGCTTCATTATAGGCCAGAGGGATCTTGCTCGGTTTCATGTGTTTTTGGGTTGAAAAGTGTGTTTTTTCGTGGTGTTTCTGTGCATTGGAGTAAACGGAGCCGCTCTGCTGTGATATTCGGAGTACTCCCATCCCCTCATGTGGGTTCACTGTTGGCCCGGATGGGGATTCGGCTTGGCTTTTGTGTGTTTTTGAGGTTGGAAAGTGTATTTTTTCATGGTGTTGGTGCTTCATCAGTTTCTGTGCTTTGGAGTGAATGGGGCTGTTCTGTGTCAATGTTCGGAGTGCTCCCATGTACCCTCATGTGGCTTCACTGTTGCACCGGGTTGAGATTCAGCTCACTTTTCGTGTGTTTTTGGGGTCGAAAAGTGTTTTTTCTCATGGTGTTGGTGCTTCATGAGTTTCCGTGCAGTGGAGTGAATGGGGTCGCTCTGCGGTGATGTTCGGTGTGCTTCCATGCACCCTAATGTGGCTTCACTGTTTCACCGTTGGAATTCAACTTGATTTTTGTGTGGTTTTGGGGTCAAAAAGTGTGTTATTCATGATGTTGGCACTTAGTAAGTTTCTGTGCTTTGGAGTGAATGCAGAAGCTCTGCGGCTATGTTCAGAGTGCTCCCATGATCCCTGGTGTGGCTTCAATGTTGCAACTGCATTGGTTTCATTGGGAGAGGGGTAGGGGGGGATTTGAGAATTTGTTAGGGTAGTTTGGATTGAAGCTAGGGGTTTTATGATTAGTGTGCTAGTAGGGTATGAGAGGGAAAAGTGTCCCTCCAAGTTACATGAGGATTGGCCCTGGAGAAGGGGTTGAAACAAATTTTTGAAGTTGGAGTTGGGTTCAAATATTATCCTACTTCCGCAGTTTGGCATGTTTTTGGTGTCCGGTTTTGGGAGGTTTCAGAAAAACTACGAAGATAGGCCTTCTGTCAGTGATGGCTAGGGATGTCAGTTGTTACTGTGAATTTTAGGGAGCAGATCGGTTAAGGAGAAGGGTTCTTTCGGGCCTAGTGTATTAATGTGGGAACAGGTATGCATAGGCCCAGTTGCCATAGCAGTTTTGCATGATTTTGAGCTGCGATCCCAGGGTGTTTCAGGTGATCCTATGTGAAAAGCTCTGGTGTGCAAGGAGTTGTCATAAAGGGTTAATTTTGGCAATTTATTTCAAGAGAATTGGTTCAGGAAAAGGTTTGTTTCAAACCTGTTTTGTAAGTGTGAATTTGGAGCGACTCAAGCAACATTTTGGGGCAGAAAATCTCAGGATTTTGGCTGGTGAAGGGTGGGTTTGAGGGTACAGGTTCAATGGTGGGAATGTGTAGTTGTGGGTAAAAGTGGAATCGGGGCCAGGTGTCGGAACAAGGGCAATTTGGACAGGTTTTCAGAAGGAACTTTTGGATGCTACAGGATTACATTTGGGCTGAATACGGTCAAAGGGAACGAGTGCGATCGAGATTTGGGGTTCCGACTGGAGATTTGGGGTCCAGGGAGGGGTGGTCCAGGGTTGTATTTGAGAAATGGAAGTGTTTAGTTGTATGCAGGGTCACAAATTATATGGGAGGAGTGGCCCAAATTATGCAACAGGGGTGACCACATTATATGCAAAGAAATGTCCAATTATACATTTACAACACCAATATCTCTAACTCTTGCAAATGTGAGACCCATTGCATTGCAAATGCTGTTTTTTTTCTAGTAAATGCCCAATGTAGAAAAGTAAGTGGTAGGGTCCAAAACTGTCCTCTGAAACACACTGTGGCTATAATTCAAATGTGTGTGCACAGATCCCTGAGACCTGCTAATCCTAAACTGTCTCGGTTCTTTCTTTAATACAATTTACACCTAATCCCAGCCCCCACTTCAGAGACTGCTTCTAGCTTTCTGCGTGTGCCCCTGTGTAACAGTTTTAGGACCTTTTTACATTTTCATAGTCTTTTTAATATATGTGTTGTTCGTGCAGTAAATCTCTTAAACAGGGAAGTAAATGTGGGACAGGGTCCAGCCAGGATTAAAATTTAAAACAGCCGTTGAAATAGACTTCTTGAGGGTCTTGTGTTCATATGCTTAACTTTTCATGAAAAATACATAGTTGTAGTTCTGAACAAATAATGTTAAAACGTCATGGTAATCAGTGCCCTCTATGTTTATAATTCATGTGTTTTACTTAACAGCGCAGTCTCCTGGGAGTGGTTGCTTTTCCAGGTTGCTGTGTTTTGCTTTTTTAGCAGTATTTTACTATTGACTAGCACATAATTCAAAATGGGTCATTGTCAGATGTTTATAAAATGTGGCGCAAAATGAGTTGTGGTCTGAAGGCACCTGTGATTGTTAGAGTTGTTTTTAAAGCCAAAATTGCCTCTTATGTATACATGAGCTCTCAGAACTAACGTGGCTCCTGAGGAAACGGCTGCCTTTCAACAACGGATAGCTATTCAGGGCTCTATAGTTTAGAGACCATTGTTAACCTACCAGTCTCAACAACGCTGTCTTATTTGTTAAATTTGTACTCTCTAAAAATGTTTTCCTGTGTATGTGTGTTTAGTACAGCTGGCGGTCGATGGACTACAGCAAATCCTAGAGGCTTAAGACGTAGTGCCCATAGTGCAGTAGGATACATCTCTTGAAGGTGAATAAAATGGACTGTGGTGTAAACACTATGTAAGCATCAAACCTGAAAGTCCAAAAGCCCCATAGAAGCAATATAGGTGGGGATCTCAGAGAGAGTGTGCCACGTCTGTGCATTATATTGTAAATGTGGCTTTTTATTCCTTTTTTCTTTACAAATCACTTGGAGGAATACAAGGAAAGCATACCGCAGCAAAAGGTAGAACCGTGAGCAAAAAAGGTGGTCCGATGTGGCATCAGTTATGGTTCTGTGGAACAAAGTAGTGGAGGTGTCACAAAGAGGCATTGGGTCCTTGCTGCAAAGCGATGGAGGTGAGGCGGCTTTGGTGCGAAGCAGTGGATCCGTGAGCTTCCGTCAGAGTCTATATCTGGCGGTCACAGCGTGGAAGGCGAAGCCGAGTGTAATGGATGCCGGAGACATGGCACTTTGGGACTCATGAAGGCGAAGACTTCGGGGAGGCTGCTGCAGCGCCTGCCTGCGGAGTCATCGCACTCCAGCTAGGACCATGGCTTCAGTTGCAGGCGACGTCATGGAATCCGGCAGAGGCGTTAGTCCGGGCTTGTCCAAAGTCAGTGCACTGGGTTCTTCTTGATTTTCCGACCAACTTCTCCGTTCAAGGGCCCAGGGACTGGATAAGGCACCACGTGGCAGGGCAGGAGTCTCAGCAGAGAGTCCAGGAGCTGGAAGAAAGTCTTTGATGGCCCTGAAACTTCTGAACAGGGGGAAAGCTCAGTCACAGCCCTTGGCAATACCTTGCAAGCAGGAATATACCACAAAGTCCAGTCTTTGTCCCCTTTCTCAGGCAAAAGCAGCAACTGCAGGATAACCAAACAAAGCACAGTCACAGGCAGGGGCAGCACTTCCCCTTCAGCTCTTCTCCTGGCAGAGGTTCCTCTTGAATCCTTGAAGTGATTTAAATATCTGGGGTTTTGGGTCCACTACTTATAATCCCTTTTTGCCTTTGTAGTAGGCAAACTTCAAAGGAAAGTCTCTGTTGTTAGTGAGATCCTGCCTTGCACAGGCGTGACTCCAGACACACACCTGGGGTTGGACACCTCATTGTGTGAAGGCAGACACAGCCCATTCAGGTGTAAGTGACCGCTCCTCCCTCCACTCAAGGCAAGATGGCTCATCAGGCTATGTAGGCTACACCCCAGCACTCTTTGTGTCACTGCCTAATGGAGATTCACAAACATCCCAACTGTCAGTCTGACCCAGACAGGGAATACACAAGCAGGCAGATTCCCAGAATGGTTTAAGCTAGAAAATGCCCACTTTCTAAATGTGGTATTTGTAAACAGACAATTTAAAAACCAATTTTCCCAAAATATGTATTTTTCAATTGTGAGTTCAGAGATCCCAAACTCCATCTCTCTATCTGCCCCCAAGGGAAACTGAACTTAAAAGTTATTTAAAGACAGCCCTCATGTTAACATATGAGAGAGATAGGCTTTGCAACATTGAAAACTGAATTTGGCAGTATTTCTCTGTTAGGACATGTAAAACACATCAGTAAATGTCCCACCTTTAACATATACTGTATTGTGCCCATTTGGTTACCTTGGGCCTACCTTACGGGTACCTTACATGTATAAAAAGCGAAGGTTTGGGTCTGGCAAGTAGGCACACTTGCCAGGTCGAATTGGTAGTTTAAAACCACACACACAGACACTGCAATGATAGGTCTGAGCCATGTTTCCATGGCTACCCATGTGGGTGGCACAATCAGTGCTGGAGGCCCACTAGTAGCATTTGATTTACATGCCCTAGGAGCCTCTAGTGCACTTTACTAGGGACTTACTAGTAAACCAGTTATGCCAAGAATGGATAAACCAATAACCAATACAATTTACACAGAGAGTATATACACTTTAGCA
Organism: Pleurodeles waltl; assembly: GCF_031143425.1. NCBI lineage: Eukaryota > Metazoa > Chordata > Amphibia > Caudata > Salamandridae > Pleurodeles > Pleurodeles waltl. Next base: position 464,238,635 of record NC_090451.1, read on the forward strand.
CTGGTTAGCAGTGGTAAAATGCCCAGAGTCCCAAAGCCAACAATAACTAGTCAGTACAAATAGGAGGAAGGAAGTAAAACGAATGGGGATGACCCTGCAAAAAGCATCAGGTCCAACCCCCCCCCACCCCCCACGAGCCTAAAGCCAGGGGAGGCCAATCAATACCTTGTTGGACTTCCCTGATTGGGGTGATAGAATGTGGACCCTGGCCTGCAACAGCAAGGGTATGTTCTAGCTCAACGCCTTCCTGAAACCTGTTGGATTCCTTTGTCCCTACTTTCAGGGCCCCCTAAGCTAACCCATGGGGACCCCTCTCCTCACCTGTAGATACCATCTGTGCAGCACCTAACCTTACTTTGCTCACAGATGTATATCAGTGGGCAGACAGTACCACCATGGCCAACACAGTGGTGTGGCCCACTCCACCCTTGAGGTGTGACTCCTGTCCTCCCCAGAGGCAATTCTGTTCACCAGGATAGCAAGGCACAGTGGCCATTAACAGCTCTCAGGGATGAGAGCCAGGCCCTTCCAGGGCTCTCCACCCACTGTGACTTTGGAGAGTTGGGGGCGGTAGCCCCAGATGCCTGGCACCCTTTGTCCACTCTCCCTTCCACCAAGTCAAGGATGACAGCCTGACACTGGTCTTTCCCTCTGCAGCTCTGTACCCTCCCACTAGGAGTGGTACCCCCAGAGTCCAGAATTGTCAGGGTGCTTGTAGAAGCAGTCCTGCACAATTCTGCCACCAGTGCAGGAATGTTAACCTGCAACTGGTCTTCCAATCTGGGGTCAGTACCCTCAAGTTGGACCGCGGTCAGGAGTGAGGCTTCCCTCCCCCTACCCATCCTTCTGGCCCCCCTCAGGATCCAACATAGCAGAGGCACTGTTAGCAGTTGCCCCTCCTTTCAGGTCAGGGGTGACAACCTGAACCTGGCCCTTCAACCCAGGGTCTGTACCCTTGGATTGGGCCAGGGGTAAGTCTCTCCCTCCCCTGCCCCTACTCCCAGGGTTCTGTACCCTCCCTCCATGGAGAGTACCCTTAGAAATCACACCAGGGTGGTGTTTGGGCAAACCGGCCCCCCATCAGGTCATAGTTTACCCCCTGCACCTGACCCTCCAGCCTAGCTTCTGTACCCTCAGACTGGACCCTTGCCTGGCAACCCAGGACTTCCTGGGGAGTTCCTACCCCCCATGGAGAACACATTCTCCAGGGGTTGCACAAAAGTCTGTCTGGTGCTGATCTACCAACCCCTGTCCACCTGTCAAGGCATGGAGCCCCCCAGACTAGACGTGGCACCACTCGGTTCATTCCTAGGGAGCTCTGCCCTCACATTGCATCAGTTGTTGTTCCAAATGACTGTCCTATCTCTTTATGTGTGGAGACTCCGCAAAGATACTCTTTGTAAAATACCTTTGTGAATGCCAAACAATTGTAAATTTACACAAACGTATAAGTTTACCTTTGTGAATCAGGCCAACAATCTGTTAGCAGGCCACTTTAATTCATGTTTGCCTAATTATGAAACATTTCTTTCCTAATTACTGTGTTTGGTGGAGAATGTCCAGCAGGAATGGCATGAGGGTGTGGTTGTGGAAGCTCTGTAATGGTTGCATTTATCTGTACAAATATCAAGAAACTTCGAACTGATCGGCATAGCTTTGCGGTGCCAGTACGTTTGTCGGAAAAGAAAGTGAAAGGGTGATCATTTTCCGATGGTCACAAGTTGGTGGTCACATTTTGTATAACATTTAATATGATTCATCTAATTTCTGCACTGCAAGGCATAGGAGTGGAGTGCATCTTTGTATATGGAACATAATCAATGTTTTATGAATATCTATTCAAGATTACCATTTTAAAGGTATTTTCCATACTAATTTTGCATATTCTTATATGTAGTGTTTAGAATTCATTTATTTGAAAGTATATTAGGGTTTTATTAACTTGCCTGGAATAAAGGCCTACACATATATATTTTTTTTTCAGTTAACATTCACTGTGGATTTGTTTTCTTGAATGTTTCTTTTGAGATGCAGGTGTTAGGAGCAGAGACAGAGTCAACAAGAAGCTCATATTGTGTGAAATATAAGAAAGCCTTGGACAAACTATGCAAGGACAAAGAGAGGAGTGTTCTGGACGTTTGACAGGTGTAACTCTTTTGAATTTACTGAGACCAAAGAGTATAAAGATGGGAAGCATCAGGGGTTGGAATTGTTACTTCCAATTAATTTTAATTAGGGTTCAATGTGAGGAGCTTTGACTGTAATGTCATTGTTTGGGAAACTATAATTTCAGGAAGGTTAAGTTAGTGAAAGATTCAGACTCTTTCCTATCTTTAAAGCTGAACTGGTCTTTCTTCTGTAGGGACATCATACTTTATGTGGCCTCATGCCATCACACCTCTCTTAACAGAAACTTCTACTGAATTTTGGTTTGCAGACCTTTCCCAAATACCCCGAAAGTATTAGAATAGTTAGAGGGTAGTTTAAATGGTTAGGCAGGAGAATTTGGTTCTAGTGACCAAGAATCAGATGCTTATCCTGATATTTTGCATTGTTGCAATAGAAGTTTTAGTACTGTATATGCTAACTAGGTTTAGCATTGTACAACACTTTAACTTCCCTTTGGTGATTTTATATATTTACACTATTGTATTGAGACTCATTTATGTAACATTGACTTTGATTCTGACTCAGTAATAAATCGTTTAAACTATACGAATTGTCTCTGAATGTTATTATGTGACATTTGGGCTGTACAGAAATCATTTAATGAATTTGATAACTGTTACTCTTCACCCTTCGGAACTAAGAAGGAAAGATTCATCGGACCCCGGAATTAGTGAAAGGGTCCCAGGCTCATCAGATGATAGCAGAGGATGGGTCTCTTTCTGAAGTGGAGAGAATTGGAACCGTGTTCTAAAGTAGGTAGTGCTAGAGCCCAATTTCTAGTGTCCATGCCCAGAGGTGGAAAATCGGCAGAGTCGCATTTAGAGTTGGAAGGGATTTGGTCTGGAGGAGGACTAGTGAGTGTTAACAGGATGCAAGAGAAGTTAATGCTTGTTCAGATGAAAGCAGCTCAGTGAACTAACCATATGCCCATAGCTGTGAGTAATACAGGTGCAATACAAGGTGCATATCAACAATCACAAAATTCAACACAAGGGAGAGGTTGAGGTGTCCCAATAGATCCTACTACAGGAATTGATGTAAATAGTTTAATGAGGTCAACTCCTTGTCATGTTTATAACAAACTGGGACATTGGAAGTGGGAATGTCATTTAAATCCTCAAATAGCAGGTTTTGTACATTTGCAAAATAACAACTTTAACCAGATGCAGGGAGTTCAAAGACCCATGGGTCAAAATGTCCATGTGCCCCAAGCCCCCACCATGCAAGTCCCTCAACCCCCAATGCCACAGCAAAATGGTACTGGCATGCGCCAACATACAAACCAAGGTCTGAGGATAAATGCAAATGGAACACAGAATGTAAATCTGTTCCAGCAATAGCCTTTGTTTGATACAGGTGAAGGAAAAGGCTCTGATCAATCAGTCTGACTGTGCCTGAGAGAGTAGGCAGACTGCATACTTGGCGCAGCCTTAGAGGGAGACCAGAGTGAACCATTCGTAGATAGTAAAGTGGATGACCACCCGTGTCATTTTTGGTTGACAGTGGTGCTACATGTCTACTCTGAGAACAGCAGAAGTCCCAAATCTACCCCTCTCCGGAAAAACAATCCAAATTGTTGGTGTGGAGAATAAACAGATGACAGTTCATGAAGCCACCCCAGTTCCAGTTAAAATAGGATGCTTGGAAGACAGGCACAAGTTCACATTATGTGACGTAGTCCAGTGAATCTCTTGGGAAGAGATTTGTTGGTGAAATTGAATTATGTCATTTATTGTAACCCGGCTGGAATAGAGGTTCATACTCAAGATGAAGATGCTGCCCATAAATTTATGAAAAATGTGGGATATTGCAAGTTACTGACTTTGTTAACAATTGATGAGCTGCCCTTGGATTTGAGGGAAACTGTTAAGCATGAAGTGTCCCATTTTTCAGGAACGGAAATTGGATTGATAAAAAGTGTAGAACCTGACTGAATTACTATCAAACCAAATGTTGCGTTTCAAAAGACCCCACACTATAATTTGATGCCTGAGACAATTGCTGGAATAATGCCTGTAACTAAGTTGATGGTTCAGCAGGGGCTCCTGAAGGAGATAGTGAGAAGTCCTTCTAACTCTGAAAGTACAGGGTTGTACAAGATTTGAATAAAATGAACACTATTGTTGTTTCCTGTTGCCCTGTGGTACTGAATCCAGCTGTGATATTGTTTCTGATTCCATGTGAGGCTGAGTGGTTCACTGTCATTGGCCTTCTTCTCAATACCACTGCATGAGGACAGTCAGTTCCTTTTTGAGTTCTGGCTCAGAAAAAGGGACCTAATCTGGTGTCGTGTCTCACAAGGGTATACTGAATCACCATTGATCTTTAATCGGATTCTAAAGAAAAATCTGGAATCTCTGATTATGCCTTGAAATTCAGTATTGATTCAGTACATCAACAACCTGATGGTGGTGTCAAATACTCAAGATGGACACTATTGCATTGTTGAACCACCTGGCTAAGAATGGACATAAGGTGTCTCTTGGAAAATTGCAGTATTGTCAAAAACAGGTTCAGTACCTTGGACATCAAATTGTGAAAGTAGCGAGAAACATGTTGCAAGAGAGCATTTCGGCTATTGTGAAAATGGGTCCACCAGCTACGCAGAGGGATGTTAAAATGTTCTTGGGAATGGTGGGATACTGTAGACATTGGATACCCAACTTTTCCTTAGTTGAAAGAGAGGATTTAAGCTATACAGAAAATGGTTTCACCAGCTACACAGAGGGATGTCAGAATGTTTTTAGGAATGGTGGGTTACTGTATACAGTGGATACCCAACTTTTCCCTAGTGGCCAAACCTTTACAGAGGCCGATGGGTCGGGTGCCCTGTCACAGTTTTTGAACTGAGAGAATCTCTCTGTCATGCCCCAGCTCTTGGAATGCCTGATGATAATCCATCTTTTGTACTTTTCTGCAGTAAGAGGGAGGGCTGTGCTCCCTCAGTGCTGACACAAGCGCATGGAAATGCCAAGAGGCCAGTGGCATATTTTTCTGCTATTTTGCATCCTGTCGCGTTTGCTTTGCTTGGCTGCCTTAAAGTGGTAGCTGCAGTTAGCAGTGCAATTGAGAGGTGTGAAAATATTATTATGGGTCATCTACTATTTGTGTATGTGCTTCATTCAGTTGAGCTCTTATTGACGAGGACATGCGCACAATATTTTACCAGCAGTGGACCTACATAGTACGAGCAAGTGATTTTGGCTGTGGAGAATGTTAAAGTCAAATGATGTGGAATTTTGAATCCTGCTGCTCTATTGCCAATAGTGGGTGAAGGACCAGTTGAAGGTTGTGAGGGAGACAAGAATTGCCTTGATGTCACTGAACTATGTACGAAAGCCAGAACCATTGTCTGAATATGATTGTGTCATTTATGTTGATGGTTCATGTTTGAGAGAATAGTTTATGCTGTCTGTACTTTGTCTGGCATTGTCAAAGTTTCTTGGCCCCAAGGAATATTTTCGTCTCAAGCGGCTTAACTGATTGCTCTTACATGAGCATGCTGTGGGTTCCGTCCAATTGAAAGTGACGATCTTTACCAATAGTCAGTACTGCTTTGGTGTTGTTCATGACTTTGGGCAACTGTGGTCTCAGCAAGGATTTATGACATCCTCTGGATCACAATCTGAAATGGTGAACAGGAGAAAAATCTCCTCAACGCACTCCAACTGCCCAAACAGGTTGCAGTGGTCATGTGTTCTGCACACCACGCTGGAGATGATCACGTGACTTTGGGCAATTTATTCACTGATGAGATTACAATGTATTTTTCACACAATGTTTGTACATTTAATGGAGAATTCACGAACAAGGGAATGGATGAGATTAACTTTAACCTCTTGTTGACAACAGCTGTCACCTGAGTGAGGTGAAAAGGTGACTGGAATAAGTATCTGAGGAGAAACAGCAAAGTTGGGTCAGAGCAGGTTGTGTCAAAAGAGATGATGACTTTTGGGTTTCAATGGATGGAAGACTAGTGCTGCCAAATAGCTTTCTACTCCCTATGGGTAGACAATTATGTGGCCCTACTCATTGGTAGGGATTCTATGGTGATAATCAAGCAAACTTGGTTAAATCCTAAATTCAAAGTGTGTCAACAGAGCAACGTTGGGAAGAGGACTACTGTTACGTTGAGTCACATAGGGAAGTCAGGAGGACCCTTTAATAGAACCCAGATGGATTTCATTGAGATGCCTGTGTGCAGTGGATTGAGGTACGTTTTGGTCATTGTGTGTGTCTTTTCCAATTGGGTTGAAGCATACCCGACAGGGCAAAATTATAGTTTTACTGTGGCAAATCTGTTATTGAGATAACTCATCATGAGGTTTAGCTTCCCAACCTCTTTGGAATCAGATCGAGGAACTCATTTAAATAATGAGGTCCTAAAATTGTTCTGTGCAGCATTACAGATGGATCAGAGACTTGATTGCAGTTATAGACATGAGGCTTTGGGTCTTGTTGAACAAGAGAATGGCAGGCTGAAATCGAAATTGGCAAATGTCTGTGTTTCAACATCTCTGATGTGGCCTGATGCTTTGCCTTCTGTATTGATGACTCTTTGGAGTGTATCTGCTTGAAAGACTGGATTATCCCCCACAAAATCATGATGGGGAGGGTGATGAGACTGCCAGCGATTCCTACAAATACACTTGTGAATATAACTGATGACATGGTCTTAGACTATTGCAAGGGAATAGCTGATGTGGTGTGTTCTGTGCCTCATCAGGTTGGAACAGTCACAGGCTCCCAAAGAGGGTCTATAGCAAATCACGTCTGACTCTGAAGTAGAACCGATCGAAGTTTGTCCAGAGGTGCAGGAGTCAGACTCAGACCCTGGTGAAGTAACGAGTTCCCCAAAAAAGTGAGTGGAAGCTGGAGACCAATGGCCAAGTTGACAGGAGCAAGAACCTGAAGAGTGTGTGCCATCAATAATAGCTGAGGAAAGAGAGAATTCTGATCTGAGTGAAAGTGAAGACAAAGGTGTAAAACTGAGAAAGTCATAAAGAACAGGGGTACCAAGTCATAGGTACTTTTTGCCTGAGTACTACTGGAGAACTTTTGGTTGTCAATACTGAAATGATAGCGATCAGATCAATGGTTTCTCAAAATCGACTTGCGTTAGACATGTTGTTTGCAAAAGAGGGCAGTCTGTCAGATGCTTAAAGTTCAACAATGCTGCACTTTTATCCCAGATAAAAGTGAAGATTTGCAGAAGTATATTCAGAATATTTCAGGGTTAAACACAGATTTGATGGTATTGGAAGTAACAGGTGCATAGAAGGCAATCTGGAGTGTTGCTTAGAAAGTGGAATATTGGGATTAATGTTGAAACCATTGTTGATTCTTTTGCATGTAGCGATCATATTGTTTATGGGATACCAAATGTTTCAGAAAATGAACTGAAAGTCTAAAAAGGCTGGAAAAGAAAGAGAGCTGAGGATGAACTGGAAGATAGTCAGATATGAAGCTTCTGGAAGAACCTAGATGGACTTTGTTCAAAACAACTAGGATTTAGAGAGTCCCATTCAAGAATGAAGGGGATTTGTGAAGACTCTAAGGCCCATATTTATACTCTGTTTGTGCCGGATTTGTGTCATTTTTTGTACGCAAATTCGAACCAAACTTAACTCCATATTTATCCTTTGGAAAGTTATGGAGTTTGAGTCATTTTTTGTATGTGAAAATCTACCTTGTGCTAATGACATGCAAGGTAGGCATTTCCCGTGCATAAAATGACTCTAAGGCATATGCGCCTTATTTATCCTCCGGCTCAAAATGGCGCACAGGAGGAGGCGGGCCTTAAAACATGGCACCCAGCCGGATTTGTGCCATTTTTTGACGCCTTGGTCAGGCCAGGTGTTTAGGGACCTGTGGCCTCATTTCCATGGTGGGAGACCATGGAAGCAGTCCACAGGTGCCTTTTCCTGCACCCATGGACACCCCCTGCCACCCTCGCCCACCCCTGGACGACACCCATGGACGGGGGCACCCATCCATGGTGAGTGCAGGTGAGTGTAGGTAAGTCATTTTTTTTTTTTTTAGAGTGGCATGGGGGGCCTAACTTGGGCCCCCTTACAAGCCACTGTGCCCAATAGCCATGCCTAGGGGACAGGAGTCCCCTGGGCATGGGCATTGGGCAGGGGGCCATGACTCCTGTCTTTGCTAAGACATGAGTCATTTTCATGGGGGTTGTGCGTCACAAATGGCGCAAGTCAGGTTAGAGACAATATTTTTGACTCTAACCTGACTTGCACCATTCTTTGGTGCACAACCCCGAGTCTTCCCTTCGCCTCCGCTGCCCGGTTGACGTCATTTATTTTGACGCTAACCAGGCCTCAGTGCCGGCTAACGTCATTCCATAAATAAGGCGCCCGAATGGTGCGTTGGAATGGCGTTAGTCGGAGGTAAACTTTTTGATGCACATCTGCCCTACCGCAGATGTGCATCACTTGGTGGTCACAAGTTGATGGTCACCTTTTGTATAACATGTAATATGATTCGTTCATTTCTTGTAATGCAAAGCATATGAGTGGAGTGCATCTTTGTATATGGCACATAATCAACGTTTTATGTATATCTTTTTGAGACTAATGTTTTAAAGGTATTATTTTGCATACTAATTTCTTATATTCTTATATGTAGTGTTTATAATTCATTTAATTTGAAAGTATTATTGTGTAGGCTCTCATTATTCTATTGAGACTATTGGATTTGAGCAGCAGAATCACCTGCAGTGTGGGAGACTGAGTTTTAACCCATTACAGGTGACACCTGTTGTCCTAATCCGGGTTTTGCTCCAGCTAACTAGCAGTGCCTCACCTCTACCCAAGAGCAGGGATGATTGGGCAGCCGAGCGTATGACACAATTGACTTCTCAGGGAAATCGTGGTTACTCAGGTATCATCCGTTTCTCTCAGTTACATTAGTCTCACATACACAATGACAAACAGAGGCAGTATATGTTTCAAAAAGGTTTTAATGAAGCGACTGCATCGTGGATAACAAAGCATGTAATGCAATAACAGGACGATATAGCATGACAGAATTATAATTGTGACAAGGAGAGTGAAGCATAGAAATAATGCTACCATATTGTCACTATGGTCAATAGACTAATTCCTACCTAGGCTATAATAGAGCACAGCATGTTAAGCTCTAGTTCTGCCCTTCATGTTCCCCTGGGAAGACATCATCCCCCGTACCTGAGTAATGGCCTGAAGTCTGCATAAGCAGCTGTAGCGAAGCATTCAACAATCAGAATACAGTTGTGGTTCCTTGGCTGGAATCTCCCTCTAACGTGTAAGGGACAAGGAAGTGTTTTTATAATAAAACAGCTGATGTTCTGAGAAAATGTCCCTACGTAAGGATGTGTATTTTCTATGAATAACAGAGACAAAACATTTACCACGTCCACCAGCAACCTATCTCACTGCAGCCTTGAAAAAAGCACAGAGTGAACAAGAATGTCTTGTTTAAAAACTTAGTGTTGGCCTAAGCAAGAAAATGTCCCTACGTAAGGATGTGTATTTTCTATGAATAACAGAGACAAAACATTTACCACGTTCACCAGCAACCTATCTCACTGCAGCCTTGAAAAAAGCACAGAGTGAACAAGAATGTCTTGTTTAAAAACTTAGTGTTGGCCTAAGCAAGAACAGTTAGATAGAGAGAAATAAAACAAGACCGCAAATGTGGCTTTTGTTAAAATAATAAATGAAGCTGAATAAAATATATCTAGGCTAAAGTGCACAGCGGCAGGCCTAGTGTGCTGAAATAACGTGCATGGAGCTAAAACTAAAATGGCTACACAACACTCTCCCCTTGCCGGTTGAAGGTGGTTCAAATCCCAATTATGTATAAAAGCTACTACAACTAACCTAAGATATATATGTAAAAATGTAAAAAGGACACATGGTCATATATAAAAGGACAATTTAAAATGTTAATATGTGGTGTAAAAAAAGCCGAATTTCAAGAGTCAGAGTCATTTTGGAAGTTGCCAATTGAATCCGGGACAATGGAGGATAGGAAACCTTCCAGTTCGGCAGGTGTTAAAGTTGTAAATGCATCGCCAAGAAGGACCAAGGATCAATTGTGTTCCATAGCTTGAGCCTAAGCCAAGGCAGCAGCATTCCGTGGTGTGCCCAGTAATGAGTTCAGAGCCGCATCCTCTAGGAAGGGCAACTCATAAGCAGCTTCCCGTAGCAAACGCACCCTCAACGTGCATGTCCGGTAATGAACCCTCAGCGAGAACATCAACAGATCAGCGTCCAATGAAAGTAAGCGCTGCGTAGAAAGACAAACTTTTAGTGCATGTTCAAATGAGCACCAGAGGCACCGAAACATGGGTTGCACACCGGTCTGAATGACAGAGACCAGTCACACTCCAATTGCACCAGGAGTGTTGCTCCAAAGTACTGCATTGTGCGTCCACGACACAGCTGCGCTTGTGGGAGCACTATCATTCCTGCTTGTTGCAGTGGGACAGACATTGTGTAGAAAAAGTAGCAATAGCAAAATGCCACCTATTATAGCCAAAGTTATTGGAAATCCCCTGAAAATACTGGAGAATATCGAGTGGATGGCTAATGGTATTAAATCAGATATGGAGGAGAAGGTCTGAATGAAACCAGAAGCAACAGCCTTAAAGAAATTTGCGATTCCAGTAGTACTGGATGCATCAAATATTCGTCCCATGAGTTCACCAAAGTGTCTTGGAAAAAATGGTACTTAAAAGGGACTGTATCTCTGCTGATGACCTTGCCTCCTGAAGTACATAGGTCTCACTTGCAGGTGTGAGAGCCATATGTTTTTGGAACAATAAGGCGTTGAGTCTGCTCAACTTGTCAAAATTCACATTAAAAGTAGCAATATGGGGCCAAATGTCAGCTACCTCTTTCTTCTAGTGGGAGGAAAAAGTACGTTCCTGCATTATGTAACAATCTTAGAAACCGAAACAACATAAACTTTTCTGGCTCACATCCCACAACAGTCTTCACTATTGAGGAGAACACAGCTGCCATTTGAAAGCATCTGGAACGCAGGTCTAATCAAGGGGACTGGAACTCCCTTCAGATAACAAGCCAAGATTGCTGCCGACGCGTTACACACCCCGTGCAAGGACAGCTGTTTACAAAACATCGAATGGCTGACAGAATTCTTGCATTCACTACCGCTAAGAAAGACCTCTTTCATGCCACTGAGACATTTGTATGAGAAGGGCAGCTCCAATTCATCATGGATGTAATTATCTCCCAGCCTTTCATATCTGCCTACCGGAATGTGTTTTAAACAGGACGTGAATTGTAATGTTGAAATAGGCAGATTAATGACCCCGAGTATTAACCATTCAAAAGATGGTATTTCAGCCACAGTAAAAGGCAACTTTTCTAACTTTTCAATGTTTAGCATGGCATAAGTCACTTCTTTCTTAGCCATTAGTTGTTGTTGTCATGTTAAGTTAAATGTTGAAAATATATCCCTTGCGCTAACATGTTGCCAGGGAACGCGACCTGCCTTCAGTATTTGAAGTATCCAACCCAACTGCATAATGAACCTTAGTTGACTCTGTCCGTGGTGTAATGAAGACATATCACTTTGTATTCTGTCCATTGCAGAAGAGACAATGTTATTTAGGGTATATATCCTGTCGGACAGGGTATTAATCCCATTATCTACACAAGCTAATGCCTTCTGTATGTTTTCCTGGTCTATTTGCCTTAACTGGGCAGCAGCTTGTTTTTCATTATATACTTCATATAAGAAGCGCTTTCTGTGTTTTTTCTTGGGGCCTAACAGGAAGTCCAGTAAGTCGGTGTTATTAGACAGGAGACTAAGGTGTTCTCTAACAGCATCTAGTGAGGAACTCTTCAACCATTGCTGGCATAGTTTCCCTACACTCTATGTTGTTACTATACCCGCATGTTCGGATGATATATAGTCAGGGTCTGGCCGACTAGTTCTAAAACCCCCCATAGAGTTTATAAAACATTTATGACACCCATTAGTATCTATTGGCCACTATAACCACCTGCCAAGACGTGACAGTGAAGCATTAAACGTGCCTTGCCTATAAGTGCAGGATGGGGGTAAGGGGTAGGGAAGAGGTCATGTTGGGCAAGGAAAAGCTTTTTAGGGATGTTAGGGTGGGAGGAGGGAGGAGCAATGGGAGCGGAGGATGAGGGAGTAGTTGTTGGGGGTGTTTGCTGGATTTGGCTGCAGGTGCATGGGCTGTATGCTGTTGTGAGGTGGATGGCTGTTGGATGTTTGAGTGCTTGCGTTTGTGTACTTTAGGAGGGGGGACAGACACGGTGGGAGAGGACACCGGGGACACGTGCATGGATGTTGTGGAAGTGTCTGCCAGTGAGGTGTATGTTCTGCTTGGTGTGGTGATGATGCTGGTAGTGGATATTGATGTAGTGCATGCAGGTGTGAGTGTAGACACAACTGGGTGGGAGGTGGAGGAGTAGGGGAGACAGTGGAGATAGTGGATGTTGTCATGTCTGCAACTGAATGATGTTTGTGTGAATGCCTGTGAGATGAAGTGTGGTGCTTGCCTGTGACACTCTTGCTTGTTCTCTTGTGTGCATGCTCATCTGCCTGTGTGCTTGGGATGGGTTGGGGTTGAGGAGAATGGGACTGGGAAGTGGAAGTTGGAGGGGGGGCAGTTGAAACAGGGACAATGGCTGCCATCAGAGAGGAGGCCAGAGCCTGAATCGATCTCTGTTGGGCTGCCAGTCCACGGTGAATGCCCTCCAGGAATCCATTAGATTGCTGCACCTGGGCTTCCAGCCCCTGGATGACATTCACAATGGTTGTTTGCCCTACAGAGATGGATCTCAGGAGGTCAATAGCCTCCTTACTCAGGGAAGCTGGGCTCACTGGGGCAGGGCCTGAGTTGCCTGGGGCCAAGGAGATGCCCACCCTCCTGGGTCAGTGGGCACGGGCAACTCGCTGAGGGGCTACTGGGAGGGCGGTGCTGGTATTGAGGTGGTGGCTGTACCTTCAGCTGGGGTGGTCACAGAGGTGTCCACCACCACCAGGAAGCTCCCATCGGAGGAGGTATCAGAGTCTGTGTTGTCCCCTCACAGTCCCCACCATAGTGCTCCCCTCACCCTACATCCCACTAGAACCCTCAGCATCAGTGAACTCTGCCTCCAGGGTCCTGTGGGATGCAGCTCCCTCTGTCATGGGTGCCTCTGCTCCTCTGCCAGATGGTGCTAATGCACATAAGGACAGGGTGACAAAACAAGAAAGGGGGAGAGAGACAAAGGATACACAGGGTTAATGACTGCACCAACACCACCATTGGCGTACACAGCACCCTCACACACAGGAAACAGGCCTACGCACTATGTATGGCAATACCAGTTAAATGACTAGTCACCAAGGAATGAGGAGGGGCACACACCGGCAACTGCAGCATAGCTGGGACCCATGCAGCCCTGCCCAGAAGTGAATACTAGCAAGCTAGGTAGGCAGTATTTCACATTCAAACCCATAGCCACCAGAGGACCTATGCTGCTATGTCTGGCCTGGCCTAGGGGCACCCAAGGACACACAACCACCACCCAGATACCACCCCACCAGCCGTTGTAATGATAGCCACTGTTCTCACCCCCTCAAGCGCCCATCCAGCTCAGGGTAGGCCACTGCCAGGATGGGGGCCATCAAGGGGGTCAGGGTCTGACTGGCACCCCTTCCTCGTTGTGAGGAAATCCCCAGCTGGACCTCCGCGATCTTTTGTGCCCAGCATCTCAGGTCCTCCCACCGTTTGCAACAGTGGGTGCTCTGCCTGCCATAGACCCTCAGGGTCTGCATGTCCTTGGCAATGGCATGCCATATTTCCTTCTTTTGATCGGCGCTGACCTGCAGAGGCAATAGAGACAGGAGAACACCATTAGACAAACAATCCATCCTATCACACAAATGGCCCACCATACCCAATTGCATCACCATTGGCACACACATAGCCCAGCCCACAACATGTACACCACCAAGAGGACATTCACCCACCCCCTTACACGAGGCCTTCACACACAACTTCATGCATTCATGCCACATGCATCGTGCCCAAGGTGTACTCACCTGTTGGACTGTAGGCCAATACAGCAGGCCGTACTGGGGTAGGACCCCATCCACCAGTTGCTCCAACTCCTCAGAAGTGAAGGTTGGAGCCCTTTCCCCAGTCACACGGGCCATGATAGGTTCCAGACACAGGTCACAGCAGCACATGCAGTGTAGGTCCTCTCCTATGGAATGTCAGGAAACAAGTAAGGAATCAGATAGAAAATGGCGGTCATGTCCACGGTGGTGCATACGGTCACCGCCGGCGTAGATCACCATTGGCCACTGTGCCGCATAGGGCCCAATTTTAACCAATAATGAATTGAAAGGAGATTCACGACCGCCTACCGCCACGGCGCACAACGTCAGTGGCATTACCTCACTTCCACCTGTCCCTACACACAGGACAGGCGGTCGCCATTTCAGGGGGGGTGAACAGGCCTATCGATTATTGTTGTGTCACTGGATAAATAGGCACATACTTCACTAATTACACTGTCCCATAACATGTTTGCACATTGCGGACTGTTGTTGTTGCTCCATTGTTCAGTTTGTGACAGCCTCCTCACACTTGTGTCCCTTAGATACCTACCGCTGCGGATGAATAGGAGATGGAGACATACCCCGTGTACAGACCCCTAGCGGACTTGGCTACACTGGAGGACAGGCACATAATACTCACCTATAGACTGGACAGGGCCACAATCACAGAGCTGTGTGCCCAATTGGAGCCTGACCTGATATCTGCTATCCGTCACCCGACTGAGATCCCCCCCTCTTGTGTAAGTGCTATCAGCACTCTATTTCCTGGCAACTGGTTCTTTCCAAGTGACAGTGGGCTTGGCAGCAGGAATGTCACAGCCAATGTTCTCAAACGTGCTAACAAGAGTCTTGTCTGCCCTGATAAAACACATGTGCAGCTATATTGCTTTCCCCCAGGTTGAGGATTTGGCCACTTTGAAGGCCGTATTCTTTGCAATTGGACATATCCCCAATATATTCCACTTCATGAATGTGCAGATGGTGTGCTTGGCGGACCAGTACATCTCCCATGTCAATGCTAGGTATCCTGGGTGGGTGCATGATGCCTTTGTCCAAAGGAATAGCAGCATCACAAATGTGATGGCCCAACTACAGAGACACAGGGTGTGGCTAATAGGTGAGCCCTTGTTCTTACCCAGTATATGTTAGTGTATGCCTATCGTGTTGGTCATATGGGATAGTGTTTCGCTAAATGTTGTCCCTCAATATTTGCAGGTGACTCTGGTTACCCAAACCTATCATGGCTGCTGACCCCTGTGAGGAATGCCAGAAGAACGTTATAATGAGGTACATGGGCGAACCAGAAGGATCATTGAAAGGACTTTTGGCCTCCTGAAGGCCAGGTTCAGGTGCCTCCATCCAACAGGTGGATCCCTGTGCTACTCACCGAAGAAGGTCTACCAGATAGTAGTGGCATGCTGCATGTTGCACAACTTGGCCCTCAGATGCCATGTACCTTTTCTGCAGGAGGAGGAGATGAGAGATGCCCCTTTGGCAGCAGTGGACCCTGAACACAGTGAGGATGAGGAGGCCGAGGATGAGGATGTGGACAACAGAACATCTGTGATACGTCAGTACGTCCAATGACACACAGGTGGGAAAGTCAACCTTACATTTCTATGACTATTGTATTCTGTGTGGCATTGCCATGCTGGCATTACGCACTTCTTTGTACTACTTACTGTTGACTCTGGATATTCATTTTGCAGATGTTGGTAATATGACACATTCTCCTGGTGTGATCACAAAAGCCAGCTACAGGTCATTAATTCTATGCTCATGCTATGTACAGTGCATTTGCAATGGTTGTAGTGGTTTCAATCAATACAAATTAGCAATACATGAAATACTAGTAGTCAAATGTTTCCCATGGGTGTTTATTGTAGTGATAAAATATAGAGAGGAAAGTGCAATGGAATGGGGTGATGATGGAGGAAAGTCCAGGGTATTGTTCCAGTCTGTTTGCAGCACGGGTGCATTGTCCATGGGGATATAGGAAAGGGAGCAATGGCAGTTCAAGGTGGACAGGCATGGGGGGGTGATAATTGTTAAAAGTTGACTTACCAGTGTCCAGTCCTCCTCCAACTCCGTCGAGTCCCTCAGGATGCAGTATTGCCAAGACTTGCTCCTCCCATGCTGTGAGTTGTGGGGGAGGTGGTGGGGGTCCACCGCCAGTCCTCTATATAGTGAGTTGGTGCCATGCTGCAATGGAACGTACCTTCCCCCGTAGGTCATTCCACCTCTTTCTGATGTCGTCCCTTGTTCTTGGGTGCTGTCCCACGGCGTTGACCCTGTCCACGATTCTCTGCCATAGCTCCATCTTCCTTGCTATTATCTGCTGCACCTGTGCTCCAAATAGCTGTGGCTCCACCCTGACGATTTTCTCCACCATGACCCTTAACTCCTCCTCAGTGAAACCGGGATGCCTTTGTGGTGCCATGGGTGTTATGTGATGTGTGTTGGTGAGGGTGTGTTGGGTAATTTATTGGGGTGTGTGATGTGGAGTGCGTAAAGGGTGTATGGGTGTGAGTGGTGTGTGTGTCTAGTTGTCACAGTGGTATTGGTGTCAGTCTTGTGGCAATGAGTTGTATTCATAAAGGGTTGTGGGTAAAGTGGGTGGGTGTTATATAGTGGTGTGGGTGTGTGAGTGTGGTGTGTATATGGGTGTCAGGTGTGTGTTGTTTGAATTGTCCAATGTGGTGTTGTTTTGTCTGTGGGTGTCCATTGTGAGCACGGCGTTATGTACCATCAATGGTTTACTGCCATTTAATGTCCGCCGCAGTGATTCGTGGGTCATAATGTGATGAGCGTAGTTCTTTTGGAGTAATGGTGTTGGTTTTGGGACCGCCACTTTTTCACTGACCTTTGGGCTGGCGGATTTGTGTATGTGGCTGTATTCGGTCGGATTAATATGTGTGCGTCATAATATGGTGAATGGATATCCACCAGCGCGTCGGTAAGTTGGTGGCCGTCAGCACGGCGGTAAGCGGCATTTACCGCCAATGTCATAATGAGGGCCATGCTGCTTGGCCTATTTGTACAGACCTGGCCAGCAATAGCGTGCTTGTAACAATTATATTGTAGCTGCCTCACCACCATGGGCAGATGCTACCCCTTCATGTGCTGCTTCAATCAACTCTGATCTTATGTCTTTGTTTGGAATTTCTCGAACCCCTACACCTGGTATCTTAACCTCAGCGTTTAGGCAGGCTCCCTTTCAGTGGGAATATTTAGCAGGAAATGCTTTTGGGTAGGGCGTACCTTCAGCCGTAGCTTTCACGGCAGCCCATATGTCATTGTCCGGGTTCACACCTAAATGGGTTACTGCAGCAACAGTGGCTGTGGCTACTGCTGACTTTGCAGGTTCATCTGCCAGTGTATTCCCAGCAATGTGTAGTCTGATGCACTGGTGTCCAAGTGTATGTACAAGATGGACATTTGGTAGCGTTTCCTTCAGATCTGCTACTTTCCCCACCAGAAGTCTGTGTTTAATGGTGTTGCCTTCAGAATCTGTGAACCCATTCTGGCATTAGTAATGCAGGTATTCATTGAAGGGCTGGACACAGTAGTATGAATCACAAATAATCAGTGTTAACTGTGCAGGATCCATATGTTCCAGTGCCATCACCAGAGCCATTAGCTCTGCTAGATGTGCTGTGCAATCCCCTAGGGTTTGCGTGAATGTATGCTGGGGACAGAATTTATTATCCTCCATGTAGCCACCTACGACTGTGCAAGCACTGGAGTATTGATGCTTTGTTCCACTTGCAGGTTGGGCTGAGCCATCGGTGTACATGACTCTTTGATACTGATCAATAGGCAGTGTGTTTGCTGGAACTGGGTATTCTATTTCATATTGCAAAAATTCTTGAGTTTATAATTTTGGTGCAAAAATGTAGTCAACATCAGTGGCTGTCAAAGACGTTGCCCATTGAATCCAACGTGGATGTAATGTTTTAGCATTTGGAACGCTGGCTTTTGTGACAGCCTCAAAGGCCGGAAATGGAGAGATGACAATAATGCATTTGCCTTGGGCCAGAGGTCTTTCTTCAATGACAGGCATCTGTACAGCAGTGAAAATGTTCTCAGTGGGAGCAAAGCGTTCTTCTGCTGCTGAGTACAAATGTGATTTCTATGCAATCAGGCCTGTCTCACCCTCATTAAAAGTTAAATAGGTGAAACCAATGGCACCAGCAATTACTCTGATGACCAAATGTGTTTTGTTGTCCCTTGTGTGTAAGTGTTGTGCTGCAGGCATGTCTGTTTGCATAGCTCTGAGAATGCGTGTATGTTCGACAGTCCAAAATTTACTTGAAAAGTCAGGACGTATTAAATCATATAAAGGTTTTATGGATGATGCATAATCAGGAATGTTAGTTCTGCCAAAATTTAGGAAACCCAGTAGAGATTGGAGTTCTTTAATGGTATTTGGAGGTTGTAATTGTATGCATTTTTCCAAGAATTGTGCCAGTAGGCTCTTTCCTTCACTCAATAGCTCATATCCCCAAAACAGGACGCTAAGGAAGGCTATTTTTGTTTTCTTTTAATTGAATTTGCAGCTGAACTCGGCAAATCCTACAACAATACTTGCTACCCATCTTAAAAGTTGCAGTAATTCATCATCCATGAGATACATATCATCTACATAGGACAATGCTTCAGGGTCAATGTTGTGCAATATTGAAGTCACATAAGCTGCAAAAGTCCTGCAAAAGACCTGGTCTGTTCTAGTATCCCTGGGGTAAACACCAGCATTGTTTCTGGGAGCCTAGTGTGCTGAAACTTGTTAAGTCTCCATTCTCAGGCGCTATATTTTGGCAGAAAAAAACATTGGAGATGTCCAGTGTTGTTTTGTATTTTTTATGCACTATGTTGTTCATAAGTGCTGTGCTATGTGAGTTGTGTTTAGCATATGTACGTGTCTGACTGTTTAAGTGTCTGTAGTCTAAGACTATTCTGTATGAATGGTCCAGTATAACTACTGGTAATAAAGGATTATTCATTGGTAAGACACAAGGTTTGATTACGCCCTGGTACTCCAGTTGTGTGAGGATTTCCCTCATGGGTGCTTTACCATCATGTTTAATAAGATACTGAAGTTGAGATTGGGGCTGGTTTTTAATATGAATTACATGATAGGGAGAATCTTTGTCCCATTCTACGTTGTTGCAATACAATGCAGGTGCCTGGCCAATGCTTAATCGATGGCATAGGATTCTGCAAGCTCCTTGGGAACAAGGGGTGAGAAAGAAGGTTTAATATCATCTTCACCATATGGGCATGTACGGACAAATTCAGGTGGCCAATCCTGTTCGGCCAACAAAATATATATATGTTCACGACGCGGTCCCAAAATATTGCATTGATTGTGCGTTCAATGTCTCCTTCTAACTGTAGCATTACTTTCTACACCCTATCAGGAGTGGAGACACACATGTCTGCAGTTTCTACTTTTCTGAAGTCATCAGTTGCTTTCACTTCCAGATGCTCTAGAAGATTCCGGCAAACTATTGTGACCTCTGCTGTGCTGTCTAGTAGCACTAATGCCCACTTCTTGTTCTTTGAGAAATCCCTCTTCTTGAGTGGCATGTCGAACTGCAAATGCTGCCACATTTTGCTTTTTAAATTGGGGTTTTTGTTGGGGATGTTTCTCTTCCTTCCCAACAGAAACCTGTGTTGAACGTTATGATTCCTGCCTTGCGTTAATGACATGCAAGGTAGGCGTTCCCGCCCATTAATTGACTTTAAGGCCTGTGCGCCTTATTTATACTCCAGCATCATTTTGATACACAGGAGGGGGCAGGCCTTAAAAAACAGCGCACAGCCTGATGTGCACTGTTTTTTAACGCCTGGGTCAGGGCAGGCGTTAAGGGACCTGTGGGCTCACTTCCATGGTCTCTGACCATGTAAGCAGTCCAGAGATGCCCTTCCCTGCCCCCAGCAAGTGAAATATAAGCATACAAGGCATGAGTTCCTCATTGGACGCAAAAATAGAATCAATATCCACGGATCTGATTTTACAACAGACCTATAATGTGTAGCAGAAAGAGTCACCCTGGCTGAAGCCAGTACGAAGTCAACAACTGAAGAAGTGACATAGCTAAAGATTGCAGTCGAGGAACTTGTGATCAGGACAAAGCTATTGGAAGTACATGCTACAGAGGAAAAGGGAAGATCAGGAATGTAGCTTAAAGGGGGGCTCATTTCGGGTATGACACCCCTCTAAGAAATGCCTTACTGGCTTGGTAGGTGGGTCTTGGGGCCCGAGTCAACTCTGTTATCTTTGTGTTGGTTTTTCTTGTTGTGAGCCAAGAATAAGAGTCCAAAGTGTGACTTTGTATGTAAACAAGAGCAATAGAGAGAGACAGGGATAAGTTCTGGTGGCTGACTTTCAAAATGTAAAATAAGATAGCCTGCAATCAGTACTGACGTCCATGCTTGTCTAAATTATGTGATCCTAGGAAAATATTTTATTTCACAGAGCCTAATTTTTCTGTACAAGCACCTCTTATTTTTTATTTAATAGCCTTTAATATTGCTCCAACTACATTAAGAATTTAGGTAATGTGTACTACAAGAAGCAGACATGCCTCTTCATTAACTAGTGGCATTGTCATTGGGGCAAACCATGAAAATTTCTTAAAACTGTCACTTTTGATTGATGTCTATGTATGCAGTCAATAATCTAGTGCAGTAAAGTGAAACAGTCTGTATGTTGAAGGAATACACTTTTTTGAATTTTGAAGATATTTTATTATATTTTTACAATCTGTTTGTTGCATGATATACATGCAAAGGTTTTCATTGCTCAGCTTAATGACAAACACTTAGAAACAAGCCAGACCCGTGGCTTAGCTCCAGTTCAGTCCTCCATTAATCTGCCTTTGCATCCTCGTCTAAAAGTGACTTGGGCTTAGTACATGGGGCCTTTAGTCACTCAATAAAATGATTTGTCAAAGGTGAGGACAAGAATGATGGAGCCCCACCCACATGCTGCCAATTGCCAACTCTACCATTACAGCGTCTTGTAGATGAGACAAAGAAGAGTGTGTGCAGTGAAAATGCATTTAAAATAAGTGTTCCGAGGGCTTAAACTCGATGTCATTGTGTTGTACGTGACTGTGGTCATAAGTTTCCACTGGAGAACTACAGTACCAAAATGGGAGGGGAAGGAGTACAGCTTCGGCAGGTGTGTTTGTGGTGTGACACCACTCAATTTCATTTTTGGTTTGGTAGTTGGATTTGAGGGTCATGGGTCATGTCTGAAATGCCTGTATCGATTTTATCTGTCATACTAAATTCACTTAAATGTTTTAACTTGTTCATTGATTGGATCTTGATCCTAAGTATATCTAGTAACAGGTTTACCAAAAAGTAGAAAATCTACACTTCTAGAATGGGTTCAAATGTCCTACTTTTTAAAATTCACAACGCTGGCGTTAGTAGGCTTGGAAATCTAGACCAATCTCAATTTTCCAGGAATACTACTGGCAATTAGCCACCCAAAAAGTGACCGGATTAATTCTTGCAAATAGTCTAACCAGTGGAAATCGCTCAGGGTATTGTTTTTGGGTCACTGTGCAACTCAAGACGGAGGTCCACCTAAAGCAAGTAAGTGTTGCCTCTGTTCCTCATGCGAAGAATACATACCAAACCTTGGTCATCTCAGCTCTCCACCTGGTAGCCCCCTGCCTTTTTCATTGGAAAAATTGTGATTCACACCCCCTGAATCTTACTGACTAACCTAAAACCCCTGGGGAAGACCTTGACATAAAAGTGTGTTAATGATTGGCCTACCGGAAAAATGAGAAGCAGGGTTATGAAAGTATTTCTTAAACTCAGAATGAGCACAGAATTGAAACCAAAAGGAGTATTATATTTTTCCAGCTGGAAGGGCACATAGCTCTCAGGTGGTATCACAACCACTGGGAGCATCACGGAGAATAGCAATGTTTTGACTCTTGCATTACAGTGAGAAAGATGTGTTTCTCCATGCAGCATGCAAGAGAGGCATACTCAGATTTGAGGGTGCAAATATAATGCTCCTTTCAGATTATGAATATCATGTGGTGAATTTTTTTTTAAATGCATGCTTTTTTCAGCAGAACTAAAACTATTTCAAGCATGGAAATCATATTTCATCAGCGCCTCAGAACAGGCATGGACTGGCCTGAAAAGTATACGCTGATTGAGATGAAATGTATTCAGAGGCAACTGTATCACATATATTCTATGTTTACAAGTGCAAAAACATCACACATTGCGCAGAAAATGTAGTTGGTTCCAAAATTCACTAAAGTTATTTTTGCTACTACTAATGAGCTGAAGGAGGTGCCTGACCCAGCCCATTTGCTAAGTTCTACAGTTAAACATAAACAATTTGAAGATCCCATTGGGTCAAAAATTTAACAAATTAGAGCTCATCTGTATTCTCACAAATTCAGTTAACTTTTTAGCAGTCAACATGTCAAACCTATGCATAGCTATACATTTCATTACTCATTTTACCCATGGGATGCGCATACATTTTTTACTCTAGTAAAGAACAATAGGCCATCTGGTTTTGTGGCAAATAGTCTTCTGGCTAAGGTCCACAAAAGTTACTATTAGTGGAGCAGAGTCACTCAAAGCCAATCATTAAGTCTGTCCTTTCCTTGGGCAGGGTGAGAAATTGGGTTGTTGGTGGAATGGGGTATAAGCCCTGGTCAAGCAACAGCCACATTCCCCTGCAAGGTCAATTTTAAAAAGTCACTAAATTAACTTGTGCTTAACCCTGGTAGCTTGGCACAAAAAGCAGTTAGACCTAACTAAGAGGCAATGTGTAAAGTATGTATGCATAACATAAACAGTAACAAAGTGAAAACATAACACAAAAAATCCCAGTCTAGAAAAATAGAGGACATTTATTTGAATAAGTTAATAATTTTAATAAGTTATTTGATACAAAAATGGCAAAATCAAATCAGTAGAACCGGTGTTATGAATTTTTAAAGATTTTAGTGAAAACTAGTGCCTAAAAGATCAAAGCACCAAACGCAGACACCTAGTCATGCCAGGTTGGGTCAAAGCCTGAAAAGTTTTTTTAATAAACATATTTTATTGATTTCTAAGGCATAGGTACAACAACGAAGCAAAGTACAGTAAGTTCTCATTGCACCACCCATACCTGAATCCTCAGGAAGATCAAGATGGATCATCAATGTCAGGTGTAATGCACCAAACCCAATCGGTAGGCCCCCATTTTCCCCATATCTTGTCATATTTGCAGGGGTACCGTCCGGCAATATAGATTGGCTCCTCCTGCTTGCACACCAGTCCATATTAGCCCTCCACTCTAGTAGTGTCAGGGGGTATTGCCATTTCCATTTCACGCTATGTTCCTCTTAGTGTCCACTGTAGCTATGCCTGTGAATGTTTGGTCCCCTTGTGTCCCCACAACCTCACCCAGGAGGCCCAGTTGGACACGTTTGGGTGTCAGCTCAATCAATCCACCCAGAACTTGGAAGATAGACTTGGCTATCAACTGTCAATGATGTATCACATAAGAGCACTGCCACACCATATGGAAGAAATCAGATTTCTGAACTGAACAGTGGGGGCAATGAGGTTCAGGGAGCAGTCCTATCCACCAGACCCAGTATGGCGTGAAATAGGCCATGTGTAGATAGTGTAGTTGTATCATCCACAGGTGTGTTGCGTTGGAGTGTCTTGAGCATCTCTGGGGTACTGCAAACCAGGGAATAGTAGATCTGGGAGATGCCACTGTGATCCAGGCACCCAATCAACAATTTTGCCTTCAGCAGGCTAAATTCAGGTAAATCTGTGAGGTCTGTGCGGTGCATGGTGAGCACATGCTGGAGCTGTAAATATTTATGAAATTGAGTTTGTAAGAGTTCAAAGGTAGCCTGTAGATCTCGGAATGAGTGCTTATGTGACCCGGTCCAAGGCCCTCATTACAACCCTGGCGGTCGGTGTGAAAGCGGCAGTAATACCGCCAAGAGGCCGGTGGAAAAAATTGATTTTGACCATGGCAGATACCGCTATGCAAAACCACCACTTTCACACACCGACCGCCAGGGTGGTAACAACTGCTGGGCTGGAGAATTCGGTCCCCTGAGTCCTCCCCCAACACCCACGACCCCCCAACACCCCCCAAAGGTGGGAGGACCCCCTCCCCACCCCCACCACCCACACCCACAGTAACCCCCACACACACACACCTCACACCTTCCTACATGCATGCTCACACCACTCACACACATACACCCACACATACATGCGCACATACATACATGTCACATTTCCCATACACACATTACACCCCCTGCATGCATACACGCACTCACACAACCCCTCTACACACTCACACGCACACCCCCATGCACGCACACCACACAACTCCCCTCACTCCCTCCCCTAATGGACGATCACCTTACCTGTCCCAGTGATCCTCCGGGAGGGAACATGATCCATGGGGACTGCTCCGCCGCCAGCACCCCGTAACCAGAACACCGCCACGCCGAATACTGGGACGTAATTTGGTGGGCGGTGTTCCGATGATGTGGCGGTGACGGTGGAGCAGCCTCCACTTCACCGCCAACCACCAGTATGGCTGCTGGCAGCTCTCCGTCTGAAAAAGGGCGGAGGGCTGCCAGAAGTCATGATATGGTTGGTGGAAGACACCACCACTGGCGGTCTTCGGCCCGGAGGAACCTCAGCAGTCTTGGAAAAAGACCACTGAGGATAAAATGAGGGCCAAAATGTCTTCTAGCTCGGTGACCCCTATCAAGTCCACCATGTGACCGAGCCAGCGGCCTCTCCAGAGGGACATCTGTTGGGTTGGTCTTTTATCCCAGCCTGTGAATCTACTGGCTTTCCGCCAGACAAGAAGACCATCCTAGTAACTTTTGTAGTGCCGGAGGGGATGGGCCAGCCACACAGGGTGTCCATATTGTTATCAAAGTAACACAATGAGGCAAGTGCCCACTAACCCTCATGACCAGGGTAATAAATGTAATTGTATTAGAGGTCAGTGCAAGGGGAAAGTAACCTAGACTTCCACGGAATATAACCAACTTAAAAAGAATTCGAAAAGATCTCTATCGGCGCTCCCTGGCTATTTTTAGCCTCCGTATTGTTGGAACATTCAATCCATTAAGCCTCCCGAGCAACGGATAACAAAGATCCTTGGCTCTCCTAGTTCTACGAAATCACAGACCAGTAGAGATACCCAGACTCCGGGACTTCATTTCCTGAAGATCTCCCCCATCACCTGATTTATTCCCTACACTGGAATTTAGGTGCTTCCAATGCAATTACTCTTGTCCTGATGATGACCCCTCCCTGACTCACCTGATTACGGGGTCAAAACGTCGACACATTTCCAAAGAGTGGATGAGATAAATATAAAAATTTTGTGACACTTCAGGGCTTCCTGGATTGTAGGAGCTACTGGGAGTCCATATTTTTCGTACCACCACACTCTACACTACTTGTATATATCACCGTCACTCACTTGCACTTTAGCACTTTCACTGTTTTTTGGGAACACCTACCTATACAAATGTAAAATATGATACTCTGTTACTAAAAATTATACGTTATTACAAGATTTATACCGGCAAAACATCTGAATTAATATTATGTGTGAAAAATAAATCTTGTTTGTTTTACATTTATGGTACATAGAGATCTATTCGAATTCTTTTTAAGTTGGTTATATTCCGTGGAAGTCTAGGTTACTTTCCCCTTGCACTGACCTCTAATATTGTTATCAAGTCCAAAGTGGGTCAGTTCAAGTTGGTATGTCGGGTCACTCCAGCCCCAGTTGACCAGTTGTTAATAACAGTAAATTAGGATGCCCAGTAATATAATCAAATGTCTACTGCCCAGCCCTCCATCTTAGACCAGCCTGTAGCATTTGGTGAAGGCTATGTGAGGAAGCCGGCCCAACCAGAGAAAGTAGAGAAGCAGCGCTGCAACGTGGTTGTAATAAGAGTGAGGAATGTGGAGTGGGAAATTCGGCAAAACTTAAAGGAATCTCAGGATTACCATAATTTTAATGAGAGCTACTCATCCCATCAAATTTAGGTGAAGTTTGCTCCAGGTGTGCAAAATGGCTTTAGTGGCAAACTGTATAGGTATAACACTGCATGTAATTTCTGTCACAGTAGCTATGTGAATGCCCAAATACTTGAAGTTGTGGCGGCGGATTGGGATGTCAAATTGCCATGACATTATGGGGTGCTCTCCCCATAGAGAGACCAGAAATGATTTGCCCTGGTCCATATGGAGGTCAAAGGCCTCATCAAACACCTTGAGAATGTCTAGGACCCTGGACCCAGATTCTACAAAAAAAGAGGAGGACGTAGTCTGCGTATAGTGCGATCTAATCTCCTAGGGACTTCTGTGACCACAACTTTAGAATCCTTCTGTATTGAAGACATTCTTAAAAGAGGAAGAGCTAGGTGCTTTAGGAGGGACTGCCACTCTGCCTGTTTCTTTGCTGTGCTAGCCTGCTGCTTCTGTCCTGGGAGTGAAAGGACTAGACTTTGCTTTTTATATCCGGCTTTCAAAGGTTTTCCAAGGGCATGGACTGAGCCTGCTTCCTGTTAGAAGTCTAAGGGACATGAAGGACTTAATCTGCCAGCACCTGGGCTCTCTTGCTGAGAGTTTTGACCTGCTAAGTTGTGCTAAATCCAGTTCCCGGGCCCCTGGGAGAGAGTTCTGCTGAAACCATGAAGAAACCAAGTACACAGTGTGAATCCTGAGTGCTGTGTCCCTGATGTCTGGGACACCCAACTGCAACTCCGTTGCATCATCTGTGGCCCTGTAGTGTGATTGTGACACCAAGAAGTCAATACCTCATGCCTTGACTTGGTGGATTCATCGATCCCACTGGATCATAAAGAACTGACATCTCACCACTGATGCAGCGTCACCTCCGCTGCCTCACAGTAAGGAACCAATGCCTCACCTCCCCGGTAGCAGTAAGAAACCGACACCACAACGGCTCCAGAGACACCTGACCTCCCCTACTCCAGAGAACATCTTTGCTTCCTCTCGTTTTCAAAGGTATTGTGTCTGTGGTCTGTGTGAATCTATGACCGGCCCACACACCCTTGTGAATGACATGGGACTGTTGGGAACGACTCGGTTAAAGACATCATGATAGCCCTAGTTGGAACTATTGTGTTTCTAAGCACTTTACTGAGAGTTTATCTTTAAAAGTATGTATCTTTGCTTGTGTATATTGGATTATTGTCTTTTATGTCTTGTTTTACTCAGATAAATATTCACTATTTTTCTAAACTGGTCTGAAGTACTTTTGTGATGTTTTCACTGTGTCACAGTGTGTAGAAATACTTTACACATTGCCTCTGAGATAAGCCTGACTGCTTGTGCAAGCTACTAAGGGGGCGAGCAGGCTTTATCTTAGCTGTGTGACTCCCTTACCCTGAGTAGAGTGAGAGTTCCCACCTGGGCAGGGTGCAAACCACTGCTAACTAGAGACCAAGGGGGTCATTCTGACCCTGGCGGCCGGTGACCGCCAGGGTCACCGACCACGGGAGCACCGCCAACAGGCTGGCGGTGCTCCCTCGAGCATTCTGACCGCGGCGGTTCAGCTGCGGTCAGAAACGGAAAGTCGGCGGTCTCTCGCCGACTTTCCGCTGCTCGGGGGAATCCTCCATGGCGGCGGAGCGCGCTCCGCCGCCATGGGGATTCTGACACCCCCTACCGCCATCCTGTTCCTGGCGGGTCTCCCGCCAGGAACAGGATGGCGGTAGGGGGTGCCGCGGGGCCCCTGGGGGCCCCTGCAGTGCCCATGCCAATGGCATGGGCACTGCAGGGGCCCCCGTAAGAGGGCCCCACTTAGTATTTCAGTGTCTGCTTTGCAGACACTGAAATACGCGACGGGTGCAACAGCACCCGTCGCACCTTCCCACTCCGCCGGCTCAATTCTGAGCCGGCGTCCTAGTGGGAAGGTTGATTTGCCCTGGGCTGGCGGGCGGCCTTTTGGCGGCCGCCCGCCAGCCCAGGGCAAATCCCAAAATACCCTCAGCGGTCTTGCGACCGCGGAGCGGTATTTTGGAGGGGGAACATTGGCGGGCGGCCTCCGCCGCCCGCCAATGTTAGAATGACCCCCCAAATTTCTAGCACAGGCATATTATGGAGGAGCTTGAAATACTTCCAGATGGAGGGGATGAAGCTCATGCGCTGGTGGACTAGGTCCAAACATGCCCAGTCAACCAATTAAAAGCCCTTAAAGTATATGAGCAGTAGCCTTATGGAGATGGATATTTTTAAGGACATGGGCCAGATCAGTGTGAACGTGTCTGATGCAGTGCCAGCTACTATGATTGGGCATAAAACCACATTAGTCTGGATGTATTAAGGAGCGCAGGACCTGTTAGAGTCTGGTTGCCAGTGTTTTGCTGAAAATATTTATATCTGCATTTATTAGGGAAATGTGACAGTATGATGCACAGCATTTAGAGGGGTTTCCCTGTTTTAGGAATGACCGCTATGGTGGCCAGGTAAAAGTTGGCTGGGAAGGAGCCTATTTGCACCACTTCACTATAGAGTTTAGGCAAGTCTGGGACAAGGATGTCACTAAATTTACAATATTACTCAAGGGGGAACCCACCTGCACCAGGGGTTCTCCCCAGATTCAGTGAATATATTGGCACCTTTTTGTCAGCTTCTGGGAGAGGGGACTCCAGTTTATCACAATGAGATTGCATAAGGTGGTGACAGGTATGACATAATGCAAAGGATTATCTATGTCCCTGCTTCAAACTGATCAGCATAGAAACCAGCAAAGGCATCTGCTATCACGACTGGTGTGTGCAGAGTGCCTCCTGACGTGTCTGTAATGGAGGGAATCAAGATGGAGCTAGCCTATCCAGGGGCAAGCTAGCAATGGAGCTTACCACTTCTTTCACCATGTTCACACACATGCACAATAGACACTCTCCAGCAAAGGTGAGCTTTGTTGAAAGCAAGTTGCTGCAACAAAACCCTATCAAGCTTTAGTTGTTGGAGCAGGAGATTTCAGACATATGTGTGGTGGCTTTAGTCTCTAGATAAAAAATGTGGGATTTGAGCTCTGTCACGTGGTTAAGTTTGTCTTGTGCAACATGTTTGAGATATGTTATGGCACTGCCCTGATTGTGGCTTTGCCAGCTGCCCAAATAGTACCAACCCTGATAAATGACCCATCATTGAGCTCATAATAACATTGAATCTCTGTGGCTAAAAGATCTGCTAAACAGCAGTCATTAAGGAACCGGGCGATAAGGTGCAAGAGTGGTCGATTATATGCCCTAGGCATCACCTTATGGAGTATTAGTGGTGAGTAGTCTGAGAAAACCCCAGAGAAGAATGTGTGCTGCTGTCATATGGGTCATGTTGATGGCAGGGAGGATTATATAGTCAATGCAAGAGAGAGTTTTGGTAGTTGCAGACAGATGTGTATAGGACTGCTCAGTCGGGTGCCATCTCCACCAATCAGTGTACAGTCCCCATAAGTCTCTCCAATAGGCAAATACCCTGGATGTCTCCCATCAGTGCCTTCTGGGGGATACAGACATATCCATGGCCAAGTCCCAGGTGGCATTGAAATCACCCCCAAGGATGAAAATCCCTGGTGAAAGCTTGGCAATTACGCTTATGAGCTCATCAAGAGTCTGCTTCAGTCGCTATGGGGGTGTGTAGAGACTACAAATGTTATACGGTTTCTCTACAAGTTTTTCCACCACCTCAAAGTAATGGGCTTGAGAGTATTGAATAGTCTGTACCATGGGGAAGGGTTTGTGGATTAGTATGGCCACTCCTCTGGAGCCCCTGCTAAAGTCTGAGTGAAAAAGAGGATTATAGCTGAATCTGTGCTAGAACGGACAGTTAGAACACAAAAAGTGGGTCTAGTGTCGTAAGGCTATGCCTGGCAGGTGCTGTTTGATAAAGCAGAGGAATGTCACTCATTTGATGCAATCTAGAAGGCCATTACCATTCCAAGAGTGGAGAGGAAAATCAGACACAGGGAACACTGGTGCATTTGAGTAGTGTTCAGCAGATCAGTGTTGCAAACCATAATGTATGACATTAGGTGTGTGTGGATATAATTGTGTGTTAGTCCTGGCATCCTAGGCGTGGTTTTGCCTGACTTTTATGCCTTCTGACCACCTGCTTCTTAGACTTCATTTTTGCTGGCTTTATGATTCTGTGTACTTTACCACTGCTTACCAGTGCTAACGTGCAGGTGCTCTGTGCTCAAGAATGTGGATGTGGTGTAAAATCCTGAGCCAGTGACTTCGGAGGTGGGTGAACTAGGTTTGAGTCTTGGCGTGGGCTCAACATCCTGTAATTCTGGGAAAATCACTTAATCTCCCATGCCTACTATTCAGTGCCTTCAGACCATCACTGGTGATTTGTCATGCTTTACAAATCCTGGATTTATTTATTTTTCACTCTAAACATGACAAAATTGTTTTTTCCACAATTGGTATATTTAATTTAATTGTGACTCCATAGTATAGTGTATTATATGTGCCCAGTGCCTCTAAATGAAATGCTACTAGTGGGCCTGCAGCACTGATTGTGCCAGCCACTGCAGTAGTCCTTCAAGCATGTCTCAGGCGGCCCTTGCAGAGCCTATGTGCATTTTTACACTGCTATTTCGATCTGGCAAGAGCACCCACTTGCTAGGTCCAAGCCTTCCTTTTTATTATACATAAGTCACCCCTAA
Organism: Pleurodeles waltl; assembly: GCF_031143425.1. NCBI lineage: Eukaryota > Metazoa > Chordata > Amphibia > Caudata > Salamandridae > Pleurodeles > Pleurodeles waltl. The sequence goes on from NC_090451.1 coordinate 464,269,659, forward strand.
GGTAAACCCTAGATAGCCCCAAGGCCAGGGTGCAATGTATTTAAAACATTCATGTACTTTTAAGTTTAGCATGTCCAATTAGGGATAAACTGTTAAATTCATTTTTCATTACTGTAAGGCCTATAGGTTAACATTGGGGTTACTTTAAAGCAACCTTTAAGTGTAACTTCCAATTGGGAGAAGATAGAAATTAGGAGTTTGGTGTCTCTGGACTCACAAGTTAAAATCACAACTAATGGGGAAGTCGAAGTTTAAATTGTAAGTCTGAAAATGCCACTTTTAGAAAGTTGGCATTTTCAGACTTTAACCATTCTGTGCTTCTGTCGCTCTCTGAATACACGCCTGGGTGGATAACAGCTGGGCTTTGTGCATTCCCTCTAGACAGTCACACACAAAAGGAGCTTGGGTGTGACATTTGTATCATGATGCCCATCACCTGGCTGGTGGGTTTTCCTGGGATATACGGGAGGGAGTAGCAGATACTTACACCTGAATAGTCCTGTGCCTCTCCCCACACAAAGGGTGCACAACCCACTGTAGAGGGCTGGAGCCAGGAAAGGAATGGCAAGGACCTTCTGATTTTCAAAGGCCTCTTTGAAGTCTCCCCCACTTCAAAGGCACATTTGGGTTTAGGTACTGGATGCCAAACCCCACCAAATCAGAACTTTACTGGAACCAATAACATTTTGCCAGGAAGTACTACTGTGCTGCCAAGAGGGACTGACACTCTGTTACCTGCATTACTGTATTGGCATACTGCTTGATGTGTGCTTTGCTGTAGTGGTACATCAAATAAGGACTAATAGAAACATGAAACAGCCCTTCCTCCTGATAATAACAACCCCTGCCCCGAAGTGCCACACCAGAAGCATCTGTCATCCTAAAGTCCCCAAGGCAAACACAACACATTTCAGGGTATTCAAGGTGGACCTTGTACAATGCATGATTAAATGGTCATGGTCTTTGGACACCCCGGAGTTTATCATGGTTATTACTCCAGTGGTAATGGGGATCCTCCTTCACCACCAGAAGTCTCTGTATGCAAGTTTTCTGGATCCGCATGGATTGCTGGGACAAGATGGGGCCATTCCCTCCCGGTTTGAAATCCCTGTGGTCGGTGTCTGAAGATTTAGGTGCGTGCTTGCTTTAACCATAGTCCTTCCTGAATTTGGGCCATCAACCACATAGACGAGGTGAGCAGAACTGGTGACAGGGAGTGCCAGGCCCCGCCTGCTGACCAGTTGACCAAATCAAATCAAATAATCTTTATTGCTTAATAAAAAGCATTGAGATACAAACTCTTTTCAACACATAAAAGCAAAAATCACATTCAAAATTGTCATTAATAAAATTACATTGTAAAATTCTCAGCCATAATTCAATTTGAAATAGCTTGTACAAAACATATACTCCTCTTATGCATACCTGTATTAAGGAGCTGAGGGAGGAGCCCATCTAGCTCTTCTAACCATGTACCATCACTAAAGGTTGGTATGCAAGTTTAAGGTACACGTGCTCATATTAATTTGGAAGTTCTTTAAGAGTTCCTTGCCTTAAAGTGCATATGCCTTCCCCAGCATACGTCCCCTTGCGGCATGCATATGATAATATGAATACTAAAGTGAGAGTCCCCTGATTAGGTTCCCAAGGCAGTGTGGGAGTAAAAGTGCTACTTCTTAATAGGATCTTGTGTTTGACCAAGGAGAGAAGAGGCACCTCCCTCAGAAAAGGGGGTGGGGGGGGGCAGCACTAAGTGCAGTGTTTTACCAAATGTATGCATTTCCCCAGAAGATACATTGAGCAACCTGGAGTTTTCAGTGCGAGTGCAACAGTTAAAGTGCATAGAACAATATGAGAGCTAAAGTATAAACACTCCTCTCCAGATCTGGGATGGCTCTAAGATTTTAAATGCTCATGTGATAGTTTAAAGTGCATGGCACGGTCTGCAAGTGCACGTTAGAAGTTCTGGGGTGGCTTCAAACGGAGCTTTCGGAAAACCTATAGAAGGAACCAAGTAAGATACTAAGGACAGTGTGGGCATTAGACAGCCTGGGGGTCTAAGGACAAGTATGACAACTGTAAAACATTAAACATTAAAATAATAAGTTACAGATGCTCCTTGCAAGAACTAAAGGCTGCAAGGCAATATTTAAATGGACCCTTCCAGAAACAGGAACTGGAGCCACAGTTTTAAATGCTAATGCGATAGTTTTGAGTGCCTATACGACGGTTTAACGTGCTAATGCGATGGTTTAAAATGCATGGGATGGTTTGTAGGTACTCAGTAGAAGACTTGGGATGGCTGCAAACCAAGTTTTTAGAAAAGACCTTCCTAAGAGAGCAAGCAGGAAGCTTAGGGAAGTCTTGGCAATGGACAGACTACGGTCTGAATACAAGTATAGTATACAAGTATAGCAATTGTAATGCAGCAAAACAGACCAAGTAATAAAGTGCTGATGCTCCTTGCAAGTTCTAGAGGGTTGCTAGGCAAAAAGTCTAGTAAGCCTTTTCAGATTCAAAAACAAGGTGCATCATATAACAGCTGTTTCTGCCTGTGTCTGTTACCAGGACTAAACCGCAGCATGGTGCAGGCACTATCAAGGTAAGCTAGTCGATTGAGCCTATTCCCATCTACTCAGCTTCCTCAAGGTCCTCAACATCAGCCCTCTTTACAAACATCTTGAGCAATTTCGCCACTACACAGCCTCGGGCTGGTTGGTTCAAAACAGGCCCTCACCACCTCCCTGACTGACCTTATTCCATGATCCATGCATTTCATGCATTTCCTATGCAGCAGCATATTCCATTCCCCCATGACAGACTTGCATAGACACAGTGAATGGATGATATCTTCTGGCACTTGGCAACATAGCTGGCAGACCTCTTGACCTTCCCTCGTCTTCCATGAAGAATAATGTCTTAAAACTGGCAGTATCCCTAGCCTATGTTTCATAAACATTTAAGCCACATGATTATTGTAAATTTCACTAAGATAACACTGTGATTTAAGCCTGGCATAGCTGCGAAATGTCATCCAACCATTGCAGTGTTGTGACACGCTGGCTTTATCTTCAACTGCTTATAGTAACTGAGGGCTCAATTTGGATAGTTTTTTAAACTCCATGTGGCTCATTGATAAGTCCCACGCACCAGATAGCCCAAGAGTAACTAAGGTCTGATCTAAATAATGTTGAGCCCAAGAGTTTAGATTTCAGACCAAAGATGATGACTCAAAGTGCCCTCTGGCGTTAGCCTTAGCCTATATCAACAGTTTTTAAAAGATGCTTTCAGCGCCAGTGTTTGTTTATCAATGCCGAACTCCAGCCTGACCTGGGCTTGTGAAGTGTATAATGGTAAATTGAAAATACAGATATTTACTTTAAGTACAATTTTGTCCAAATTGACACTATCCCATCCCCTCAAGGCCTCGCTTCCCTAAGTCAATGAAGGAAGGATTTTTGCCTGAGCCACCTGCAGGATCAGCATGAGTGTTGGACCTTTCAACTTGTTATAGAGGGACATCAAGCCAAAAGCCAGCACATTCTCCTTCTTTCTTATTTCCTCCAGTTGTTTCTTATGCCTTCCATTTGAATTGAAGTTAACTCCAAGGTAGCTGAAGAACTGTACTATTTCTAATTTATCACCCACCCATGAACCAGGAGTGCTCTTGTGAACTTTTGTCGTGAACTACTAACATTTTGTTTTTCTTCCTATAAATAGTCAGACTATTACTTGTTGAGTAGACCAAGGTTACATCAATAAGCTCCTGCAGACCAACCTTTTTTTCTACTAATGATAACTAAATCATTTGCATACAGAAGATTTGAAAGCTGGAGACCCCCCAATTTGAGAGCATGGCCATTAACAGTTATTTAAGGCAAGCAAGAGATCAGATGGAAACAGGCTGCACAAAGGTGGAGCCAGCATGCAACCATGCTTCAGGCCTTGGGTTGTTTTGTCAGCCCGTGACAGGTGGGCACCATCATCTAGTTTGACTCTGACCCATCTATCAGTGTACAATAATACCAGGGTCCTCAATAAGCCAGCTGGAATATTCCAATTGACAAGTTTCCCCCACAGTTTCCCTCGGTCAACCCTTTCAAATGCTGACTTTTATTGCGAGATCACTTCGCAGTGAGAGAGCTATGATGTTGATTGAGGTCCCTGTTTGTTTCATGAAGCCTGTTTGATTCAATGAAATGATGGTATTTACATCCATCCAATTCTGTAGTTCTCTAACTTCATTGTCTATTAGAGCTACCAAATGGTAGTTCCCAGGGTCCCCTTTGTTTCCTCCCTTGAAAGTTGGTGAAATAATCAAACCTCACCAAGAGAATGGTAGGGAATAATGCTGAGTGATGTAATTAAAAAGCGGGATTAACTGAGCTACCCTGAATGATGGATCATTCTTATAAATGACTGGAGGGATTCCACTGGGGCACCATGCTCCCTCCCTTCATCCTTTAGTAATCTGTCTATAGATAAAACTCATGATGATCATCCATCCAGGCTGATTGTGAACCTTTTCTTTACATGGAACCACCAGAGGAATGGCTAATACCGGATCCACTGAATAATACCTATGTGTTCCACCTGATCCTCAAGGTTAAAGTGGTTGTAAAGAAACTTAAACCAGGTTACCTCAGACATGTTAGAGGTTGACACTCTTGGGAGAGCGCTGACAGCTCCATTCACAGTCACCCAGAACTGGAGTTGTTCTTAATGTCATGCAGCGATTTAGCCCAAAAGAAGTTGTAGTGCTCTTTTTGAGCCATCCCTTTTAAACCTTTTATGATTTCCTCACTTTTCCAAAGTTTTGTATGATTCCCCTGGTCCTCTGGTGTCCTTTTGAGGGCCACCCATAGTTGGTTTACTTCCTTTTTTGTATTCCCAATCAAGGGATTACATGTCCAAACCTGAGGAGAATTGTTCTTGCAATCATGACTTCTCCTGTTTGCTGGGGCTGGCTTGGTGAATCGAATAGCAAGTTCAGTAGTAAATCTTTCCCAGTTAGCAAAAGGGTATTCTCCCTCTATCAAAGGGGAAAACCGTACTTGCTTGGCTCCATGTTCCAACATTGGAAGAGAAGCAGCTGAGCATCCGATATGTGTAAGATTAATTGTGTCAACTGGGATTAACTGCTCTGCCACTGGTTCATGCTACTTGATGTCTAGCTCCAAAGTTATCCCTTGGGGTCAATAGTCGCTTTCTGATCTATCTCCAAAGCCAAAGGCAGTAGCAAGCTGCCACAGAGAAAGGCTCAAGAATGTATAATCAATTAGGGCTGCCCCAGGTTTAGTAAGATAGGAAGTGCCAGGCGGTTTATCAGGACTTAAGTGACCATTTAAAGCTCTCAGGCCCAGAAATTCCAGATTGCCTTGTAATATCTGACCTCTGTTGTCTTCTTTGTGCCACTATGGCTTTTCTTGGCTGGGTGTCATTCTGAATTTATCTTGGACCTCTATGACTTCATTCGCAGGAAGTGTGCTCATTAGCCACATATTGAAGTCACCTGAGACACATGGGGCCTGATTTATGAATGGTTAGCGCCGCCTTTGTGTCATTTTTTTACGCAAAGGCAGCACTAACTTTTAATAAATCAGGCCCATAGTTCATATTTGTCACTCTCCAACCTTTGCTCCAAAATTAGATCTATCAGCTTGTCACTTAGCTCTGACCTTGCTCTTCTGCTCAGTCGAATGTAAACATTCACCACTGTGATTGACTTAACGAAGCCTTTTGGATATTAAAGGGGCAGATTCCACTACATGTAGGCCATCCTCATTGGTTTCCTGTTCAGAACATTCTATTGCACTTAAATTTAAAAACCACCCTTGCTGTGCCTGTGCTTCCGAGCTTTGACCCTGTTGACCATCTGATGTTGTTAACTCGCCTTGAGGAGCTGGGGATACCTAGCACAGCTCATCTCTAATTTACAAATGTACTCTCCAAACTAGTCAAGGTTACTATGGCCCTCATTATGACCCTGGCAATCTACTCACCACCAGGACCATAGTGATGGTTTCACTGCCAACGGGCTGGCAGTGAAGAGTGCCACATTATGAGTGTGGCAGGTTCACCTCCGCCAACACACCACATTTTCTTCTCTATAACCAGCAGAAGACCCCCCCCCCAGAAAGAACAATACCCCCACACCCCCCCTACATACCAGAAACCCCAGCCTCCCCTTCTGGTACAACACCCCCCTCCCTGCATACATGCACGCGCACACAGACACCCACACGCACCCCACATACACCCATTTACCATCACTGACATACATGCATTCACTCACATGCATCCATACATGCATTCACTTCAACATTCATTCACGCATTCACTTCAACATTCACACATGGATTCACTTCAGCATTCATACACGCATTCACTTCAACATTCATATGCACATTCAACCTCGCATGCACACACCCACACGCATACACACATGCATGCCCACACACATACGCACATGTATACCCACATGCAGACACACTTACATTCACACACACAAACATACACCCACTCATAAACGCACACATAACACCCCCCACCCTCCCACCCCTATCTCCTGTCGGATGCCTGACTTACCTTATCCGGTGAGGAGGTTGTCTGGCAGGGAATTGGGAACAGGCGCTTCCATCGCCGGCAGCACCCCGCCATCAGTACACCGCCAGGCCAAATTACAGGTTGTAATACGGCTGGTGGAGTCCTTCTGGCAGGGCAGGTGGTAAAACCGCCCATGCGCCTCCATCCGCCAGCACAACTACTGTAGGATTTCCACCCAAAATGTGGCATAAATCCTGCAGTACTCGTAATATGGTGGGCAGAAGACCGCCAGCACTGGTCATAATGAGGGCCTCTGTTCTCCCAACACTAAAATACTAAACTCTGGTGATGCCCAGGGTTCTGTGCTGTCCCTATCGCTCTTTAATCTACATATGGTCCCTCTGACTTTTCTCATGCAGTCTTTTACTCCCCGTTTATGCTTGCTGATGATATCCATATCATTATTAATGATTGATGGTGATCTGGAACAGGATACTGGTAATCTACATGACTGTTTATAGACAATAGAGGCTTTGATGAGACCGAATCAAGTTAAATTGAATGGTGGCAAGATGGAAATTATGTATCCCTTTGCACCGTTGCTGGTTTTGAAGCTTCCTTTGAGGAATCTGCTACATGGGGTCTTTAGAGCTCACTAATTAATTGTAAGCCACGGTAACTAAGTTAAATCAAGTTAGTACTGTTTTACGTTTGTGCTTATTTCAACTTCGGATGTTCAAGTTTTTAGATTCAAAATGCCCTTATTGTTTTCAGACTGGATTTTTGGACAGGCATTCATCATGTTCTACCAGTGAATGTGTAAAAGAAGTTACAGTACATGCAAAATTCTGCAGCCAGGCTTGTTCTGAATGAGAAGAGATTGAAGTCCATTAATGCTGCCGTGGCGTCTTTACACTGATTCTTAGTAAATTAGAAATGTTTACTTAATCTCTATGCTTAGTGCACAAAGTGCTTTTTGGTCCATCACCAAACCTTCTTTCAGAGAAGTGCACTCTCTATGAAACAATCACTATCATGCTGTCAAGAAGACCTTCTTTATGACAGTTCCTAAGTTTCTCAGAGCCATCTTTGGCGGCAGAGCCTTCACAGTTGCAGCAGATTTTGGAACTCCTTTCAGTTTTCTCTGTATTTTGATATTTTTCTACTCAAATTTAGAAGATTGTTAAAAAAATTCCTTCATATTAGTGCTTGACAGATTATTTTTGTGTACTGCATGTAACTATATAATCAAGCTAAGTCTAATTGCACCAAGATATCTTCAGATGAATGTTTATGATCTGTAGATCAATAAAAATAATAAACACAAGAGGATACATGAACTCAACTACACCTGATCAGGTGATAAACCTGATTATGAGTTGTTCTTCAAACAAGGTGCTATTTGCTGCACCTCATACATAATGATACTCCAAGATACATTATTTATTAGGTGCAATAAATAGCACCTGAGTTTTTGGGGAATAACCAGAGGATTGTGGTGTTAATCACACCAAAATTGGCATGATACAGTAACTATCATATATTCTTCACCTGTTAAATTTCGGCATGATTGAAGTGCCTAAAATCAAGTGAGGTACTTAGTACATCTGATGAATATTGGGCGTCTTAAATAAAACAAACTTGTACTTCTTACCCCCACACAAACAGGTGTTTATGCAGGTGCCGGAGCAGGGATCCAAGTTCAAATATCGCTTTACAAGATAAAGTTAAACCACTCATCAGGGAACAATCGCTGCTGTTTCACTTCTAGACGTATGGATCTTTGACATTAGTTGTGATTAACCAGGAGCTCTACATCAGTTTATCATCAGAAATTCAATAGAATCTATTAGGAGTTGGTGAGAGTGTTAAAAGTTTTTTTAGTCAAATCTTTTTAGTATTTCATCTTTATTGAGTCAGTATTTATATTTCATCAATATCAATCTTTAGTTTAGTCAATGATCAAAATAAGCAATCAATAATTCATTAGGAATGCATAAAGCACATTTTATAAAGAAGAGAAACCCCATTCTAACAACAAGGGTGGTTAGAATAGGAGTCAGTTAGAACCTATAAAAAGTTCCAATTAGAAAGAAATATCAATAAACATACGTCTTTGGCGTTAATAACAGCTCAAAATTAATAAGTAAACAAAACAGAACTTCTCATAAGGAGAGGTTCTAGAAAAGCAGTACATTCTCTGTATTCTCTGTATGAGCAGCATCTGAATGGTAATGTGGAAAGGATCTGGGAGCATAAGGGCCAATGAGGTAACCTACTCTAAGATCACACATTATAGGCATCACAACCTAAGCATTTGCAACATGTTGCTTCTTCTTAATTCAGTCAGCCAATCAGCGTTTGAAGCCCTCCTAAGAACAGGGTCACTTCTTTGTGCTGTCACTAGGAATACAATAGTCCACAGACAGCAGTGTGGAATGATTTTTTTTTAATCAAATACAAAGTTTAGGTTTACAGGCTTTCTCACTATTCATTTGCCTTTAGAAAACTGTATCTTAAGGTATAAACCTCTTCATTACCTCACTAATAGACAAGTTGCTTATTCATTATTTTACAGTGTTATTTGTGTAGGTAAAACATTTGCAGAGTTAAACAAAAACATTTTAAGCAACTATTATACATTAAGGAAAATATACTATAGGAAGGTTAGGAAAAATAAAATTTCACATCCATAAGGCAGGACAGCTTGTCAGAAAATGTTGCTTCAGCTATTCAAGCCTAGTACATGTAAATATACCCGTCCACTACATTTCTTTTCATTTAAAAACACTTACATTTTTTTAATTCCTGCATGTTAATTCTGCAGATTATTCCATTATCAGTTTCGATAATTAAAACAGTTTGAGGTGCATATAGTTAATGAAGATTGAGAGTAGTTAATACAGCTGATAAATATGGGATACATCAAATAAAACTAAACTTGCAATTCTGACCCCAGCACAAACAGATTTTTATGCAGCGTTCAGAAATTAATGACCCACTCCTAATCAGGCCCTTTGAAGAAGAAAGTGAACAGATAAGCAACAGCCCAAAGAGATCCAGACGACTCCTAAATGACTTGGCATTGCACACAGACAACAACCTATGCCTGGTGAGGATTGATCAACGGATTAATAATAAGCATTGGGGAAGTACAGATATGTGTGTTTCTTTCTTTCTTGTGGAGTTGAGTGAGGTCTACCTTTCCTGAGAGTTCCATAGGTCTTTTGAGCCAAATGGGTTGAGCACACTGTGAGTGGCCTGTTGGCTCTGCTCCATTCATTCCCTAGTTACTTAGCATGTGCAGATCCAAAGAATGCATAGATGTAAGCATAGATGTAAGTATGTTTACATAGCTTTTGTGCTTGTTCGTAAAATCACCATGATTCTAGGTGTGGCAAGAAAGATCTTATAGGTTAAGTTATGCATGATAACTTGGCACTTTAGAGAGCACCCAAAGGAGTTTAAATGTACTCTTACATTGTAGTTTAAAGGGACCTGTATTGGGAGTGGAGAAGTATTAACAACAGACGGCCAAATAACATACTACACACCATGCCAAGAGGAATTTAGATCTTGCCTTGGAATGTCGGGGCATTAAATGGTTATGTGAAGCACTGAAGAGCGAGTGCTTATGTAATGGCAAATGGGGCACACACATAAGACAAGTAATCACACCTTTTAAAGGATCTATTATAATATGACCTGGAAACTCAAATTATACGATTAATGAAATGAGAGCTAGTGATCCCCCGCCACAAATGATGAATGTAGCAAAAGTATCATGGCACAATTTTTACAAAGAGCAATTCTAGTCTTGCATCCGAGCAGCCATAACAACCAAAATATTCAGACTGCTCCCAGGTATATGGCACATACTCTAAACTTGACTAGGCACTAATATCGGGAGAACAAGTATAATATATAGGTAGAATTCCATACGGTCATTCGCACTGATCTTAACCTATGAATGCAGAAGGACACGATCTATATTCCCAATGGGAGAGAGCAGCCAGAGCTATTACAGATGCAAGATTTTAAAAAAGGGTTTACAAGGTGAGATACAGCATTATTTCACATATTAAATGGACTTGCCATCTAACAGTAGGACAGAATGAGAAATAATGAAGGTGGCCATAAATTGATACGCCGTCACTAGAGTGTCACTCATGTTTAAGAATATGAACAAATATTGGAAAAGGAAACTGAAGAAGCTTAGAAATATCCAACAATGGGTCTGGCTTTCTCACAATGCCTCTGAAGAGGACGAATGAGGTTAACATAACAACTAGAACTTTTTTAAAGACCCATAGGCAAAGATTACACCGAAGGGGACAGAAAATGAGCAGGTTATTATTCGGCCTTATACAAAAGAACGTCCACCTGCACATATCCTCTCTGCCAGAGATAGGAAATATGTAGTATAATACACATAAAAAAGGGATTAAGACTGCGTTCTGTGATTATTTGCAAATATCTCTTGCCTCTCCTCATAGACATCCATAAGCGCTATGTTACAATACAGACCTTCTATTGTCTGAATTAGCTATGGAACAAAAGGCAGCATTTGAACTATCTCTGCAAGAACTCAGTCTGTGAAAGCATCCCAGCTGAATTACATAAAACATCTAAAATGCTACTTGCAGAGCAGGAATTACGTAGAGAACAAAATGCAGGGTATAATTTTGGCAGTGCACCTATCTGCAGTGTTGACTAACCTGGTACTTATGGACCATTGTGTATTTGTGTCATATCAAAGGACCCCACTAAAAACACATGTGAGAAAATAGGTACCGATTGGTATTTGGTTGTTGTGTCACTTGACACAGAAAAAGCATGTGATGCGGTTTCATAGCATTATCTTTTGACAGTACTTAAATACAAGAATTTTGGCTCACAGTTTAGACAAATGGTACTGTTATTACACACAAGAGATCTAGAGACATTAGGGAAAAGACACATTTTATAATGTACATGTGGGAATTTGAAAGAGGCGTGCAACAGGTTTGGCCATATTGCCATTCTGTTCACATTGGCAATTGTATCGCTGGTTTGCAAACTCAGGGGGTTATTCTAACTTTGGAGGAGTGTTAATCCGTCCCAAAAGTGACGGTAAAGTGACGGATATACCACCAGCCGTATTACGAGTTCCATAGGATATAATGGACTCGTAATACGGCTGGTGGTAAATCCGTCACTTTTCCGTCACTTTTGGGACGGATCAACACCTCCTCCAAAGTTAGAATAACCCCCTCAGTCTTAAGTGAGAGCACAAAGGGATAGAGGTATTTGGAAATACACACATAGGCCTTGATTGCATGTTAAGCGGTAAATCACATGCAGTAAAATTGCACCTTATTTTCCTATTAAAGCCCAGTAAAATCACACTCAAACCTGCTAAAAAGGGCTTAATCACAGGTGTATTCCAGGTCCCACGGAAATGATTTAACTGTGTCCAATTTTACTGAATTACATTTTTCCAGTTGAAAAAAGTGATTGGAAAAAGCATATGTGTGGAAATAGCATGTCGACCGGAAATAACATGATTATTCAGGAAAAGTATCAAATAATAGTGCCAAAATTGGGCCGATGAGCCGTTTGCACCCGGTAAAAGAGCTTCATACATCTGGGCTGTAATTCAGTGACAAGTTACCAAGTCACATTTTGCCATTGGTACATGCCAAAAAGTATTTACCTGTCGCAAAGAGCCAAGTGGACTATATGCGACCGGTAACATAGTTTGTACGTGTGGCCCCATATATTATCAGTATTGGAGAGGTGCAAACACAGTTTCTAATGTCGTGAAACACATCACCCAAACTCAAGACACCAAAAGACCGTAGTTTTAAAAGGAACACCCATCACTTTCACTTGTTCCTCGGCTTGCCTTTCAAAAATCCTTTATCCTGTTATCAATGGTAAATGCTTTACGTTTGTCCCTCCTTGGGACGGTTTTGTTACCACCTTGCAGACTACCCCTGTTACATGGATAATTGCATGATTGGCAATACGACTGACTACAAGCAAACTTCTTTTTCTTTTTGTGTCTCTCCTACGTGCTCATACTCATTGCGGACATGGCCCTTTGAAATCGTCTCGCTTATGTCAACTGATTTCATTTTCATTTTCAATTTAAGTGGCAAGAAAAGTCCAGTTAGAAATTTGCAATGCTAATAGCTGTAACTCAAGCAAATGCGAGACCCATTGCATTGCAAATGCTTGTTGGTTTTTGCAATTAATATTATATCTCCTGAAAGAGTAAGAAAATATAAATTCAGCAAGTCTGAATCTCAGGGTATAGTAGAAGAGGGAGTCAAAAAAGAGGGCCAACTAGTGGAACATTTTGTTAAAAAAAACTAGTGCTAATGCTCGAAAGAACATCTGGAAGCAGATAGCAGCTAATATAAATCAGTCTCATGCCACCCACGAACTGTAGAAGACTGCAAGAAATGCTTTTGAGATCTGAAGCACTGTGTTCATGACTTGTTCTCAAAACACAAAAGAGAGAGCCTGGCATTAGGGAAAGTACCTCCTCTGTGGAGAAGTGTGGCACAATGGTTAGAGCAGCAGCCCCTGAGGCAGAGATCTGTCCTGGGATCAGCGTTCAATTCCCACCTCAGCAGGTCTTGGGCTCAATTCCCTTGGACCAGATAATTCTTGCGTTGGTGCCTAATCTAATTAATGGGTCCCACTCTGGGCAATAGCTTACTCAATCTCCACAATGTCCCTCACAGTGTTTGGATGCCTGGCTTTGCCCTGGGGCTGGCCAAGAGTGGGCACCTCACAGGGAAAAGCCAGGAGTGGTTCAACAGCGGTATGTATACAGTTCCTTGAGATCCTATTGGGTGAGTAGTGCGCTCTGCAAGTGTGAAGTGTAATTATTTTATTTTTTTGTAACTGAAGCAAACATCATGGGAGGAACAAGTCTGGTCCATCATCAACATCGCGAACATTGAGGGAAATGAATGTGGTGCAGAGGCAGGAGGAGAAAAAGAGCCTGGAAAAATTAATATCCATATAGCCTATATTTATACAGCTTAATATCATACTTTATCTGAAAAGAAATAATTTACAATATTATTATAATATAAGAAATAGATAAAACTATAAATTAAATCTTGACATTAATTGCAAGAAAGAGAAAACTGGAGGAAGAGCAGGCTTCACCACCAGCAAGACGCTTGTTGAACTTGCCTCTCTCTGCATGGCCATCCTTTTTGCCTTCACATTTCCTATTTATCTGAATTTGTTTTAGCTGACATTAGGACTGTGTGCACTTTACCACTACTACCCCGTTCTACACTGCTTGTGTTCACTCCCAAAACATAATAAAATTGTCTTATATGTGATTGGCTTATTTAATTGACTTGTAAGCCCTAATAAAGTGTATACTACTGGCCTATAAATGAAATGGTACAATTGGGTCTGCAGACTCACTTAAGTAGCCCTTTCAAACATGCCCCAGGTCTCCATTGCAGTCTGAATGCGGTTTAAAACTGTCAAACTCGACTTGGCAATGTAAACCCTTTGCCAAGCATTAATTTCCCATTTTAATGCATAACATTCACCCCTGAGGTAAACCATGAGTAGCTCATAGGAAGGGATGCATTGTAATTAAAAGGTTGGACTTGTACCTTTAGGTTTTACATGTTCTGGTAGTGAAAACTTCTTTAATTTGTTTTTTCACTCCTGTGAGGCCTACTTGTCCCACTGGATAACATTGTGTTACCTTATTACATTTAACAAGTGCTAACTTTTCAATGGGAACAGGTAGACATTTCCTGCTCATTGTCTTATTTTTTTTTATTTAAAACGCTCTTTAATGTAAAGTCAGATTTTAAGTTAGAATTTTGAAAATGCCAGTAGAAAGTTGGTATCTGCAACCTGTTCCTGGGTCACATGACTGGGTGTAGTTGGCAGCTGTTTATTCCTCTTGGACAGCCACACAATAAATGTGTCTGGATGGGCCATCAACTAGCAGGATGAGGGGTGGAGCTGGCCACAGACTCATTTGAAAATGGAATAGGCTCCGCTATACCTTCTAGTAAGGGACATTTCACCTCTGCATTGTTTATGCACCCAGCTTGAAGCCAGGCCAGGGAGGCAGGGAATTCCAAATACCTTTGACTGTGGAAACCTCAAGAAATTTCTCCTACTTCAACTCTGACATCGGAAATAAATATTGGATCCTCTTACCCACTCTCAGAGAACTGCCTGCTGCTGGACCACAGTGTACTCCACAAGACTGTGTTGCTGCACTTGGAAGGACTGCTAAGCTGGTTGGAGCCTGCCTTGAAACTTCATAGGCCTGCAATGCTGCTTGAGCCCTGTTCTACTGCTTGAACTCGGACTGCCAGAGTGACTATAAGGGCTTGTTGTCAGGCCTCCTGATTAGAGCCTCAGGGACAGAAAAGACTCCAACCATCTTGAACCCGCACCTCAACTCTGCCTGAGTGAGTCCTAACCCCCAAACTGGTGCCCCTCCAGTCCTAAATCCGTGGTGGTGGTGCTAAAGGTGTCCATATTACCAAAGGCCAAATCTTTGGACTTAGAACGTTTTTGGCTAGAAATTGCTCTCAGAACTGAGGGAAGAACTGGACCATCCTGCTCTACTATCCACCCAAGTAGCATCACTGGTCAGCCTGAATTGGCAGCAGCTCTCATTAAGGTCTTCTCTAAAGCAGCAAATCTTGTTCAGTGGTCCTTCGTCAAAAGTGTATGAGACCTCATGGAACTCTCGTAGATTACACCCTCCTGCTTCATCCTGCTGGAGATTTTCAACTTCCAAAACTAAGGTTGAATGAGGAAATCCTCCTCGGACTGCTCCTCTGCAGCCCTGCCCCGCTGAAAATCCACCTTTTCAGAGGCTTTTGTCAAAATTTCTTCTAAATGCGAATGTAAGCGCTGACAGGGCCCAATCAACTTTTTGTATCCAACTCGTACTCCTTGTGGTCGGTCACATTATTTTACTTTGACCCAGTCTTGAGCAGCTATATATCTGTGGTTGTCATCTGAATCGCCAGCTGAAAATAATTTCTTGTACACTTTAGGTATTTTCTGGCAATGGTCAAAGTGCCCTTCAAAAATAATATCTCAACTATCTTTTTTGACAGAGGGCATATCATGGACAGATTGAATTATCTTGTAAACTGAAGACAGCAATACCCTCCCCATTGGGATCCTGTGAGACAAAACCCTTTCCATTTCTTTTTTTTTTTTTTACTATGGAAGTGTTGGAAATGGAGTTTCTAGTTGGCTGGGGAATGCACCTAAGCCAGGCAGAACCCACCCACTCTAGTCAGAGTGAGGGAATAACAAACCCAAGATAACCCCTGCTCGCCCACTTGGTAGCTTGGCATGAGCAATCAGGCCTATCCCAGAGGCAATGTGTGCACAACACACACAACTCCCGATATACACTGTCCCCACCACAAAGAAAACACAACACCAACTTTAATAAAAATAAACTGCATTGTACACAACATCATTACACCAAACACAATATGTCAGTAATACCCTGCTTCCCAAGTAGTTGTCAGAACATCACACAGTACTATTACTCTGGAAAAGCGAGCAGTAGTCACATAAAACATATAGGTTACTGGTTATCCTGCAACATAAGCAGTAGTCAGGTAAACATTATCAAAAAGAATGCACATCTCATACTAAAAATATGATCATTATTGCTAAAACATTATCATGACTGCGCATAGTATGACACAGCACAAATGCGCAGAGCATTAGCATACAGTAAAACAGTATTATGACTGTAACAACAACATCATGAATGCATACAGAACTGACACTTCAGAATACTTTATGGCATCATTATCACTGCACCACATTTTGGCTGCACCTAAGAGGAACCATCACCCCATATATACACATGGTGCACCCAACACATTAACAGGGGCCAAAACATTATTTGAATATACCCCTAGAACGATTCCCCTTAGTTGTATGTCTTCATTATCACCCAACTTAAGGTAGATGAAATGTAAGATCATCCAGGGGGGAGTTTTCACAGGGGGAGCACAGTCCACCCTGTTTACCAGGAGCTCCAACACTCTTATCAGGAGAAAAACAGTGCATGGAGAGGGGCGATCACACTCCTCACTCAGGGGCAACCTTATCTCCTTGACCCGCAGCCAGGCAGGGGTTCTCCTGCCCACTTGCATGGGCACGAGTGCTCCAATTGTCACTCCGCACTTTAAATGGGGCCTAGCAGGGGACCTCCGTCGAGCTTGCCACCCTGCCTGCTATCTCCCAAACAGTAATAGGGGCCCGGCGGAGCGGAGGACCTCCGATGAGGCCCCTGACTGGCGATGTGCCCACACCTGATGCGGTGCCCAAGCCTCCTCTTTTTGACCCTCCCGGGCTGCAGCAGTGAATGTATAAGAAGAGGGGCTGCCAGTGCCCTGGGGCGCTCCCCTCAGTATGCCTCACCCCAGGGGCACCACAAGGAGTGCGCTTGCTCCACATTTCACTCTCTTTTGCCCTGGGGGCACCTCATTAAGCACATTTTGGATGTGCTCTGACTTCCCAGCCTGCTCGGGCCTCGGCGGAGACTTTCCCCTCGGGGAGAGGCAAAAAAGCGCTCTCAAGGCATGGAAATTAAATCAAGTACAGCTCTCCCTTATACGTTTCAGGGATTGAAGAAAAGCACTACGCTCCAGCGCAGGAGCTGATTTAGCGCTGGAAGCAAGTAGCTGGCAGGGACTGGGCCACAGCACCCAGCCCCTGGGGAGACCAGTGGAAGCACAGGGTGGCAGGATCCTACAAGCAGGCCAGCACCAGGGGTTTGCAATCAGGCAGGTCCTCCTAGTGACCCAGCAGGTCACAGGTCAGCACAACAGCAGCAGTCCAAGGTGGTTCCTGATGAGTCCCTCAAGCAGCATTCTTTGTCCAAAAAAGTATCTTCTTATTTCAAGAGTGTCTCTCTAACATGGTGAAAAACCATGAACTTATACTCAGTTTTGCACACCACTTACAAAGAGGGGGAGAAGAGGTTCCAACCAGTTACACATGGTTCTAAGAGTGTCCCCTCTCTCCTCCAGCACAGGCTCCAGACATCATTTGGGGGTAAACAAGCCCTTTGTGTCAGGCCAGGGCACAGGCTTTACAAATGTAGGTGTGCACTGCTTCCCCTTCTCTCAGCCCAGCAGGACCATTCAATATGCAGATGCACCTCTGTGACACCTCTACCCTTCCTGTGTACAGGATTTTTGAAAAGTATGCACAAACCCCAGCTGTCACTCTGCCCCGGACTTGGATTGGAGTCAAGCTGCAAAACACAGGCTTGAGATAGGTTTGAAAGGCTACTTCTGTGGGTGGCACAAGCAGCACTGCAGGCCCACTAGTAGCATTTAATTTACAGGCCCTGGGTAGAGAGATAGCATGCAGAAGGGACTTACAGGTAAATTAAATGTGCCAATTAGGTGTAAGCCAATCATTCCAAATTTTAGTTGGGAGAGCACCTGCACTTTAGCACTGATCAGCAGTGATAAAGTGCTCAGAGTCCTAGAGCCAACAACAAGAGGTCAGAAGAAATAGGAGGAAGGAGGCAAAAAGGTTGGGGATGACACTGCCAAAAAAGCCAGGTCCAACAAGAAGGCTTTCCTGAAACCTGGTGTTGGGTAGTAAACCTGGCCAGAATCCTGCTCCATTATTCAAAACAAGATCCTCCTCAACAAGAAGACAGTGTCCTGTTTGAGAATAAAAGTAAAAACACGCTTGTGTAGAACATACCGAGCTAAGGTGAAAGCTAGCACCCCTACATCGCGTGTCAGCTGCTAACATTTGCACTCCGAGGGATGCAGTGAGATGTACATAATGACAACTCAAACTCAAATTATGCCATATGTGTTGGTTGTAGTATTCATAGACATAATCGTTGATATCTTATTAAACATACACATTCCCGTTCCTGCGCCATGGATTACTTTTTCCATCACAGCTATGGAAAATGTTCTGCAGTAAATGTGTTATTAAAGTAAATTTACTAAACTCTAGTTAATTTATAAATGTGCAGGCGAATACGAAGTCGGTCAACTTGTTTGCCACACAATGTACTGCTGTCACCCTGAGATGCATGATGATCTAGACAGTACAAGAAAAATAGCAGAATATGAAAACCTGTCTAGAACACATCATGGCAGTGATTATTTTCCCAGCTATATGAAGAAAAAGGTAGGACAGGTTTGCATTTAAAATGCAATTTAATCAAGCGCCACATGATATTTATTCAGTTCGCCTAATATCATTCTCCATTCAATAAAATTCACGGGAAACTGTTCTGTCATTGAAATCCAAAATAAAAATGTTAATTTTGGTAGAAATATCTCTTGGTATTTGGGAATAGACCTGCTTCAAGCACAAAATGTCATGATTGCAGAAGCAACTTTCCACTTGTGCCTTTTTAATTGACACTAATTGGGTTGATATTTACTGCCCCGTTGGTTTGTTTCAGTAATTCAATCATATTTAACATAATTATTTGCATCAGTTTAAAGATGAAAAGCTCATTTTAACCTGCATTCGTAAGGAACAAGTGGGTCAAGCTCGCTTGCGATATTTAGCTTTTTTAGATTTTGCAAATAATGATCCCACTTGGTTATGAAAGACACTGACAACATTTAACTAATAGTCATTAGAACCTAAATAGAGTAATCATTAGAGGAAGTAGTTTAGAAGTGACCTACAGTACAGAGCACATAATTAACACAAAATTGTATCAGCAACGTGTCTGGTTGTACCGTTATTAATACATTTAATTTGAAGTATGTTTCCGGATATAATTGGTATTTAACTACATATTAATGGGTTGATTACATTCATTTGAAACAGCAACTAATTATGATAGCCAATGAAACCCACGATCGGCCTCTAAAAACATTTTCTCACTGCGCTATGGATTACCAGGCCTAAGTGTGATTTTTATTGAACAATGAGGCCTTTGGCAATAATAATCAGCTGCAGCAAGCTTACTAAAGAATGAACATGGAAGCCCATTAGCTGTCGTTGCTCAGTTTTTCTCATTATTCCTCTGTGCACACTGCTGACTTCTGCCACCATAATCCTTCTGCATTTCTGGTATATATATATATATATATAAAACAAAGTGGTCAGATATATATATATATATATATATATATATATATATATATATATATATATATATATATATATATATATATATATGTATATATATATATATATATATGCTGTACCGGTACCTACGACTCAGCTCAGGTCTGAACCATATTTATTGTGTTGACACAGTTCATGGAATGTAGCAGCACACTGTTTGTACCACTCGGAGACACCAAACATATCTTATAGCATCTGGTGGAGGATTGCCTGTTACATAAGCCTGTAGTATGCCGAAAATGTCCTGCAACTTTCGACCATAACTGTATTTTTTACAAGTACCAAACTAGGCCTGGTAAGTTTGCACTTGAATGTCAACACCTTTAATATAATGCACCCTGGGCTCAGGAGGCCGTCCTTAAGGGAGACTGACATAAATTAAATATAGTGCTTTCATTGTACCACACATGGTGTGGGTATTGTCGGGTTTGAGCAGTTTACACTGCTCCTGCAGTCTGCAATGGGAGGCCTGCTGTCAGTAGTTTACCTGGGTCACTCAGGGTGGCACAAATAGTGCTTAAAGCCCTGTGATCCATTTAACACCCATGCCCTGAGTATCCCTGGTACCATATACCACTGGTTCCATATACTAGGGACATAGAAGGGGGTTAAAGAGCTAGCCAATTGGGGATACCAATTCACATACAGCAATTTAGAGCGAGAGCACTGTTATGGGGGCCTGTTTAGAAGGAGCGAGTCATATTCAACAACACCTAGAGCAAAAAGTGTGGGGGTGACCATGCAAAAAGGGTATTTTCCTACAGTGCTAAATAACGTATTGGTAGCAAACTCATATTTGCACGTGATCTATCTTATTAATCACATACAATTTGTGTATGCCCAGGTTTTTTGTATGCCTATTTGTAACAGATAAAACAGTGAGAATTACATTAAAAAAGTGCAAATTTCTTATTTTCACAACTTAATTATATCCCTGTTAGAGTGTTATCCTGCATCCTGTGGTGCACAAAGCAGAATTGGATACAAAAGGTTCATCCAGGAAATCATGAAATGAATATTTACTTTGTGCACAATTGGAGACCTATATTATAGTGTTTTCTACAAAGTTTATTGAATTCAGAATATTTTAGTTATTGATAAATAGGGATAATGCAGCATTCAGTCATTCTTAAAGGTGTAATAGTAAGATCAAGCTTCATTGTTTGTGGACGCTAATCTGTCTTCTTTTTTTAGCCCATCTGAAAATTAAAGCAGGCATCCAAAATAGCCACACATAAATATCTGATTTATTGGGGACGGTTGTCCATTTCCAACTTCAGTAACTAACATTGGCACATCACTTTGAGATCGTCAAATCTCGCAGATGATAGGAGAAAGACTAGTACCTCTATGGCAACTGCCAAACTCAATCCACACTATAGCAGACTCTTGTCCAGTGTAAATCCACCTATGGCTATTGTTTTTACTCTTCTGCACCAAAGAGCAAATGAGTCGAACCTAAATTAGACATGCAAACCCCTGAAAGTAACATGCATTAGGAAAATGCCTGTCTGTGTAAATGTGGTACCTCACTAAACACTGTACCTTTATGCAGACATGTTCAACAATGATATCTCAAGATCATGGATTTTAAGTCAGATAACGACACCAAATAATAATAAAGCCAAACCTTCTTTAACACAAATCACAAATAAGAATAGTGCATCAAAACAGTGCTCAAACTACCAATTGGACCCAGAATCAACATTGCATAACCAAACGTTTCACACACAGCATTACAGTCTATCATGCAGCACAGACCACAATATTTAATTACCACACCAGAACACTCTTAATCAGCAGAATCACTCCATTTAATTCATACGTACAATCCTTTTTGCTCAGGAACATCACCACAGGTCAGAAATGTGGAAATTCCACCAGGAACATCCACACTAGAAAACCCGTTAAGACTTTGTGGGCTTGAGGCCCTTCGCAATTCCTTCACCCCAAAAATGTACCTCAACACAATGAGAATAGATTGATGAATCAGAGACAGGGCTGAACATTCAATTTCATGAGGTAATTCGTCCCTGAATTGATGCACATCCCAATGCATCAAATGTTGGAAAGTGGATTATTGGTAAGGGCAAGAAAGAACCTAAAATTACCAATAGGCCACTAAAGCCCAATAGGTCCTGTTAGGTCTCAATAAATTATCCCCAGCCCAACCCTTGATAGCTTGGCAATAAGCAACAAGGCTGAACTTAGGAGACAAAGGGCCTGATTATGATTTCGGCGGACAGAGAAGCCTGTCTGCCGAAATCCCAACAGGTAGGTTGCCGTCAGTGTGACATTCTCCCCGCTATGCCCATTACGAGTGGGAGGTTTCCCCGCTGACCAAGTGTGAAACGGCCTACAGCATTGTCTTTGGCTGATAATAGAGCCGTGGCAATGCTGTAGTGCGCAGGGTGCACCAGCACCCGTCGCAATGTTTACTGTCTGAAAAGCAACGGTGCTGGCTTGGGGGCACCAGCACTGCCCAGACCAAGTGCATGGGCAGTGCAGAGGCCCTCCTGGGGCCCCCTACACCCTATCTCCACCAGCCTTTTCATGGCAGTGTTACCACCATGAAATTGCTGGTGGAGAGGGGAGTCGTAATCCCCAGGGCAGCACGTCCCTGGCAGATCAGGAACGCCACGACCTCAGGGACGACAGATCCTGGCAGTGCTGGCTGTCTGACCATGGCGCAACTGTCGCTGTCATGTTGTGGCACTCCGACCGCCGCATTGGCGGTAGTCCGACCGCAACTGCGAGTCTGGCGGTCAGTAGACGGCCAGAATGATGCCCAAAGTGTGGAAAGAATTCAAGTATCACCAAACAGTAATAAAATAAAACACAGGAAACAGTTTACAAATTTTAAACCAATTTCATAAAATTAGGAATTATTTTTATCTTGAATTTGACACCAAAACAAATAAAAGTGGATAAGGGTAACCAGCAATATGAATTTGTGAAGAATGAATGTGTTCTAGCACATAGAAACTAAAAGGGCCACTCTGGTCATCTGGTTGTACTAGACCAGGGCAAAGTGAAAGTTTAAGGCTGACCTGCTGGGTTACAGCCAGCGGGAGGCCTCAGTAAAAAGTTTACCTTCGGAATTAGGGCCTCATTTTGATTTTGAAGGACGGATTTGCCCGTCTGTTGAAATTCCGATGGGGAGTTTGCAGCCGTTTCTGCAACTTCCCCGCTGGGCCCATTAGTTTCCCGCTAGGTCAGCAGGCAGAAACCTGAGTTTTTCACCCGCTGGCCTAGCTGGAAATGGCCTACAAAATTGACATTGGCTATAGGTTGCAGGGTGCACAAGCAAAGCAAAGCAAAGCAGACAGTGAACATTGCGATGGTGCTGGCCAGGGGGACGCCTGCACTGCTCATC
Organism: Pleurodeles waltl; assembly: GCF_031143425.1. Lineage (NCBI taxonomy): Eukaryota > Metazoa > Chordata > Amphibia > Caudata > Salamandridae > Pleurodeles > Pleurodeles waltl. The sequence goes on from NC_090451.1 coordinate 464,292,730, forward strand.
CCAAGTGCATGGGCAGTGCAGGGGTCCCCCTAGGGCCCCTTGCTCCTGTTCCCCACCAGCCTTTTCATGGCAGTGCTACCACCATGAAATCATTGGCGGAGATGAAAGTCATAATCCCCAGGGCAGCGCTGTTTTGCATCTCAGATCCTGGCAGTGCTGGCGGCGGTCTGACAGCCATCAGTGATCCTGGCAGACATGAGACCACCAGGTTCGTAATGCGGCCCTTAGTCTTCATCTTGAACAATTTCATCAGCAGGACGAAGTCACCAACCCGATCTGACCTCTCCAGAGCCCTCTTCAGATACGTCTCGCAGGAGACCTCTGTGAAGAATTCTACCTTCAGACTTAGGTGGTTTTTCAGGATGGAAAACTTCATCCGGGCCAAAGCTGAGTCTTGATCCGACATCCCTGGAGCCCTCCTTGGATACGCTGCATGGGAAGTCCCAGTCAACTTTTTACGTTCGAACTTTGTCACTTTTTTGGAGCTTTTTCCTTCCGATGGCTTTCGACCCTCCAAAGCAAGCCAATTTCGATGCAGGGTCATCAGATTACCTTTCCGTGAGCCCCCGTGAAATCCTGGAAGTCTGGGGCCCCCAAGCTGTTCAGCAGGAAGAACCTGCATGTCAGGCCGGGTCGTGATTGAGGAATGCTGGCTTGACTTACGACGGCAGGTCGGTCCCTTTACGGAGCTTTTTATTTACTAAAAGTTCTCCAACCTTCTCAAAACTTCTGGATATTCTTCCAGATGGTCTTTGTAGGTTCTTTAGGAGTCCATAGCTCACCTCAAGGTTCAGAAGTTCTGAGCTGCACCTTGAGGGTTAGGACTCCAACTCCCAGAATGCACCTGGCTCAAACTCCAAAATGACCATTGAACAGTGGTCAGCTAGTCAGTTTCTTCAGGTTTTGATGCAGGAGGCATAGCCAGGTAAAGTCCTTTTTTGTGGTGAAGCCCAAGTGTGCAACTGGTGCAGTGCTTCAGAGTGCAGTGTCTAGGTGCAGGTCAGAGGTCAAGCAGGGCAGTCCTTCTTCTTCTGATGTTGTTCCTTGTAGAGATCTGAGGTGTTGGTGCAGCTCTGGCAAATGTATCTTTACTGCTGTGGTGAAAAGCAGGAAGGGGGGGGACTGTCCAATTACCGGCAGGCCACCACCCTCTTGGATGACCACTTTCTGGGAAGTGTGGCAAAAATCAATCCCAGGGAGCAACATTCTTGAAAAATCCAAAATGGTTCAAAATGAATTTTGGAGGTTAGGTCTGGTTGAGTCCACCCACTAGTGAGGCTAAAAATCCTTAACGCACCCCTTTCCTGCCCTCTCCTAATCTTATCAAGAGGGCACCTGGTTGTCTGGGTTTGCAGGAAATGGGGGAGGTCCTGAGCTGCTCCAAATGTGATTCCCTCCTTTGAAGACCAGTTTGGCTTCTCTCCCCCTATCCTGTTTCACCCATCAGGCATATCTCCTCCATTAGGCATATTCCTTGTTTTCAGCCCACGCCGCTTCACCCCTCATCAAGGCAGCCTGGCCAGGCTGCCAGAGGTTGACCAATCAAAATAGAGCACTACAGAGCTGAAGTCTCAACTTTCTGGTAGAGTTCTAAAACCCTTTCCCTGAACTAGCTATATTAAATTCAACATGGTAAGTTGTTCAATATATTATAACAACCAGTTTGATACCAAACTTGAAATATCTAGCTCCTATTGGGACTTTAATAATTAAAATAAAGTCTCCCCATGGAGCCCATTTACTGCAGTAAGGAAGAAGTACATTTGGATATTTTACCTCACCAGGATTTATAAAAACATGTTTTATAAGGTCCCGCTTACATAGCACCCAGCCCTGTGGGTACTTAGGGCACACCTTAGGGGTGACATATGTAAAAACAAGGTAGTTTAAGACTTTGGGAGTACTTCAATTCCAAAGTCGAATTTGCATGTAACTTTAGTTTAAAAGCAGCCACCAAGGCAGGCCTGCCTTTAAAATGAAACTGGGCATTTGAGCAGTGCACCTATGGGTGCACTACCTGTGCTGGGGTCCCTAAACCTACATGCCCGACCATACACTAGGGACTTATAGGTAGCTGATACTTCCAATTATAGATAGCCTAATTCGCATATCCACTTTACACAGAGCACTGGGACTGGTTAGCAATACCCACAGCCAAGAGTCAGTAACCACCAATAGCTGTCCACAAAGTTTGGGGGCGGCCATGGCAAAAAGGAGTACTTTTCTACAATCAAAATATCAGAAATGCAGTTCATCGAGTAAGTAATGGGCCAGTTCAATAACTGATTAAGTCAAAAGTCACAAGATGTGGTACAGAATAATTGCCCTGTAGGCTCTTAGCAAATGAAGAATTACAGATAAGTGTAACATCAAAAATATTCTAAGTCCAAAGTGGGCAGCAAAATCAAAGTATAATAGAAAGTGTTCAGGTCAGTTTAGTTTCACCCCCAAAATCTGGGGTTTATATAATAAATGTCATGGAGCACAACAGAAACTGAAAATGCATCATGGTGTAACAAATCTATCATTTCATTAGCAAATAAGAACACAGTTTTATTAAACGTCATACAACCTTAGCACCTACTGGTTACCCGAATACATTAATTTTCGTTCTGCCTACTCTATGCTAATGCCATCTGGAGGAAGTGGAACAAACTAGATACATGAGCAACAGCAAGCTATTATGAGTGAATGGGGTACAGTGAGCTAACAGCATGACCTTGACAGTAGTTACATTGTTTGTGACCAGCTAGGAAGAATGCTTCGAGAACAACGGGAACAATGGCAGTGGAATATGATTATGCTTGACTGTGTGCTGCAAAAATAACAAGCAGTTAAATGTGCTGACAGAAAGACATCCATTAAAAAACAGGGCTGCCAGGCCTATATCAAGGCCAATTGGTAAGAATCGTGAAAACACACTTTTATGTGTCATAGGAAACGTGTTTCAAACATAATAGCACAATATCAGTGTGCATTTATGTAATCAAGTGTAAAACTCTATTCATCATGTTGTCAAAGATGCACAAAACTAAGAATTCAAAAAAGTCCTTAACAGCCATAGGACTTCAACAAAATCCAATCCGGAGGCAGTATAATTTCCAGGCAATACAGTTGAGGAACGCAAAGTTTGATTTCTTCCGTTTCTGACCTTTGCTGAAACTTAAGCACTAACTCAGAGAGATGTTGGGTTAAATTAATTCACTTAACGTCCTGCAGATGCTTTAAACTGGCGCTATGCTCTACACTGAAACATCAAAGCCTCTAATTTCTGTTCACAAAGTGCTCCTAAAATAATCCCTCTAATTGAGAACAGCAATGAAGTTTGCTGTTTCTTGATTTCATTCCGTAGGTGCCTTTGTATTCTGCGTGCTCATGCTGTTCTTGGACATTTATCTGCATTGTTTGCAGTTTAAAGATGACAAATAGATTAGAATAGACTAGAACAGTTGTCATCTGCAGTTCCTCGTCCTCTCTGAATGGCCTATAGAATAACCTCCACTTCACCTGATCATATCTTGAAATATGGACATTTCAGCCTAATTTCATCTTTTTTCCCCAGCCCTATATATTGCTCTTATTTGAGTCTGTAATGGTGAACATGTATAGCACTGAGCAATATTTAGTATGTACTTATTTGTGTGATCTTTTACTGGAGCTCAGAAACTTTCCTAAGCTGTGCTGAATAGCAGCCTTCACCAGCCTGTTACATTCTACTGATCTCCTATGTTATTTCAACATAATGAATATGGATTCTTCAGCAGTCTTCAAGTAACGTATTGAACCGTGACCTTACCAGCTTAAAAATACAACTAAGAGTGAAGGGAAAATTCGTGTGTTTGTCCTGACTTCCAATCAGCTGTAGAAAATGTGAATAGTAATGGGGCTTGCTTGATGTATTATGCATGGACTGTACATACAATGTGTGCGGGGAAATGGAATTCAAGCCACAAGAAGGTCAGAGCCCATTGTATTGCACAAGATCACAAGGAAAAAACAAAGGGACTTTACCTTGTGCTTTTCTCCCCTAGGAGAAATAACACATTAGCACACCAAGGAGGTGATGAGGCATTCTGTTGACAATAAGTACAGTCATAGTTATTCCTGCACAGTATTTGACGTTAGTAGCATGAAGTTGCTTTGTTTATGAATTGTGTTTGGAATTATGAAGTATGGACACTTTGTAAAGAATGCAGAGTTTAAGCCCAGTCGCTCAGAATGACTGCCTTAAATTTTAAGATTAGCAAAGAACTGCACAAAATTATGCGTTATCAGACGAAACATCGATCTGACAACCCTCAACTGACGTCGACAGGAGGAGGCATTTTGGGGAATAATTATGAAAAGTGGTGCATAACATCATGATGCGCCACTTTTCTTGAGCCCTTTATTGCCCCCTAACGCCTCCATATGTGCACCATATTTATGATATGGTGCACCTTGGCGCATTTTATTGAACTTGTGTCAAAAAATGTTGATTCTGGTTTGGCGCTTTGCAGGATTAGCGCCAAACATTTTGATGCCAATCCTGCAAAGTGAAAGGAGGTCCATTGAAAACAATCGCAGCATCATTTTAACACCTGCCTTAGGCAGGCGTTAAAATTGGTGCTTAAAATGGCGCAGTGGAATCTCATAGATTCCACTGCCCCATTTTTCTGTGCCTCCTAATGCTGGAACACCCCCTTGCATGCATTCTGCCAGGCACAGGCATAATGTGGTGCATAGGATTACTAAGTGGTGCATTGCACCACTTTGTAAATAGGGTGCAGCATGTTGCCAACCTAACACCACTTTAGCGTTAAACAAATTATGCTAATATGGCGCCGGGTGGTGCTAGGGGCTTTTTAAATCTGGCACTTTGTGTTAAAAAATAGTGTAAAATTCCTCATGACATGAACAATAGTGACTTTCGTTTGGGTGATTCACATTTCTCCCATGCTCCAGCGATATAATTTTTACCCAAATAAAATCTTGTTTATTTGACTTCGCATAACAGGTTAATCTTGGGCATTGGACAAAACAGTAGCAATGCAACATGCCAAAAATTACTCAACACTATGCCAGCTTAACGGAAGTTTCAACCGGGATTAGACTTGAGCTGAATAGAATGGTGCAGCTTTGGGGGGAAGGGGGGTGCTTTGGGGTGATTAGGCTGTGAGATCCCACAAATAAATGCATTCCTGGCTTGGTAGTTGGGTCTTTGGCCCAGAGTCAGGTTTGCTATGTCTGTTTCATTTTTTTTGTTTAATTTTTTTTCCTTACCCTGATTCTATATAATAATAATATACAAGGTTTTATCTTGTTCATTTTTTGTATCAGGATCTTAAATATATTTAGGTTCAAATTGTAAAAGATTTTGCATCAGGTTGGTCCCTTTTTTGATGCAATATGACACAAAATCCGCTTTGGTATTTAAAAAACCACGCAATGTCGATTGCACAACTCCTTAAAAAAAAGTATGACAATGCAGCGCATTGCACAGCCTTGAGATGTTTTGCTGTGAAAAGGCGCTCCATGGGTGGTGTATAGGCATTCCCATTCATCCACACATGGATGTTGAAGCAAACCCATATTTATGAAGAGATATAGACATGGGTTTGTACCAAAACTGTTCACCTGTCTGAGGTTGAATAACTATGAGAAATATTCTGCAGCACACGTACTGAGAGAAAAAAGCCTCCAAAGATAGGTTTTGTGTAGGATGGTACCCTCTCTTGCACAAATACGATATTAACCATAACAAAGACACCCTTGCACTATGGGTGCCTGTGCTGGTCTTAAGCTGCCCAAAGTGCACCATCACATGGAAAGGGCAGAACTGCACCGGTGCTTTGAAGATATAGCACTGTTCTGCTCTTTTTAGGTGATGCAACAAAGCAAAACAACTTTTCTTGCTGCTCTTCATTGCGACAAATATGCCCCTTAGTGACTGGCGTACACCCATAGATACACCCCTTTAATGGATGCAAATGTACTACTTTTTAACATTCGCAAACACTGACAGTAGCAGGCTTGGAAATCTACTCCAGTCTCAGGTTTTTATGCATACTACTGCCAATCAAACACCCAAAAGGTGATGGGATGAATGCTTGCAAATATCTAACCACTGGCAATCCCTCATAATAGCACCCCAAACAATTGTCATCCATATGCTGTGCAACTCTAGACAGATGGTCTGATTTAGGATTTAGCTGATGGTGCAAAGGCAGACAAGGTGATGAATGACTTTGCTAAATGTACGCTGCTCACCAAATTTAAAGATGTCCTCCAGCCTGCAGAGATCTCTGTACATAGGCAGGAACCACTCTCATTACAGTTCCTGTCAATGTAGGAAGATGTTTAACAGACAGCAGCATCAAACATGATGTGTTGCAGTCAAACTTTTCCAAAGTGGGATTTTGTTTTTGAAAAATAGTAAAACAACTTAATGACCTCCAAACCTGTTTTATCCCAAGGGTTGGGGTCATGATGATTGGGCAGCCGAGTGCATGACACAAATGACTCCTCAGGTAAATCGTGGTCACTCAGATTGCATCCGTTTCCCTCAGTTACGTTAGTCCCACACATACAAGGACAGTCAGAGGCAGTGTATGTTTTAATAAGGTCTTAATGAAGCAACTGCATCTTAGATAATAAAGCATGTACTGCAATAACAAGGACGCTGAAGCATGACAGGATTAAAATTGTGACAAGGAGAGTGAAGCATAAAAATAATGCTACCATATTGTCACTAGAGTCACTACTATAATTCCTACCTAGGCTATATTAGAGCACAGCATGTTAAGCTCTAGTTATGCCCTTCAGGTTCCCCCAGGCAGACATCTTCCCTCATACCTGAAGTCTGCACAAGCAGCTGTAGTTAAGCGTTCAGCAATCAGCATATAGTTGTGGTTATCTTGCTGGAATCTCCAACTAACATGTGTGGGATTGAGAAGTGTTTTTATGGTAAAACTGATGTTCTGAGAAAATGTCCCTACGTGAGGATGTGTATGTTTCTATGAATACCAGAGACAAAGCGTTACTACGTTTACCAGCAACCTATCTTACTGCAGCCTTGAGAAAAGCATAGAGTGAAAGAAATGTCTTATTTAAGAACAAAGTGCTGGCCTAGGCAAAGAACAGCTAGATAGAGTTAACTTATACAAGCCCGCACATATAGCTATTGTTAAAATAATGAGCAAAGCTGAATAAAATATATCTAGGTTAACGTTCACAGCGGCAGGCCTAGTGTGCTAAAATAACGTGCATGGAGCTATAACCAAAATGGCTACACAACAAGGGTACTTCATCACTGTTGCAACAGAGTACATAGCCGCCCAACTCTAAATCATCCCCAGAGGGCCACCTAATAGAAATCAGTTTTGACTCTGCTCATCGTGGGAGCAGTCCATCCCAAACCATTGTCACCTCACATTCACTCTATGGGACTCTGCGTTTTTAACTGGAAAATTTGAGATTCACACCCCTTGAATCTCACTGACTAAGCAACGCCCCTGGCTTAATAGGTCATGTGTATCGGTCTGTGATGGGTAAAGGAGAATAGGCTGGTAAAATGTCTGCTTGTAAAATAGTGTTATCAGCAGTTAGTTGCCCCTTCTCATTATGCACCCTTAATTACAGAAATCAGAGCAGAAAGCAATATTGATTAATTGATATAAGTAAATAATATTTAGACACAAAAAACAAATGTAGCTTTATATGGTGCCAGAGATTTCCTGCAGCATTCAAACAAAGTTGGAAGCCCTTCTATTAGGGTAAATTGTAAATAAAGGGAGAACATCTTCAGCGCCTTTGAGTACTAGAAAGTGGATTTTGAGATGCAATTATTTTTAAATTTCTTTATTTACTTCATGAGGTGAATAAAAATATACTTTGAATATAGAATGGTTATTAAAGCTATCATGGAACCAAACAAGTTTTAAACTATTTTAAAATCCAAAGGCATCAATCTATGGACTTAATAAAACTGAACTCTTTAAGTCAAACAATTGGATATATCCTGAAGAAACAATATATTTCTTGAACATATTGGGGGTCATTCTAAGTCTGGCGGGAGGCGGAGGCCGCCCGCCAGACTTCCCCCCTCCAAAATACCGCTCCGCGGTCGCAAGACCGCTGAGGGTATTTTGCATTTTGCACTGGGCTGGCGGGCGACCGCCAAAAGGCCGCCCGCCAGCCCAGTGCAAAAACCCTTCCCACGAGGACGCCGGCTCAGAATTGAGCCGGCGGAGTGGGAAGGTGCGACGGGTGCAGTTGCACCCGTCGCGAATTTCACTGTCTGCAATGCAGACAGTGAAATTCAAAGTGGGGCCCGCTTACGGGGGCCCCTGCAGTGCCCATGCCATTGGCATGGGCACTGCCGGGGCCCCCAGGGGCCCCACGACACCCCATACCGCCATCCTGTTCCTGGCGGGCGAACCGCCAGGAACAGGATGGCGGTATGGGGTGTCTGAATCCCCATGGCGGCGCAGCGAGCTGCGCCGCAATGGAGGATTCAGAAGGGCAGCGGAAAACCGGCGGGAGACCGCCGGTTTTCCTCTTCTGACCGCGGCTGAACCTCCGCGGTCAGAATGCCCTGCGGGGCACCTCCAGCCTGTTGGCGGTGCTCCCGCCGACCCTGGCCCCAGCGGTCTAGTACCGCCGGGGTCAGAATCACCCCCATAGTGATGTGCGTTGGCACCGAGAAAGTTTCAGAAGTACACAAATATGCACCACTATGAGGATATTGATGTAGCTCTCATTGTTGTGGTAGGTGCAGTACCACCAGAGTCCAGACACCAGAGGGGCCAACTGAACCCTGAATATTCCTGTATTTCACAGTTCAAGCAGTGGCCTGGGGGTTCAGTTCCTTCCTTGGACTAGGACCCAGGACACACTGGCTGCGCCACTGTATAATGGCTATTATCTGACCTTTTTAGGGATATAGTACAATTTAGCAAAGAGAGTTCCTGCACATCTCCACAGCTGGAACAATTGAGTTTAGTAGTCATTATAGTCTATAAAGCCTGCTTGATGTTTGATATTTGTAAAACATTGCAATTCAACTGTCTCAGACAATATATGAGCCCAACTACATACAGAATATATCTCTTGGTAGTCTAACGGCTAAATACATGTCATGTGAATGTGTGCCTGTAGGGAGCCTTTATATGAAATATGTTACATGCTATAGTTGTTTTGCTGTTTGCTATTTGTTGTTTCTAACCCATAGTTTAGGAAACCAATTAAATAATGAGATAAACATGATCTGATTTATTTTGCTCTTTAAATGTGTGCATATAGTATGGACGTGGATGGATTCACTGGGCCCACAAATGCCTAGCGCGCTCTTGCAGCTCTGGTGCTGTGAGGTGAAAGTGGCATGCAAGCTGTTGTCATAGTGGTACACCTATGTCTTTTGAAACAAGCAATGACACAACCAACAGTTCTACCATGCATTTTCAGTTATTGGGTTGATGTATTAACTTTGACAGTGTTCATTGAATCTATAAATGCACACTGCACTACTGCTGATCCCTTCATTTAGTTTCAATAAATCATATTATTTTGGTGTTTTTCCCAGGCATATTCCCTTTATGACACTTGAGCACCCAGTGCTTAAGTTGTTAAAAAGTAAGTGCCAGGGCCCAAGATATTTTTCAGCAGGCCACAACAGCTTGCACTATCCACTGTCCCTGACAGTGTTGCGAAATGCCAGAATCAGTGCTACTTGCAAACCATCTCACACCTATAAATGTGACAGTTTGTATTATTACGGGTCACCCAAAACTGGAAGAAAGGTCCAGGGGCACTGGAATTATTATTATTTTTATTTTATTTTAATTGGTATTTAATTGATAAAGATGCTGCATATGTGATATGTTTAAAATTCGAAATACATTGCCACCACATAGTGCAATATTATAAAAATAAGACTGAGGAATGAAGAAGCTTCAGAGGTTTAAAAAGGGGAACAAGAAGCTAAGCAGAGAGCAGGGGAATGATGAGACAAACACTGGTTCAGTGGGAGAAAAAGTGAAAATAAGATACTGGCTGGGAGGGTCTGGCTTGGGAAAGAGGGCACTGCTGACCGATAAGAGGGGCCACCAAGAAAACTTTGAGCTGCTGCTGCTGGGGTAGAATCACTAATAAAGAAATAGAGAAGCAGTTAGAAAAATCAAGAATTGCTGACAGGAGACACATGCAGACAGGGAAAGTAGGATCTGCTTTTAGATGAGAGGTGCACACAAGAAAAAGTAGGACCTGCTAAGAAAGGCAGTAAAGCAGTGGAAAATAGTTTAGAAAGGAAACGGACAGGCAGTAAATAAACAGATACTACAGAAGAAAGTGAAAATACCCTCATCAATAATGTTTGTCTGAGAACAGTGGCTTGTCTGACAATTGATAGGAACTTTACCAGGTAGATTTGGATTTACGTTGCCTAGGGAAATCACATCCCTTTGATCCAATGATTGCATGTGTGATTTTAAATAATACCAGACTAGCAATAGCAGTGGATCAAGCGGTCTTTGACATGGACCTGGGCTGCTGTACTGGGCCTCACCATGTACTATATTGAAGCTCGCTGGGCTGTGATCTGCTATGCTGGGCAGAGAAAGGTGTGGGAGCAGACAGGATGAATTTGCTAGCTGTCTGGTATTTTCGGTCTTTCTCCATGGTGCAATAATGAACCTCTCTGGGCTGTGACCTGCAGTACCAGGCACTGAGGGATGCAGAAGAGTCAGAGTTTATTGTGGGTTATCATCAATGGTTCCTGATTCACAGGTCTGTCAAGTGTCTTTACATCCGGGGATATGCAGCAATTGTAGTTTTAACTCCCATGGACATTTTTAACCCTTGAGATATAAGGATGGATGACGCTAGTGGTGGTGACAGCATCCAACACTGGGAAGCAGGAATGTATTCCCATGGTGGTGGCTATAGTTTTATTTGTGTTTGTTAGAAATGGGGTCTTTGGTTGACAGTCAGGTTACCCCCTGTTCAAGCAAGGACCCTCACTCTAGCCAGGGTAAAAGGGAGCCCCTGCTTGCCCCCTTGGTAGCTTGGAAAAGCAGTAGGCTTAACTTCAGAGTGCTAAGTGTAAAGTATTTATACCAACACACACAGTAACTCAATGAAAACACTACAAAATGACACAACACCAGTTTAGAAAAATAGGAAATATTTATCTAAACAAAACAAGACCGAAACGACAAAGATCAGACATACACAAGTCAAGTTAAGAATTTTCATAATCAAAGATTATACTCAAAAATAGCACTTAGAAACACAAAATGCTTCGATGAGGTGTTAACACGGCGTCGTGACAGAGTCATTCCCAACAAGCCGACACCCGCCACGCCGGAAACAGAGTCGCGTAGACCCCAAAGTACAGTACCTTTGGTGAAGAGTGAAAACAAGTCGATCCGCAAAGTCGGGGATCGCTGCGTCTGTGCGAAACGTTGAATCCGCGCACTTCGAACGGCATCGGTCACGACGTGGTGCGGCAACTTCCACAGAGTCACAGACTTCAGCGGGGCTGCAGCGGCATCAGGCCTGCGAAGGTCATCGTGTTCCTGCGAAGATCACGGAGTTGGTTGCTGGTGGCGTCACTGGATTCAGCAGCGGTGTTGGTCCGAAGTCGTCCGAAGGTGATTTCCTTGGATTTACACCAGCTTTCCTTTCAAGGGCCCAGGGACTGGATAAGGCACCACTTGTCAGAGCAGGAGTCTCTCCAGAGACTCCAGGTGCTGGCAGAGAGAAGTCTTTGCTGTCCCTGAGACTTCAAACAACAGGAGGCAAGTTCTAAATCAAGCCCCTGAAGATTTCTTCACCAGATGGAAGGCACACAAAGTCCAGTCTTTGCCCTCTTAGCACAGGCAGAAGCAGCAACTGCAGGATAGCTCCACAAAGCACAGTCACAGGCAGGGCAGCACTTCTCCTAAGCTCTTCAGCTCTTTTCCAGGCAGAGGTTCCTCTTGTTTATAGAAGTGTTCTAAAGTCTGTGGTTTTGGGTGCCCTTCTTATACCCAATTTCTCCTTTGAAGTAGGCCTACTTCAAAGTAAAGTCTCTTTTGAGTGTGAAACCCTGCCTTGCCCAGGCCAGGCCCCAGACACTCACCAGGGGGTCGGAGACTGCATTGTGTGAGGACAGGCACAGCCCTTTCAGGTGTAAGTGACCACTCCTCCCTCCCTCCTAGCACAGATGGCTCATCAGGAAATCCAGACTACACCCCAGCTCCCTTTGTGTCACTGTCTAGTGTGAGGTGCAACCAGCCCAACTGTCAAACTGACACAGACAGGGAATCCACAAACAGGCAGTCACAGAAATGGTATAAGCAAGAAAATGCTCACTTTCTAAAAGTGGCATTTTCAAACACACTATCTTAAAATCAACTTTACTAAAAGATGTATTTTTAAATTGGGAGCTCAGAGACCCCAAACTCCACATGTCCATCCGCTACCAAGGGGAATCTACACTTTAATCAGATTTAAAGGTAGACCCCAAGTTAACCTATGAGAGGGACAGGCTTTGCAACAGTGAAAAACAAATTTAGCAATATTTCACTGTCAGGACATATAAAATACATTACTATATGTTCTACTTTAACCATACACTGCACCCTGCCCTTGGGGCTACCTAGGGCCTACCTTAGGGGTCCCTTACATGTAAGAAAAGGGAAGGTTTGGGCCTGGCAAGTGGATACACTTGCCAAGTCGAATTTACAGTTAAAACTGCACACACAGTCACTGCAGTGGCTGGTCTGAGACATGATTACAGAGCTACTCATGTGGGTGGCACAACCAGTGCTACAGGCCCACTAATAGCATTTGATTAACAGGCCCTGGCACCTCTAGTGCACTTTACTAGGGACTTACTAGTAAACCAAATATGCCAATCATGGATAAGCCAATTACATACACATTTTGTAAAGGATCACTTGCACTTTAGCACTGGTTAGCAGTCGTAAAGTGCTCAGAGTAACAAAAACAGCAAAATCAGAGTCCAGCACACATCAACAACCTGGGGAACAGAGGCAAAAAGTTAAGGGAGACCACGCCAAGGATGAAAATTCTAACAGTGTTTAAAGCGGTGAGAATTGTCCTTCCCAAAAAGTGACAAAGCCGTATTCTGCATATGATTTTAGTAGGCATTTCAAAAATGTTCTTCAAGAAAGTTACAAAGACCCTTTCTGAAGTGGGACTTAAAAACGTTTTCAAACTTTTTGACTTCTGGAGATTCGCAGAGACCAATCCATTTGGTGTACTCGACCTAGACTGCATCACGATGAGCCTGAATATTACACCTTTTTCCTGCTCTATTGCTCTATTGCTACCGTAGTCATACCAGTTTTACTTTTATAAGCACTTCCCCTTAAGTCCCGAAAAGTCTTTAAAACTTCATACCTTCGGTTCCCTTATTGGTTTTTGTCATATTGTCATATTTTGTTCATTAAAAAGTTTTCTATTTTTATAAATTGGTGTGGGATTTTACTGTGTTTTTTTACTTGTTATCTGTTTTAGATGTTTTTCTTGTAATATGGATTTTTAGATGCCTTTGGCTCTATTTTTTTATTGTTTTAGCTTCTGTCCTATTGTACTGGAAATACCTGTATTTTGGAGAATTGATATGACATTAAAAAAAAATTCAAAATCCATCAATATATTTCTTAAAGACTACAGTCTTCACTCGGGAGGTACCTCAGACCCAGAGGTTTCTGTTGTGTCCTCGTTACATGTCAAAATGACCTCATACAACACTGCTCAGCACTGCCTTCCCTTAAAAATACCACACTAGGGGCTCATCTACAAACCCCTTGCGCCACTGTAGTGTCATTTTTTCAAGCTATGGTGGCGAAAACAGTCCATTATACAGTGTTGCATTTACAAACTGGCACAATGGGACCATTGCACCAGTTTGTAGAGTCTTGCACCACATTCTACCTGCGCCATTCTGTGCCTTCAAAGCATAATTTTTTTAATGTCTGCTCAGGGCAGGCATTAAAGTGATGCTTTGCTGTTTACAATTGGGCCCCCTAGCATCGCTGGACGAGGATCAAAATTTGTGACACTAGTACAGCAATGCTAAGGTTTAGGTTTAGCGCCACAACTGTGTCAGAATTTCTGGCACAGCTGTGGACTCTATGCACTATGGAGCACTGTATTGTGAATACAGCGCTACAATGGCGTCATTGGGGTGTACAGGGTGGCACAAGGAAACTGGCACATCGATCATAATGCGTCAGGTTCTTGTAGATGAGGCAGTAGAGCCTTTAAATTTGTGAGAGGAAACAGGGATAGTAATTCCTTCTATCCAAACAGACAAGTCAAACCACTATCTCATTTTATTCACCCCTGTGTCCTTCATAAATATGGTTACACAAATCAACCACAGGTACATTTAAAACAATGAAGCACACTCTCAGCCATCCAACTTTATCTAGTATAACTAAGCCATAGAAAAAGGTTAGTAATAATCTATATGTTTTAATGACAAAGTAAAAAATATACAGCTTTATCAAAATTAATCATTGTATGAGGAAACACATCAGTACTACCCCCATATTGCACTAGACCTAGATCTTACTCAGGGAGGTAACTCAATCTGTAATGTCAAGCACAATTTAAAGAATAAAAACGTTCCCAAATTTTAAGGATAGCATTCCAAATGCTATATGAAACAAATATATCATCATTTATGCTATCTGGATGAAATTAGTAAACACTTCACTAGCACAATTAGTTGTTGCAGATGATCTCAAAACTGCTCAGGTCACATCATTATAAAACATCCGGGGGACAGGGAGTACCGACTCCTGCTCCTTTATGTCTTCTTTGAAAACATTTTCAGGGCACAGAGACTGAGTCCCTGAGTCCAGTAATGGACGCTGCATTTTCTTGGGCTGTTATGGCTGGCTAATCTGATTTCAAGTTACATTAATATAGTCCTAGGTTCTGCTTAACTACATTGGCTGACAGGAGAAAAGACTCACTCAGCCAATGAAATGTGAGTTTTTTTTTACAGTTTTTACAGTGAAACTCTCGCAGGAGCCTGTGAGGAGACCAGCAGTAAATTATTGTCCAGATAGTACTATCTTTTCTTAGAGAGGAGCCTCTGCCTGACCATCCTAGGCACCTCAATAAATGACATTTTCTCAAAAACACCAGTGAACAACAAATAAGGAAGCACACACTTTTTTGTGTTAAATTCTAAACTTCTGCCAGATTTGGAGCAATTTTGTTCCGCTCTTCTTGCTCTATCGGAAAGCAAAACTTCCTATGAGCATTCACATGGGAAATCAATATTATGGGACAACCTTTTTGTGGCTCCTGTGTGACAGATTTGCACAAAACCTTTCATGAAGGATCAGTAGTGAACATTTTTTCGAAGGTTTCTAACAAATTTGAAGAATGAGGCCACACTTGTTAACGCGTCCTTTTATGATATTTTATTACACATCAGGACTCGTTTTAGGCCAATGAATCTTTTGACCCAATTGAGAGACACCGTAGGACGAGATAGCTAATCACTATATCAATCAATACATCAATAATGTCATCAATATTTATCACGACAATGCATTTCACTTTAGTCAAAGTCATTAATCAATTCAAAGACGCTACCATGACCTTTCAGCCATGAATAACCACACCTTGTTTAGTAGAATTTTATGAACTTTTATTCCCTATTAATTACAGTCTAAAAGCAAATGCGTTAATCTCAACACCAAGAAACATAATAGCATAGTCACGATATGACAACTTTGGTAAGCTTTCATTAAAGCAAGAATCACAAACATCAGAACATAACACAGCATGAACATAGATCAATTTAGCAGAGTGTCAATAACTTGTCAGTTCAACAAAACATAATCTTGGTCGTTTGTCTATTTGCGTCAGTTTGATGAACCCCTGTCCTAACCACTGATTAGCATTCGCATGTTGGGCTTCATGCAAAACAATTTAGAACACCAATTTGGAAAAGATCTAGCTTAGGTCTCTGTCAAAAGCAAGCAGTTGGTACCTAGAAAGGAAAAGCAAACAGACAAATTACAAATGCATTGTCATAATTACCCTCCAAGGATTAGGTCAGCGCACAGGTTCAGTCTTCATCTTCAGGACATCAGTCAAATCGCCATCAGTCAGAACTCAGCTCTGGGGCAAAAGGGCACTTCCCTCATAAGGAGGTAAAGTGTAAATGGACAATTCTAAGGGCGAGGATGGTTTAAGTAAACCATCAAATCACCAAACAGAGTGACAGAGTTTCTGGATAAAACCAATAGCATTCCCTACCGAATTCTAAATGACTCCCCGTGACATGGGTTTTTATCCCTTTTTTGACGTACATTCCCCCAAAATTCTATTGGACATTTGCTATACCCCACTATCTTTAACCTATCATATAACACATTAGGTAATCTAACTCTTCACCCCATATTATTTTACAAGTTTTTGATTGGTCTTTGTAATTGACGTCTTCAGAGGTGGCACGTCCGGTGTGATTTCATCCTTCTGTAATTCCTTGCACATCTTTTGGTCAGCAGTTCCATTGTCTTCATCGGTTTGAATGACCGTGTACATTACATTAATCTACATTGTTTCATTTCATTTTTAACATTTAGGGGGTCATTACAACTTTGGCGGTAAAAGCCGCTTACCGCCGTGCAGAAGACCGCCAACACACCGCCGCGGCCGCGGAATCCCGCCACAGCTATTATGACCCACAGTTCGGAATCTGCCGAAATTCAGACACCCACACAACTCCGCCACACCAAAGGTCAGTGATAAACTGGCGAAAACAAAACCTCCACCGTCACGCCAACAGAAACACGCCCATGCTATTAGGACCCACGAATCCACGCGGCGGTCTTACAACCGCGGTATTCCATTGGCGGTACACACCGCTGCGCTCAAAATACACACACATCTCCAAAACACCGCCACATTGGACAATTCCAAATACACACACCTGATACACATACACACACCACTCCCACACACCCAATACAATATAAAACACAAACCCACATCACCCACCAACCCCTATGACCAAAATATCTGAAAGAAGGCCAGAGAGAGACAACAGCAATAGACAACCCCACCACACAGAGGCACACAACACCATCACCCATACAACATCCACGCTCAAAACACCCCACACCACCACACAACACCACACTCATCAACACATACACCACCCCACATATCACCTACACCACCCCATGTCACGCCAAAGACACCCCAGGTTTTCCGAGGAGGAGCTCAGGGTCATGGTGGAGGAAATCCTACGGGTAGAGCCACAGCTATTTGGAGCACAGGTGCAGCACACCTCTATAGGCAGGAAGATGGAGCTATGGCGAAGAATCGTTGACAGGGTCAACGCTGTGGGACAGCATCCAAGAAATCGGGAGGACATCCGGAAGAGGTGGAACGACCTACGGGGGAAGGTGCGTTCCGTGATATCCAGGCACAACATCGCGATTCAGCGGACTCCCCCACAACTAACAACATGGGAGGAGCAGGTCTTGACCATCATGCATCCTGAGGGCCTCTGAGGAGTCGGTGGAGGATGGGACACTAGTAAGTCAAATCTTAACTATCATATCCCCCACCCTGCCTGCATGCTATCTCACACCCCCACCCTCACCCCCTCCTCTATCACGCCAAATCCTCACTAATGTACTCAATACACAAACCACACATCCCAACACCAAGCCCTGCATGCAACACCAAAGCATGGTCACCCCTCACTAAAGCATGCCCACAGCACATACCCTTAACACCCCCCCAACCATCATCACACAAGCCCCCACACTGGAATGCTAGCACTGGGGTACACGCACACCCACCCTTTGCACACAATGACACACACACATGCAATAATCATGCTTTTATTCCCCTGCAGGACCACTACCCAACGTCACCAGACAGGAGGGTCCAGACATCTCTACCCCACCCACAGAAGAGGCCCACAGTGATGACAACAGCTCTGGCCAACTGGATCCAGATGACCAGCCCGGACCATCGTGGGCCTCGGGACAGTCGGTTCCCCTTGCACAGGCACAGCCCAACACTGACCTTCCACCCTCTGGTAACACCAGCACAGCACCCACCCAGCGGGCCCATACCTCCGTACCCAGGACACGTCAATCAGTGGTGTGTCCACCACTACAGGGAACCCAGGGTAACCCACCACCCCAACAACAACTTGGGGGCAGTGGTAGTGCGCACACGGTCCAGGGGACGGAGGCACAGGAACACAGGGGAACTGGGAGGGCTGCTGTGCGACAGGGGGCGGACAGGCCAAGGGAACCCACTCTCCTCGAGGCTCTCTACTCCATCATGGGAGCCCACCACCACTCCCAGGAGACGATGGCGACGGTCCTGGCCAAGTTTCAGTAGACCCAGCGCCTGCAGGAGGAACAGTATTTGGGGTTCAGGGAGGAGCTTAGAACCATCAGCTCCGCCCTGGGCACCATCGTAGGGGTGCTGAAGGACATACAAAAGACCATGAGGGACACCGTGGCACTACATGGGGCCCCTGACACTAGCATGGACGATGAACTGCCCACCACCTCCGCCGGCGCTAGTGGACAGGACGCCCCGCCACAGAACCACCACCCCAGCACCACACCCCCTACAGACAGACAACCACCCTGCAAGCGGTCCCTGAGATCCAGGAACAGGACAGAGCAAGATGGCAAGACACCCGCCAGGAAATGAGACCACCCTGATTGTCCTCCCACTGTCCCACTTTGTTACCCTGTCCAGATTTGAACTGCCCCAGCTCCACTTCCTATGCCCATATGGGCAATGCTCCTGTGTGACTAATAGACTGGACTCTGCCATGGACATTCCTCCACCATCACCCATCACCATTTTGCCACCCCCTCCAATAATTAGCACTTCAATAAACACCCTTGAACCACAAAACAATCTGGAGTCAGTCTGTGATTATGAAAATGTGTATTAACCATGACAATGGCAAAATCCGTTCGAAAATGTAATGTCAACATACCTATGTCACACATCACAAGTCCATGAAGGATGCAAGCAGATGATACACGTTGGTAACCACACCTGTGAAACCGTAATGGAAATGTACAACTCAGTGACCATATATTGCTACTAATTGACAGACAGGATAGAGGTAGAATTGTGAAAGTGAATGTGATAGTTAAAAAAATGTTCTCACCTGTGTGTCACTGGAAATATTGCTGTATGACTGACTCCCTGTTGTCTATGTCTTCTTCCTCAGCTTCATCCTCATCACTGTCCACAGGCTCCACAGCTGCCACAACACCGTCATCTGGACCAGGTACCTGGCGTCGCAGAAAAGGCACCTGGCGTCGCAAAGCAAGATTGTGAAGCATGGAGCAGGTGATAATGATCTGGCACACCTTCTTTGGTGAGTAGAATAGGGAACCACCTGTCATATGGAGGCACCTGAACCTGGCCTTCAGGAGCCCGAAGGTGCGTTCGATCACTCTCCTAGTCCGCCCATGGGCCTCATTGTAGCGTTACTCTGCCCTGGTCCTGGGGTTCCTCACTGGGGTCAGTAGCCATGACAGGTTGGGGTAACCAGAATCCCCTAATAGCCACACACCGTGCCTCTGGAGTTGACCCATCACATGCTTCTATTCCGCAGGATGTATGCGTCATGCACTGAGCCAGGGAACATAGCATTCACCTGGGAGATGTACTGGTCTGCCAAACATACCATCTGTACATTCATGGAATGATAACTCTTCCGGTTCCTGTACACCTGTTCACTCCTGCGTGGGGGGCCAGAGCTACATGGGTGCCATCAATAGCACCTATGATGTTGGGGATATATCCCGGGGCATAGACGTCACCCTTCACTGTAGCCAAATCCTCCACTTGAGGGAAAACGATGTAGCTCCTTATGTGTTTCAGCAGGGTAGACAACACTCTGGACAGCACGTTGGAAAACATAGACTGGGACATCCCTGATGCCATGGCCACTGTTGTTTGAAACGATCCACTTGCAAAGAAATGGAGCACTGATAGCACCTGCACGTCAGGGGGTATTCCTGTGGGATGGAGAATTGGTGAGATCAGCTCCAACTGGGTACACAGTTCCTGGATTGTGGCACGGTCAAACCTGTAGGTGATGATCAAATGTCGCTCCTCCATTGTTAACAGGTCCACCAGCGGTCGGTACACCGGAGGATTCCGCCATCTCCTCAAATGTCCCAGCTGACGGTGCCTAAGAAGGACAACAGTGACCACGGAGTCAACAAAATGGTATGTACCCACAGCTACACAGAACACGACACCAAATACAAAACTCATCATGTATGTGTGTTTAGTGTAGGCCTAGGTAAGTGTGACGCAGTAGTAAATGAAGCCATGTGGGCCCCTGAAATGGCAGCTGCCTGACCTCTAAAGTGGGACAATGGGGTGTGAGGTATCTGCGCTGGCGTTGTACACCATTGCGGTAGGCGGTCGTAGACCGCGGCGCAATGCTGCATTGGTTAACATTGGACCCTATGGGTCCCAGGAGCCAATGACGAAGTGCGCCGGCGGTGATGATACGCACCGCCGCGGACGTCACCTCCATTTACTATCTGTTCAATCACCCGATACCTGATCTTCGACAGGAGAGGACCTATACTGCAAGTGCTGCTGTGACCTCGGTCTGGAAGAGACAATGGCTGCTGCGTCTGGGGAAAGGGCCCCTGCCTTCACTGCTCAGGAGTTGGAGAAGCTAGTCGACGGGGTCCTCCCCCAGTACACGCTACTCTACGGTCCTCCAGACCTACAGGTAAGTACACAGGGAGCACGTTGTATGGGCTATGCTGGGTGGAGAGGGCTGGATGTCAGTAGCAAGGGGGTAGAGTTAAGCGACCATGAAGGACTGTGAATGCATGTGCCACATTGCAAGGGTAGGGATGGGGGCCACTCACTTCGACGGTGCACTTGTTAATGACTTCTTTTCTTCCCCTGTACATGTCATGTAGGTCAGAGCCCACCAGAAGAAGGACATTTGGCATGCCATCGCCAAGGACGTCCGGACCCTGGGGGTCCACCAGAGACGGGGCACCCACTGCTGTAAAAGATGGGAGGATATTCGCCGCTGGAGCAAGAAGACGGCGGAGGCTCAGCTGGGGATGGCCTCCCAACGTGGGAGGGGTGCCCGTCACACCATGACCCCCCTGATGTTCTGGATCCTGGCGGTGGCCTACCCTGAGTTGGATGGGCACTTGAGGGCATCACAGCAGACACAAGGGGGTGAGTACAACATCATTCTGCGGACTTTGCGCACAGTGGAGGCATCTGGGTGGGGGAGGAGGGCTGTGGGTTCCCCTAGGCCAGGGCGAGTTAGGTAGGCTAGGCCCCTCCGTAATGCATGCCATGTGGCACTCCACCACACCTCTGTAGAGTGCCAAGTACAGGTATACATGCCCCTGTGTCATCTATGTGTGCAGAAGTCCACTATAGCCATGTAGGCCAGATCCCAGGAATTGCATCTGTAGAGGCCAAGAACACGGCATAGTGCAGGGGGCTGCTGTGTCTGTATTGTCCGCCAACGGTAGCGGTAAGCCATGCACTCAACCTCTCTTTCTTCTGTCGCCCCCCCTCCTTTTTGTGCTCTCCCTGTTCTTTTGTGCATCAGCATCATCAGGCGGAGGTACAGTGGCACCGGAGCACGAGGGAGCTGCATCCCACATGGCCATGGAGGGCCACACCACAGACTCTGAATACACCAGTGGGATGGAGGGCGAGGGGGAGCTTCACGTCAGTCACCGGATCACCAAACAGCGACACAGACTCGTCCGCCGATGGGAGCTCCCTTGTGGTGGCGGCACCATCTGTTCCCCCCACTTCTACAGGTACAGCCGCCACCCCCCCTACCAGCACCGCCCTCCCAGCAGCCCCTCAGCCTTCGCTCCGTGCCCGCTCACCCAGGAGGGTGGGCATCACCTTCGCCTCAGGCACTGCCCCAGTCACCCCTGCTGCCCTCAATGAGGAGGCCATTGACCTCCTCAGGTCACTCACTGTTGGGCAGTCTACCATTGTGAATGCCATCCAGGGTGTAGAAAGGGACTTGCAACACGGTAATGCATTCCTGGAGGGCATTCATTCTGGTCAGGCTGCCCTTCATCGAACCCTGCAATCTCTGGCCTCAGCACTGATGGCAGCCATTGTCCCTGTGTCTAGCCTCCCCCCTCCAACTTCCTCCACCCAGACCCAATCCCCTGTACCCCAGCCTATCAGACATCAGACAAGCATGCACACACCCCAATACACAAAAGTAGCTCAGGCAAACATAAGCACCACACATCCCACAGGCACTCACACAAGCATCACCCACATACAGACACAGCAACATCCACTGCCTCCACTGTGTCCCCCTCCTCGTCGTCTCCCTCCTCCCTCCCAGTGTCGTCTACACTCTCACCTGCATGCACTACATCTACAGGCACTAGGACTCGCACCAGAACACCCAGCACCACACCCCGCTCACCTGCACTCACCACCCCCACTACCATTTACACGTCCCCTGTGTCCACTCCCAGTGTGTCTGTGACACCCCCTCCCAAAGTACACAAACGCGGGCATCCACACACCCAACATCCATCCACCTCACGACAGCCTCCAGTACCTGAACCTGCACCCAAATCACCTAAAGTGACACCTCCTACAACCACCTCCTCTTCCTCCACTCCCATACCCTCTCCAGCTACCCATCCCAAGGTTCGTCAGAAACTCTTCCTCTGCGACGTTGACCTCTTTCCCTCCACCCCCACCCCTCCAATTCATAGGTCCCTTAGTAGCACCTCAGCCAAAAAAAGTCCGGTACCAGTGGTGCGTGTTAAAGGTGTGTGGAGTGCACCGGCCACCAGGGCAGCCAGTGTGACACGGAGCCAAAGCACTGCCAGTCCACCCCCTGTTAAGCACCTTAAGATGGAAAGTGGTCGACGGGAGAGGGTGAAGACTCCTGGCGGAAAAACAGCTCACAAGGGTCCCTTGGGGAGTGCTGAGTCTGCTGTGACTCCTCCCAAGGTGTTGAAGGGGCAGAAGAAGTCTCCAAATTCTGGGAAGAGCAGCACAGTGGAGAAGGCCGCCATCTTCCCCGCCGGCCGGGACGCCACCGCCAGCAGTATCGTCACAGGTCCGGAGACCACCGCCGGAGTCAGTGCCCTGGAGGGCACCAGTATTGTCACAGGTCAGGAGACCACCGCCAGAGTCAGTGCCCTGGAGGGCACCAGTATCGTCACAGGTCAAGAAACCACCGCTGGAGTCACTGCCCTGGAGGGCACCAGTATCGTCACAGGTCAGGAGACCACCGCCGGAGTCAGTGACCTGGAGGGCCCCGGCAGCCACAGCCCCGCTGGGCACTGAGGGACTGTAATGCCACACACCGCTGCACAGGTCAGAGACAGCAAAGGCAAGCACCTCTGAACAGGGCAAAGCACCGCCATGGTGAAGACCGCTGAACAGGGCAAAGCACCGCCATGGCAAAGCACCGCTGAACAGGGCAAAGCACCGCCATGGTGAAGACCGCTGAACAGGGCAAAGCACCGCCATGGTGAAGACCGCTGAACAGGGCAAAGCACTGCCATGGCAAAGCACCGCTGAACAGGCCAAAGAATGACATGGTGAAGACCGCTGAACAGGGCAAAGCACCGCTATGGCAAAGCACCGCTGAACAGGGCAAAGCATCGCCATGGTGAAGACCGCTGAACAGGGCAAAGCACCGCCATGGTGAAGACCGCTGAACAGGGAAAAGCACCGCCATGGCAAAGCACCGCTGAACAGGCCAAAGACCGACATGGTGAAGACCGCTGAACAGGGCAAAGCACCGCCATGGCAAAGCACCGCTGAACAGGCCAAAGACCGACATGGTGAAGACCGCTGAATAGGGCAAGGCACCGCCAAATCAAGCATCGTTAGCCCATGTGCAGCTGGGACAGTGACGGAACAGGGTCCGTCACGGGGAGCGTGATGCACTCCGGGCACCAGTCCCCCTCCAGAACCAGTGGAAACTGTTATCCACTTGAGAGACTGTGGCTTTGCACTCCCCAGGATGGTACAGTGGGCAAGCCACCCACTGTAGAGACTTGAGAGACTGTGACTTTGCACTCCCCAGGATGGTACAGTGGGCAAACCACCCACTGTATAGACTTGAGAGACTGTGGCTTTGCACTCCCCAGGATGGTACAGTGGGCAACCCACCCACTGTAGAGACTTGAGAGACTGTGGCTTTGCACTCCCCAGGATGGTACAGTGGGCAAACCACCCACTGTAGAGACTTGAGAGACTGTGGCTTTGCACTCCCCAGGATACAGCAATGGGCATGGAGCCCCGTCGTGGATCTGGCGTGGTGCTGCAATCCGGCTGAAGTGCCCCCCCTTCCCTTCCCCCTGAGGTGCCTGTTGTATTTCTATATGATGCCCCTGCAGTGTTCTCTCCGTTTGTGGACAGGTATCTAGTGTGGGCCTCGCCCATACATTTTGGGCCCAGTGGTCCACGGACATTGAAATGTGCATACCTGCACTACTTATCGTGATGTATATATTTGGAAAGTGTATATCTATCTGTATATAGTAGGTTACTGTATTTTGATACATTACAATGTTTGAACTGATTTTGTTTTGTCTTTGCATTCTTCCGAGGGGGTTGGGGGTTGTTACTGTGCTGTTTGGAACTGCATCGGTGTGTATGTTGTAGTGTGCGAGGGTCGGGTTGGGGGCGGGGGTGTTGCGTGTGTGTCCCCCTGACTTTTGCCTACCCCCTCCCCTATGTGGTAGGTGCAGTATTCACCGTTGTCTTCGGCGCCTACGTTGCTGGTGATCGTACAGGAGCAGGAAGACAAGCGCAGGGAGAATTTGTAGTTCGGGCTCCATGGTAGCCTCCTTCCGTTGTGGAGTGTGTTCAGGTGAGCGTTTTCGCATTGCAACAGCTGTTTCCGCCGTGTTTTTATCCACGCTGAAATCGCCCCGGAAAAGGTGGTGGATTGGCGGGTTGTGATACTGTGGGCGGTACTTTGTCTTCCGCCTGTCTGTTGGCGGTGACCGCCGTGCTGCTTGTCTGTACCGCTGTGGCGGTCGAAGTGTTAAAGTGGCTGTCTATGTTGGCGGTTTCCGCCACGGTCATAAATCCCTTTTTTGGTCCGCCGGCCTGTTTGCGGTATTACCGCAGCTTTAACACCATCCGCCAGGGTTGTAATGACCGCCTTAGTCTGTGGACGAGGGGAGATGGTGAGAACGGATCTAACATGGTTACATTAATCTTCCAAGTCGAAAAAAAAGAATAAACGGGGTCATGGAAAAATGCATTTAATATGAGAGCCAGGCAGCTAAGCTTAGGCTCATGCTAACTTAAGGCCTATGAGGTTTTCAATACAGATTTATTAACGCAAATGTTAGTATAAACTTATTTAAACGTAATTAAAACATTTTGATTATCATTATTAGTTCGCGTATACATTGGTGGCCACTCATCGTGGTCACTATTCAAGAGTACGTCTAAGCAAAATTACCATTATTATAGTTTCTATGTGACAGGATCACACCTTAATTCATAAACATTTCATGTTAATATAGATAATATAAGCAACGCTCTCTCAGTCCCTCCTCTGATGACGTTCGTCATCACAAACCTTTCTTTTAACCTTTCACTTTAATTTTTCACTTTACGCATAATGCGCATTTCAACATCTTGTCCCTTGTGTGAACTCTCCCAAATTTCATTAAACATTTTCTCCCTTTCACTTTCCTCGTTCCTCTTGTTTCTCTTTGTCCAATTTCTTTTGATTTTATCATTTATTTTGCATGCTCCCCATAATTCTAATTCCAGAACAATTAATAGACCCTCTAATATTTTTGCAAGTACCCCATTCCAAATATTGCTAAACCAGCTCCCTACTCTGGCAATTCCCTTTCCAAATTTCTCCCATACTCCAGGTTTCTTCAAATCTTTCAAATCTGTATTATCTTTAGTTAGGTTAGGTTAGTAAGCATACCCCTAATCTTTTTTACTATTGTCTGGTATAAATGAGAAACAATGACGCTCGTTGAGCATCTTGCAGACCCCCCCACTTTTTGCTAAAAGAATGTCTAAAGCAAGCCGATTTTGAAGAGTCATAGCTCTTTACGCAGCGAGTTCAGTATCCATCAGGAGTATAGCCCCTGTGAAATTCGTCAGCATGTTATCCACAATAGTAGAATCTTTATGGAGTTTAAAATAACCCCTACTGAAGGAATTATAGCTCCAAATATGTCTCCAACGACAGCAGCCGCTGTCTCTCGTTTTTGTCTAGTATGTTGTAATTCAGATGTTTTAGGTATTTGCTTTAAGTCATCAATTTGATAAATCTTTGGGAAAACTATTCCCAAATAACATGTCCCGTACCATCCCTTAGGGAAACGGTAATAAGCATTAAGTCCACAGATATAATCAATCCCAGGGATTGCTGGATCCTGTCCATTTAACATGAATGTCCATTTACTCTGAAACAAAAACACATGTCTGCATTCACTCGTTCCCACAAATAAAGTGTTGTGCTCAGATTTTGGCCTACATATACAAAGCCTTCCTACATGTAATGCATCTATAGCTAGTTTGCCTTGTGTCTTTATTGCAGTGTAAGCATAATCATTTCCATATGTGCGTTTTTCTAACCCTTTTTCTAATCTTTCTTTCAATGCTTTGCGTCTATCATCGGTGTGATCTAAAAAGCTTTTCTCTACAGGTGTCAATAAGCAGGTCAGATTGTTGCGGTGTGCATAGGCTGTCCCAAATGTAAGCGTCGGTTCAAAGAAACCTCGAACTAATTTTATACTATGCTCTTTAGCTAGCTTGTTTAGAAACTCAATCACAAGCACAAAAGAAAACACAACATCCAGATTTGAATAAAAGTATTGCACATGCTCGTGATTATAGAATCTTGTTAATAGCAAGCTAGAACTTATCCCATATGTTAGTGGAAGGCTATGGTAGGTGACCCCTTCTTGCACTGATGAAGGAATCTTTGTGCACACATAACAGTTTTTCGCATCCATGGTCTCAACGTACTCATTCAACAGGCGATAGACGACATTAGTGGAAAGTTCCCCCTTTGAGTTAGTTCCCTCATGCAAGTGTTTTGCATCCTGCTCAAACTTTTCCCACGGTGTTAGTGTTGTAGTTTCAGGTTTTGAAGCATGGTTAGTCACTTTCTTATCCAACCACGACATTCCCACAATCACTCCCACACTTATTATTGCACACACAATACCTAATATAAGACTTAACCAACCACACACCTTACCCTTCTTGTCACTACCTCTATTATAAGCCATGTTTATAAAGAATCAGACAGCAACAAAACAATCAACTTGAGGATGATATAAAACTCTTTTCTTTTTCTCTCTTTTTTTTTTTTCTTTTCTCTTAATGCGAAAGTCTCTTTCTCTCTTGTGCGTGTATTTACAGCGTTTCACTCACTCCAGGACCCCTTTGTCAAATCAGGTTAGCAGCTTGTCATAATCGGGTTCTTAAAGTCAAATCAGGTTATCAGTGTCGCATCCGGTAATTTATAAGTCTCTTTTCTTTAGTTTTTCAGTTTTCGATTTTTAACAAAGTCTTTTCTTTGAGTTACTTCAGGTACCATAGTATTGGCCTGGTACTTCTCGATCAAAACAGAACGCTAAGAATTCTTGTTGCCATTCAGATGTTGTTGCATATGCCCACTCAGGACCTGCGTACCTCCTATTTGAAGTTCTCTTTCTTTTCAATCTGCGTTCGCCTTGCAATTCTCCTTCACTCAGCTCTTCTGTTCTTGTGGTGTCGGTTTCTTCTGTTATTGTTTCACCTGGTACGCTTCTTGCTTTTGCAGCCTGCTTCTCTGGCCAGTTATCTCCCTTATGCGTCTTCTTCCGGTTTGTTTTTTCAGGACGCTGAACAGCACCCTCCTCTTGTAATATGGTGTTTTCTCTTGATGGACCTGCAATTGGCTCAGGGGACGCCGGTGTACTTTGATCTCTTTCTACTATTTCGCCTTCTTCTTCCTCTTCTTCTTCTGGATCTGTAAAGGGTTCAAGTTCTAACCCGTACCCGTCTGCTTCTGGGAGAACCTCTCCTTGACTTAGTTCTCCTGCTGCCTCTACTGAGATAGGCACATTGTCACCTCTCTCGAACTCATTTACTATTTGAGGGACAAGGCTGTTCTCAGTGGGCTCTCCTGTAGTCTCAGTTCCCTCTTGGCTATTCTCAGGCCCTGAGACCTCCGTCTCTGGAACTGTTGAGTCGGAAACTTCAAGTTCCTCATCAGTTGGACACGTTACCTTCTTTGTGTGGCTGGCATGTACCCAGTTTAGAACGCCTGCACATTTCACAGCAGTGGTTGTTGTCAATATTACTTGATATGGCCCCTTCCAGAGCGGCTCCAAACACGACTTTCTCACGTGCTTCTTGACAACCACCCAGTCACCGGCTTGCAGGGTGTGACCTGGATCACCGATCAGTGGCAATGTGTTAGCTTCCACCTGGTGAGAAAAAGAGCGAATCAGATCAGCCAAGCCTTTGCAATAATCCAACACCATATCATCCGTGATATTCACAAGAGCATTTGCAGGTACTGCGGGCAGCCTCATAGCTCTACCCATAAGGATCTCGTGTGGTGATAGTCCTGTCTTCTTATCAGGGGTGTTCCTCATTGACATCAGCACTAAGGGCAATGCATCTGGCCCTTTCATATTGGTAGCTGCGCACATCTTCGCCATTCTCGATTTTAAAGTACCATTCATTTGATCTACTAGTCCTGATGCTTCGGGAAGGTAGCTACAATGCAGCTTCTGTGCGATGTCTAATGCAGCACACAAGAGCTTAATCACCTCATTGTCAAAGTGTCTGCCCCTATCTGATTCTATAGAGACCGGAAACCCGAACATAGGTATTAGTTCCCTAAGCAGTAGTTTTGCAACTGTGAGACTGTCATTTCTACTCACCCCCAGTCACAGATCTGGGTTTAATCCATCGTTCTTTTGCTCACCATGCCACCCCAGTTTGGACCCAGCTATATGCAAATCAGTCTTGACCCTGTTCCTCATGGGAACAGTCCAGCCCGAACTGCCAAGCCAGGTCCTCACTGGACCGGAAACAAGCATCCTGGGACCGGTTTCGGGGTTTCACCCCTCATCAGCCAGGCTAGCTTGAATCCAGTGGCATGGGAAGCACGGGACCCACGTCTGGGCATACCCTTCCCACTTAGGGCGACAAAGCAAAAACAACAAGTGATGGACGGAATGCTGAACATTGTCAAACACTCACCCCCAGTCACAGATCTGGGTTTAATCCATCGTTCTTTTGCTCACCATGCCACCCCAGTTTGGACCCAGCTATATGCAAATCAGTCTTGACCCTGTTCCTCATGGGAACAGTCCAGCCCGAACTGCCAAGCCAGGTCCTCACTGGACCGGAAACAAGCATCCTGGGACCGGTTTCGGGGTTTCACCCCTCATCAGCCAGGCTAGCTTGAATCCAGTGGCATGGGAAGCACGGGACCCACGTCTGGGCATACCCTTCCCACTTAGGGCGACAAAGCAAAAACAACAAGTGATGGACGGAATGCTGAACATTGTCAAACACTCACCCCCAGTCACAGATCTGGGTTTAATCCATCGTTCTTTTGCTCACCATGCCACCCCAGTTTGGACCCAGCTATATGCAAATCAGTCTTGACCCTGTTCCTCATGGGAACAGTCCAGCCCGAACTGCCAAGCCAGGTCCTCACTGGACCGGAAACAAGCATCCTGGGACCGGTTTCGGGGTTTCACCCCTCATCAGCCAGGCTAGCTTGAATCCAGTGGCATGGGAAGCACGGGACCCACGTCTGGGCATACCCTTCCCACTTAGGGCGACAAAGCAAAAACAACAAGTGATGGACGGAATGCTGAACATTGTCAAACACTCACCCCCAGTCACAGATCTGGGTTTAATCCATTGTTCTTTTGCTCACCATGCCACCCCAGTTTGGACCCAGCTATATGCAAATCAGTCTTGACCCTGTTCCTCATGGGAACAGTCCAGCCCGAACTGCCAAGCCAGGTCCTTTCTACGTGTGCAGTAAGCTTCAATCCAGTGGCTGAAACACACACATTCACCAACACGTATTTCAATCCTCCGCAAACAGGCATTTCAATAAAATCCATTTGCATCTTGCTAAATGGACCACCAGCTCTCCCTATGTGGCTCATAGTTACCACAGTCCCTTTTCCGGCATTCATCTGCTGACAGATGATGCACCTGTGACAGGTAACCTCTGCAGCATGTCTGAACTTTGGGTTAAACCAATCGATTTTGAATGACCTGATCACTGCATCTCTTCCAAGATGAGCCTGTCCATGATAGAGCCTAGCAAATTGTGACAGAAGACTATTTGGCAAAACTAATGTCCCCTCCTCTGAGACCCACAAGTCGTCAGCACTCTGTACACATTGCATTCTTTGCCAGGAGCGTTTTTCCTCTTTGATAGCACGACTCTGTAGTGTCTTTAGCTCATCTAATGTATCGACCACCCTTAATGCAAGGTTCAAGCATGTGTCATTTTCAGTTTGCGGCATCAATTCCCACTGATCCTTGAACGACACAGCTCAATGCGCAAAACCTTGCGACTTGATCTGCATAGCCGTTTCCCATGGACACAAAGGGGGTCATTCTGACCTCGGTGGTAAAAGGCGCTTACCGCCGGTCAGAAGGCCGCCACAACACCGCCGCGGTAAACCGCCACGGTCATTCTGACCCTCAAGAGGCAAACCGCCAAAAACCCGACATCAACAAAAGTCCGCCACACCAACGGCCAGCGTTAAACTGGCGAACACCAAACCTCCACCGTCACACCAACAGAAAAACGCCCATGCCATTAATACCCACGAATCCACGCGGCGGTCTTTCAACCGCGGTATTCCATTGGCGGTACACACCGCCGCGCTCAAAATACACATACAGCTCCAAAACACAGCCACATTGGACAATTTGAAATACACACACCTGAGACACATACACACAACACTCCCACACACCCAGTTAACTATAAAACACACACCCACATCACCCATCAAATCCCTACGACCACAAATCAGAGAAGAAGCCCAGAGAGAGACAGCACAGAATAGAGAACACCATCACACAGAGGCACACTACACCATCACCCACACAACAACCACGCACAAAACACCACACACCACTACACTCACCACACTCATCACCGCAAACACCACACCACACCTCATCCACACCACCACATGGCACCCCAAAGACACCCCAGGTTCTCAGACGCAGAACTCAGGGTCATGGTGGAGGAAATAGTTCGGGTAGAGCCCCAGCTCTTCGGGACACAGGTGCAGCACACCACCATTGCCAGGAAGATGGAGCTATGGCAAAGAATAGTGGACAGAATCAACGCTGTGGGACAGCATCCACGAAATCGGGACGATATCAGGAAGTGGTGGAACGACCTAGGGGGAAGGTGCGTTCCATGGTATCCAGGCACAACATCGTGGTGCAGCGGACTGGCAGCGGACCCCCACCTCAACCCCCAGAATTTACAACATGGGAGGAACAGGTCTTGAACATCCTGCATCCTGAGGGCCTCGCAGGAGTATCTGGAGGAATGGACTCTGGTAAGTCTCATCTTCACTACTTCATCCCCCCCACCCCACCAGCATGCCAACTCATACCCCCACCCTCCCCCCCACCACCATCACACATCCTCATAGCTAATGTCTCACCATCACAACCCACCCATCCCAACACCAAACCCTGCATGCCACCACAAACCATTGACAGCCATCACCTAAGCATGCCCACTGCACATACCCATCTCCCCCACAAGCTGCCGTCACAACAGCCCCCACAAAGGAATGCCAGCACTGGGGTACACGGGCACCCACCCATTGCACGCTATGGCATACACAGAAGCAATAACCATACTCTTATACCCCTGCAGGACCTGAATGCCACCACACCGCCCAGGAGGGTCCAGAAATGTCCATCCCACCCCCAGAAGAGGCCCCCAGTGATGACAGCAGCTCTGTCTCCCTGGACCCAGATGACCAGCCCGGCCCATCGGGGACCTCGGGACAGTCGGTTCCCCTCAGACAGCCACAGGCTACAGCAGACCTACCCCCCTCTGGGAACACCAGCACAGCACCCACCCAGCGGGCCCATGCCTCTGTCTCCAGGACACGTCAATCAGCGGTGTGTCCACCACTACAGGGCACCCAGGTTAACCCACCACCCCAACAATTTAGGGACCTTGGGGCAGTGGTAGTGGGCACACAGTCCAGGGGACAGAGGCCCAGGGGAACTGGGAGGGCTGCTGTGCGACAGGGGGGGGGACAGGCCCAGGGAACCCACTCTCCACGAGGCCCTCACCTCCATCATGGGAGCATACCACCACTCCCAGGAGATGATGGCGACGGTCCTGGCCAGGTTCAAGGAGATCCAGGTACTGCAGGAGGAACAGTTTATGGGGTTCAGGGAAGAACTGAGAAACATTAGTTCCGCAATGGACACCATCGTTGTGGCTCTCAACCAGATTGTCACCACATTGCGGGACCATGTGGCACCACAAAGGGCCCCTGTCACTAGCATGGACCAGGAACAGGCTACCACCTCCGCCGGCGCTAGTGGACAGGAGGCCCCGACACAGCAACAACCGGCCACCAGAACCCCACCTCCTGCAGAAGAAGAACCACCCCGCGAGCAGGGCCTGAGATCTAGGAAGAAGACAGAGTAGGATGCCAAGACCCCGCCAGGAAAGGATACCCCCTGATGTCATCCCACTGTCCCACATTGTCACCCTTTCCAACCTTAAACTGCCCCTGCTCCACCTTCCACAGGCATATGGACAATGCACCTGTGAGACTGAGAATCTGGACTCTGCCATGGACATTCCTCCACCATCACCCATCACCGATTTTCAACCATGTCCCAAAATTGAGCACTTTAATAAACACACTTATTGCACACAAATAATCTGGAGTCTGCCTGTTTTTTTGAAAATATGTATTAGACATAAACGTGCCAAAATGACCAGTTACATTGTGATGACAACATACCACTGTCACACAGCTGTAGTCCATGGGCAAACAAAGCAGAGGTCACGCAGTGGGGCCCACATCTCTGAAATTGGAAGGGAAAGTCACAACTCTGTTAGCATACACTGGGTGAAAAGGACAGACAGTAGAGAGGCAGGAGACTGTAAGTAAATGTAAAATGCCGGTGTTGATTCTTACCTGTGTGTTATTGAAAATACTGCTGTATCACTGTGTCCCTGTTGTCTGTGTCGTCCTCTTCGTCTTCCTCCTCTTCACTCTCCGCAGGCTCCACAGCTGCTACAACACCACCATCTGGACCATCCTCCTGCAGAAAAGGCACCTGGCATCGCAATGCCAGGTTGTGAAGCATACAGCAGGCCACGATGATCTGGCACACCTTCTTTGGTGAGTACATTAGGGATCCACCTGTCATATGCAGGCACCTAAACCTGGCCTTCAGGAGGCTGAAGGTTCTTTCTATAATCCTCCTAGTTCGCCCATGGGCCTCATTGTAGCGTTCCTCTGCCCTTGTCCTGGGATTCCTCACTGGAGTCAGTAACCACGACAGGTTGGGGTAACCTGAGTCACCAATTAGCCACACACGGTGTCTCTGTAGTTGTTCCATCACATAAGGGATGCTGCTATTTCGCATGATGTACGCGTCATGCACTGACCCAGGGAACTTGGCATTTACATGGGAGATGTACTGGTCAGCCAAACAGACCACCTGGACATTCATGGAATGATAACTTTTTCTGTTCCTGTACACCTGTTCACTTTCACTGGGGGGTAAAGCCACATGTGTCCCATCAATGGCACCAATGATGTTGGGAATATGTCCAAGGGCATAGAAATCACCCTTCACTGAAGGCAAATCCCCCACCTCAGGGAAAACGATGTATCTCTGCATGTGTTTGAGCAGGGCAGACAACACTCTGGACAACACCTTGCAAAACATAGGCTGAGACATCCCTGATGAAATGGCCACTGTGGTTTGAAATGACCCACTTGCTAAGAAATGGAGTACTGACAGCACCTGCACTAGAGGGGGGATCCCTGTGGGTTGGCGGATGGGTGACATCAGGTCTGCCTCCAGCTGGGCACACAGTTCATGTATAGTGGCTCAGTCAAGCCTGTATGTCAGAATGACATGTCGTTCCTCCATTGTCGAGAGGTCCACCAGCGGTCTGCACACGGGAACATTCCTCCATCTCCTCGCAAGTCCCAGCGGACGGTGCCTAGGAAGGACAACAGCGAGCACAGAGTCAATCAACCCACAGGTAAGTTCCCACAGCTTGCACAGTACACGATTCTCTATGCATTGAATGGCTTGTATGAGTGTCGATGCAAGGCCTATGCATGTGTGACGCAGTAGAAATTAAGCCATGTGGGCCCTTGAAATGGCGGCTGCCTGACCTGTGAAGTGCGACAATGGGATGTGAGGTCAATGCGCTGGCGTGGCACACCGTGGCGGTAGGCGGTCGAAGACCGCGGCGCAAAGCCACATTGGTTAACATTGATTCCTATGCGTTTCAGGAGCCAATGACGAAGTGCGCCGGCGGTCGCGGGACGCACTGCTGCGGTACGCACCGCCGCGGCCGTGACCGCCATTTTCTATCTGCTTAATCACTCGAGATCTGATCATCCACAGGAGAGGACCTATACTGCAAGTGCTGCTGTGACCTCGGTCTGGAAGATACAATGGCTGCTGCGACTGGGGAAAGGGCCCCTGCCTTCACTTCTGAAGAATTGGAGAAACTCGTGGATGGGGTCCTCCCCCAGTATGCGCTACCCTACGGTCCTCCAGACCAACAGGTAAGTACACTGGGAGCATGCTCTGGGGGCAATGCCTGTGTTGAGTCGGGTGGATGAAAGATGGTGGGGAGGGGAGCGAATGAGGCATGCATCAAACGACAGATGAGAGCATGTGCCACATGGCAAGGGTGGGGATGGGGGGCCACTCACATTGAGCATGCAGAAAATTATAATAATGTTATTTCTCCCCCTGTACATGTCACATAGGTCAGCGCCCATCAGAAAATCGACATCGCCAAGGACGTCCGGACCCTGGGGGTCCACAACAGACGGGGCACCCACTGCCGCAAGAGGTGGGAGGACATCCGCCGCGGGAGCAGGAAGCCCGCGGAGGCTCTGCTGGGGATGGCCTCCCAACGTAGGAAGGGTGCCACTGTTCAATTGACCCCCCTGATGTCTCAGATCCTGGCGGTGGCCTACCCAGATTTGGATGGGCGCGTGAGGACATCACAGCAGACACAAGGGGGTGAGTACCAGCACATTCTGCTATCTTAGCGCGCAGTGGAGGTGTGTGGATGGGGGAGGAGGGCTGTGGGTATCCCTAGGCCAGGGCGATTTCTGTAGGCTAGGCCCCTCCGTAAGGCATGGCCCTGTGCCCCCGCCCCCACCTCTGTAGGGTGCCAAGTACAGCTATCCATGGCCCTGTGTCACCTATGTGTGCAGTTGTCGTCCATAGGCTTGTAGGCCAAGTCCCAATGATTGAGTAGTGTACCCAAGTGCGCGGCGTAGTGCAGGGGGCTTCTGTGTCTGTCCTCTCCGCCAACTGTGTTGCCAATGGATGCACTCAACATGTCTTCATTTCCCCCCCCCCATTTTTGCTGCTCTTCCTGTTCATGTGTGCATTAGCATCATCAGGCGGAGGAGAAGTGGCATCGGAGCACGAGGGAGCTGCATCTCACATGGCCCTGGAGGGCCATGCAACCGACTCGGAGTTCACCAGTGAGACGGAGGGCGAGGGGAGCTCCACAACGGGGACACGTGGAGACATCAGCGACACAGACACGTCCTCGGAAGGGAGCTCCCTTGTGGTGGCGGCAACATCCGTGCCCACCGCAACAACAGGTACAGCCGCCACCCAGCGCACCAGCTCCGCCCTCCCAGCAGCCCCTCTGCGATCGCCCCGTGCCCGCTCGCACACGAAGGCAGGCATCTCCTTCGCCCCAGGCACCTCAGGCCCTGCCCCAGTTACCCCTGCTGCCCTCAGTGAGGAGGTCATTGACCTCCTCAGGATGCTCATTGTTGGGCAGTCTACCCTTTTGAATGCCATCCAGGGGGTAGAAAGGGAGGTGCACCGGAGCAATGCATACCTGGAGGGCATTCATTCGGGTCAGGCTGCCCATCAGCGATCGTTCAACGCACTGGCCTCAGCACTGATGGCAGCCATTATCCCTGTCTCCTGCCTCCCTCTTCCAACTTCCTCCACCCAGTCCCACTCCCCTGTTCCTCTGCCTATCCCAGACACACCTACAGACCAGCCTGCACACACCTCAACACCCAAGGGCAGCTCATCCAGACATAAGCACCACACATCACACAAGCATTCACACAAGCAACAGCCACATGCAGACATACCAACAGCAACTGCCTCCTCTGTGTCCCCCTCCTCCTCGTCTCCCTCCTCCCTCCCTGTGACGTCTCCACTCACACTTGCATGCACAACATCATCAGCCACTACGTCCATCACCAGCACACCCATCAGAACACTCCGCACACATGCAGTCACCACCCCCACTGCCATTTACACGTCCCCTGTGTCCTCTCCCAGTGTGTCTGTCACCCCCTCTTCCAAACCACACAAACGCAGGCAGCCACCCACCCAACAGCCATCCACCTCATGACAGCCTCCGTCACAAGCACCTGCACCCAAAGACACCACACTTGACTCTCCTACAACCACATCCTCTTCCTCCACTCCCATACCCACTGCACCTACCCTTCCCACTGCTCCTAAAAAGTTTTTCCTGTCCAAAATTAACCTCTTTCCATCACCTGACCCACCCCCTCCATCTCGTAATCCCAATCAGCACCTCAGCCACCACAACACCTGGACCTACAAGGTCCATAGTACAGGGATATTGGAGTCCACCACCTTCAAGGGCAGCAACATCGGCCAGCAGTAAAGGGACAGCCAGCCCACCCCCTGGGAAGAAAACCAAGAAAGGCAAGGCCCGGCGCGAGAGGCCAGAGACGGCAGCCTCCAAAGGCACTACCCTGGCACCGTCAGGAAGTGGGGTGCCACCTGGCACATCTACAAAGGGAGGCAAGGGCCACAGAGAATCACGGAAGGATGGCAAGGGCAGCACGGCTGACAAGTCCGGCAGCAGGTGAGCTGCCCAGGAGGGCCCCACCAGCCCCATTCCGGGTGTGAAGGAGGACACCCAAGGGCCCGGGACTCCAGCACAGGAGGGCCCCGGAAGCGAGAAGTCAGATGACGAGTGAACTCCATATATTGGCCGGATATGGTGCCCTGGAGACACATGTCAAGAACCGCTGAACAGGGCCCTTCAAGACAAGCACCGCTGAACAGGGCACTTCAAGACAAGCACCGCTGAACAGGGCCCTTCAAGACAAGCACCGCTGAACAGGGCACTTCAAGACAAGCACCGCTGAACAGGGCCCTTCAAGACAAGCACCGCTGAACAGGGCACTTCAAGACAATCACCGCTGAACAGGGCACTTCAAGACAAGCACCGCTGAACAGGGCCCTTCAAGACAAGCACCGCTGAACAGGGCCCTTCAAGACAAGCACCGCTGAACAGGGCACCACCGTCTCAAGCACCGCTGAACAGGGCCCTTCAAGACAAGCACCGCTGAACAGGGTACTTCAAGACAAGCACCGCTGAACAGGGCCCTTCAAGACAAGCACCGCTGAACAGGGCACCGCCGTCTCAAGCACCGCTGAACAGGGCCCTTCAAGACAAGCACTGCTGAACAGGGCACTTCAAGACAAGCACCGCTGAACAGGGCCCTTCAAGACAAGCACCGCTGAACAGGGCACCGCCGTCTCAAGCACCGCTGAACAGGGCCCTTCAAGACAAGCACCGCTGAACAGGCCACCGCCGTCTCAAGAACCGCTGAACAGGGCCCTTCAAGACAAGCACCGCTCCGCTGGGCCCTTCAAGACAAGCACCGCTCCGCTGGGCCCTTCATCTCTGCACCGCTCCGCTGGGCACTTCATCTCTGCACCGCTCCACTGGGCCCTTCATCTCAAGCACCGCTCCGCTGGGCCCTTCATCTCAAGCACCGCTCCGCTGGGCCCTTCATCTCAAGCACCGCTCCGCTGGGCACCGCCCTCTCAAGCACCGCTCCGCTGGGCCCTTCATCTCTGCACCGCTCCGCTGGGCCCTTCATCTCAAGCACCGCTCCGCTGGGCCCTTCATCTCAAACACCGCTCCGCTGGGCCCTTCATCTCTGCACTGCTGGGCCCTTCATCTCAAGCACCGCTCCGCTGGGCCCTTCATCTCTGCACCGCTCCGCTGGGCCCTTCATCTCAAGCACCGCTCCGCTGGGCACCGCCGTCTCAAGCACCGCTCCGCTGGGCCCTTCATCTCAAGTACCGCTGGCCCATTGGCAGAAGGGGCAGGCCCGTATCTGTGTCGGGCAGGGCTGCACAATGCACTCTGGGCACCATGCCTCGTCCAGTACCAGTGGAGTCTGTAATCCACTTGAGCGACTGTGGCTTTGCACTCCCCAGGATGGCACAGTGGGCAAGCCACCCACTGTAGAGACTTGTGAGACTGTGGCTTTGCACACCCCAGGATGGCACAGTGGGCAAGCCACCCACTGTAGAGACTTGTGAGATTGTGGCTTTGCACTCCCCAGGATGGCACAGTGGGCAAGCCACCCACTGTAGAGACTTGTGAGACTGTGGCTTTGCACTCCCCAGGATGGGACAGTGGGCATGGAGGCCCCTCGTGGATCTGGCGTCGTGGACTCATGTGGCTGAGGTGCCTCCCCTTCCCTTCCCCCTGAGGTGCCTGTAGTTTTTCTATCTGATGCCCCTGCAGTGTTCTTTCCAATGGCTTCGGGTCTCCTGTGTGGGCTTTGCCCATGTGTTGAGGCCCATCGGCCCACGTACAATGACTGAAACCCAATTTGGACAGGACAATTTACATATGTGTATATAGTTATAGATGTTTGAAAAAAAAAATTACGTAGCCTTACAATATATTTGAATTTCATAATCATTTTATTTTGTCTTTGCATTCTTCCGGGGGGTTTGGGGGGCGTCACTCTGAGTTGTTGCTCTGCATTGATGTGTAGGTAGTTGTGGGTGAGGGTGGGTGTGTCGCGTATGTGTGTGCCCGTAATCTTTTCTCCTCCCCCCTCCCCTGTGTCGTAGGTGCAGTACTCACCGTTGTCTTCTGCGCCGGCGTTCGTGCTCCTGGTAGAGGAGCAGGTAGACAATAGCTGGTAGGATGTGTAGTTCTGGTTCCATGCTGTCCAGATTCCTCGAGGAGTGTGTAGAGGTGAGCGTTTTCCCGTTCGTAGTCTGTTTCCGCTGTGTTTTTATCGGCGGGGCTCCCGCCCCGGAAAAGGTGGCGGATTGGTGAGTTGTGATAGGGTGGGCGGTACATTGTCTCCCGCCTGTCTGTTGGCGGTGACCGCCGCGCTGTTTGTTTGTCCCGCCGTGGCGGTCGGAGTGTTAAAGTGGCGGTCTGTGTTGGCGGTTTCCGCCAGGGTCAGAATTCCATTTTTTTTACCGCCTGCCTGTTGGCGGGTTGGCCGCCGCTTTAACACCGACCGCCAGGGTTGGAATGACCCCCAAAGTCTTGCGACTTAACGTGAGCATTGCATTTCACCACAGCAATTTCAGGAGCTAACTGAATCGCTGTAACAAATCCTTGATTTGTTCACCATTTTTCACAGGAGAACCAGAAGACGTCATGAAACCTCTCTGTGACCACAATTGGCCAAAATCATGTACAATTCCAAATCCGTATCTGCTGTCAGTATAGATAGTGACCCTCAGATTTTCAGCTGCGTGGCATGCCTTAGTAAGGGCAGTTAGCTCTGCCACTTGTGCGGAATACACTCTCTCGAGCCAGGAAGCTTCGATGATACCGGCTATGGTACATGCAGCGTAACCGGCTCTCAGCATTCCGACTGAATCTCTCAAACAGGATCCATCAACAAACATAATGCAGTCATTTCTTTTAACTGCGTATCTTGAATATCAGGTCGGGGCTTGGTATATAGTTCCGTTTCCTCAAGACAATCATGCTCCACTTCCTCTTCGTTATTATTCTCAGTATTCTCAACAGGAAGTAGAGTTGCCGGGTTCAATGCAGTACATTGCTTCAATGAAACATTAGGTGACCCCAATATAATTGTCTCATATCTGGTAAGTCGGGCATTTGTCATGTGCTGGGTTTTGGTTCGAGTCAACAAAATCTCAACTGAATGCGAAACCATTACTGTTAGAGGATGTCCCATCACTATGCCTTCACATTGCGTGAGGCTTTGACCAACTGCTGCAACTGCTCGCAAACAACCCGGTAAGGCTGCTGCGACGGGGTCCAAGGTAGCTGAAAATATGCTACAGGGCGGTTTGCACCTCCATGGACCTGTGTTAAGACAGACAAAGAACAAGCATCACGTTCGTGACAAAACAGCAGAAACGGCTTCGTATAATCAGGCATACCCAAAGCTGGTGCCCTGCACATGCACTCTCTCAATTCCATGAATGACTCAAGCTCTTCCTTGGATAAAGCTATGGTATACGGCTCATCCTTGATCTCTTTGCTTGTCAGCTTTATCAATGATTTTGAGATAATCGAGAAGTTGGGTATCCACTGGCGACAGTAGCCCACCATTCCCAAAAACATCCTAACATCTATCTTGGTTGTCGGAGGGTTCATTTGTAAAATAGCAGTCACCCTTTCCTTAGATATTCTCCTGGACCCTTTCTCAATCAAGTGTCCTAAGTATTTTACCTCTTTCTGACAGTACTGCAGCTTTTTTGGCGACACTTTATGTCCGTTCTTTCCCAAATGATTCAGTAAGGCAATTGTATCATATTTACAGTCATCTTTTCCCCTGGACGCAATCAGTAAATCGTCAATGTACTGTACTAGAGTTGAATTGAAAGGGAGTACCAGGGACTCTAAGTCCTTTTTCAATATCTGATTGAAGATGGACGGT
This sequence comes from Pleurodeles waltl, assembly GCF_031143425.1. Lineage (NCBI taxonomy): Eukaryota > Metazoa > Chordata > Amphibia > Caudata > Salamandridae > Pleurodeles > Pleurodeles waltl. The sequence goes on from NC_090451.1 coordinate 464,333,718, forward strand.
GATTCAGAAAACCCTTGAGGAATTCTGCACCAACTGTACACTTTGTCTAGGAATTTGAAACTGAATAAAAACTGGCTGTCTTCATGAAGAGGTATCGAAAAGAAAGCTTGTAACAGGTCTACCACAGTGAACCATTCAGCATCACACAGGCCCTGAAACATAATCACTGCCGGATTGGGCACTATGGGGCAACATTTTACCACAATCTCGTTTATTTTTCTTAGGTCCTGCACATTTCGAACCTTCCCACAAGGCTTTTTCAGACCCATTATCGGTGAATTACAAGGGCTGCTCAATACTTCTTTCAGGACTCCCTGTTTTACAAAGTCTGCAATTATTTGTGCCACTTGGATAAGGACATCTTGTGCCATGTGGTATTGTGGCACCTGGGGAAACACTGTATCTGGCTTCACTTGTACTTTAACTGGTTCTACTCCTTTTATCAGTCCCACTTCTTTTCCTGTCAAATCCCGCACTTTCTCTGTCACCGTTCCCTGTAACTCGGCAGGTAGGTCAATCACTGTAAACATCGGGAACAATGTAATCAAAGGATAATCTTCATTTGCAGTTCCTGTCTCTAACTCTGAAAACTGACCATCATCTCCTTCATCATCACTGTTTGTCTGCACCACAATTCTGTCATTGGAACATGTAATAGAACATTTCGTCTTGCACAGTAAGTCCCTTCCCAGTAGGGATACCGGACTTGAGTCACAGACTACAAACTTATGCAGTCCCTGGAAGTTGCCGATCTCAACTTGTTCTGGATCTGTAATCGGATTTGTCAGGTACTGGTTTGCTACTCTGACCACTCTTATGGTACGCCCTGAAAGTGGTAATTTCGGAACCTCTGCACTTCTGACTGTAGAGCGTGTAGCTCCGATATCAACCAAGAATGAAACCTTGTGACCCATTACCTTTCCTTCTACATAGGGTCCCCTCTGATCTACTTCTAAGGACGCTGCAAGCCTGCACTCTTCGCTGTCTGAGCTGTCATCCGATCATTCCTCATTCAATCCATCTTCACCTCACAATGGGAACTGTTGTACTGTATTATTTTGACTCATCACTTGACCTGTGACCTGCTGAGGAAGCATCACCTGTTGCTGTCCCATCGGAGCCATTGGTAATTGCATTTGCTGTCTAGGTACCATGGGAACCTGCTGTTGTACTCGCTGCATTTGCGCTGGCTCAATACGCGGCATTTGCATTTGCTGCATGGGCTGTAACCCTTGCATCTGAACCATGTTATTTTGGAAGTTCGGGTTTTGATTTCCCAACTTTGGAACTCTCATATTTTGCAATGTACCAACATTAGTGCTCTGTTGAACGACACCATCCTGCACCACATTCGGGCATTCCCGCTTCCAATGTCCCATGCCCCTGCACGCGTGACATGGTGACATCTTTTTCATCCCTTGCACGTCATTTTGAACCACAACCGTATTTAAGTCTAGACCGCGATTCACAAAACCTCAACCTCTACCTCTCGGTTGTGCCTGAAAGACACCATTCCCTTGCGGTTGCTGCTGTATCATCTGTTGAATTCCATTTCCCTGCATACCAGCCTGCGCTGCCCTTATCTGCATCACCATCCCTTTCTCCTTTAACTTTTTCTGCTTCAGCTCAATTTCGTCACTACAGTATTTCGCATATTGCAACACCTCATCAATCGGCTTCGCTTGCCAACAAATCAAATGATTTTTAACCGCTTCTGTGCCTTGGACGAGGTGACATTGTCCAAGGCTACAGTTCCAGTGTGCCTTGGACGAGGTCACCTCGTCCAAGGCACAGGAACTGGGGGGAGCGCTAGCGCTCCCCCCTGTACACATAGGCGGGGATGGAAGGGGAAGCCCTTCCCCTTCCACCCCCGATCCCCCCACCCCTGTGACGTCAGCGTGCAAGCGCGCGCTGATTTGTCACAGGGTCTCCCCATCTCTTTCAGTCACGTGGGGGAGGCCCGGAGAGGCTTCAAAGGGAAGGAAATGTATTTCCTTCCCTTTGAAGTCTCTCCAAGCATTTCAAAAGCCGGATTGCTTGCAAGGGGGGCAGAAACCACTAGACACCAGGGAGTTTTTTTTGTTTTCGTGAATGTGATGCAAGGGGAGCGACCCCTTAGGCAAGAGTTGCTCCCCTGGGGCGGGGGGAATTATTTTAGGCCATTTCTGCCCCCCTGGGGGGTAGATCAGCCTATTTTGATTAGGCCGATCTGCCCCCAAGGGGGGCAGAAACCACTAGGCACCGGGGATTTTTTTTTGTTTTTGTTTTACAGATGGGGAGCGACCCCTTGGACAAGGGTCACTCCCCTGGAGGGGAAAATTGTATTTAGGTCATTTCTGCCCCCTTTGGGGGCAGATCAGCCGTTTTTTGCTATGCCAATCTGCCCCCAAGGGGGGCAGAAACCACTAGGTGCCGGGGATTTTATTTCTGGCGCCAATGTCACGCAGGGGGAGCGACCCCGTAGGCAAGGGTCGCTCCCGGGGGGTGGTTTTTTTTTTGTTTGTTTTTTTAGAGATGGGGAGCGACCCATTAGGCAAGGGTCGCTCCCCTGGGAGGCAAATTGTATTTAGACCATTTCTGCCCCCCTTGGGGGCAGATTGCCCGTTTTTAGGACAATCTGCCCCCAAGGGGGCAGACACCACTAGGCACCGGGGATTTGTTTTTTGGCGCCAATGTCACGCAGGGGGAGCGACCCCGTAGGCAAGGGTCGCTCCCCAGGGGGCAAATTTATTTTAGGCCATTTCTGCCCCCCCTGGGGCCAGCTTAGCTAGAGGCCAAAATCCACAGGTAGGCACTTTGCAAAAAACACCTCTGTTTTCTGTGAAAAAATGTGTTGTGTCCACGTTGTGTTTTGGGCCATTTCCATTCGTGGGCGCTAGGCCTACCCACAGAAGTGAGGTACCATTTTTATTGAGAGACTTAGGGGAACGCTGGATGGAAGGAAATTTGTGGCTTCTCTCAGATTCCAGAACTTTCTGTCACCGAAATGAGAGGAAAAAGTGTTTTTTTGGCCACATTTTGATGTTTGCAAAGGATTCTGGGTAACAGAACCTGGTCAGAGCCCCGCAAGTCACCCCATCTTGGATTCCCCTAAGTTTCTAGTTTTCAAAAATGCGCTGGTTTGCTAGGTTTCCCTATTTGCCGGCTGAGCTACAGGCCAAAATCCACAGGTAGGCACTGTTTTCTATGAAAAAATGTGATGTGTCCACGTTGCGTTTTGGGCCATTTTTCTTTCGTGGGCGCTAGGCCTACCCACACAAGTGAGGTACCATTTTTATCGGGAGACTTGGGGGAACGCTGGATGGAAGGAAAATTGTGGCTCCTCTCAGATTCCACAACTTTCTGTCACTGAAATAAGTGGAAAACGTGTTTTTTTAGCCAAATTTTGAGGTTTGCAAAGGATTCTGCGTAACAGAACCTGGTCAGAGCCCCACAAGTCACTCCATCTTGGATTCCCCTAGGTCACTAGTTTTCAGAAATGCATAGGTTTGGTAGGTTTCCCTAGGTGCCGGCTGAGCTAGAGGCCAAATCTACAAGTAAGCACTTTGCAAAAAACACCTCTGTTTTCTTTCAAAAAATGTGAAGTGTCCACGTTGCGTTTTGAGGCATTTCCTGTTGCGGGCGCTAGGCCTACCCACACAAGTGAGGTATCATTTTTATCAGGAGACTTGGGGGAACGCTGGGTGGAAGGAAATGTGTGTCTCCTCTCTGATTCCAGAACTTTCTGTCACCAAAATGTGAGGAAAATGTGTTTTTTTAGCCAAGTTTTGAGGTTTGCAAAGGATTCTGGGTAACAGAACCTGGTCAGAGCCCCACAAGTCACTCCATCTTGGATTCCCCTAGGTCTCTAGTTTAAAAAAATGCTCAGGTTTGGTAGGTTTCCCTAGGTGCCGGCTGAGCTAGATGCCAAAATCTACAGGTAGGCACTTTGCAAAAAACACCTCTGTTTTCTTTAAAAAAATGTGATGTGTCCACGTTGCTTTTTGGGGCGTTTCCTGTCGCGGGCGCTAGGCCTACCCACACAAGTGAGGTATCATTTTTATCGGGAGTCTTGGGGGAACAAAGATTAGCAAAACAAGTGTTATTGCCTCTTGTCTTTCTCTACATTTTTTCCTTCCAAATATAAGAGAGTGTTTAAAAAAGACATCTATTTGAGAAATGCCCTGTAATTCACATGCTAGTATGGTCACCCCGGAATTCAGAGATGTGCAAATAACCACTGCTCCTCAACACCTTATCTTGTGCCCATTTTGGAAATACAAAGGTTTTCTTGATAGCTATTTTTGACTCTTTATATTTCAGCAAATGAATTGCTGTATACCTGGTATAGAATGAAAACGCACTGCAGGGTGCAGCTCATTTATTAGCTCTGGGTACCTTGGGTTCTTGATGAACCTACAAGCCCTATGTATCCCCGCAACCAGAGGAGTCCAGCAGACGTAACTGTATATTGCTTTCGAAAATCTGACATTGCAGGAAAAAGTTACACAGTAAAACGTAGAGAAAAATTGGCTTACTAGAGTCGTTGTCTGTTTTACAGGTGGCTTTCTTTCCCTGTGTCTCATCTCCCTGTGTTATTGCTGGGAACAATTTTAACCCATCAACTATTCCCCATCTCCACATTTTGCTTTCATTATCCCATCTAGCTTCCGCATAAGTCTTTTCTGCTCTTTTTATTCTTCTTTGGAATTTCTCTTGTCTCTGTTTAAGGGCCATTAAATCCCAAATCTCTAAAGCCTCATACTGAGCTGGCCTCGGAGGTGGTTTCTGTACACTTAACATCCACCTCAGATTTTCTAGCACTCTCGTATTGAACGTCCCATGTTCTGGGAACGCCAAACATCCCTCTTTTTCTGTCAATTTGCGCCACTGTTTCATCCATAAACAAGGCGCAACACCTTTTTCCTCCATAACTATGTAAGCTGGAATTCCCTCAGGCGGTGTAGGCTCCCCTTCACTCGCCATAATGTATGCATCTCCTTTCAGAGCACTCTTAAAGGCCTTGACAAAAGTCATTTTTATGTTTTCTCTTATTTGTACTTAATCAGAAAGTGACTTTAGTTCCCAGGACACTCTTCACCAACCCTTCTCAACCTATTGCCTCTCACGGACGGCAGCCAATCCGTGCGCGACCCCTCTCGGCAACTGTTCTATCTCAGCACGGCACTACTGATGTCACACTCACACACTACAGCTGACAAAGTCTTGCGGCTCGTCCGCCCCTCGCTGGATTCACAACAAACTAATGCAAACTTACTGCGAGCACCTTCAACAACAACACAAATTTGCCGGTTTACTACAGGAAGGGTAACACATTTGCTTCAGAACTTTACAGAGATTTCACTTGAAGCCTTGGCCGCTACTCTCTCGTTCTCAATTCCCGCATACGCAAGCAGAATTCGACCCGCAAATCCTACTCTCGACTTGTCAATGGTTCGTTCTAGTGCACTTTAGAACTTGCCAAATCTCCATCGAAGGTTTCACACATACAATTTGACTCAATCTCGACTTGTCAACCACGCCCGATTGACCTATTAAACCGCACAAATTACAACATAAACCCAAGTGTCTCCCACACTTGTCAATATACTCCGGAGTCCTAGACCACGACTGGTCCGTACATAAACAACCAACCACGTGGATAATTTTGAGCACAAAGCGCCACACTCATATGAAGTACGCCGACTTCCCTGCTCTCATACTGCGGAGTACGCCCACTCCTTCTAAAAACAACATTACCTGGCCTAAATACACACAAACTTCACAATTCATCTGCAAAATGCATAAGCTGAGCAAGCGCAAATTCTACACCACACATGCTATGATGCCGAGAACATTCCCAACTCTCTTAGGCAGGCTCCGAGATCCCGGGAAAGTCATGGTGAATTTAGAAACACATCATACCTCCAATTTGCATTATCTCAGAAAAACAATTTAAACAATGATTCTCCGTCCTATGGCCCCAAAGGGCCTAACCGCCGCTCTGCTACCAGAACTGTTAACGCGTCCTTTTATGATATTTTATTACACATCAGGACTCGTTTTAGGCCAATCAATCTTTTGACCCAGTTGAGAGACACCGTAGGACGAGATAGCTAATCAATATATCAATCAATACATCAATAATGTCATCAATATTTATCACGACAATGCATTTCACTTTAGTCAAAGTCATTAATTAATTCAAAGACGCTACCATGACCTTGCAGCCATGAATAACCACACCTTGTTTAGAAGAATTTGTATTCCCTATTAATTACAGTCTAATAGCAAATGCATTAATCTCAACACCAAGAAACATAATAGCATAGTCATGATATGGCAACTTTGGAAAGCTTTCATTAAAGCAAGAATCACAAACATCAGAACATAACACAGCTTGAACATAGATCAATTTAGCAGAGTGTCAATAACGCGTCAGTTCAACAAAACATAATCTTGGTCGTTTGTCTATTTGCGTCAGTTTGATGAACCCCTGTCCTAGCCACTGATTAGCATTCGCATGTTGGGCTTCATGCAAAACAATTTAGAACACCAATTTGGAAAAGATCTAGCTTAGGTCTCTGTCAAAAGCAAGCAGTTGGTACCTAGAAAGGAAAAGCAAACAGACAAATTACAAATGCATTGTCATAATTACCCTCCAAGGATTAGGTCAGCGCACAGGTTCAGTCTTCATCTTCAGGACATCAGTCAAATCGCCATCAGTCAGAACTCAGCTCTGGGGCAAAAGGGCACTTCCCTCATAAGGAGGTAAAGTGTAAATGGACAATTCTAAGGGCGAGGATGGTTTAAGTAAACCATCAAATCACCAAACAGAGTGACAGAGTTTCTGGATAAAACCAATAGCATTCCCTACCGAATTCTAAATGACTCCCCGTGACATGGGTTTTTATCCCTTTTTTGATGTACATTCCCCCAAAATTCTATTGGACATTTGCTATACCCCACTATCTTTAACCTATCATATGACACATTAGGTAATCTAACTCTTCACCCCATATTATTTTACAAGTTTTTGATTGGTCTTTGTAATTGACGTCTTCAGAGGTGGCACGTCCGGTGTGATTTCATCCTTCTGTAATTCCTTGCACATCTTTTGGTCAGCAGTTCCATTGTCTTCATCGGTTTGAATGACCTTGTACATTACATTAATCTACATTGTTTCATTTCATTTTTAACATTTAGTCTGTGGACGAGGGGAGATGGTGAGAACGGATCTAACATGGTTACATTCATATTCCAAGTCGAAGAAAAAGAATAAACACGGTCATGGCCCCTTGCGAGTCAGCACATTGGAAAATAGAAAAATGCATTTAATATGAGAGCCAGGCAGCTAAGCTTCGTCTCATGCTAACTTAAGGCCTATGAGGTTTTCAATACAGATTTAATAACACAAATGTTAGTATAAACTTATTAAAACGTCATTAAAACATTTTGATTATCATTATTAGTTTGCGTATACATTGGTGGCCACTCATCGTGGTCACTATTCAAGAGTACGTCTAAGCAAAATTACCATTATTATAGTTTCTATGTGACAAGATCACACCTTAATTCATAAACATTTCATGTTAATATAGATTATATAAGCTACGCTCTCTCACACTTATTAAAGCAAAGATATGGTTCCAGCATAAAGTCAGATCTATATGTAACTACAGTGGTGATAGTGCTGCCTTCATAATATGAAATAACTAAAGATTTTATTTTAGCAGGAGTGACCTCTACTAACTTAATAAACACAATCTGGTAACATCAAAACACAGTGCTAAAATAATCTCTGCTCAATCCATAGTAGCTAGGGAAAATGCAACAGGCAATCCCCATAAATGTGCATGCTCAATTTAAGCAGTGCTTTTAAAGTAAATACCACAACAAAATACAATTTAGAAACCAATTTATAAAAATAGAGAAAAATGTCATGAGAAACAAAAAGACACCAAATAATTAAAGTTGGATGAGGGGAATGGGAGTTATGTATTTTTAAAGCTTTAAGTCAAAAGGCAAAAAGAAAAAATAAAGCGCCACTGAAAACAACAGTTTGTGGTTGACTGAGACCAAAGCTCGATTTCATGCCCATAGAAATGAACGAAAAGCCATCCTGTTCCATTCAACTTATTTTTTACCTTTGGAATTAGCCTCTGAAAAGGAAGTCCAAATTCTTCATGCGGCAAAGTCCAAGATTGAGGACAGCGAGGGTTCCTTGTTGTTGTCTACATCATCATAGATCTCTCTCTGAAATTATCCTGGCTCCGGCACCTAAAAGAATATTTTTACAAAATGATATTTTCATTCATGTTATCAAAATAAGATCAAGCCATATTTTAAAATTTGTGTTTTAAATAAGTTTGAACAATTTCTTCTAGAGCTTGCCAAGTGAAGGTGGAAAATAAATATTTGAATCACAACTAGGCCTGACTTATGGAAAATGTAGCTGAACCTACACAGTGGTAATGCCTATTAAGTCTTCAGTAATTGTGAGAGACCACCTTTTAAATAAACAGCCTGCCATTTTTTTCAATTATTAGGCACAGTACAATGTGAGCTCATTAAGCACATTTTAGTGAGTTATTATTAATATATAATAGAGGTTTCCTTACATAGCAGAGACATTTCCATGTCATACGCTACTGTCATGCCTATAAACTGCAGCCCACCCACAGCACAATGGTATACCAGGTAGTCATATATTTTGGACTTAAATGTGGGAGTTGTAAATATGCACTATAGCCCACAAATGACTTTTAACTTCCACTCTACTGGTGCATTTTCTACCACCCTACCTACCATTGCCTTGCAGGAAAGTTAAATAGAGCAATTGGCTGGAACCGACTTTAAACCCAAAGCTCACACACTCTGACACAGAATAGCAGTGTTATACGACACTGCTTTTCTAAACCTAGTAAAAACAAGTCAAGTAAAGGGTAAAGAATCTGGGCCAAACATGCAGAAAAAGTGAATTTGCTAAATATTCCCATTCGCAAAATGTTTAAGTACACAGTACTTCGCTTTAAGAGGGGCTGTTAAGAATGTAATGCCTACACATATTTGTCACTTGTTATTTATATAATCTGTTCGGTCTACTTTAGGGCATCCAGCAGGGCTATACAAGACAATGTCATTGTAAGACTTCACTTTTCACTCATATGGTGCTAGGCACGCTTGTGTGTGAGGGGTTGGCGGTGCTGGAATTCAAAACATGCCAATGTCACCGGGAACAAAGCCGCTCTGTTCATGAGAGGACAAATGCACAAGGGGGAAATGGAAAGCAATCACAGGTGTACATGATCACATCACGTGTGACTGTACACTCGCATGTGCTTACATTCATATCAGTTTATGTGAGATGCATAAATCATGTTTGTTGTAGGACAGGTGATAGAGATGTGTCGTACTACAGCAGTATCAGTTTTGCAGGTAACCTTTTTGACTGTAGTAGCCGGTGCTGATAAACGAATATACTGGATAGACTCAGTTGTCCCCTGCTTAGGTTGTGTGCGTAAGATTATAGGCTTAATTTTAAAAGCATGTTTCTTCTATTTATGAATATGAACCTTCTTTAGCCTAAAACGAAAAAGTCAAAAGGGTTAATGGAGTTTATCCCTGGATTAATATGAGACATGACTTCACACCTGGGCAATTTATAAATTTATGAGTTTTATTTTCTTTAAACCTACATATGGAACATTTGACATTTAATAGTTGTACTATACAGAGTAAAAAGAAATCAGCATAGCCTGCCAGATAATCAGACTGCAAAGGTCAGGGGCTTTCTAAAAGAGATTGTTATAAATATTTTGGGATCCCGTACCTATGATCAATATTAGTCAAGCTGTGAAAAAACCTATTATGAAACATACAATCACATCTTGAAAATGCCAACATGACTTCAACATTCAATACATCATCTAGGGACTGAACCTATGTAGCTTCTTCACACAATCCACCTTATTATTGTAGATCCTGCTACAAAAGTTTCATAAAATCATTCTTCACCTTTACGCTTTTCGGGCTTTTTCTTTTTATTCAGTCTTATAAGTTGGGATATACTTCTGGGTAAAAAAAAGAACTAAAGTAGTTGACTGGTGCAAAATAGTTTTGTATTTTTATGCTGCATCTAGAGGCTTCACCAAAAAGTCAAAACAGTTATGTTTATCACAAAACGCCATCCTCTAATAAAGACAAACACCAATGACCTGACCTGTTGATGTGGGCAAATACATTTTAAAAGAAGAATTAAGATTAAGTAGCATATCAAAACCTGAACTCTAATCATGTAGGCTGAAGATTACCCATACAAGAGGAGTCATTTATTATTAGGTGGATGGGTACTCAGCCCTTCAAGTTTCCTAGGTCCATATGTTATGTGCTGCTGCAGTTGAGGTTTTTTCTTTGAGTTCTGGGACTTGAAGTGTTGTTTTTTCCTTTATAAAACAAAAAAACATGTCCAGAAGTCAAAGAAAAAACCTGGATTGCACCAACACATCACACGTGGACTTGGGAAACTTGGCAGCTATGTGTGCTCCAGCATAAACATGACAGATAGCCTCCCTGCCTCATTACCAGTGTGTTAGGAGATAATGCACTTGTAATATGATTGAAAAGATAACCATCACATTTGTAATAGAGTACCATCAGCCAAACTCTAAATCAGGCCCAAAGTAATTTTACCAGGCTCCACAAAATGCAGTGTCAGCCATTTTCCCTGATCTTTGCAGTGCAGGAACTATACAATATTAAATGTCACACTTCAAGTATTTACCCCAGACAGGACAACGAAGGGCAGATTTACAAAGTTGTTACATAATGAAGACCAGCAAACAAAACGGCTACATTGCTTTGTGTGATAGAGGTAGTGCAGGAAAGCATTGTATCTACTATGACATGATGCCCTTGCTCTCTTCCCTATCAGGATACCTAGCACCTTGCAGACACCTTTTCACCGTAGTGCAAAGGTGTCTGCGTGATGTCTAGCAGATGATTTGTAATGGGAGGGTACTGTTCCAGTACAAAACACTATGCTTAGAGAAAGGTAAAAACATTTCCCACTTTCGTGTCTTCTGTAAATTGCAGCACAAATTCAACGTCATAAAGATTTGAAGAAATAAAGACCTTTCTCCTTTTTAGTGCCAGCCACAAAGAGCCATGATTTGTAGCTACAAAACCGCATCTTCAAATGTTTGTAGATATGGTTTGCGACTAACATAATGGGTGGTTGCATGGGAACTCCTATGCACCACCCCTGGTATGCCCCATTGATGGAAAGCAATACATATCACCCCTAGCACTACTTTGCATTGCTCCAGGGCTACTATCCAGTGAAAATAAATGTTTACACCCAGTTCGCTTCACAAAATTGAAGCAAACCCAGTACAAAAATGCCTGGTATTCTATATTCACCCTTCTATGTAAAATTGCATGCTTTGTTGATCCTCGGGGCAACTCTGTTAAGAATTCAATTAAGGATCATAGGAAGTTATGTAAACGAAGTGGCTGGTTAAAGTAATACATAGATTTTGACACGGAACTGCAACACTATAATTACATCTAGAAATGTATGACTATCTGCAAAGTAAAAACATGTAATCACATTATTAATCGTACAAATGTAATAGCACAATGAATAGCAGGTGTCTTATTTGTAATCCAAATTAAAAGCAAAATGTGCTGTTCACAACCAGAATAGTGAAATTCACGTAATTTCCCTTTGCTTAATTGCGTGAGATTTTGGGAACATTACACAAAAGTACACAAAGTTTCCTGAAATACAAGCCTGCCACTTAGCACTATTTTGTAGTGTAAAATGCGTCCTTGCATTCATTTTGGACATGATGAAGAGTTTTATGCTAAAGAAAATAGCACTAAATCGCACACGATAGGAACTGCGGCTACTCGTGCTATTTGATGGAGTTGTTCCTGTGCTCTCATGATATAATGTTTCCCCAAACAAATGGGTAATTGTGCAGCATTGTGTAATGGCATAATTTTGGTCATTGTGCATAATAAACGTAACACAAAATGCACATAATTGCAATGGGCAGTTTTTCTGACTCCAAGTTACATAGACTAGTGATGGGCTGTGCTCACTTCACGCCTGTGTGAACGTAGCATGTACCAGGAAAGGGGATGTCCCACTATGGTTAAAAAAGGCAAAATCAAACACAGGCACACAGAGGGATGTGCTTCTCTGGCAGAGTCACTACTGAGATCATGTAGACTTGTAGCTAGATGGTCATGGGATAGATCTCTTTTGACCTCAACTAATTGACAGCAAATGTTTCTTGGTACCACTTTTCCTTGTTTTTTTATTTGTTGGGCTTGCTGGAGGATTGCTGGAGGATTCTACACAGGAAAGTCCATCACCAGTAGCACGGCGAGCCTCCAGACCTTCAGAAGTATCCAGGCTTAGTTCTAGATTTGACAATGTAAGCAGCACATAGCTCTAGTTACATTCACAGCCTCTGGCAGTTGGGCGGAATCCAAATGTGAAAATGTGACAGGGCAGTGACAAGGATCAAAATCCCAAATAAACATATTGTGAACAGACTTCTGCAGGTGGTCCATCCTCTGCCAGGGCTACAGAGTAGATTACTCCATTGCCAGAATGGCAGTTCCTATTATTGCTAGAAATATCTGCTCACCTCCATCAGGGCAATGGAATAATTTACTCCATCAACATGGAAGAGGATGGCCACCCTCCAAGATTTAAATCCCACTGTAGGTCTGGGCAACTAACTCTTGAAGATTCAAATTGCTCTAAATCACTCATTCAATGGTTTGCAAGTGTATTTGGGAGAATTATGGGTGACCCTGGTCAATTGCCTTTGTCAATGAGATTTGTCAAAAATGCCTGAGAGATACTTGGAGCAGTATCAGCCATGGGAACAATTCCGTTGGGAATGTTGAAAAGTCACCTTCTCTAAGTGGTCTGTACCGTACACACATTGACTATGAAGCATAGAAGGTGACTCTTAATGAATGGTACATTTGTGAGATGCAATTGCACATCAATTAAAATATATGGTCTATATTCAAGATAAGGTCAGTTGGAGAAGCAATTCCTAAGAATGGGTCTTAAAACTGAGGCACTGTCATCTGCTGTTTTCGATGATGGCACTATTATAAAGAAGTCCCATCTGCACAGAAACTATTTTGTTTCCAGGAATTTGGATTTGCAGATTTGTGTACATGTCACTGCTTGGAATGCTTGTAGTAGGTTATCAATTCAAAAATGCCTCAATAGATCCTATAACTCACATTTCATTGAAACATATCATTCATTTAAACCCTTCCTCAAAGCAAGGGAATGTAGACTCCCACAAAAGAGATGTATTTTCCATTAGGTGACTTGCTTCCTATTTTCCGTTTATTCATGATGCAATGTGTATCTGCAATCTGGAAAACAATGGTGCAAATTGGAATGTCTGTAAAGAAGCCTATCTATTTTTTCCTTATGCATGGCTTTTGACATATCTAGTCACCTTTTAATAAAAAAAAAAAAAGATGTAGTTGCTCAATTGTAGTGAGCTATTATAGTTGACCTCTGGAGTTATAATGCTTGTTGGTGGCGGCCAAGATAAAAGGCACGCCATAGAGCAAAATTACAACTGCAGTTTAAATAGGGAAATCAGAAAAATGTGATTTTCTTTCTTCTGATATCTTTTTCTGTTTCATTGTTCTTCTTTACAATTCAACATGAAAGGGCAAGGAGTGACCCTTTTCTGTACAATAAAAGGACAATGCAAGTAAGCTTGAATTTCCATGACTTTATAAAAGAACTCAGCATTCAGCATCATTACTATATATGATCATGAAACTCCCAAGTGACTTACAATATCCTAATCATTTATGGCAAGGGTACTTTATCCAATGGAATAAATATACAAACTGTTAGAAAAGGGCTCATTAGTTGTGTGGCCTACACAAGTAATGAGTCCACAGTTGTCCTGCACTGCGAATCAAACTCCCCATTGTAGTGCTTGATTCTTACAAGGTAGAGAAGCAGAGCAGTCCAAGACCTACCAAGGGAGGTGGTTTAGACTAGTGATTGCCATTCACAGATACACAATAATAACACTCAGAAATTGATTTAGTATTTTCTTTTTCTTTTGAAAAAGGAAACAGCACGTTCATTACACACACACTATTCAATACTATGAAACAATTTACAAATATGCACAAGCTGATGTAAATACTTTTGGATGACATCGCTAAATCATCCTTGTCCCTCCCAAGGGGTGATTGAGAGCAACAAATCACATGTCAAATACATTCACTTGCATTCAAATGCAATACTCAAGTATAGCTTAGGGTGAGATCAATTAATACTGACCATAAAGCAAATATACTTTGATCATGGGTGGCTGTCAGTCTCATTATTTAAATAAAGCATCTGCAAGAATAATGTGGGCATGTTTAGGTGATTTGTGTATTCAGCAAAAAGCAACGCAATTCAAGTATAGCCCCATAGGGGCACCACCTTTATATTTTCAGCAATTATAGATGTCCACCCCTAGGAGGTGTCTGCAGCATATACGTTTAATCACTTTTTACATACTGAACTTTTATAGTCCACAAACAATGTAGCAATACCCTTTACAAATATGGGAAACAATACTCTCAGCTGTAGAGCAAAGACTCCAGTCTGGGTAGTCCTTGGAAACACATCCCTCAAAACCCTTGAGTGGTTATCATTTGAGAGTCCCACCCAACCTATGGTGTGGACACTTAACCTTCTGTTGGCAGGGTGGATGCACAGCTCCAGCAATCCCCCTGCACATTCGTGTCCATTTGTTGGTGACCCCATCCTGCTGGGGTCCTCAGAAGCCAAGAACAAGTGATCATTCTAAAACATTGCGGAGAGGCCCACGGGGCATTAAGAGGTGCTCCTCCATGGTGAGTGATCAGATTTCTTCTTTTTGTGAAGAACAAATACTTCACTCCTTTTCCCGAGTGCCTTCCATGAGCAGTCCTTTCAAAGATGGGGACTGCAACTTTGTGATCCTTTCAAGAGACCTCACTTGCACAGTCATGTCAGGCCATCCTCTCATGTAAATCGGGTTCTCCCAATGACCCCTGCCTCCCAGCCAATTTTCACAAGGTTGTTGCCATTGTAAACCCACTTATTAACAACATTTCTAAAGCCTCACTATCTACGGCGGACATAGTGTGGAAGTTGGAATTGGTGAAACCTCTTCAAAAAATATTTCTTGCAGATCCTGACACAATGTTGAGCCTTCACCCCATCTCACTGCTTCTGGCTTGTTGAAAATGGCCCTTTCTGCAGGGTTATCCCCAAACTTTTGGCCTTTCTCCTTCTATTTTTGTTACCTTCTTTCTGTTGGCTTTAGAACTCTGGACATTTTACCACTGCTAGTCAGTGCTAAAGTGCATGTACTCTATCCCCTAAAACTTGGTATGATTGGCTTACACCTGTTTAGCATATTTAATTTATCTGTAAGTCCCTTGTAAAGTGGTATACCATATACCCAGGGCCTGCAAATTAAATTCTACTTATGCACCTGCAGCGCTGATTGTGCCACCCACAGAAGTAGCCTTTCAAACTTGTCTCAGTCCTGCCACTGCAGTGTTTGTGTGCGCGCTTTACTGTCACATTGACATGTTAATTCAAACTGTTTACCAAGGCCTAAACTCCCTTTTTACTACACCTTAGTCACTTCTAAGGTAGGCGCTATGGTCAGGGTGTCAGGTGTACTTTTATGTTTTACATGTCCTAGTAGTGACAAACAGCCTACTTCATTTTTCACTACTGTGAGGGCTGCTACACTCATAAATTAGCTTTGGGATTTCACTTATTTTAGATCTGAAAGGAGTAGCGTGATCATGTTTGGTATGTTTGGAATGGTATTGAGAAATCCTGGAGGGATCCCTATCAGGACTGCTGGATTGGTTGTGCTGGTCTACCTGCGCATTGTTGCCTGTCTCCCTGCCTCTCCTTCAGGTGTTCCCCCAGAGGCCCAGCAAATGGAGAGTGTTGGTTGGTGCCCATGGCCCCTGCTCTCATAGTGCATGGCAAGCACTTTATATGCCTCCAATCCAGATGGGCACTGCCAGCGCAAGGAGGAGTACCTGCATTCTACGCCACTGCATGCTCCCCTAGAATAGGGCAGCAGGTGCCTTGAGGGACTGAGTGCCAAATCTCTGCCTCTGGTCCTTTGACCTGACCCTGCACAGGCTGCAAGCACCAAACCCTGTGCGGTATTCCCACTGGCTGAGTCCATAAGTATTCCCCCAATATTCCCGTCACCTTTCAGCAAGAAAGCCCTACGGCGAGAGGATCCCCTGCATGAAAAGAAGTATTGTGCATCTCAAGACCCAGAATGGGGGCCTCGAGCCATTGTGCCCATTATCATGGGTGGTTGTGGAACTCGAGCCAGTGGCAACCCCAACAAGGAACCCTGGCCACTTGTCAGAGACCCCGTCCATGCCAGAGAAGCTACACTCCCCATCAGAGGTATTGCTGGGGCAACGAAGAAGCCACCAGTGATGCCCACACCATCTTTATTGTGGGAATGGCTTTACTGCCATGGAGGCACTGCTGTTCATTGTTTTCCCAAGGGCAGCCCCGCGGTGTTCTTATCAACTGTGGTTAGTGGTCTGAGAGGCCTCTGGCATGGTGTAATCTCAAGGTGCTGGAAAGTGGATTATTGGTAAGGGCAGGTAAATACCTACACTTAGCAATAGGCCACAGTTCCCCACTAGGTCCAGTTAGCATCTTAATAAATGAATCCAAGCTCAACCCTTGGTAGATTGACAATAAGCAGTTAGGCTTAATTTAGGAGATATGTTTAAAGTATTTAACAATCACAAAATAGTATATAAGTAAAACACAATAAAAATCCAACACCAATTTATAAAGATATATCTTTTTTATCTATAAAACAACACTAAAATGACAAAAATCAAATAAAGGGAACTGGAGTTATGAATTTTTAAAGATTAAGGCCCTCATTACAACCATGGCGGTCGGTGATAAAGCAGCGGTAATACTGCCAACAGGCCAGCGGTAAAAAAAATGGGATTATGAC
Source organism: Pleurodeles waltl (assembly GCF_031143425.1). Taxonomy (NCBI): domain Eukaryota; kingdom Metazoa; phylum Chordata; class Amphibia; order Caudata; family Salamandridae; genus Pleurodeles; species Pleurodeles waltl. The sequence continues at coordinate 464,350,766 of NC_090451.1, forward strand.
CACGGCGGAAGCTGCTTAGACAGACAGCCACTTTAACACACTGACCGCCACGGCGGTAGCAACAAGCACTGCAGCGGTAACCGTCAACAGCCAGGCAGAAGACAATGTACCGGCCACAGTATTACAACAGGCCTAAACGCCACATTTCCGGGGCGGTAAATACCTACACTTAGCGATAGGCCACAGTCCCCCACTACGTCCAGTTAGCATCTCAATAAATTAATCCAAGCTCAAACATTGGTAGATTGGAAATAAGCAGTTAGGAGATATGCATACAGCAAATAACAATCACAAAATAGTATATAAGTAACACAATAAAAATCCAACACCAATTTATAAAGATAGCTTCTTTTTTATCTATAAATGACACTAAAATGACAAAAATCAAATAAAGGGAACAGGAGATATGAATTTTTAAAGATTAAGGCCCTCATTACAACCCTGACTGTCGGTGATAAAGTGGTGGTAATACCGCCAACAGGCCGGCGGTAAATACAATTCAACTATGACCATGGCGAAAACCTCTTAGACAGACAGCCACTTTAACACACCGACTGCCACGGCGGTAGCAGCAACCACTGCAGCGGTAACTGCCAACAACCAGGCAGAAGACAATGTAGGACCACAACAGGCCTATCCACCACCTTTCCGGGGCAGTACAAACAACATCAAAAGCACAGCGGAAACAGAACACAGAAGTCAAAGGATCACCTCTGGAGACTCAAGGAAGAACCACGACGCCATAGAGCCCGAGTTGCACATCTTCCCCATGATTGTATACCGCCTCATTCACTACGAACAGCAATGCTGGCGAAGACGACCATGGTGAGTACTGCCGCCTAGCACACAAGGGAGGGGGAGGAAAAAGAGAGTGACACACACACACACACACCTCCATCCCCAACACCATACACACAAACAGATGCAGTAACATTACATGTACACCCCGTACCCCTCAGGAATAATGCAAGGACAAAAGGAATCGATTAAAGTGAGTTTAATAAGATAAAATACGAGAAAATTGTGCTTCAAAATCAAAATAGTATATACATATATACAAATGGAGGGACACTGCCCAGTCCTCAATGTCCGTGGGCCACAAGGCCACGTCACATAGGCCAAGGCCCCACTTGACTCCTGCAACAACACGGAGAGAAGACTGCAGGGGAATCTGGTCAAAAATACACAGGCACCTCAGGGGGAACAGGGAACGGGGGGCACGTCAGCGAGAAGGTGGTACAACATCAGTGGTCCTGGCGGGGGCTATATGCCCTGTGCGATATCCTGGGGAGGGGAAAGCCACAGTCTCTCTCAAGTGGGTGGTTTGCCCACTGTTGGTCCTGGGGAGTGTTGGTATGCCAGTGGTGGGGGAGGCTCCAGCCCTTCCCCTGCATCCTCGGACGGCTGAACCACCATGGTTTGTGGTGGGGCTCAGAATCAGTCCCAGCACCAGGCCTCCTATCCTTCCTGCCTGCAGGTGCAGGCCCTTTGCCCTTCCCCATGGCAGCTGGTGGTGCCTCCTTGCCCTTCTTCTTGGCAGCTGGTGGTGCATCCTTGCCCTTCCCCTTGGCAGCTGGTGGTGCATCCTTGTCCTTCACCTTAGCAGCCGGTTCAGGTACACTGTCACTGCTGATGGTTGGTTCCCTGGAACCTCTCCCACCTGCAGTAGCTGCCGACACTACTGTGGCCGTAGACTGGGTGGCTGAGGTGCTAGCCTGGGTCTGACCACCCTCAGCAGCAGAGAGGAAAAACTTTTTAGGGACACTGGCGTGGGACAAGGGGAAGGTTTGGGAGTGGAGGAAGAGGGAGTGGTTGTTGGAGGTGTCTGCCTGCTGTGTTTTGATGCAGGTGCATGGGCTGAATGCTGTTGTGAGGTCGATGGCTGTTGAGTGTGTGGGTGCTTGTGTTTGTGTACTTTAGGAGGAGAGGACACAGGGGACGTGTGCATGGATGTGGGGGTCATGACTGCCAGTGAGGGGTGTGTAGTGATAGGTGTGATAGTGATGGGGGTAGTGGATGAGGATGTAGTGCATGCAGGTGTGAGTGGAGATGCTACTGGGAGGGTGATGGACGAGGAGGGGGAGGGGGACACAGTGGAGGCAGTGGATGTTGGTATGTCTGCATCTGGATGTGTTTCTGTGAGTGCCTGTGGGATGATGTGTGTTGCTTGTGTTTGCCTGAGCCACTCCTGTGTGTTGTCTTGAGTGCATGCTGGTCTGAATCTGTGCTTGGCATAGGTTAGGTTGAGGGGAATGGGACTGGGTAGAGGAAGTTGGAGGGGGAAGGCTAGAAACAGGGACAATAGTTGCCATCAGGGAGGAGGCCAGAGCCTGGATTGATCTCTGTTGGGCCGCCATGCCAAAGTGAATTCCCTCCAGCAATGCATTTGTTTGTTGCAAATGGCCTGCCAGCCTATGGATGGCATTCACCATGGTTGACTGCTCAACAGAGATGGATCGCAGGAGGTCAATAGCCTCCTTACTCAGGGCAGCACGGCTAACTTGGGCAGGGCCTGAGGTGCCTGGGGCGAAGGAGATGCCCACCCTCCTGGGTGAGCGGGCATGGGCAACTCACTGAGGGGCTGCTGGGAAGGCAGTGCTGGTATGGGAATGGTGGCTGTGTAGTTTGAATTGTCCAATGTGGTGTTGTTTTGTATGTGTGTGTGTATTTGGAGCACAACGGTATGTACTGCCAATGGTTTACCGCAGTTGAATGTCTGCTGCGGTGATTCATGGGTCATAATGCTGTGGGAGTAGTTCTGTTGGCGTAATGGTGTGGGTTTGGATACTGCCAGTTTATCACTGACCTTAGTGCTGGCGAACTTGTTTGTGTGTCTGTATTGTGAAGGATTGCTATGTGTGGGTCATAATATGGGTAGCGGTAAACCGCCACGGCGGTGGTACGTTGATGGCAGTTGGCATGGCAGTAAGTAGGACTTACCGTCAATGTCATAATGAGGGCCTAAATGTTTTCTAGAGCATACATATCAAAAGCGCCAATCTGGACATCTGGTCGCACTTGTCTTGGGCAAAGTCAATGTTTGAGGCCGGCCGCAATGGAGCCCTGTTCGGCTACAGTGAACGGGAGGCCTCGGTTAAAATTTTACCTCTAGACTTATGCCCTCATTTTGACCTGCCAGGGTTAATGTGGGGGTATCACAGCCAACAGGCTGGCGGAGTATATCGCCACATTATGAGTGCGGCGGGTTGGCTTTTGCCAACCCCCCCACATCTCCACTCATACCGCCATGGCGGTATGAACCTCCAGGCAGGAGATGTGCATCTCCGACCCGGCGGTCCACACAAGACCGCCGGTGGTATAATGATCCGGCCTACCGCCACGGTTTCCACAGTGGTACCACTGCCATGAAAACCATGGCAGTAGGGCTACCAGTGACAGGGAATTCCTTACCTGTCACTGGTAGACCGCTCTGCCACCCCCCAGCAATCACCTGACCCCCCAAACCCCTAGAGCACAGCTCCCCCACCCCCCTCTACCGCACTCATGCACACACACCCACATGCAGATACCCATACACCACCACTTCCACACATGCATTCATGCACACATACTCACACACATTCACACCAACATGCTCACATCAATTCACACTAACATACTCACAAGCATCCACACTAACATGCTCACACGCATACACACTGACTTGCAGACACATACTTACTGTAACATTCATACACGCATACAACCACGCATAGACCACAGCACTCACAGACGCAGACACACATGCATACCCACACACAGACACACACGCAGACATCACACATGCATGCACGCACACATAACACCCGCCACCCTACCACCCCCTCCCCTGTCGGACGCCCGACTGACCTTGTCCTTCGAGGAATGGCAAGGGGCACTGCTTTCCCCAGCAGGACACTACCAGGCCATCTATTTGGTCAAAATACGACTGGCGGAGTCCTTCTCGCGGGGCAAAATACTTCTGGATAAAAAAAGAACTAAAGTAGTTGACTGGTGCAAAATAGTTTTGTATTTTTATGCTGCATCTAGAGGCTTCACCAAAAAGTCAAAACAGTTATGTTTATCATAAAACACCATCATCTAATAAAGACAAACACCTATGACCTGACCTGTTGATGTGGGCAAATACATTTTAAAAGAAGAATTAAGATTAAGTAGCATATCAAAACCTGAACTCTAATCATGTAGGCTGAAGATTACCCATACAAGAGGAGTCATTTATAATTTGGTGGATGGGTACTCAGCCCGTCAAATTTCCTAGGTCCATATGTTATGTGCTGCTGCAGTTGAGGTTTTTTCTTTGAGTTCTGGGACTTTAAGTCTTGTTTCTTCCTTTATAAAAAAAAAATGTCCAGAAGTCAAAGAAAAAACCTGGATTGCACCAACACATCACACGTGGACTTGGGAACCTTGGCAGCTATGTGTGCTCCAGCATAAACATGACAGATAGCCTGCCTGCCTCATTACCAGTGTGTTAGGAGATAATGCACTTGTAATATGAGTGATAAGATAACCATCACATTTGTAATAGAGTACCATCAGCCAAACTCTAAATCAGGCCCAAAGTAATTTTACCAGGCTCCACAAAATGCAGTGTCAGCCATTTTCCCTAATCTTTGCAGTGCAGGAACTATACAATATTAAATGTCACACTTCAAGTATTTACCCCAGACAGGACAACAAAGGGCAGATTTACAAAGTTATTACATAATGAAGACCAGCAACCAAAACTGCTACTTTGCTTGGTGTGATAGAGGTAGTGCAGGAAAGCATTGTATCTACTATGACATGATGCCCTTGCTCTCTTCCCTATCAGGATACCTAGCACCTTGCAGACACCTTTTCACCATAGTGCAAAGGTGTCTGCGTGATGTCTAGCAGAGGATTTGTAACGGGAGGGTACTGTTCCAGTACAAAACACTATGCTTAGAGAAAGGTCAAAACATTTCCCACTTTCGTGTCTTCTGTAAATTGCAGCACAAATTCAACATCATAAAGATTTGAAGAAATAAATAAATTTCTCCTTTTTAGTGCCAGCCACAAAGAGCTATGATTTGTAGCTACAAAACCCCATCTTCAAATATTTGTAGATATGGTTTGCGTCTAACATAATGGGTGGTTGCATGGGAACTCCTATGCACCACCCCTGGTATGCCCCATTGATGCAAAGCAATACAAATCACCCCTAGCTCTACTTTGCATTACTCTAAGGCTACTATCCTGTGAAAATAAAGTTTTACACTGTAAAGTAAATCCTAAATAAACATTTTACTCCCAGTTCGCTTTACAAAATTGAAACAAACCCAGTACAAAAATGTCTGATATTCTATATTCACCCTTCTATGTAAAATTGCATGCTTTGTTGATCCTCGGGGTAACTCTGTTAAGAATTCAATTAAGGATCATAGGAAGTTATGTAAAAGAAGTGGCTGGTTAAAGTAATACATAGATTTTGACACGGAACTGCAACACTATAATTACATCTAGAAATGTATGACTATCTGCATTATTAATCACACAAATGTAATTGCACAATGAAAAGCAGGTGTCTTATTTGTAATCCAAATTAAAAGCAAAATGTGCTGTTCACAACCAGAATAGTGAAATTCACGTAATTTCCCTTTGCTTAATTGCGTGAAATTTTGGGAAAATTACACAAAAGTACACATAGAGGGTCATTACAACCCTGGTGGACGGTGTTAAAGGTGCGGTAATCCCGCAAACAGGCCGGCAGACCAAAAAAGGGAATCATGACCCTGGCGGAAACTGCCAATAAAGACAGCCACTTTAACACCCCGCCCGCCACGGTGGTACAGACAAGCAGCGCGGCGGGCACCGCCAACAGACAGGCGGAAGACAATGTACCGCCCATAGTATCACAACCCGCCAATCCGCCACCTTTTCCGGGGCGGATTCACAGTGGATAAAAATACAGCGGAAACAGTCCCTGCAATGGGAAACCGCTCACCTGAACACATCCCACGAGGAAGGAGGACTCCATGGATCCGGAATTACAAATCCTACCATCGCTTGTATTCCTACTCATCTACGAAGAGCAACGCCGGCGCCGGCTAAGACAACGGTGAGTACTGCACCTACGACATAGGGGAGGGGGTAGGCAAAAGTCATGGGGACACACACGAAACACCCCCACCCCCACCCTCACCCACTACAACACACACACCAATGCATTCACAAACATCACAGTAACAACCCACATGGAAGAATGCAAACACAAAACAAAATCTGTTCAAACATCGTAATGTTTCAATATACATGTCTCAAATATATACAGAAATATGATAAAATCATTCAAAAGTATATACATTACGAGAAGTGGTGCAGATATGCACATTTCAATGTCCGTGCACCACTAATCCAAAAATGCATGGGCGAGGCCCACACAAGATACCTGTCCACAAACGGAGAGAACACTGCCAGGGCATCAGAGAGAAATACAACAGGCACCTCAGGGGGAAGGGAAGGGGGGCACCTCAGCCGGATGAGTGCAAAACCAGATCCACAACGGGGCTCCATGCCCATTGATGTATCCTGGGGAGTGCAAAGCCACAGTCTCACAAGTCTCTACAGTGGGTGGTTTGCCCGCTGTACCATCCTGAGGAGTGCAAAGCCACAGTCTCACAAGTCTCTACAATGGGTGGGTTGCCCACTGTTCAATCCTGGGGAGTGCAAAGCCACAGTCTCACAAGTCTCTACAGTGGGTGGTTTGCCCACTGTACCATCCTGGGGAGTGCAAAGCCACAGTCTCACAAGTCTCTACAGTGGGTGGGTTGCCCACTGATCAATCCTGGGGAGTGCAAAGCCACAGTCTCACAAGTCTCTACAGTGGGTGGTTTGCCCACTGTACCATCCTGGGGAGTGCAAAGCCACAGTCTCACAAGTCTCTATAGTGGGTGGGTTGCCCACTGTTCAATCCTGGGGAGTGCAAAGCCACAGTCTCACAAGTCTCTACAGTGGGTGGTTTGCCCACTGTACCATCCTGGGGAGTGCAAAGCCACAGTCTCTCAAGTAGATAACAGCCACCACTGGTTCTGGAGGGGGACTGGTGCCCAGACTGGATTAGTCTCCCCGTGACAGTTCCTGTCCCGTCACTGTCCCAGCTGCACATGGGATAACGATGCTTGATGTGGCGGTCTTTTCCTTCTTCAGCGGTGCATACCCTGTTCAGCGGTGCTTTGCCATGCGGTCTCTGGACTGTTCAGCGGTGCTTTGCCATGGCAGTCTCTGGACTGTTCAGCTGTGCTTTGCCACGGCGGTCTCTGGACTGTTCAGCGGTGCTTTGCCATGGCGGTTCAGGACTGTTCAGCGGTGCTTTGCCATTGCGGTCTCTGGACTGTTCAGCAGTGCTTTGCCATGGCGGTCTCAGGACTGTTCAGCACTGCTTTGCCATGGCGGTTCAGGACTATTCAGCGGTGCTTTGCCATGGCGGTCTCTGGACTGTTCAGCGGTGCTTTGCCATGGCGCTTCTTGACTGTTCAGCTGTGCTTTGCCATGGCGGTTCAGGACTGTTCAGCGGTGCTTTGCCATGGCGGTCTCTGGACTGTTCAGCGGTGCTTTGCCATGGCGGGCTCTGGACTGTTCAGCGGTGCTTAGCCATGGCGGGCTCTGGACTGGGCATTGGTGTGTGGCATGACGTTCTCTGGACTGGACATTGGTGTGTGGCATGACGTTCTCTGGACTGGACATTGGTGTGTGGCATGACGGTCCCTCATTGCCCAGCGGGGCTGTGGCTGCCGGGGCCCTACTGGGCACTGACTCTGGCAGTGGTCTCCTGACCTGTAATGATACTTGGGCCCTCCTGGGCAATGACTCCGGCGGTGGCGGTGGTCTCCTGACCAGTGACGATACTTGGGCCCTCCTGGGCACTGACTCTGGCGGTGGCGGTGGTATCCAGACCAGTGAAGATACTTGGGCCCTCTTGGGCACTGACTCTGGTGGTGGTCTCCTGACCAGTGACAATACCTGGGCCCTCCTTGGCAATTACTCCGGCGGTGGCGGTGGTCTCATGACCAGTGACGATACTTGGGCCCTCCTGGGCACTGACTCTGGCGGTGGTCTCCTGACCTGTGACGATACTTGGGCCCTCCTGGGCACTGACTCTGGCGGTGGTCTCCTGACCAGTGACGATACTTGGGCCCTCCTGGGCACTGACTCTGGCGGTGGTCTCCTGACTTGTGACGATACTTGGACCCTCATGGGCAATGACTCCGGCGGTGGTGTTGGTCTCCTGACCAGTGACAATACTTGGGACCTCCTGGGCACTGATTCTGGCGGTGGCGGTGGTCTCCGGACCAGTGACGAGGGTGCTGGCGGTGGCGTCCCGGCCGCCGGGAAGGATGCCGCCCTTCTCCGCCGTGATGCTCACACCAGGCTGTGCAGACTTCTTCTGGCCCTTCCCCACCTTTGGAGGAGTCACAGCTGACTCTGCTATCCCCCTGGGACCCCTGTGAGTTGTTTTGCCTCCAGGAGTCTTCACATGGTCCCGTTGGCCACTTTCCAATTTCAGAGCCTTTACAGGGGGTGGACTGGCAGTCCGTTGGCTCCGTGTCACACTGCCTGCCCTGGTGGCTGGTGCACTCCACACACCTTGAACAAGCACCACTGGTACAGGAGGCTTTTTGGCTGAGGTGCTACGACGGGACTGATGAAGTGGAGGGGGGGTGGGGGCAAAAAGGTCAACTTTACAGAGGGACAGTTTCGGACGAACACTGGGATGGGTAGCTGGAGGGTGTCTGGGAGTGGGGGAAGAGGAGGTGGTTGTAGCAGGTGTCACTTTAGGTGTTTTGGGTGCAGGGGCAGGTACTGGAAGCTGTCGTGAGGTGGATGGCTGTTGGGTGGGTGTGTGTCTGCGTTTGTGTACTTTGGGAGGGGGCGTCACAGACACACTGGGAGCGGACACAGGGGACGTGTAAATGGGAGTGGAGGTGGTGAGTGCATGTGAGTGGGGTGTGGTGCTGGGTGTTCTGGTGCGAGTCGTGGTGCCTCTAGATGTAGTGCATGCAGGTGAGAGTGTAGACGAGACTGGGAGGGAGGAGGGAGACGACGAGGAGGGGGACACAGTGGAGGCAGTGGATGTTGCTGTGTCTGCATGTGGGTGATGCTTGTGTGTGTGCCTGTGGGTTGTGTGGTGCCTATGTTTCCCTGAGCTACTTTTGTGTGTTGAGGTGTGTGCATGCTGGTCTGATGGTGTGCTTGGGATAGGCTGGGGTACAGGAGATTGGGTCTGGGTGGAGGAGGTTGGAGGGGGGAGGCTAGACACAGGGACAATGGCTGCCATCAATGCTGAGGCCAGAGATTGCAGGGTTCGCTGAAGGACAGCCTGACAAGAATGAATGCCCTCCAGGAATGCATTACTGTGTTGCAACTCCCTTTCTACACCCTGGATGGCATTCACAATGGTAGACTGCCCAACAGTGAGGGACCTGAGGAGGTCAATGGCCTCCTCACTGAGGGCAGCAGGGGTGACTGGGGCAGGGCCTGAGGTGCCTGGGGCGAAGGTGATGCCCACCCTCCTGGGTGAGCGGGCACGGGGCGAACGCTGAGGGGCTGCTGGGAGGGTGGTGCTGGTAGGGGAGGTGGCGGCTGTACCTGTAGAAGTGGGGCGCACAGATGGTGCAGCCACCACAAGGGAACCCCCATCGGCGGACGAGTCCGTGTCGCTGGTTGGTGCTCCGATGGTCGACGTGAAGCTCCCCTCGCCCTCCGTCCCACTGGTGCATTCTGAGTCCATGGTGTGGCCCTCCATGGCCATGTGGGATGCAGCTCCCTCGTGCTCCGGTGCCACTGTCCCTCCGCCTGATGATGCTGATGCACAAAAGAACAGGGAGACCACAAAAGGGGGGGGGGGAGACAGAAGAAAGACAGGTTGAGTGCATGGCATACCGCTACCGTTGGCGGACAATACAGACACAGCAGCCCCCTGCACTACGCCGTGCTCCTGGCCTGTACAGATGCAATTTCTGGGATCTGGCCTACATGGCTATGGTGGACTTCTGCACACATGGATGCCACAGGGGCATGTATACCTGTACTTGGCACTCTACTGCGGTGAGGTAGAGTGCCACGTGGCCTGCATTACGGAGGGGCCTAGCCTATGTATTTCTGCCTGGCCTATGTACACCCACAGGCCTCCTCCCCCACCCAGACCCCTCCACTGTGCGCAAAGTCCGCAGAATGAGAGTGTACTCACCCCCTTGTGTCTGTTGTGATGCCCTAAAGCGCCCATCCAACTCCGGGTAGGCCACCACCAGGATCCGGGACATAAGGGGGGTCATGGTGCGACAGGCACCCCTCCCACGTTGGGAGGCCATCCCCAGCTGAGCCTCCGCCGTCTTCTTGCTCCAGCGGCGAATGTCCTTCCATCTTTTCCGGCAGTGGGTGCCCCGTCTCTGGTGGACCCCCAGGGTCCGGACTTCCTTGGCAATGGCACGCCAAGGGCCGTATTTATACTCCGTTTGCGCCGAATTTGCGTCGTTTTTTTCGACGCAAATTCAACGCTAAACTAACGCAAACTAACGCCATATTTATACTATGGGGTTAGAGGCGAATAGCGCCAAAGTTCCCGGAATGTGCGTCATTTTTTAGCGTGAACCCCTTCCTTGCGTTAATGATATGCAAGGGAGGCGTTCCCGTCTAAAAAATGACTCCCAGGCCTTTACGTGGTATTTATACTCCCGGGCAAAAGAGACGCCCGGGAGTGGGCGTGGCTAAAAACGGCGCATTTGCGCCGCTTTTTAACGCCTGGGTCAGGCATGGCGTTAAGGGACAAGTGGGCTCAAAATGAGCCCACAGTGCCCTCCCCTGCCCCCAGGGACCCCCCCTGCCACCCTTGCCCACCCCAGGAGGACACCCAAGGCTGGAGGGACCCACCCCAGGGACATTCAGGTAAGTTCAGGTAAGTATTTTTTTTTTTTTTTTAATAATTTTTTTTGGCATAGGGGGGCCTGATTTGTGCCCCCCTACATGCCACTATGCCCAATGACCATGCCCAGGGGACAGAAGTCCCCTGGGCATGGCCATTGGGCAAGGGGGCATGACTCCTATCTTTACAATGATAGGAGTCATGTTGATGGGGGATGGGCGTCGAAAATAAATGGCGCAAGTCGGGTTAAGACGATTTTTTCGACGTAACCTGACTTGCCCCATTTTAAGACGCCCATACGCCATTTTCCCCCTACGCCGGCGCTGTCTGGTCTACGTGTTTTTTTCCCACGCAAACCAGGCAGCGCCGGTCTGATTGCGCCGTCTAACGCCATTCCATAAATACGGCGCCCGCATGGCGCTTCAGAATGGCGTTAGACGGCGCAAAACTTTTTGACGCTAAACTGCGTTAGCGCAGTTTAGCGTCAAAAAGTATAAATATGGGCCCAAATGTCCTTCTTCTGGTGGGCGCTGACCTACATGACATGCACGAGGGAAGAAGAGGAGTCATTACCAACTGCACCGTCGATGGGAGTGTCCCCCCTCCCTACCCTAGCCATGTGGCACATTCATTCACATGCATTAATGTTCCCTGAACTCTGCCCTGTTCCCTCTTACAACCAGCCCTCTCCACCCAGGCCTAGCCCATACAACGTGCTACCTGTGTACTAACCTATTGGTCTGGAGGACCATAGAGTAGCGTGTACTGGGGGAGGACCCCGTCTACTAGTTTCTCCAACTCCTGAGCAGTGAAGGCAGGGGCCCTTTCCCCAGATGCAGCAGCCATCGTCGCTTCCAGGCCGAGGTCACAGCAGCACTTGCAGTGTAGGTCCTCTCCTGTTGAAGATCAGGTATCTAGTTATTGAACAGATAGAAAATGGCGGTGACGTCCGCGGCAGTGACGTCTGCGGCGGTGCGTATCATCACTGGCGGCGCACTTGTTCATTGGATCCTGGGACCCATAGGGTCCAATATTAACCAATGCAGCATTGCGCCGCGGTCTACGACCGCCTACCGCAACGGTGTGCAACGGCAACTCAGTTACCCCACAATCCCATTGTCCCAGTTTAGAGGTCAGGCAGCCGCCATTTCAGGGGCCCACATGGCTTCATTTACTTCTGCGTCACACATAGCTAGGCCTACATTCAACACACATACAGGAAGGGTTTTGTGTTTGGTGTCGTGTTCTGTGTAACTGTGGGTACATACCTGGTAAATAGTTGACTCTGTGGTCACTGTTGTCCTTCCTAGGCACCGTCATTTGGGACAATTGAGAAGATGGCGGAATCCTCCGGTGTACCGACCGCTGGTGGACCTGTTGACAATGGAGGAGCGACAATTAATCGTCACCTACAGGTTTGACCGTGCCACTATCCAGGAACTATGTACCCAGTTGGAGCCAGACCTGATTTCACCAATCCGCCATCCCACTGGAATCCCCCCTGACGTGCAGGTGCTGTCAGTGCTCCATTTCCTTGCAAGTGGCTCTTTTCAGACAACAGTGGCCATAGCATCAGGGATGTCCCAGCCTATGTTTTCCAACGTGTTGTCCAGAGTGTTGTCTGCCCTGCTGAAACACGTAAGGAGATACATCATTTTCCCTGAGGTGGAAGATTTGGCTACAGTGAAAGGTGACTTGTATGCCCTTGGACATATCCCCAACATCATAGGTGCTATTGATGGGACCCATGTAGCTCTGGTCCCCCCCCACAGGAGTGAACAGGTGTACAGGAACCGGAAGAGTTATCATTCCATGAATGTACAGATGGTATGTTTGGCAGACCAGTACATCTCCCAGGTAAATGCTATGTTCCCTGGCTCAGTGCATGACGCATACATCCTGCGCAATAGCAGCATCCCTGATATGATGGGTCAAGTCCAGAGGCACCGTGTGTGGCAATTAGGGGACTCTGGTTACCCCAACCTGTCCTGACTATTGACCCCAGTGAGGAATCCCAGGACCAGGGCAGAGGAACGCTACAATGAGGCCCATGGGCGGACTAGGAGGGTGATCGAACGCACCTTCGGCCTCCTGAAGGCCAGGTTCAGGTGCCTCCATATGACAGGTGGTTCCCTATTCTACTCACCGAAGAAGGTGTGCCACATCATAATCGCCTGCTCGATGCTTCACAATCTTGCTTTGCGACGCCAGGTGCCTTTTCTGCAGGAAGATGGTCCAGATGACGGTGTTGTGGCAGCTGTGGATCCTGTGAAACCTGTGGACAGTGATGAGGAGGAAGCTGAGGAAGAAGACAACGACAACAGGGAGTCAGTCATACAGCAATATTTCCAGTGACACACAGGTGAGAACATTTTCATTTTTACCATTACATTCACTGTCACACGTCTTCCTCTATCCTGTGTGTAATTTCATAGGATTATTTGGTAACTGAGTTGTTCATTTACATTACGGTTTCACAGGTGTGCTTACCAACGTGTGTCATCTGCATGCATCCTTCAAGGACTTGTGATGTGTGACATAGGTATGTTGCCTTTACAACTGGAAACACATTTTGACACTGTCATTGATAATACAATTTACCAAATTATAGACTGACTCAAGATTGTTTTGTAGTTCAAGGGTGTTTATTGAAGTGCTCAAAATTGGAGGGGGGTTGTAAAATGGTGATGGGTGATGGTGGAGGAATGTCCATGGCAGAGTCCAGTCTATTAGTCTCACAGGTGCACTGGCCATATGGGCAAAGGAAGTGGAGCTAGGGCAGTTTAAGTATGGACAGGGTGACAAAGTGGGACAGTGGGAGGACAATCAGGGTGGTCTCATTTCTTGGCGGGGGTCTTGCCATCTTGCTCTGTCCTGTTCCTGGATCTCAGGGACCGCTTGCGTGGTGGTTGTCTGTCTGCAGGGGGTGGGGTGCTGGTGTGGTGGTCCTGTGGCGGGGCGTCCCGTCTCTAGCGCCGGCGGAGGTGGTGGGCAGTTCATTGTCCATGCTAGTGTCAGGGGTCCCTTGGAGTGCCACGGTGTCCCTCAAGGTCTGCTGTATGTCCTTCAGCACCCCTACGATGGTGCCCAAGGCGGAGCTGATGGTCCTGAGCTCCTCCCTGAAGCCCAAATACTGTTCCTCCTGCAGGCGCTGGGTCTCCTGAAACTTGACCAGGACCGTCGCCATCGTCTCCTAGGAGTGGTGGTATGCTCCCATGATGGAGGAGAGGGCCTCGTGGAGAGTGGGTTCCCTTGGCCTGTTCGCCCCCTGTCGCACAGCAGCCCTCCCAGTTCCCCTGTGTTCCTGTGCCTCCGTCCCCTGGACCGTGTGCCCACTACCACTGCCCCCAGGTCCCTGTTGTTGTTGGGGTGGTGAGTTATCCTGGGTTCCCTGTAGTGGTGGACACACAGCTGATTGACGTGTCCTGGGGACGGAGGTTTGGGCCCGCTGGGTGGGTGCTGTGCTGGTGTTACCAGAGGCTGGAAGGTCAGTGTTGGGCTGTGCCTGTGCGAGGGGAACCAACTGTCCCGAGGCCCACGATGGTCCGGGCTGGTAATCAGGATCCAGTAGGGCAGAGCTGCTATCGTCACTGTGGGCCTCTTCTGTGGGTGGAGTGGAGTTGTCTGGACCCTCCTGTCTGGTGACGTTACGTAGTAGTCCTGCAGGGGTATAAGAGCATGATTATTGCATGTGTGTGTGTCATGGTGTGCAATGGGTGGGTGTGCGTGTACCCCAGTGCAAGCATTCCTGTGTGGGGGCTTGTGTGATGATGGTTGGGGGGGTGTTATGGATATGTGCAGTGAGCATGCTTTAGTGATGGGTGTCCATGCTTAGTTGTGTCATGCAGGGCTTGGTGTTGGGATTTGTGGTTTTTGTTATTAGTACATTGTTGAGGAGTTTGGGTGATAGGGGAGGGTGTGAGGGTGGGGGTGTGTGATAGCATGCAGGTAGGGTGGGGGATATGATAGTTACGAATTGACTTACCAGTGTCCATTCCTCCACCGACTCCTCCGAAGCCCTCTGGATGCATGATGGTCAAGACTTGCTCCTCCCATGTTGTTAGTTGTGGGGGAGGAGGTGGGGGTCCACCACCAGTACGCTGAACCGCGATGTTGTGCCTGGATACCGCTGAACGCACCTTTTCCTGATGTCGTCCCTATTTCTTGGATGCTGTCCCACAGCGTTGACCCAGTCCACGATTCTTCGCCATAGCTCCATCTTCCTGGCTATGGATGTGTGCTGCACCTGTGAGCCAAATAGTTGTGGCTCTACCCGTAGGATTTCCTCCACCATGACCCTGAGCTCCTCCTCGGAAAAGCGGGGGTGTCTTTGGCGTCACATGGGGTGGTGTGTGTGATGTGTGGGGAGGTGTGAGTGTTGATGTGTGTGGTGATGTGTAGTGGTGTGTGGTGTTTTGTGCGTGGATGCTGTGTGGGTGATGGTGTTGTGTGCCTCTGTGTGGTGGGATTGTCTATTCTGTGCTGTCTCTCTGGCCTTCGTGATAAAATTGTGGTCGTAGGGGTTTGTGGGTGATGTGGGTTTGTGTTTTATATAGTGTTGGGTGTGTGGGAGTGGTGTTTGTATGTGTATCAGTTGTGTGTATTTGGAATTGTCCAATGTGGCGGGGTTTTGGAGATGTGTGTGTATTTTGAGTGCAGCGGTATGTACCGCCAATGGAATACTGCGGTTGAAAGACCGCCGCGTGGATTCGTGAGTCGTAATAGCATGGGCGTGTTTCTGTTGGCGTGGAGGTTTTGTTTTCACCAGTTTATCACTGACCTTTGGTGTGGTGGACTTGTGTGGGTGTCTGAATTTCGGCGGGTTCCGAGATGTGGGTCATAATAGCTGTGGCGGAATTCCGCGGCCACGGCGGTGTATTGGCGGTCTTCTGCACGGCGGTAAGCGGCTTTTACCGCCAATGTTGTAATGACCCCCAAAGTTTCCTGAAATACAAGCCTGACACTTAGCACTATTTTGTAGTGTAAAATGCGTCCTTGCATTCATTTTGGACATGATGAAGAGTTTTATGCTAAAGAAAATAGCACTAAATCGCACACGATAGGAACTGCGGCTACTCGTGCTATTTGATGGAGTTGTTCTTGTGCTCTCATGATATAGGGGGTTATTACAACTTTGGAGGAGGTGTTAATCCGTCCCAAAAGTGACGGTAAAGTGACGGATATCCACCAGCCGTATTACGAGTTCCATAGGATATAATGGACTCGTAATACGGTGGTGGTAAATCCGTCACTTGGAGCAGTATCAGCCATGGGAAAAATTCCGTTGGGAATGTTGAAAAGTCACCTTCTCTAAGTGGTCTGTACCGTACACACATTGACTATGAAGCATAGAAGGTGGCTCTTAATGAATGGTACATTTGTGAGATGCAATTGCCCATCAATTAAAATATATGGTCTATATTCAAGATAAGGTCAGGTGGAGAAGCAATCCCTAAGAATGGGTCTTAACACTGAGGCACTGTCATCTGCTGTTTTTGATGATGGCACTATTATAAAGAAGTCCCATCTGCACAGAAACTATTTTTTTTCCAGGCATTTGGATTTGCAGATTTTTGTGCATGTCACTGCTTGGAATGCTTGTAGTAGGTTATCAATTCAAAAATGCCTCAATAGATCCTATAACTCACATTTCATTGAAACATATAATTCATTTGAACCCTTCCTCAAAGCAAGGGAATGTAAACTCCCACAAAAGAGATGTAGTTCCCATTAGGTGACTTGCTTCCTATTTTCCGTTTAATTCATGATGGCAATGTGTATCTGCAATCTGGAAAACAATGGTGCAAATTGGAATGTCTGTAAAGAAGCCTATCTATTTTTTCCTTATGCATGGCTTTTGACATCTCTAGTCACCTTTAATAAAAAAAAGATGTAGTTGCTCAATTGTAGTAAGTTATTATAGTTGACCTCTGGAGTTATAATGCTTGCTGGTGGCAGCCAGGATAAAAGGCACACCATAGAGCAACATTACAACTGCAGTTTAAATAGGGAAATTTGAAAAATATGATTTTCTTTCTTCTGATATCTTTTTCTAAAAAGAAAAAGTTATCAGTTGAAATGAGTTATTTATTGGAACGCAATATGAAATTAGAATGCCTACAGGTTGCCACATGTTCTGAGGTACAGCTTTTTTTTATATTACTTACATTAAAATAATTCTAATATATTTTTGCGAAATGTAATTTTCCACTACCGTTTCTGTTTCATTGTTCTTCTTTACAATTCAACATGAAAGGGCAAGGAGTGACCCTTTTCTGTACAGTAAAAGGACAATGCATGTAAGCTTGAATTTCCATGACTTTATAAAAGATCTCAATATTCAGCATCATTACTACATATGATCATGAAACTCCCCAGTGACTTACAATATCCTCATCATTTATGGCAAGGGTACTTTATCCAATGGAATAAATATTCAAACTGTTAGAAAAGGGCTCATTATTTGTGTGGCCTACACAAGTAATGAGTCCACAGTTGTCCTGCACTGCGAATCAAACTCCCCATTGTAGTGCTTGATTCTTAGAAGGTAGAGAAGCAGAGCAGTCCAAGACCTACCAAGGGAGGTGGTTTAGACTAGTGATTGCCATTCACAGATACACAATAATAACACTCAGAAAATTATGATCTGGTCTGTTCTTTTTCTTTTGAAAAAGGAAACAGCACGTTCATTACACACACACTACTCAATACTATGCAACAATTTACAAATATGCACAAGCTGATGTAAATACTTTTGGATGACATCACTAAATCATCCTTGTCCCTCCCAAGGGGTGATTGAGAGCAACAAATCACATGTCAAAAAGATTCACTTGCATTCAAATGCAATACTCAAGTATAGCTTAGGGTGAGATCAATTAATACTGACCATAAAGCAAATATACTTTGATCATGAGTGGCTGTCAGTCTCATTATTTAAATAAAGCATCTGCAAGAATAATGAGGGCATGTTTAGGTGATTTGTGTATTCAGCAAATTCAAGTATAGCCCCTTAGGGGCACCACCATTTTTATATTTTCAGCAATTATAGATCGCCAACCCTAGGAGGTGTCTGCAGCATATACGTTTAATCACTTTCTACATACAGTACTGCACTATTGACATAGTCCCTAAAGGACATTACTCTTGAAAAGACACCTAGATGAAGGTGCAATTACCACCTTTCACCCCTAAATAGTGCCTCTCAACTTAAAAGTTCACATTGAACTTTGATAGTCCACAAACTATTCCTCTCTCCTCGTCTAAAAACATCCATCGAAAGAAGTCGGCTCCATGGTACAATGCACGCCTACACGAGAAGAAGAGAGAGTGTAGAAATCAAGAGAGGAGATGGAGATGCACCCAAGATGAATCCATGAAAAGGGACTTCAAAAATCTAATTCGAGAGTATCATTTAGAAATTAAAAAAACTCAGGCGACTTACTACTCAGGAAAAATTGAAGCAGCAGCTAATTCACCCAAGGAGATTTTTAATGCCCTAAAAGATCTTAATTATCCAAGGGAGGAAGCAGAAATCAGGGACTTTCCACAACAACATGTAGAAGATCTGGCTAGTTTCCTTTTAAGTAAAATTCATAACATATATCAAGTCTTCCCTAACCCCCCTAGTAAAGATCAGGGGAGGATGAACCAAGAGGTCAGGGAGGCTACTCTTCTCACAAATTTTACACCTATCAGTTTGGACAGAGTTATCAACTTACTGAGTTCAACGAAATCAGGCTCCCCTTTAGATCCTCCCCCCCCAAGATCTTATCCTTGGGAATATCAGTATTAGGGCCGATAATCATGCAACTTATTAATACCTCGGCACTGTACCTGATCACTGGAAACAGGCCATTGTCAAGCCGCTCTTAAAAAAAACTAATCTAAATCCCAAGATACTGAACAACTATAGGCCAATCTCATTACTGCCTCTAATTGCCAAACTTGCTGAGAAACACGTACATTCTCAGTTATCTACGCTTCTGGAAGAAAATAAACTTATACATCCTACCCAGATGGGTTTTAGACCTAAACATGGCACAGAAACCGCACTGATTGCCATCACCGAAGAAGCAAGAAAGAGGATGGATAAAGGTATGGAAACCGCTATTATCCTCCTTGACCTAAGTGCGGCATTCGACACAGTTGACCTAAAAATCCTTATAGACAGATTGCGAAGATGTGGAATTGCCAGAACCGCGCTAGAATGGATTTGCTCATTTATACATGGGAGGTCCTTTCAGGTACTCGAGAGAGAGTATATCTCCAGGAGCACCTTCAGTAGCTGTGGTGTTCCTCAAGGTTCGGCTCTAAGTCCATTACTTTTTAACGTTTATATGCGGCCACTAGCAGGAATAGTTGAGCCATTCGGATTGAAGCTGGTATCATATGCAGATGACACGCAACTGATAGGCTCTTTTTCCAATGCCCGCCCAGATATGGGCACAGCACTTGGTCCCTGTATGAAAGCAGTTGCAGCCTGGATGTCTGAAAGTAAATTAAAGCTCAACGATGACAAAACGGAAGTCATGTTTTTGTGGAAATAAAATGCCCTCAATCAATCCCAGCCTACTGAGAGGGGTACCTACCCTCCCACCCCCTAAATGTCTTATTAAAAGCTTAGGGGTATGGTTGGACCCTTTTCTCTCAATGGCCCAACATGCGAACAGAATGGCAGGAACTGCATTTGCTCTACTAAGGACTCTGAGGAAGGTTTTAACTATTTTACCGTTCTCAGCCAGAAGAATGGTTATCCAGGCACTGATAGGCTCTCGGATTGACTATGGCAATGCCTTGTTTATAGGCTCACCGAAATATGTAATTCAAAGATTACAAAGGGTACAAAATGCAGCGGCTCGTCTGCTGCTAAATATTCCTAGACAGCACTCGATACGGTCAGGAATCGTCTCCCTACACTGGCTCCCTGTAGCAGAAAGGATTCAGTTCAAAACCCTTTTTCACATTCATAGATCCATATTTGATAATGGACCGGAAATGCTGAAAACACTGGCACAGGTTTATATTCCAGTCAGGCCACTTAGATCCTCCTCAGCTAATCTGGCCATAGTTCTAACAGTGAGGAAAGCCAGATGGGGAGGAAGATCGCTAGCATACCAAGGTGCTTTGCTCTGGAATAATCTCCCTCTCAAGATGAGAGCAAACCCTCAAGAGATGTCATTTAGGAAGGAACTGAAGACTTGGCTATTCAAAATTTAAATCTCCTGTATAAACATAAACAGTATGTCACCGCCATGGCAGTATAAGCGCTATGAGGCCGTTGGGCAGTTAGGCCCTATATAAACCATTATAACATAACATAACATAACATAACAAACAATGTAGCAATACCCTTTACTTATATGGGAAACAATACTCCCAGCTGTAGAGCAAAGACTCCAGCCTGGGGAGTCCTTGGAAACACATCCCTCAAAACCCTTGAGTGGTTATCATTTGAGAGTCCCACCCAACCTATGGTGTGGACACTGAACCTTCTGTTGGCAGGGTGGATGCACAGCTCCAGCAATCCCCCTGCACATTTGTGTCCAGTTGGTGGTGACCCCATCCTCCTGGGGTCCTCATAAGCCAAGAACAAGTGATCATTCTAAAACATTGCAGAGAGGCCCACAGGGCATTAAGAGGAGCTCCTCCATGGTGAGTGATCATATTTCTTCTTTTTTGAAGAAAAAATACTTTACTCCTTTTCCCGAGTGCCTTCCATGTGAAGTCCTTTCAAAGAATGGGACTGCAACTTTGTAATCCTTTAAAGAGACCTCACTTGCACAGTCATGTCAGGCCATCCCCTCATGTAAATCGGGTTCTCCCAATGACCCCTGCCCCCCAGCCAATCTTCACAAGGTTGATGACATTGTAAACCCACTTATTAACAACATTTCTAGTGCCTCACTATCTACGGCGGACATAGTGTGGAAGTTGGACATGGTGAAACCTCTTCCAAAAATATTTCTTGCAGATCCTGACACAATGTTGAGCCTTCACCCCATCTCACTGCTTCTGCCTTGTTGGAAATGGCCCTTTCTGCAGGGCTATCCCCAAACTTGTGGCCTTTCTCCTTCTATTTTTGTTACCTTCTTTCTGTTGGCTTTAGAACTCTGGACATTTTACCACTGCTAGTCAGTGCTAAAGTGCATGTACTCTATCCCCTAAAACTTGGTATGATAGGCTTACACCTGTTTAGCATATTTCATTTACCTGTAAGTCCCTTGTAAAGTGGTATACCATATACCCAGGGCCTGCAAATTAAATTCTACTTGTGGACCTGCAGCGCTGATTGTGCCACCCACAGAAGTAGCCTTTAAAACTTGTCTCAGTCCTGCCACTGCAGTGTTTGTGTGCACTCTTTACTGTCACATTGACATGTTAATTCAAACTACTTACCAAGGCCTCAACTCCCTTTTTACTACACCTTAGTCACTTCTAGGGTAGGCCCTAGATAGACCTATGGTCAGGGTGTCAGGTGTACTTTTATGTTTTACATGTCCTAGTAGTGACAAACAGCCTATTTATTTTTTCACTACTGTGAGGACTGCTACTCTCATAAATGAGCTTTGGGATTTCACTTATTTTAGATCTGAAAGGAGTAGCGTGAGCATGTTTGGTATGTTTGGAATGGTATTGAGAAATCCTGGAGAGATCCCTATCAGGACTGCTGGATTGGTTGTGCTGGTCTACCTGCACATTATTCCCTGTCTCCCTGCCTCTCCTTCAGGTGTTCCCCCAGAGGCCCAGCAAATGGAGAGTGTTGGTTGGTGCCCATGGCCCCTGCTCTCATTGTGCATGGCAAGCACCTTATATGCCTCCAATTCAGATGGGCACTACCAGCGCAAGGAGGAATACCTGCATTTTATGCCTCTGCATGCTCCCCTAGAATAGGGCAGCAGGTGCCTTGAGGGACTGAGTGCCAAATCTCTGCCTCTGGTCCTTTGACCTGACCCTGCACAGGCTGCAAGCACCAAACCCTGTGCGGTATTCCCACTGGCTGAGTCCATAAGTATCCCCCCCAATGTTACCGTCACCTTTCAGCAAGAAAGCCCTACGGTGAGAGGATCCCCTGCATGAAAAGAAGTATTGTGCATCTCAAGACACAGAATGGGGGCCTCGAGCCAGTGGCAACCCCAACAAGGAACCCTGGCCACTTGTCAGAGACCCCGTCCATGCCAGAGAAGCTATACTCCCCATCAGAAGTATTGCTGGGGCAACAAAGAGGCCACCAGTGATGCCCACGTCATCTTTATTGTGGGAATGGCTTTACTGCCATGGAGGCACTGCTGTTCAGTGTTTTCCCAAGGGCATCCCTGCGGTGTTCTTTTCAACTGTGGACAGTGGTCTGAGAGGCCTCTGGCATGGTGTAATGTCAAGGTGCTGGAAAGTGGATTATTGGTAAGGGCAGGTAAATACCTACACTTAGCAATAGGCCACAGTTCCCCACTAGGTCCAGTTAGCATCTCAATAAATTAATCCAAGCTCAACCCTTGGTAGATTGGCAATAAGCAGTTAGGCTTAATTTAAGAGATATGTGTAAATTATTTAACAATCACAAAATAGTATATATGTAAAACACAATAAAAATCCAACACCAATTTACAAAGATATATATTTTTTTATCTATAAAACAACACTAAAATGACAAAAATCAAATAAAGGGAACAGGAGATATGAATTTTTAAAGATGAAGTCCCTCATTACAACCATGGCGGTCGGTGATAAAGCAGCGGTAATACCGCCAACAGGCCAGCGGTAAAAGAAATGGGATTATGACCACGGCAGAAACCGCTTAGACAGACAGCCATTTTAACACACTGACCGCCACGGCGGTAGCAACAAGCACTGCAGCGGTAACCGCCAACAGCCAGGCAGAAGACAATGTACTGCCCACAGTATTACAACAGTCCTAACCCGCCACATTTCCAGAGCGGTAAATACCTACACTTAGCCATAGGCTGCAGTCCCCCACTAAGTCCAGTTAGCATCTCAATAAATGAATCCAAGCTCAACCCTTGGTAGATTGGCAATAAGCAGTTAGGCTTAATTTAGGAGATATGTGTAAAGCAAATAACAATCACAAAATAGTATATAAGTAACACAATAAAAATCCAATCCAATTTATAAAGATAGCTTCTTTTTTATCTATAAAATGACACTAAAATGACAAAAATCAAATAAAGGGAACAGGAGATATGAATTTTTATAGATTAAGGCCCTCATTACAACCCTGACGGTCGGTGATAAAACGGTGTTAATACCGCCTCCAGGCCAGCGGTAAATAAAATTGAATTATGACCACGTCAAAAACCTCTTAGACACACAGCCACTTTAACACACTGACTGACACGGTGGTAGCAGCAAGCACCGCAGCGGTAACTGCCAACAGCCAGGCAGAAGACAATGTAGGCCCACAACAGGCCTATCTGCCACTTTTCCGGGGCGGTATCAACGACATCAAAAGCACAGCGGAAACAGAACACAGAAGCCAAAGGACTCACCTCTGGAGACTCAAGGAAGAACCACGACGCCATAGAGCCCGAGTTGCACATCTTCCCCATGATTGTATACCTCCTCATTCACTACGAACAGCAATGCCGGCGAAGACGACCACGGTGAGTACTGCCGCCTAGCACACAAGGGAGTGGGAGGAAAAAGAGAGTTTCACACACACATGCACACCCCCACCCCCAACACCATACACACAAACAGATGCAGTAACATTACATATACACCCCGTATCCCTCAGGAATAATGCAAGGACAAAAGGAATTGATTAAAGTGAGTTTAATAAGATAAAATACGAGAAAATTGTGCTTCAAAATCAAAATAGTATATACATATATACAAATGGAGGGACACTGCCCAGTCCTCAATGTCCGTGGGCCACAAGGCCACATCACATAGGCCAAGGCCCCACTTGACTCCTGCAACAACACAGAGAGAAGACTGCAGGGGCATCTGGTCGAAAATACACAGGCGCCTCGGGGGCAACAGGGAACGGGGGGCACCTCAGCGGGAAGATGGTACAACATCACTGGTCTTGGCGGGGGCTATATGCCCTGTGCGATGTCCTGGGAGGGGAAAGCCACAGTCTTTCAAGTGGGAGGTTTGCCCATTGCTTGGTCATGGAGGGTGCAAGGCCACAGTCTCTCAAGTGGGTGGTTTGCCCACTGCTTGGTCCTGGGGAGTGTTGGGATGCCAGTGGTGGGTGGAGGCTCCAGCCCTTCCCCTGCATCCTCAGACGGCTGAACCACCATGGTTGGTGGTGGGGCTCAGAATCAGTCCCAGCACCAGGCCTCCTGTCCTTCCTGCCTGCAGGTGCAGGCCCTTTGCCCTTCCCCATGGCAGCTGGTGGTGCATCCTTGTCCTTCACCTTAGCAACCGGTTCAGGTACACTGTCAGTGCTGATGGTTGGTTCCCTGGAGCCTCGCCCACCTGCAGTAGCTGCCGACACTACTGTGGCTGTGGACTGGGTGGCTGAGGTGCTAGCCTGGGTCTGACCACCCTCAGCGGCAGAGAGGAAAATCTTTTTAGGGACACTGGCGTGGGACGAGGTGAAGGTTTGGGAGTGGAGGAAGAGGGAGTGGTTGTTGGAGGTGTCTGCATGCTGTGTTTTGGTGCAGGTGCATGGGCTGGATGCTGTTGTGACGTCGATGGCTGTTGAGTGTCTGGGTTCTTGTGTTTGTGTACTTTAGTAGGAGAGGACACAGGGGACGTGTGCATGGATGTGGGGGTTATGACTGCCAGTGAGGGGTGTGCAGTGATAGGTGTGATGGTGATGGGGGTAGTGGATGAGGATGTAGTGCATGCAGGTGTGAGTGGAGATGCTACTGGGAGGGTGATGGACGAGGAGGAGGAGGGGGACACAGTGGAGGCAGTGGATGTTGGTATGTCTGCATCTGGATGCGTTTGTGTGAGTGCCTGTGGGATGATGTGTGGTGCTTGTGTTTGCCTGAGCCACTCCTGTGTGTTGTCTTGAGTGCATGCTGGTCTGAATCTGTGCTTTTGATAGGTTGGGGTTGAGGGGAATGGGACTGGGTAGAGGAAGTTGGAGGGGGATGGCTAGAAACAGGGACAATGGCTGCCATCAGGGAGGAGGCCAGAGCCTGGATTGATCTCTGTTGGGCCGCCATGCCAGAGTGAATGCCCTCCAGCAATGCATTTGTTTGTTGCAAATGGCCTGCCAGCCCCTGGATGGCATTCACCATGGTTGACTGCTCAACAGAGATGGATCGCAGGAGGTCAATAGCCTCCTTACTCAGGGCAGCAGGGCTAACTTGGGCAGGGCCTGAGGTGCCTGGGGCGAAGGAGATGCCCACCCTCCTGGGTGAGCGGGCGTGGGCAAATCACTGAGGGGCTTCTGGGAAGGCAGTGCTGGTACAGGGGTGGTGGCTGTACCTGTAGTTGGGGTGGGGACAGAGGTGTCGACCACCACCAGGGAGCTTCCATCGGAGGAGGTATCACTGTCAGAACTGTCCCCTCCTGTCTCCGCGTTGGTGCTCCCCTCACCCTCCGTCCCGCTGGTGCCCTCACCGTCGGTGGATTTGGCCTCATGGACCCTCTGGGATGCAGCCCCCTCCATCGCCGGTGACTCTGCTCCTCTGCCAGATGATGCTAATGTACATAAGGACAGGGTGACAAAACAAAAAGGGGGGGGAGAGACAAAGGATTCACTTGGTCAGTGGCAGCAACATCACCACCGCTGGCATACACGACACACACACATACAGGGAACAACCCTACACACTAGGAAATGCACTACCAGTCACAATGCTAGTCACCAGCCCATGGACAGGAATAGCTAACTCCTATAGCAGCATACCTGACACTCACAGACCCTTGTCCAGTAGTGGATGCCTACTAGCTTGTTAGGAGGTGATGTTCATCAGCCCCTGCCCAACATGGAACCTACCCTGCAATGTCCGGCCTGGCCTAGGGGCACCCACAGGCACACATCCCCACCCGGAGACCACCCCACCACGCTCAAGTAGTATATCGTGAAACTGTACCCCTTTGTGGCTGCTGTGATGCCCTCAAGTACCCATCCAGCTCAGGATAGGCCACCGCCAGTATGCAGGCCATCATGGGGGTCAGGGTTCAACAGGCACTGCTTCCTCATTTGGAGGCCATCCCCACCTGGGCCTCCGCCGTCTTCCTTGCCCAGCGTCTCAGGTCCTCCCACTGTTTGCGACAGTGGGTGCTCTGCCTGCCGTAGACCCCCAGGGTCCACACGTCCTTGGTGATGGCACGCCATATACCCTTTTTCTGATGGGGGCAGACCTGCAGAAAAAGATACATAGAAAAAGGTATCAGTCATACAGTCTGGCCTGTTACACTCATGGCCCACCATAGCCCTTACATCCCCTTATGCACAGACATTGCCCACCATACATGCAGCACGCTGCCCAGAACCCTTCCACCAACCCCCCCTACACGAGGCCCTTACACACAGCACTCCATGCATCCATGTCCCTTGCATCGTGCTCACAGTGTACTCACCTCTTGGTCTGGAGGCCCATACAGCATTCAGTACTGGGGTAGGACCCCATCCTACAGTCTCTCCAACTCCACAGCGGTGAAGGCAGGGGCTCTTTCCCCAAAGACACGAGCCATGGTAGGTTCCAGACACAGGTCACAGCAGCACTTGCAGTGTAGGTCCTCTCCTGTTAACGGTCAGCTAGCAAGTGAGTGAACAGATAGAAAAGGGCGGTGAAGTCCGTTGTGGTGCGTACCGTCACCACCGGCGTGCATCACCATTGGCCACTGTAACCCATAGGGCCCAATGGTAACCAATGAGGAGTTGCACGGCGGTACTCAAACGCCTCCTGCAACGGCGGCGCACAACGTCAGTGGCATTACCTCATTTCCACATGTCCATCCACACAGGACAGGCGGATGCCATTTCGGGGGGGGGAGGCAGGCATGGCACCTAACTGTGTCACAGTACACATAGGCACCATTTGGGCCTATCCAACAACATACTGTTACAGTCACAAAATGCAATGCAGTGTATTGTTTGGAAATGTGGAATACTGACCAGCTGCTCACAGTTTAGGCCCCTAGATTACAACCCCTGCGGATGAATAGGAGATGGAGCCATTCCCCCGTGTACAGGCCTCTGGGGAACCTGGAAACGATGGAGGACAGGCACATCATCCTCACCTATAGACTGGAAAGGGCCACGATCACAGAGCTGTGTGCCCAATTGGAACCTGACCTGATATCTGCTATCCGTCAGCCCACCGGGATGCCCCCTCTTGTGCAAGTCCTATCCGTGCTCCATTTCTTGGCAACTGGCTCCTTCCAAGTGACAGTGGGCTTGGCAGCAGGAATGTCTCAGCCAATGTTCTCAATAGTGCTGACCAGACTGTTGTCTGCCTTGATTAAACAGATGTGCAGCTACACTGTTTTCCCCCAGGTGGAGGATTTGGCCACAGTGAAAGCTGACTTCTATGCAATGGGACATATCCCCAACATTATTGGGGCTACTGATGGTACACATATTGCATTTGCCCCCCCCCCCAGAGAAATGAACAGGTGTTCAGAAATCGAAAGAGCTTTCACTCGATGAATGTGCAGATAGTGTACCTGGTGGACCAGTACATCTCCCATGTCAATGCTAAGTATCCTGGCTCTGTGCATGATGCCTATATCCTGAGGAATAGCAGCATCTCATATGTGATGGCTCAACTCCGGAGGCACCGGGTGTGGCTAATAGGTGAGCCCTGGTTCCCACCCAGTGGATGTTGGTGTATGGGTTTGGTGTGGGCCCTAAGGGTCATGGTGTGGCTAACAGTTGTCCCTCGATATTTGCAGGTGACTCTGGTTACCCCAACCTCTCCTGGCTACTGACCCCTTTGAGGAATCTCAGGGCAAGGGCAGAGGAAAGTTACAATGAGGCACATGGGCAAACAGGGAGAATAATAGAGAGGACATTCGGCCTCCTGAAGGCCAGGTTTCGGTGCCTCCATCCAACAGGTGGATCCCTCTGCTACTCACCCAAGATGGTCTGCCAGATAATCGTGGCATGCTGCATGTTACACAACCTTGCCTTGAGACGCCAGGTGCCTTTTCTGCAGGAAGATGAGGCTGGAGATGGGCGTGTGGCAGTAGTGGACCCTGTGGATAGTGAAGATGAGGAATCAGAGGATGAGGACGAGGACAAGAGAAGAGCTAATATACGACAGTACTTCCAGTGACACACAGGTAAGACACTGTAACTTCACTTTGCATTAACAGTTTTGTATTTGACATTGTACATGGCAGGCAGATTCTCCCAATTCTATGGCCACTTACTGTACCCTTTGGCATCTCTATTTTCAGATATCTCTGCCCAACTCTGGCACCTACAACTACAGGTCATTCCTATGTATACATTACTGTACAGTTCAATTGCAATTTTTAAAACTTTTTAAACAAATACATAGTTAAATCATTTGACATACTCCATACTTGTATTTTTTCAATTGTGTTTATTTAAGTGCTAAGAAGTAGAGGGGATAGTGGAATAGGCTAAGTTGATGGTGGAGGAAAGTCCAGGATAGAGTCAAGTCTATTTGAATCACAGGTGCATTGTCCAAGGGGGCATTGAAAGGAGAGGAATTGCAGTTCAAGCTGGACAGAGTGGGACACAAGGGTGACTATCAGGAGAGTCTTATTTCCTGGCGGGGGTCTTGGCAACGTTCTCTGGTTTCTGCCTGGATCGCAGGGACCGTTTGCGGGGTGGTTCTCCTTCTGCAGGGGGAGGGGTGCTGGCGGCCTGTTGTTCCTGTGGTGGGGCCTCCTATCCACTAGCGGCAGTGGAGGTGGAGGGCTGTTTATCGGTGTGGCTATTGTCAGGGGCCCGTTGGTGTGCCACTGCCTCCCTCATGGTGTTAGCCATGTCTGCCAGCACCCCTGCAATGGTGACCAGGGTGGTGTGAATGTCCTTCAGGTCCTCCCTGATCCCCAGGTACTGTCCCTCCTTCAGCCACTGGTCTCCTGCAACTTGTCCAGTATCTGGTCCGTCATCTCCTGGGAATGGTGGTATGCTCCCAGGACGTTGGTGAGTGCCTCGTGGAGAATCGGTTCCCTGGGCTTGTCCTCCCCCTGTCGCACAGCAGTCCTCCCAGCTTCCGTGTTGTCCTCTGCCTCTGTCCCCTGAACCGTGTGCCCACTGCCACTGACCCCAGGTCCCTGATTGTCCTGTGTTTGTGGGGTTGCCTGGGGTCCCTGTAGTGGTGGACACACTGCTGATTGATGTGTCCTGGGGACAGAGGTATGGGCCCACTGGGTGGGTGCTGTGCTGGTGTTTGCTGAGGGGGGAGTCTCTGTGGTGGTGTGGACTGTGCCTGGGTAACCGACTGTCTGGAGATCCCTGGTGGGCCAGGTTGGTCATCCAGATCCAGGTGACCAGAGGTGCTGTCATCACTGTGGGCCTCTTCTGTGGGGGGACTAGAGGTTGCTGGCACCTCCTCTCCAGTGATGTTGGGTGGGGGACCTGCGGGATGTAAATGCAGTGTTATTGTTTCTGCATGTGACATCTTGTGCATGGGTGTGTTGGCCTGTATGGGTGTGATTGCCCTGTCAGCTTTGCCTTGTGTGAGTAGTGAGTTTGTAGGTTAGGTGATTCTCTCTAATGTACATGCTTTAGTGAGGTGTGTCCATGCAGGTCTGTGATGGTAGTGCATGCAGGGCTTGCTATTGGGATGGGTGGGTTATTATGGTGGGGTATGTGGGAGGTGGTGAAGTGATGGGTGTGGGGGTGAGGGTGGGGGTATGTGATGGCATGCAGGTAGGGGGGTGATAGTATTAGAGATTTGACTTACCAGAGTCCAGTCCTCCTTCTACTCCTGCCAGGCCCTCAAGATGCAGTATTGCCAAGTCTTGCTCCTCCCATGTTGTTAGTTGTGGGGGGCCACCACCAGTCCTCTGTACAGCTGTCTGGTGTCTTGCAGCCACGGAACGCACCGTCCCCCGTAAGTCATTCCACCTCTTCCTGATGTCATCCCTTGTTCTGGGGTGCTGGCCCACGGCGTTGACCCTGTCCACGATTCCCTGCCATAGCTCCATCTTCCTAGCAATGGATGTCTGCTACACCTGTGATCCGAATAGCTGTGGCCCTACCAGATGATTTCCTCCACCATGACCCTTAGCTCCTCCTCTGAGAACCTGGGGTGTCTTTGTGGGTCCATTGGTGTAGTGTGTGTGGTGTGTGTGAGGGTGTGTGTGATGATGTGTTGGGGTGTGTGCTGTAAGGTGTGTGGATGGTGTATGGGTGATGGTGTTCTGTGGCTCTGGTTCTGTGGGTGCTTTTGGTGTGTCTCTCTTTCAGTTGTCAAATTTTTTGAGTCGTAAAGGGTTGTGGGTAATGTGTGTGTGTGTTTTATAGTGGTGTGGGTGTGCGGGTGTGTTGTGTGTATGTGTGTCAGGTGTGTGTAGTTTGAATTGTCCAATGTGGTGTTGTTTTGTATGTGTGTGTGTATTCGGAGCACAGCGGTATGTACTGCCAATGGTTTACCGCAGTTGAATGTCTGCTGCGGTGATTCATGGGTCACAATGCTGTGGGCGTAGTTCTGTTGGCGTAATGGTGTGGGTTTGAATACTGCCAGTTTTTCACTGACCTTAGTGTTGGCGAACTTGTTTGTGTGTCTGTATTGTGACGGATTGCTATGTGTGGGTCATAATATGGGTAGCGGTAAACTGCCACGGTGGTGGTATGTTGACGGCAGTTGGCATGACGGAAAGCGGGACTTACCGTCAATGTCATAATGAGGGCCTAAATGTTTTCTAGAGCATACATATCAAAAGCGCCAATCTGGACATCTGGTCATTCTTGTTCTGGGCAAAGTCAATGCTTGAGGCTGGCCGCGATGGAGCCCTGTTCAGTTACAGTGAACGGGAGGCCTTGGTTAAAATTTTACCTCTAGACTTATGCCCCCATTTTGACCCACCAGGGTTAATGTGGGGGTATCACAGCCAAAAGGCTGGCGGAGTATATCGCCACCTTATGAGTGTGGCGGGTTGGCTTTTGCCAACCCCCCCACATCTGCACTCATGCCACCATGGCGGTATGAACCTCCAGACAGGAGATGTGCATCTCCGACCCGGCGGTCCACACAAGACCACTGGTGGTATAATGATCCGGCCTACCGCCACGGTTTCCACAGTGGTAGCACTGCCATGAAAACCATGGCAGTAGGGCTACCATTGACAGGGAATTCCTTACCTGTCACTGGTAGACCGCTCCGCCACCCCCCTAGCAATCACCTGACCCCCCAACCCCATAGAGCACAGCTCCCCCACCCCCTCTCCCGCACTCATGCACACACACCCACATGCATATACTCATACACCACCACTTCCACACATGCATTCACGCACACATACTCACACGCATTCACACTAACATACTCACATCAATTCACACTAACATACTCACAAGCATCCACACTAACATGCTCACACGCATACACACTTACTTGCAGACACGTACTTACTGTAACATTCATACACGCATACAACCGCGCATAGACCACAACACTCACCGACGCAGACACACATGCATACCCACACACAGACACACACGCAGACATCACACATGCATGCACGCACACATAACACCCGCCACCCTACCACCCCCTCCCCTGTCGGACGCCCGACTTACCTTGTCCTTTAAGGAATGGCAAGGGGCACTGTTTTCCCCAGCAGGACACTACCAGGCCGTCTGTTTGGTCAAAATACGGCTGGCGGAGTCCTTCTCGCGG
Organism: Pleurodeles waltl; assembly: GCF_031143425.1. Lineage (NCBI taxonomy): Eukaryota > Metazoa > Chordata > Amphibia > Caudata > Salamandridae > Pleurodeles > Pleurodeles waltl. The sequence continues at coordinate 464,382,398 of NC_090451.1, forward strand.
GGCGGTGCAGGTAGTAGCACCACCCAGGCATCTCGACAACCAGCATGGTTACTGCTGGATTTCTGCCTTAAATGTGGTGGAAATCCAGCAGTAACCATATTATGGCAGGCGGAAGACCGCTAGCACTGGTGGTCTTCTGGCGTCCGTGGCATTGGCGGCCTCACTTTGAGACTGCCAAAGTCATGATGAGGGCCTTAGTCATTTTCCTTGGAGATTTTCTGTACCGGGGCAAGGTCAACTGTTAAAGCCGACCACCCTGCAGCCCTCTCTGATACTCGTCGCAGGAGGTCCCGGTCAAGGATTCTACATTCAGACTTAGATGATTTTTAGGGCCGAAAATCTTCATCCAGCACCAATTTGAAATTGAAGATGACCTCCTTGGAGCTCTCCTCAGATTCACTGTGCAGGAAGCCTCAGTCAACCTTTTACGTTCAGACATAGAATGTTTTTGGGAGCTTTTTTCCTCTATTGTCGAACAACCCTCCAAAGCAAGCTGATTTCAATGCAATGTCTTGGAATTGCTTTTCCATGAGCCCAAAGTTAAATCCTGGAAGTTGTGGGCTCTGGAGCTTTTCAGCGGGATGAACCTGCAAGTTAGGCCGGGTCGTGGTCGACGTAAACTGGCTATACTCACAAAGGCAGGTCAGTCCACTTATGGAGCTTTTTTCCAAAGTTGCTCCAAACTTCTGGATCATTTTCGAGAAGTTCTTCTAAGGATCCTTAGGTGTCCACAACTGACTCCACGGTTCCAAAAGCTCTGAGTTGCTCCTTGGCAGTTAGGACTCCAACTACCAGAATGCACCTGGGTCAAATCCAAAAATGACCACTGGTCAGCTGGTCAATTTCTTCAGGGCTTGATGCAGGGGACTCTGGTCAGTTATTTTCTACCTGAAGCATACAGGGAGTCTCTTCTTGAAGCTGTAGAAGCCAGGCAAAGTCCTTTTAGTGGTGAAGCCCAAGTGTGCAGCTGGTGCAGTCCTTTTGCGTGCATGGTCCAGTAAGGCAGTCCTTCTTGCTTTGTTCCAGTATGAATCTAAAGTGGGGTGCAGCTGTGCCAAATTTATCATTGCTCCTGGGGTGGAAAGGTGGGGGGGCTCTTGTCCAATCACTTGCAGTCCGCCACCTTCTTAATTAACCACTTTCTGGGAAGTGTGGCAAAATCAATCCCAGGAAGAAACATTCCTGCAAAATCCAAGATGGCAAAAATTCTATCTTAGAGTTTAGGCCTGGCTGCGTCCACCCACTGGTGTGGCTAAGTGTCCCATAACACACCTCTTCCTTAATCTAATCAGGGACACCAGTCTGTTTGGGTTTACAGGAAATGGGGGAGGAACAGTTGCTGTCCAAAATGTCCTTCCCTCCCTTGAAGACCAGTTTGGCTGCTCTCCCCCCATACTGTTCTACTATCTGCTGAGGCAGATCTCCTCCCACAAGATGCTTCCATTGTTTCAGCCCAGGCCACTTCAAACCCTATCAAGGCAGCCTGGCTCAGGCTACCAGAGGCTGACCAATCAGAGAAAGGGACTACAGGGCTGAAGCTGGTAACTTTTATGAAGAGTCCTAAAACTCTTTCTAGGCACAAGTTGTATTATATTCAACAGTGGCAAGCTATTGTATTTATTATAACTTTTAATTTGATTCTAAACATGCCACATTTAGGGGCATATTTATACTCCGTTTGCGCCGAATTTGCGTCGTTTTTTTCGACGCAAATTCGGCGCAAAACTAACGCCATATTTATACTTTGGCGTTAGACGCGTCTAGCGCCAAAGTATGAGGAATGAGCATCATTTTTTAGCGTGAACGCCTTCCTTGCGTTAATGAGATGCAAGGTAGGCGTTCCCGTCTAGAAAAATGACTGCGACGCAAATGCGTCGTATTTATAGTCCCGGGCAAAAATCACGCCCGGGAGTGGGCGGGGCAGAAAACCCCGCATTTGCGCCTCTTTTTAACGCCTGGGTCAGGGCAGGCGTTAAGGGACCTGTGGGCTCAAAATGAGCCCACAGCTGCCCTCCCATGCCCCCAGGGACCCCCCCTGCCACCCTTGCCCACCCCAGGAGGACACCCAAGGATGGAGGGACCCATCCCAGGGACATTCAGGTAAGTTCAGGTAAGTATAATTTGTTTTTTGTTTTTTTAATTTTTTTGGCATAGGGGGGCCTGATTTGTGCCCCCCTACATGCCACAATGCCCAATGACCATGCCCAGGGGACATAAGTCCCCTGGGCATGGCCATTGGGCAAGGGGGCATGACTCCTGTCTTTACTAAGACAGGAGTCATGTAAATGGCGTCTGGGCGTCGTTAAAAATGGCGCAAATCGGGTGGAGGCGATTTTTTTGCCTCTACCTGACTTGCCCCATTTTAAGACGCCCTAACGCCATTTTCCCCAACGCCGGCGCTGCCTGGTGTACGTGTTTTTTTTCCACGCACACCAGACAGCGCCGGTCTGCTAGCGCCGGCTAACGCCATTCAATAAATACGGCGCCCGCATGGCGCTTCAGAATGGCGTTAGCCGGCGCTAATTTTTTTGATGCAAAACTGCGATAGCGCAGTTTTGCGTCAAAAAGTATAAATATGGCCCTTAGCTCCTTTCCATGGAAAATAAAACTTTATTATATTAAAATAAAGTCTCTCTTTGTTAGCCTATGAAGCCTATTCACTACAATGAGGAAAACCTTATTTAGCTATTCTTCCCTCACCAGGGCTTATAAAACATCTTTTATGAAGTCCCTGTTTATAGTTACACTGCACCCAACCCTGGAGACACTTAGGCCATACCTACGGTGTGACTTATATGTAAAGATAGGGCAGCTTAGGACTTTCAAAGTACTTTTAATTCCAAAGTCGAATGTAGGGTTAACTTTAACTTCAAAACAGCCAGCAAGGCAGGCCTGCCTTTAAAATGGCGCTGGGCACCACAGCAGTGCACCTAAGGGTGCACAATCTACTGTATACTGAGGTCCTTAAACCTACACGCCCTATCATATAGTAGAGGCTTATAGGTAGGTTGGTACAGCCTATTATATTTAGCCTAATTTGCATATCCATTATAATCAGAGCAGAGACCCTGGGACTGTTCAGCAGTGCCCAGTGAACCACCGGAGTCAGAAAAACGCCAGCATAAGTGAAAAATGGAGGCAAAATGTTATGGGGCTTCTGCAATCAACCTAGTTTTCCCACACAGTGTGGATCCGACATGGGAGAAAGCTGCCTTTATCAATAACTGCACCACGTGTTCGTGGGTAGCTGCCATGCTCATCTGTGTGCAGGGGGGGCCCAACAGAGCCTCCCCATTGGATTCATTTGTTGGTGCCTTCCCCCATTGTTGGAACCTACCTTGGATGCATTGATTCCACCATTGCCATAATTCTCAGGGGTGAGACCTTGACAGGCTCCCTCATGTGGCGGAGCAAGGAAGCAGCCAGAATTACCCAAAGGGAGGTCATATGTGCACGGGGATTCCAGACACCTCCTTGTAAAACTTGGATGCTGTAAAAGCTTCATAGGACAGCAGTTGTACTGCACCCTACATGTGACTCTGGTCATGTGGTGATCCATGTGCTCTATTTCATAATCTAATATCTCACGCCGTGTGTATTATCATATATAGTCCTTGCAATTGTCAGGATAATGAGTACTATTTTCAACAATGGTTTATGAGCCACAATAATTACAGTTAACACCGCGGAAGTACCGCCAACAGGCTGGCGGTGCTTCTATGGGCATTCTGACCGCGGCGGTAAAGCTGCGGTCAGAAACGGGAAACCGGCGGGGCCCCAGGGAATCCTCCACGGCGGCGCTGCTTGCAGCGCCACCATGGGGATTCCGACCCCCTTACCGCCATCCTGTTCCTGGCGGTTTTCACCGCCAGGAACAGGATGGCGGTAACGGGTGTTGTGGGGCCCCTGGGGGCCCCTGCAGTGCCCATGCCAATGGCATGGGCACTGCAGGGGCCCCCTAACAGGGCCCCACATTGATTTTCAGTGTCTGCCAAGCAGACACTGAAAATCGCGACGGGTGCCACTGCACCCGTCGCACGCCTTCAACTCCGCCGGCTCCATTCGGAGCCGGCTTCCTCGTTGAAGGCGCTTTCCCGCTGGGCCGGCGGGCGGCCTTCTGGCGGTCGCCCGCCAGCCCAGCGGGAAAGCCAGAATGGCCGCCGCGGTCATTTGACCGCAGTGCGGTCATTCGGCGGCTCCCGCCGGACGTGCGGTTACCGCCGCCGTCGGGAGTCGGAATCACCCCCTATATGTCTTTTTACCCTGCACTGTCAGAATAGTGCGTATTTTTCAGGATCTGCATAGCATGCACGGTACTTACAATAGATGGTACTTCATATGTTTACTGCTATTACCTACCTGCTGCTATTCATGCCCTGATGTTATGATGTAGGACATTCTGACTCTTGCATAGCCAAGGCAATGAGTACTAACTCATGATTTGCATAGTGTGCATAGTATTTAAGAATAATGTCATATGGATCTATACTATATGTAAAATACACTATATTTTATATTCTGTGTTGAGTCTCTTTTGTGGTGTAATTTATTGTATCACTGATATGAGAGTGTTGCGCAAATGCTTTACACATTGCCTCTGGAGAAAATCCTGACTCCTCTGTGTCAAGCTACCAGGGGATGTTTTGGATCCCTAAATATTTATATTATTTTAGCTTTATTATCCTAAAATTACAGAACAGATTTACACCAAATCACAAAAATCACAATCTGTGGCCCAAGATATAGCTTCCTGCCAAATTTGGTCTAAATTTGTTTAGTAGTTCGGGCTGTAGGCGTGTTTTAATACCCTAAGTATAACTACTGACCTATACATATATATACTCACTGAAAAAACTAAGGTTACGGGGACGTTAGAGTTAGGAAATAGGATTTAAAAAACATAGACATTCATTTTATAGTTAGGCTCACATTTTAAATGTACAAAATCATAGAAATTCACCTGTTAGAGTTATCTCGAGTAACTATAATTCTTGCCCTAAGGTTACTATACTGTAACTTGTGCAACTGCCATGCACAGCTTTTTCAGCAAAACCTTTACTGCAAATATTACAGTGATATTCAATCAATGATGTTATCAAAACGGTCATGAGTGCCGTAATTTGTGGGGTAATTAGCAGTGCATGGCAAGGGTGCTTGTTATAGTTACCTTAGGGATCAATTATAGTTACTTGAGATAATTCTAACTATAACAGGTGAATTTCTATGGTTTTGGAAGTTTAAAATGTGAGCCTAAATATGACGTCCCTGTCACCTTTGTTTTTTAAAGTGAATTTCTATGTTTTTTAATCTATTTCCTAACTATAACGTCCCTATAACCGTTTTTTGTTTCCAGTGAATTTCTTTTTTTTTTACATAAAGTAATTTTCATAATTATATGTTAATTCAACCACCACTGCCCATGGCCTTTTGCCGTCTGGGGCGGTGGTTGGCCGCAGGGCCTGGCCCAAGGCTTCCAGCCCATGGCCAGGTCCTGTGGCCAGGTCCTGTGGCCAACCCACATAACATCCCAACCAGGTGCTGTGCACACCCTTTGGCCATGCCCATCAGGGGTTAGCTGCAGGATCTGGCCTGTGGCCAGGCCCTTCAGCCATTCCCTATAACCAACCAACCTTGTGCTGCACACAGCCTTCAGCTGAGGGTAGCATGGGTTGGCTGCAGGACCTGGCCACAGGTCGTGCCCTGGAGCCAACCCCTATACCCATCCAAACCCATGCCACTATCCGCCATTGGCTGCGGGTGGCACAGGGGTTGGTTGCAGGGCCTGGCCAGTGGCCAGATGCTGCGGCAAATCCCCCTAACCACTCATCCCCTCACTGTGCATGGACTTTGACCGTGTCTCTCTGGGTGTAAGAATAGGTGTGAGAGGGTTTAACTGGGTATGAGAGTGGCTGTAAGAGTCTGTCTGGGTGTGAGTGTGTGCATCAGTGTCTTAGTCGATCTGTGAGTGGGTGTGTCAGTGTCTGTGTGGGTCCAGGAGCGGGTACATGAGGGCTTCAGTGGGTCTGTGAGTGGGTGCGTGAGTGTCTGAGTGGGTCTTTAAATGGGTCTGTAAGGTTCTGACTGTGTCTGTAACTGGGAGAAAAAGATTGAAAAAGAGAAATTGAGAGGGAGAGAGAGAGAGAGAGAGAGAGAGAGAGAGAGACAAAGAGAGGAAGATGGCTTTGATGAGCGATATTCTTAAAATGAAATATTTCAAAACACTACTAAATAAACAAACACACTGCCAAGCAATACAAGGATTTGAAACTGTAGCCTACTGACTGACAACACAACAGCTCTGCTTTAAATCGTATAAAATGAATGCCAAGCATCTTGCTAGTGTTACTGTTTGAAGTCATTGCATGGAAAGACCATTGCAATGACAATCTCTCTCTCACCTCCCATAATGAGATGGAAGAGAGAGAGCGAGAGAGAGAGAGAGAGAGAGAGAGAGAGAGAGAGAGAGAGAGAGAGAGATAGAGAGACAGCCCTGTGGGGAGAGACAGTCGTAGCTGGCTCCCCACATCTGAGGAAGCTGCTTGAATAGCAGCTCACTACTTATAAGAGCAATGTTTTCATCTGTCTTACCGACAGATGTATGCAGTGGGAGACAGATGAACACTCTGCTTCCTGCCAGCCAGAGCTGTTTGACAGCTTAATCTGTCAGAAAGGAGACTTTGTTGGCTTTTGCTTGGTGGGAGGAGCTGTCAGCTCCCACCAAGCAAGAGCAAACATCTGTGTCCTGGTGTTGGGCACCCCGGTACATAGCAGGAGCCATCCCAGGGAGGGCGGTCCTCAGGGTCCACATTGGCTCCTTGAGGGGGCCACGCAGCACCTCTCCAACATGCATTGCCCCAGTGGGTGGTGGTCCCCATGGCTTGAGAGTCTGAAACAGATCCCTCCACATTAATTCATTTTAGCCCAACGGAAGCAGTGGTCCCTAGGGTTCCGAGGGGGTAAAGCAACCCCCCCACACACTACAACATTGCCCTGGTAGGTGGCGTCCCCAAGGCAGGAGGTCTGAAATTGACCCCCCTCATTAATTCATTTTAGCCTTGAAGAGGTGGTGGTCCCCGAGGTTGTGGGGGGCTGTGTGCCCCCAGAATACAATTAGTATTTTTGCTCCGGCGAGGTGGGGGTCCCTAGGGATGAATGGGTCCACAGTCCTTGCATACAATAACAATTAAACTTGGGGAGGTGGTTGTCCCTGAGGCAGGGATAAGCCCAGCGGTGGGGCCCTGTGCAGCCCCTTCTTTATTTTAAACATGCCCCTAGGTCCTGGTCCACCAGGGGGCTTTAATCAAGCAAGTGCATGATACCGCACTTGGTTCTTAAGATTTGTAACACACATGTGTGAACCTCATACACCCACTCAAACACTCATACACCCATTCATAGACACAGTCAGGCACTCAGACACTCATGCACAGACCCACTCATACTCTCTCACACACACTCGCAAACCAACTCAGAGACCTACTCACATGCCCAGACAGGCACTTGTACACCCACTCAGAGGGCCACTCAGTCACTCATGCACCCACTCACAAACTCGGTGACACACTTATGCACCTACCCAAAGCCCTAGTGACATTCATAAACCCACTCAAATACCCAGCCAGACACTCATACACCCATTTACAGATCCAGCCACACACCCAGACAATCAGCCACAGACCCTTTCACACTCTCCTACATCCAGTGATTAATGCACATGGACACTCATGCACCCACTTACAGTCACAGTAAAACTCACACACCCACTGAAAGACTTAGACAGAATCTTACAAATCCATTCATACACCCAGATACACACTTATGCACCCGCTCACATTCTTTTTTAGACAATCATACATGCAGTCACAGTCACTCACACTTAGGTACCTATTTATACAGCCACTCACACTGTGACACAACTACTGAAGAACTCACTTTCCCTCTACTGCATCAATTGACACACCTTGTTATACTTACATTGAGGTAGTAAGAAATGTATTGCTAGGCTGAGAGTGTAAAACAATGACATATGATCAATTGTGCATTGAATTTATGCTTTTAGTTTGCAAATCCACGACCGAGTCGTGACTCCAATTTCTTTTTTCAAAAATCTGATTTGCATATAAATGTAACTGGTGTTTGGGATATAGGGCGGCTCGAAGAAGAGCCTTTGTGTTTGTTCTGTGTATATGATTAGAAGATATACAAGCAGCTGCAGAGTTTCATGTTGCTCAGAAACACTATGTTGCCTTCATCTGTGAAGTGAACACCATCTCTTCTATATATCCCACGCATGTCAAAGTGCACATTATTATTGTAGATCAAGCCCATGTTATGGTCTCTGAGGAAGGCTAAAACAGTTTTGTTACCATGTTTCTTGGCTTTGTCTATCTGTGGACAGAATTCAGCTAACCACTTCCATTTCTGACTCTGGCATATGTTAGAGAACACAAAGACAGTGTAAGAGAAATGGTGCATTCATTGAAACAAAAGTATCCTTCATTAGGATTTCCAGTCCTACCCAGCCAGTACTTCTAGGTCGTTACCACCACAATGGACAATCATGAGGTTAGGTGGTTGGCAATCTCTAATGCTTTCAACAAATGGAAGCAATTGTTGCCTCTTTAACCCTCTCTGGCCAACCCAAGTAATATCCAAATCAGGCAAACCCAGATCCCTGTCGATGCCACTCTTTCTAGCATACTTACTAGCCCACAAAACATACCTGTGACCTACAATCCACACTTTAACCATTTTGAAGGGAAGAAGCAGTAGCACTCAGGAGAATGCTGCAGCTGAATGAGGCAGTTTGGAAAATGGGAGGTGGTTAAAATGGAGGGCACAGTGGATTAAAAAAAAACACAATTTGGTTTGGATATTGTATAGACATTGGTAGATAAAAATAGGTTGTGATGAAAAGTATGAAGTCAGACAATCACTGATTACTGATAAGTAATCTCCTTTTGGATATGCTTTTGTTTCTTGTCTTTTCCCAAATAAGTAATCCCCTTTTGAATATGCTTACCTTCTGTATTAGTCAGTGTGGGGGAAGGGGAACTTTTAAAACACACATACAATTTTAAAATAAGACAGGTTTTGGTATAAAAATAACATAAGAAGAGTACATTTTCCAAATGATAATTAATAATGATCATAAAATGTAGCAGAAAATAAAAGAAAAAAATGATAGGCAATATATGTTCACCCCTGACTGGAACTGTGACTCCATTGTGACCTTACACTGGAGGCCACGCTCAGGGTCGCAATGGAGTTGTGACTCCACCAGCACACAGTAGCAAACTGGACTTCTTACCAAAAATACCAGAAAGGGTTAACAGATAGTAACCATTCAGATGTGGGACAAGATAAAAAACACCTTAAGTGCTTTTTATGATTTTTCTAGGTAGGACAGCATCACTGAGAGCAAAGATCAATAGGTTGTCATTAGTGGTTCCTTGGTGTGGAAATGAAGTGCCATTCTTATTCTGAGATAAAATGCTTATACAAAAAAAGAATTGAAAGTGATATTGTGACAGAAATTTACCTATCAACGAAAGACTTTTAACAGGGGTGGAAATTGTACTCTATTTTTACAATAAATCTGTATTAATGGGTGTGTGTGAATTTAACAGGGATAAAATTGCACATGACATTAAAAAACATAGGCCCATATTTAACCCGTTCTGTGCCTTGGACGAGGTGACCTCGTCCAAGGCTACAGTTCCCGTGTGCCTTGGACGAAGTCACCTCGTCCAAGGCACGGGAACTTGGGGGAGCGCTAGCGCGCCCCCCCTGTGCACCCCCGTCACCCCCCCAAGGCGGGAATGGAAAGGGAAGACCTTCCCCTTCCACCCCCGACCCCCCCCCCGGCAATCCGATGACGTCAGCGCGCGCACAACGCGCCGACGTCATCAAGTGTTGCCGGATTCGCTGGAAGCCATTTGCTTCCAGCGCGTCGAGGGGAAAGGACCCTCAAAGGTGAGTCCTTTCCTTTTTTGGGGTTTTGGGGGGGTGGAAAACAGACACAGGGGGAAAGGAAAGGGTTTTTCCTTTCCCCCTGTGCCTGTTTTCACTAGATTCCTGCTTCACTAGCCACCAGGGATTTTTTGAGGTCTGTTTATTTTTTGGGGCGACCCCTTGGGCAAGGGTCGCCCCCCTGGGGGGCAATTTGTTTTAGTATTTCGCCCCCCCCCCCTTGGGGCAGATCCGCGGATTTTTCGGCGGATATGCCCCCAGGGGGGGGGGGGGAATCCACTAGACACCAGGGATTTTGTTTTGTGTATGTATTTTGGGGGCGCACCCCCTGGGGGTAATTTTTTTTAATGTTTCGCCCCCCCCCCCCCGGGGGCAGATCGCCTTTTTTTCGGCCGAGCAGAAGTGGTGGAGGATGTGGCTAGATTGAAAGATCGGCACTTTCCAGATCACATTCCTCCCACTCCCAAAAAAGGCTTGCCCACAAAGAAATGTAGAGTATGTGCCCGGAGATTAATCCGGAGGGAGAGCCGGATGTACTGCCCCGAATGCCCTTCAAAGCCTGGGCTGTGTGTGCACAGCTGTTATAGAAGTTACCACACAAAAAAAAACTTCTGGGAAATACCGTGGGCGTAAGCTGTCTGTTTTATATTTTCATAAGTTTCACGGTTGGCATCTCTGTCATGTATTTAGTTAGAGATTTTGTGTTTGTAGTTTTGTGTTTATTTTATAATTAGTGGTTTCTTTGTTGTTTATAAACAAAGAAAAAGTGATGGCGGTGTGAGTGGGGTGGCGCTTGGCTGGCGGTGTGCGTGGGGTGGCGCTTGGCTGGCGGTGTGCGTGGGGTGGCGCTTGGCTGGCGGTGTGCGTGGGGTGGTGCTTGGAAGGCGGTGTGCGTGGGGTGGCGCTTGGCTGGCGGTGTGCGTGGGGTGGCGCTTGGCTGGCGGTGTGCGTGGGGTGGCGCTTGGCTGGCGGTGTGCTTGGGGTGGCGCTTGGCTGGCGTGTGCGTGGAGTGGCGCTTGGAAGGCGGTGTGCGTGGGGTGGCGCTTGGCTGGCGGTGTGCGTGGGGTGGCGCTTGGCTGGCGGTGTGCTTGGGGTGGCGCTTGGCTGGCGGTGTGCGTGGGGTGGCGCTTGGCTGGCGGTGTGCTTGGGGTGGCGCTTGGCTGGCGGTGTGCGTGGGGTGGCGCTTGGCTGGCGGTGTGCGTGGGGTGGCGCTTGGCTGGCGGTGTCCCTGGGGTGGTGCTTGGCTGGCGGTGTGCTTGGGGTGGCGCTTGGCTGGCGGTGCCAGCCAAACGCCAGTCCACACTCCCATCAGCTGGTGTGATTCTTGTATCAGGCATGTGGGCGTATGTAAGTGATGGGCCCTTGAGTGGCGCGGTCTGTCGATGTGAGTGTTGTAATGTGCTGGGCCCGTGGCTGGCGGTGTGAATGATCTTGTGCGTGTCATGTATGAAAGGTGTGTGAATGGACTGTAAAGCGGTTAGTGCCTTGTCGCGGCTTTACAGCTCACGAGCTGTGAGTCATTGGTTCAGTTTTTTGCCTTTCAGTTATTAACAGTGCATTTCATTTTTGTGAAATCTCTTGTTAATAAAATTTGATCCACTGAACCATCACTCACCCTCGTGCCAAATCCAACAGTATGTGTGGTAAAAATGACAAAACCTGCTCAGCTGTAATCAGGCGTCGCAGCACACCTGTGACACGCTAGGTGCCTCGGGTGGGACCCCGATGATGAAGCATGCCACCAACTTGGTTGGTGGGTGAGGGGTCTTTTTCACATAACCTAATTGTGTTTCTTTTCACAATTTTAGTGTTTGGCACATCACGGACGTATGTGCACACATCAAAATGAAATATTACAAAAAAACCTGTGTTTGGGGGGGAGGGCCCACCTATGTTTTTGGTCCTGGGTGCGGCCTTCATCTAGGGAAATCTACAAAACCAAGACATTTTTTAAAACTAGACACCCCAAGGAGTCCAGGGAGGTGTGGCTTGTGTGGCTCCACCAACATTTTCTTACCCAGACTCCTCTGTAAACCTCAAAATTTGCTTAAAAAAGCATATTTTCCTGACTTTTCTTAGTAGGATCACCGCTCAGCACAAAACTCCTATTCCCCAGTTTTCCCCTCAGTCTCCCAAGTAAAATGACACCTCACTTATGTGGGTCCCCAAATCAGAGTCCGTCTAAAGATGTATAAAAGAATATGTCCTTATAAACTCGCTGTGCTATCTCCTCTATCTCTACACGTTTTGGGCCCTATACTGTTGCAGGCACCTGGCCCAACCACACAAGTGAGGTATCATTTTTATCGGGAGACTTGGGGGAACGCTGGGTGGAAGAAAATGTGTGGCTCCTCTCAGATTCCAGAACTTTCTGCCACAGAAATGTGCGGAACATGTGTTTTGTTAGCCAAATTTTGAGGTTTGCAAAGGATTCTGGGTAACAGAACCTGGTCAGAGCCCCACAAGTCACCCCATCTTGGATTCCCCTAGGTCTCTAGTTTTAAAAAATGCACAGGTTTGGTAGGTTTCCCTAGGTGCCGGCTGAGCTAGAGGCCAAAATCTACAGGTAGTCACTTTGCAAAAAAACACCTCTGTTTTCTTTCAAATAATTGGATGTGTCCACGTTGCGCTTTGGGGCATTTCCTGTCGCGGGCGCTAGGCTTCCCCACACAAGTGAGGTATCACTTTTATCGGAAGACTTGGGGGAACGCTGGGTGGAAGGAGATTTGTGGCTCATCTCAGATTCCAGAACTTTCTGCCACAGAAATGTGAGGAACATGTGTTTTTTTAGCCAAATTTTGAGGTTTGCAAAGGATTCTGGGTAACAGAACCTGGTCAGAGCCCCACAAGTCACCCCATCTTGGATTACCCTAGGTCTCTAGTTTTCAAAAATGCACAGGTTTGGTAGCTTTCCCTAGGTGCCGGCTGAGCTAGAGGCCAAAATCTACAGGTAGGCACTTTGAAAAAACAACTCTGTTTTCTTTCAAAAAATGGATGTGTCCACGTTGCGCGTTGGGGCATTTCCTGTCGCGGGCGCTAGGCCTACCCACACAAGTGAGGTATCATTTTTATCGGGAGACATGGGGGAACGCTGGATGGAAGGAAATTTGTGGCTCCTCTCAGAATCCAGAACTTTCTAGAACAGAAATGTGAGGAACATGTGTTTTTTTAGCCAAATTATGAGGTTTGCAAAGGATTCTGGGTAACAGAACCTGGTCAGAGCCCCACAAGTCACCCCATCTTGGATTCCCCTAGGTCTCTAGTTTTAAAAAATGCACAGGTTTGGTAGGTTTCCCTAAGTGCCGGATGAGCTAGAGGCCAAAATCTACAGGTAGGCACTTTGCAAAAAACAACTCTGTTTTCTTTCAAAAAATTGGATGTGTCCACGTTGCGCTTTGGGGCATTTCCTGTCGCAGGCGCTAGGCCTACCCACACAAGTGAGGTATGATTTTTATCAGGAGACTTGGGGGAAAGCTGTGTGGAAGGACATTTGTGGCTCCTCTCAGATTCCAGAACTTTCTGCCACAGAAATGTGAGGAACATGTGTTTTTTTAGCCAAATTTTGAGGTTTGCAAAGGATTCTGGGTAACAGAACCTGGTCAGAGCCCCACAAGTCACACCATCTTGGATTCCCCTAGGTCTCTAGTTTTCAAAAATGCACAGGTTTGGTAGGTTTCCCTAGTTGCAGGCTGAGATAGAGGCCAAAATCTACAGGTAGGCACTTTACACAAAACACCTGTTTTCTTTAAAAAAATTGGATGTGTCCACGTTGCGCTTTGGAGCATTTCCTGTCGCAGGCGCTAGGCCTACCCACACAAGTGAGGTATCACTTTTATCGGGAGACTTGGGGGAACGCTGTGTGGAAGGAAATTTGTGGCTCCTCTCAGATTCCAGAACTTTCTGCCACAGAAATGTGAGGAACATGTGTTTTTTTAGCCAACTTTTGAGGTTTGCAAAGGATTCTGGGTAACAGAACCTGGTCAGAGCCCCACAAATCACCCCATCTTGGATTCCCCTAGGTCTCTAGTTTTAAAAAATGCACAGGTTTGGTAGGTTTCCATAGGTGCCGGCTGAGCCAGAGGCCAAAATCTACAGGTAGGCACTTTGCAAAAAACACCTCAGTTTTCTTTTAAAAAATTGGATGTGTACATGTTGCGCTTTGGGGCATTTCCTGTCGCGGGCGCTAGGCCTACCCACACAAGTGAGGTATCATTTTTATCGGGAGACTTGGGGGAACGCTGTGTGGAAGGAAATTAGTGGCTCCTCTCAGATTCCAGAACTTTCTGCCACAGAAATTTGAGGAACATGTGTTTTTTTAGCCAAATTTTGAGGTTTGCAAAGGATTCTGGGTAACAGAACCTGGTCAGAGCCCCACAAGTCACCCCATCTTGGATTCCCCTAGGTCTCTAGTTTTAAAAAATGCACAGGTTTGGTAGGTTTCCCTAGGTGCCGGCTGTGCTAGAGGCCAAAATCTACAGGTAGGCACTTTGCAAAAAACACCTCAGTTTTCTTTCAAAAAATTGGATGTGTACATGTTGCGCTTTGGGGCATTTCCTGTCGCGGACGCTAGGCCTACCCACACAAGTGAGGTATCATTTTTATCGGGAGACTTGGGGGAACGCTGTGTGGAAGGAAATTAGTGGCTCCTCTCAGATTCCAGAACTTTCTGCCACAGAAATGTGAGGAACATGTGTTTTTTAAGCCAAATTTTGAGGTTTGCAAAGGATTCTGGGTAACAGAACCTGGTCAGAGCCCCACAAGTCACCCCTCTTGGATTCCCCTAGGTCTCTAGTTTTCAAAAATGCACAGGTTTGGTAGGTTTCCCTAGGTGCCGGCTGAGCTAGAGGCCAAAATCTACAGGTAGGCACTTTGCAAAAAACACCTCTGTTTTCTTTCAAAAAATTGGATGTGTCCACGTTGCGCTTTGGGGCATTTCCTGTCGCGGACGCTAGGCCTACCCACACAAGTGAGGTATTATTTTTATCGGGAGACTTGGGGGAATGCTGGGTGGAAGGAAATTTGTGGCTCCTCTCAGATTCCAGAACTTTCTGCCACAGAAATGTGAGGAACGTGTTTTTTTATCCAAATTTTGAGGTTTGCAAAGGATTCTCTGAAACAGAAACTGGTCAGAGCCCCACAAGTCACCCCATCTTGGATTCCCCTAGGTCTCTAGTTTTCAAAAATGCACAGTTTTAGTAGGTTTCCCTAGTTGCCGGCTGAGCTAGAGGCCAAAATCTACAGGTAGGCGCTTTGCAAAAAACACCTGTTTTCTTTAAAAAAATTGGATGTGTCCACGTTGCGCTTTGGGGCATTTCCTGTCGCGGGCGCTCTGCCTACCCACCCAAGTGAGGTATCATTTTTATCGGGAGACTTGGGGGAATGCTGAGTGGAAGGAAATATGTGGCTCCTCTCAGATTCCATAACTTTCTGCCACAGAAATGTGAGGAACATGAGTTTTTTTAGCCAAATGTTGAGGTTTGCAAAGGATTCTGGGTAACAGAACCTGGTCAGAGCCCCATAAGTCACCCCAACTTGGATTCCCCTAGGTCTCTAGTTTTCAAAAATGCACAGGTTTGGTAGGTTTCCCTAGGTGCCGGCTGAGCTAGAGGCCAAAATCTACAGGTAGGCACTTTGCACAAAACACCTCTGTTTTCTTTCAAAAAATTGGATGTGTCCACGTTGCGCTTTGGGGCATTACCTGTCGCGGGCGCTAGGCCTACCCACACAAGTGAGGTATCATTTTTATTAGGAGACTTGGGGGAACGCTAGGTGTAAGGAAATTTGAGGCTCCTCTCAGATTCCAGAATTTTCTGCCACAGAAATGTGAGGAACATGTGTTTTTTTAGCCAAATTTTGAGGTTTGCAAAGGATTCTGGGTAACAGAACCTGGTCAGAGTCCCACAAGTCACCCCATCTTGGATTCCCCTAGGTCTCTTGTTTTAAAAAATGCACAGGTTTGGTAGGTTTCCCTAGGTGCCGGCTGTGCTAGAGGCCAAAATCTACAGGTAGGCACTTTGCAAAAAACACCTCAGTTTTCTTTCAAAAAATTGGATGTGTACATGTTGCGCTTTGGGGCATTTCCTGTTGCGGGCGCTAGGCCTACCCACACAAGTGAGGTATCATTTTTATCGGGAGACTTGGGGGAACGCTGTGTGGAAGGAAATTAGTGGCTCCTCTCAGATTCCAGAACTTTCTTCCACAGAAATGTGAGGAACATGTGTTTTTTAAGCCAAATTTTGAGGTTTGCAAAGGATTCTGGGTAACAGAACCTGGTCAGAGCCCAACAAGTCACCCCATCTTGTATTCTCCTAGGTCTCTAGTTTTCAAAAATGAACAGGTTTGGTAGGTTTCCCTAGGTGCCGGCTGAGCTAGAGGCCAAAATCTACAGGTAGGCACTTTGCAAAAAACACCTCTGTTTTCTTTCAAAAAATTGGATGTGTCCACGTTGCGCTTTGGGGCATTTCCTGTCGCGGGCGCTAGGCTTACCCACACAAGTGAGGTATCATTTTTATCGGGAGACTTGGGGGAACGCTGGGTGGAAGGAAATTTGAGGCTCCTCTCAGATTCCAGAATTTTCTGCCACAGAAATGTGAGGAACATGTGTTTATTTAGCCAAATTTTGAGGTTTGCAAAGGATTCTGGGTAACAGAACCTGGTCAGAGCCCCACAAGTCACCCCATCTTGGATTCCCCTAGGTCTCTAGTTTTCAAAAATGCACAGGTTTGGTAGGTTTCCCTAGGTGCCGGCTGAGCTAGAGGCCAAAATCTACAGGTAGGCACTTTGCAAAAAAAACCTCTGTTTTCTTTCAAAAAATTAGATGTGTCCACGTTGCGCTTTGGGGCATTTCCTGTCGCAGACGCTAGGCCTACCCACACAAGTGAGGTATGATTTTTATCGGGAGACTTGGGGGAACGCTGGGTGAAAGGAAATTTGTGGCTCCTCTCAGATTCCAGAACTTTCTGCCACAGAAATGTGAGGAACATGTGTTTTTTTATCCAAATTTTGAGGTTTGCAAAGGATTCTGGGAAACAGAAACTGGTCAGAGCCCCACAAGTCACCCCATCTTGGATTCCCCTAGGTCTCTAGTTTTCAAAAATGCACAGGTTTAGTAGGTTTCCCTAGGTGCCGGCTGAGCTAGAGGCCAAAATCTACAGGTAGGCGCTTTGCAAAAAACACCTGTTTTCTTTAAAAAAATTGGATGTGTTCACGTTGCGCTTTGGGGCATTTCCTGTCGCGGGCGCTATGCCTACCCACACAAGTGAGGTAACATTTTTATCGGGAGACTTGGGGGAATGCTGAGTGGAAGGAAATATGTGGCTCCTCTCAGATTCCATAACTTTCTGCCACAGAAATGTGAGGAACATGTGTTTTTTTAGCCAAATGTTGAGGTTTGCAAAGGATTCTGGGTAACAGAACCTGGTCAGAGTCCCACAAGTCACCCCATCTTGGATTCCCCTAGGTCTCTAGTTTTCAACAATGTACAGGTTTAGTGGGTTTCCTTAGGTGCCGGCTGAGCTAGAGGCCAAAATCTACAGGTAGGCGCTTTGCAAAAAACAGCTCTGTTTTCTTTCAAAAAATTGGATGTGTCCACGTTGCGCTTTCGGGCATTTCCTGTTGCGGGCGCTATGCCTACCCACACAAGTGAGGTATCATTTTTATCGGGAGACTTGGGGGAACGCTGGGTGGAAGGAAATTTGTGGCTCCTCTCAGATTCCAGAACTTTCTGCCACAGAAATGTGAGGAACATGTGTTTTTTTAGCCAAATTTTGAGGTTTGCAAAGGATTCTGGGTAACAGAACCAGGTCAGAGCCCCACAAGTCACCCCATCTTGGATTCCCCTAGGTCTCTAGTTTTCACAAATGCACAGGTTTGGTAGGTTTCCCTAGGTGCCGGATGAGCTAGAGGCCAAAATCTACAGGTAGGCACTTTGCAAAAAACAGCTCTGTTTTCTTTCAAAAAATTGGATGTGTCCACGTTGCGCTTTGGGGCATTTCCTGTCGCGGGCGCTAGGCCTACCCACACAAGTGAGGTATCATTTTTATCGGGAGACTTGGGGGAACGCTGTTTGGAACGAAATTTCTGGCTCCTCTCAGATTCCAGAACTTTCTGCCACAGAATTGTGAGGAACATGTGTTTTTTTAGCCAAATTTTGAGGTTTGCAAAGGATTCTGAGTAACAGAACCTGGTCAGAGCCCCACAAGTCACCCCATCTTGGATTCCCCTAGGTCTCTAGTTTTCAAAAATGCACAGGTTTAGTAGGTTTCCCTAGGTGCCGGCTGAGCTAGAGGCCAAAATCTACAGGTAGGCACTTTGCAAAAAATACCTCTGTTTTCTTTCAAAAAATTGGATGTGTCCACGTTGCGCTTTGGGGCATTTCCTGTCGCGGGCGCTATGCCTACCCACACAAGTGAGGTATAATTTTTATTGGGAGACTTGGGGGAACGCTGGGTGGAAGGAAATTTGTTGCTCCTCTCAGATTCCAGAACTTTCTGCCACAGAAATGTGAGGAACATGTGTTTTTTTAGCCAAATTTTGAGGTTTGCAAAGGATTCTGGGTAACAGAACCAGGTCAGAGCCCCACAAGTCACCCCATCTTGGATTCCCCTAGGTCTCTAGTTTTCACAAATGCACAGGTTTGGTATGTTTCCCTAGGTGCCGGCTGAGCTAGAGGCCAAAATCTACAGGTAGGCACTTTGCAAAAAACACCTCTGTTTTCTTTCAAAAAATTGGATGTGTCCACGTTGCGCTTTGGGGCATTTCCTGTCGCGGGCGCTAGGCCTACCCACACAAGTGAGGTATCATTTTTATCGGGAGACTTGGGGGAACGCTGTTTGGAAGGAAATTTGTGGCTCCTCTCAGATTCCAGAACTTTCTGCCACAGAATTGTGAGGAACAATCTGTTTTTATAGCCAAATTTTGAGGTTTGCAAAGGATTCTGAGTAACAGAACCTGGTCAGAGCACCACAAGTCACCCCATCTTGGATTCCCCTAGGTCTCTAGTTTTCACAAATGCACAGGTTTGGTAGGTTTCCCTAGGTGCCGGCTGAGCTAGAGGCCAAAATCTACAGGTAGGCACTTTGCAAAAAACACCTCTGTTTTCTTTAAAAAAATTGGATGTGTACATGTTGCGCTTTGGGGCATTTCCTGTCGCGGGCGCTAGGCCTACCCACACAAGTGAGGTATAATTTTTATCGGGAGACTTGGGGGAACGCTGTTTGGAAGGAAATTAGTGGTTCCTCTCAGATTCCAGAAGTTTCTGCCACAGAAATGTGAGGAACATGTGTTCTTTTAGCCAAATTTTGAGGTTTGCAAAGGATTCTGGGTAACAGAACCAGGTCAGAGCCCCACAAGTCACCCCATCTTGGATTCCCCTAGGTCTCTAGTTTTCACAAATGCACAGGTTTGGTAGGTTTCCCTAGGTGCCGGCTGAGCTAGAGGCCAAAATCTACAGGTAGGCACTTTGCAAAAAACATCTCTGTTTTCTTTCAAAAAATTGGATGTGTACACGTTGCGCTTTGGGGCATTTCCTGTCGCGGGCGCTAGGCCTACCCACACAAGTGAGGTATCATTTTTATCGGGAGACTTGGGGGAACGCTGTGTGGAAGGAAATTAGTGGCTGCTCTCAGATTCCAGAACTTTCTGCCACAGAAATGTGAGGAACATGTGTTTTTTTAGCCAAATTTTGAGGTTTGCAAAGGATTCTGGGTAACAGAACCTGGTCAGAGCCCCACAAGTCACCCCTCTTGGATTCCCCTAGGTCTCTAGTTTTCAAAAATGCACAGGTTTGGTAGGTTTCCCTAGGTGCCGGCTGAGCTAGAGGCCAAAATCTACAGGTAGGCACTTTGCAAAAAACACCTCTGTTTTCTTTCAAAAAATTGGATGTGTCCACGTTGCGCTTTGGGGCATTTCCTGTCGCGGACGCTAGGCCTACCCACACAAGTGAGGTATTATTTTTATCGGGAGACTTGGGGGAATGCTGGGTGGAAGGAAATTTGTGGCTCCTCTCAGATTCCAGAACTTTCTGCCACAGAAATGTGAGGAACGTGTTTTTTTATCCAAATTTTGAGGTTTGCAAAGGATTCTCTGAAACAGAAACTGGTCAGAGCCCCACAAGTCACCCCATCTTGGATTCCCCTAGGTCTCTAGTTTTCAAAAATGCACAGTTTTAGTAGGTTTCCCTAGTTGCCGGCTGAGCTAGAGGCCAAAATCTACAGGTAGGCGCTTTGCAAAAAACACCTGTTTTCTTTAAAAAAATTGGATGTGTCCACGTTGCGCTTTGGGGCATTTCCTGTCGCGGGCGCTCTGCCTACCCACCCAAGTGAGGTATCATTTTTATCGGGAGACTTGGGGGAATGCTGAGTGGAAGGAAATATGTGGCTCCTCTCAGATTCCATAACTTTCTGCCACAGAAATGTGAGGAACATGAGTTTTTTTAGCCAAATGTTGAGGTTTGCAAAGGATTCTGGGTAACAGAACCTGGTCAGAGCCCCATAAGTCACCCCAACTTGGATTCCCCTAGGTCTCTAGTTTTCAAAAATGCACAGGTTTGGTAGGTTTCCCTAGGTGCCGGCTGAGCTAGAGGCCAAAATCTACTGGTAGGCACTTTTTACAAAACACCTCTGTTTTCTTTAAAAAAATTGGATGTGTCCACGTTGCGCTTTGGGGCATTACCTGTCGCGGGCGCTAGGCCTACCCACACAAGTGAGGTATCATTTTTATTAGGAGACTTGGGGGAACGCTAGGTGTAAGGAAATTTGAGGCTCCTCTCAGATTCCAGAATTTTCTGCCACAGAAATGTGAGGAACATGTGTTTTTTTAGCCAAATTTTGAGGTTTGCAAAGGATTCTGGGTAACAGAACCTGGTCAGAGTCCCACAAGTCACCCCATCTTGGATTCCCCTAGGTCTCTTGTTTTAAAAAATGCACAGGTTTGGTAGGTTTCCCTAGGTGCCGGCTGTGCTAGAGGCCAAAATCTACAGGTAGGCACTTTGCAAAAAACACCTCAGTTTTCTTTCAAAAAATTGGATGTGTACATGTTGCGCTTTGGGGCATTTCCTGTTGCGGGCGCTAGGCCTACCCACACAAGTGAGGTATCATTTTTATCGGGAGACTTGGGGGAACGCTGTGTGGAAGGAAATTAGTGGCTCCTCTCAGATTCCAGAACTTTCTTCCACAGAAATGTGAGGAACATGTGTTTTTTAAGCCAAATTTTGAGGTTTGCAAAGGATTCTGGGTAACAGAACCTGGTCAGAGCCCAACAAGTCACCCCATCTTAGATTCTCCTAGGTCTCTAGTTTTCAAAAATGAACAGGTTTGGTAGGTTTCCCTAGGTGCCGGCTGAGCTAGAGGCCAAAATCTACAGGTAGGCACTTTGCAAAAAACACCTCTGTTTTCTTTCAAAAAATTGGATGTGTCCACGTTGCGCTTTGGGGCATTTCCTGTCGCGGGCGCTAGGCTTACCCACACAAGTGAGGTATCATTTTTATCGGGAGACTTGGGGGAACGCTGGGTGGAAGGAAATTTGAGGCTCCTCTCAGATTCCAGAATTTTCTGCCACAGAAATGTGAGGAACATGTGTTTATTTAGCCAAATTTTGAGGTTTGCAAAGGATTCTGGGTAACAGAACCTGGTCAGAGCCCCACAAGTCACCCCATCTTGGATTCCCTAGGTCTCTAGTTTTCAAAAATGCACAGGTTTGGTAGGTTTCCCTAGGTGCCGGCTGAGCTAGAGGCCAAAATCTACAGGTAGGCACTTTGCAAAAAAAAACTCTGTTTTCTTTCAAAAAATTAGATGTGTCCACGTTGCGCTTTGGGGCATTTCCTGTCGCAGACGCTAGGCCTACCCACACAAGTGAGGTATGATTTTTATCGGGAGACTTGGGGGAACGCTGGGTGGAAGGAAATTTGTGGCTCCTCTCAGATTCCAGAACTTTCTGCCACAGAAATGTGAGGAACATGTGTTTTTTTATCCAAATTTTGAGGTTTGCAAAGGATTCTGGGAAACAGAAACTGGTCAGAGCCCCACAAGTCACCCCATCTTGGATTCCCCTAGGTCTCTAGTTTTCAAAAATGCACAGGTTTAGTAGGTTTCCCTAGGTGCCGGCTGAGCTAGAGGCCAAAATCTACAGGTAGGCGCTTTGCAAAAAACACCTGTTTTCTTTAAAAAAATTGGATGTGTTCACGTTGCGCTTTGGGGCATTTCCTGTCGCGGGCGCTATGCCTACCCACACAAGTGAGGTATCATTTTTATCGGGAGACTTGGGGGAATGCTGAGTGGAAGGAAATATGTGGCTCCTCTCAGATTCCAGAACTTTCTGCCACAGAAATGTGAGGAACATGTGTTTTTTTAGCCAAATTTTGAGGTTTGCAAAGGATTCTGGGTAACAGAACCAGGTCAGAGCCCCACAAGTCACCCCATCATGGATTCCCCTAGGTCTCTAGTTTTCACAAATGCACAGGTTTGGTAGGTTTCCCTAGGTGCCGGCTGAGCTAGAGGCCAAAATCTTCAGGTAGGCACTTTGCAAAAAACACCTCTGTTTTCTTTCAAAAAATTGGATGTGTCCACGTCGCGCTTTGGGGCATTTCCTGTCGCGGGCGCTATGCCTACCCACACAGGTGAGATTTCATTTTTATCGAGAGACTTGGGGGAATGCTGTTTGGAAGGAAATTTGTGGCTCCTCTCAGATTCCAGAAATTTCTGCCACAGAAATGTGAGGAACATGTGTTTTTTTAGCCAAATTTTGAGGTTTGCAAAGGATTTGGGTAACAGAACCTGGTCAGAGCCCCACAAGTCACCCCATCTTGGATTCCCCTAGGTCTCTAGGTTTAAAAAATGCACAGGTTTGGTAGGTTTCCCTAGGTGCCGGCTGAGCTAGAGGCCAAAATCTACAGGTAGACACTTTGCAAAAAACAGCTCTGTTTTCTTTCAAAAAATTGGATGTGTCCACGTTGCGCTTTGGGGCATTTCCTGTCGCGGGCGCTATGCCTACCCACAGAAGTGAGGTATCATTTTTATCGGGAGACTTGGGGGAACGCTGGGTGGAAGAAAATTTCTGACTCCTCTCAGATTCCAGAACTTTCTGCCACAGAAATGTGAGGAACGTGTGTTTTTTTAGTCAAATTTTGAGGTTTGCAAAGGATTCTGGGTAACAGAACCTGGTCAGAGGCCCACAAGTCACCCCATCTTGGATTCCCCTAGGTCTCTAGTTTTCATAAATGCACAGGTTTGGTAGGTTTACCTAGGTGCCGGCTGTGCTAGGGGCCAAAATCTACAGGTAGGCACTTTGCAAAAAACACCTCTGTTTTCTTTCAAAAAATTGGATGTGTACATGTTGCGCTTTGGGGCATTTTCTGTCGCGGGCGCTAGGCCTACCCACACAAGCGAGGTATCATTTTTATCAGGAGACTTGGGGGAACGCTGGGTGGAAGGAAATTAGTGGCTCCTCTCAGATTCCAGAACTTTCTTCCACAGAAATGTGAGGAACATGTGTTTTTTAAGCCAAATTTTGAGGTTTGCAAAGGATTCTGGGTAACAGAACCTGGTCAGAGCCCAACAAGTCACCCCATCTTGGATTCTCCTAGGTCTCTAGTTTTCAAAAATGAACAGGTTTGGTAGGTTTCCCTAGGTGCCGGCTGAGCTAGAGGCCAAAATCTACAGGTAGGCACTTTGCAAAAAACACCTCTGTTTTCTTTCAAAAAATTGGATGTGTCCACGTTGCGCTTTGGGGCATTTCCTGTCGCGGGCGCTAGGCTTACCCACACAAGTGAGGTATCATTTTTATCGGGAGACTTGGGGGAACCCTGGGTGGAAGAAAATTTCGGACTCCTCTCAGATTCCAGAACTTTCTGCCACAGAAATGTGAGGAACGTGTGTTTTTTTAGTCAAATTTTGAGGTTTGCAAAGGATTCTGGGTAACAGAACCTGGTCAGAGGCCCACAAGTCACCCCATATTGGATTCCCCTAGGTCTCTAGTTTTCATAAATGCACAGGTTTGGTAGGTTTCCCTAGGTGCCGGCTGAGCTAGAGGCCAAAATCTACAGGTAGGCAATTTGCAAAAAACACCTCTGTTTTCTTTAAAAAAATTGGATGTGTCCACGTTGCGCTTTGGGGGCATTACCTGTCGCGGGCGCTAGGCTTACCCACACAAGTGAGGTATCATTTTTATCGGGAGACTTGGGGGAACGCTGGGTGGAAGGAAATTTGAGGCTCCTCTCAGATTCCAGAATTTTCTGCCACAGAAATGTGAGGAACATGTGTTTTTTTAGCCAAATTTTGAGGTTTGCAAAGGATTCTGGGTAACAGAACCAGGTCAGAGCCCCACAAGTCACCCCATCTTGGATTCCCCTAGGTCTCTAGTTTTCACAAATGCACAGGTTTGGTAGGTTTCCCTAGGTGCCGGCTGAGCTAGAGGCCAAAATCTACAGGTAGGCACTTTGCAAAAAACACCTCTGTTTTCTTTCAAAAAATTGGATGTGTCCACGTTGCGCTTTGGGGCATTTCCTGTTGCGGGCGCTAGGCCTACCCACACAAGTGAGGTATCATTTTTATCGGGAGACTTGGGGGAACGCTGTTTGGAAGGAAATTTGTGGCTCCTCTCAGATTCCAGAACTTTCTGCCACAGAATTGTGAGGAACATGTGTTTTTTTAGCCAAATTTTGAGGTTTGCAAAGGATTCTGAGTAACAGAACCTGGTCAGAGCCCCACAAGTCACCCCATCTTGGATTCCCCTAGGTCTCTAGTTTTCAAAAATGCACAGGTTTGGTAGGTTTCCCTAGGTGCCGGCTGAGCTAGAGGCCAAAATCTACAGGTAGGCACTTTGCAAAAAACACCTCTGTTTTCTTTCAAAAAATTGGATGTGTCCATGTCGCGCTTTGGGGCATTTCCTGTCGCGGGCGCTATGCCTACCCACACAGGTGAGATTTCATTTTTATCGGGAGACTTGGGGGAATGCTGTTTGGAAGGAAATTTGTGGCTCCTCTCAGATTCCAGAACTTTCTGCCACAGAAATGTGAGGAACATGTGTTTTTTTTAGCCAAATTTTGAGGTTTGCAAAGGATTTGGGTAACAAACCTGGTCAGAGCCCCACAAGTCACCCCATCTTGGATTCCCCTAGGTCTCTAGGTTTAAAAAATGCACAGGTTTGGTAGGTTTCCCTAGGTGCCGGCTGAGCTAGAGGCCAAAATCTACAGGTAGACACTTTGCAAAAAACAGCTCTGTTTTCTTTCAAAAAATTGGATGTGTCCACGTTGCGCTTTGGGGCATTTCCTGTCGCGGGCGCTATGCCTACCCACACAAGTGAGGTATCATTTTTATCGGGAGACTTGGGGGAACGCTGGGTGGAAGAACATTTCTGACTCCTCTCAGATTCCAGAACTTTCTGCCACAGAAATGTGAGGAACGTGTGTTTTTTTAGTCAAATTTTGAGGTTTGCAAAGGATTCTGGGTAACAGAACCTGGTCAGAGGCCCCCAAGTCACCCCATCTTGGATTCCCCTAGGTCTCTAGTTTTCATAAATGCACAGGTTTGGTAGGTTTACCTAGGTGCCGGCTGTGCTAGGGGCCAAAATCTACAGGTAGGCACTTTGCAAAAAACACCTCTGTTTTCTTTCAAAAAATTGGATGTGTACATGTTGCGCTTTGGGGCATTTTCTGTCGCGGGCGCTAGGCCTACCCACACAAGTGAGGTATCATTTTTATCGGGAGACTTGGGGGAACGCTGGGTGGAAGGAAATTAGTGGCTCCTCTCAGATTCCAGAACTTTCTTCCACAGAAATGTGAGGAACATGTGTTTTTTAAGCCAAATTTTGAGGTTTGCAAAGGATTCTGGGTAACAGAACCTGGTCAGAGCCCAACAAGTCACCCCATCTTGGATTCTCCTAGGTCTCTAGTTTTAAAAAATGAACAGGTTTGGTAGGTTTCCCTAGGTGCCGGCTGAGCTAGAGGCCAAAATCTACAGGTAGGCACTTTGCAAAAAACACCTCTGTTTTCTTTCAAAAAATTGGATGTGTCCACGTTGCGCTTTGGGGCATTTCCTGTCGCGGGCGCTAGGCTTACCCACACAAGTGAGGTATCATTTTTATCGGGAGACTTGGGGGAACCCTGGGTGGAAGAAAATTTCGGACTCCTCTCAGATTCCAGAACTTTCTGCCACAGAAATGTGAGGAACGTGTGTTTTTTTAGTCAAATTTTGAGGTTTGCAAAGGATTCTGGGTAACAGAACCTGGTCAGAGGCCCACAAGTCACCCCATCTTGGATTCCCCTAGGTCTCTAGTTTTCATAAATGCACAGGTTTGGTAGGTTTACCTAGGTGCCGGCTGTGCTAGGGGCCAAAATCTACAGGTAGGCACTTTGCAAAAAACACCTCTGTTTTCTTTCAAAAAATTGGATGTGTACATGTTGCGCTTTGGGGCATTTTCTGTCGCGGGCGCTAGGCCTACCCACACAAGTGAGGTATCATTTTTATCGGGAGACTTGGGGGAACGCTGGGTGGAAGGAAATTAGTGGCTCCTCTCAGATTCCAGAACTTTCTTCCACAGAAATGTGAGGAACATGTGTTTTTTAAGCCAAATTTTGAGGGTTGCAAAGGATTCTAGGTAACAGAACCTGGTCAGAGCCCAACAAGTCACCCCATCTTGGATTCTCCTAGGTCTCTAGTTTTAAAAAATGAACAGGTTTGGTAGGTTTCCCTAGGTGCCGGCTGAGCTAGAGGCCAAAATCTACAGGTAGGCAATTTGCAAAAAACACCTCTGTTTTCTTTAAAAAAATTGGATGTGTCCACATTGTGCTTTGGGGCATTTCCTGTCGCGGGCGCTAGGCTTACCCACACAAGTGAGGTATCATTTTTATCGGGAGACTTGGGGGAACGCTGGGTGGAAGGAAATTTGAGGCTCCTCTCAGATTCCAGAATTTTCTGCCACAGAAATGTGAGGAACATGTGTTTTTTTAGCCAAATTTTGAGGTTTGCAAAGGATTCTGGGTAACAGAACCTGGTCAGAGCCCCACATGTCACCCCATCCTGGATTCCCCTAGGTCTCTAGTTTTCAAAAATGCACAGGTTTGGTAGGTTTCCCTAGGTGCCGGCTGAGCTAGAGGCCAAAATCTACAGGTAGGCACTTTGCAAAAAACAGCTCTCTTTTCTTTCAAAAAATTGGATGTGTCCACGTCGCGCTTTGGGGCATTTCCTGTCGCGGGCGCTATGCCTACCCACACAAGTGAGATTTCATTTTTATCGGGAGACTTGGGGGAATGCTGTTTGGAAGGAAATTTGTGGCTCCTCTCAGATTCCAGAACTTTCTTCCACAGAAATGTGAGGAACGTGTTTTTTAAGCCAAATTTTGAGGTTTGCAAAGGATTCTGGGTAACAGAACCTGGTCAGAGCCCAACAAGTCACCCCATCTTGGATTCTCCTAGGTCTCTAGTTTTAAAAAATGAACAGGTTTGGTAGGTTTCCCTAGGTGCCGGCTGAGCTAGAGGCCAAAATCTACAGGTAGGCACTTTGCAAAAAACACCTCTGTTTTCTTTCAAAAAATTGGATGTGTCCACGTTGCGCTTTGGGGCATTTCCTGTCGCGGGCGCTAGGCTTACCCACACAAGTGAGGTATAATTTTTATCGGGAGACTTGGGGGAACGCTGGGTGGAAGAAAATTTCGGACTCCTCTCAGATTCCAGAACTTTCTGCCACAGAAATGTGAGGAACGTGTGTTTTTTTAGTCAAATTTTGAGGTTTGCAAAGGATTCTGGGTAACAGAACCTGGTCAGAGGCCCACAAGTCACCCCATCTTGGATTCCCCTCGGTCTCTAGTTTTCATAAATGCACAGGTTTGGTAGGTTTACCTAGGTGCCGGCTGTGCTAGGGGCCAAAATCTACAGGTAGGCACTTTGCAAAAAACACCTCTGTTTTCTTTCAAAAAATTGGATGTGTACATGTTGCGCTTTGGGGCATTTTCTGTCGCGGGCGCTAGGCCTACCCACACAAGTGAGGTATCATTTTTATCGGGAGACTTGGGGGAACGCTGGGTGGAAGGAAATTAGTGGCTCCTCTCAGATTCCAGAACTTTCTTCCACAGAAATGTGAGGAACATGTGTTTTTTAAGCCAAATTTTGAGGTTTGCAAAGGATTCTAGGTAACAGAACCTGGTCAGAGCCCAACAAGTCACCCCATCTTGGATTCTCCTAGGTCTCTAGTTTTAAAAAATGAACAGGTTTGGTAGGTTTCCCTAGGTGCCGGCTGAGCTAGAGGCCAAAATCTACAGGTAGGCAATTTGCAAAAAACACCTCTGTTTTCTTTAAAAAAATTGGATGTGTCCACGTTGTGCTTTGGGGCATTTCCTGTCGCGGGCGCTAGGCTTACCAACACAAGTGAGGTATCATTTTTATCGGGAGACTTGGGGGAACGCTGGGTGGAAGGAAATTTGAGGCTCCTCTCAGATTCCAGAATTTTCTGCCACAGAAATGTGAGGAACATGTGTTTTTTTAGCCAAATTTTGAGGTTTGCAAAGGATTCTGGGTAACAGAACCTGGTCAGAGCCCCACATGTCACCCCATCCTGGATTCCCCTAGGTCTCTAGTTTTCAAAAATGCACAGGTTTGGTAGGTTTCCCTAGGTGCCGGCTGAGCTAGAGGCCAAAATCTACAGGTAGGCACTTTGCAAAAAACAGCTCTCTTTTCTTTCAAAAAATTGGATGTGTCCACGTCGCGCTTTGGGGCATTTCCTGTCGCGGGCGCTATGCCTACCCACACAAGTGAGATTTCATTTTTATCGGGAGACTTGGGGGAATGCTGTTTGGAAGGAAATTTGTGGCTCCTCTCAGATTCCAGAACTTTCTTCCACAGAAATGTGAGGAACGTGTTTTTTAAGCCAAATTTTGAGGTTTGCAAAGGATTCTGGGTAACAGAACCTGGTCAGAGCCCAACAAGTCACCCCATCTTGGATTCTCCTAGGTCTCTAGTTTTAAAAAATTAACAGGTTTGGTAGGTTTCCCTAGGTGCCGGCTGAGCTAGAGGCCAAAATCTACAGGTAGGCACTTTGCAAAAAACACCTCTGTTTTCTTTCAAAAAATTGGATGTGTCCACGTTGCGCTTTGGGGCATTTCCTGTCGCGGGCGCTAGGCTTACCCACACAAGTGAGGTATAATTTTTATCGGGAGACTTGGGGGAACGCTGGGTGGAAGAAAATTTCGGACTCCTCTCAGATTCCAGAACTTTCTGCCACAGAAATGTGAGGAACGTGTGTTTTTTTAGTCAAATTTTGAGGTTTGCAAAGGATTCTGGGTAACAGAACCTGGTCAGAGGCCCACAAGTCACCCCATCTTGGATTCCCCTCGGTCTCTAGTTTTCATAAATGCACAGGTTTGGTAGGTTTACCTAGGTGCCGGCTGTGCTAGGGGCCAAAATCTACAGGTAGGCACTTTGCAAAAAACACCTCTGTTTTCTTTCAAAAAATTGGATGTGTACATGTTGCGCTTTGGGGCATTTTCTGTCGCGGGCGCTAGGCCTACCCACACAAGTGAGGTATCATTTTTATCGGGAGACTTGGGGGAACGCTGGGTGGAAGGAAATTAGTGGCTCCTCTCAGATTCCAGAACTTTCTTCCACAGAAATGTGAGGAACATGTGTTTTTTAAGCCAAATTTTGAGGTTTGCAAAGGATTCTGGGTAACAGAACCTGGTCAGAGCCCAACAAGTCACCCCATCTTGGATTCTCCTAGGTCTCTAGTTTTAAAAAATGAACAGGTTTGGTAGGTTTCCCTAGGTGCCGGCTGAGCTAGAGGCCAAAACCTACAGGTAGGCACTTTGCAAAAAACACCTCTGTTTTCTTTTAAAAAATTGGATGTGTCCACGTTGCGCTTTGGGGCATTTCCTGTCGCGGGCGCTAGGCTTACCCACACAAGTGAGGTATCATTTTTATCGGGAAACTTGGGGGAACGCTGGGTGGAAGGAAATTTGAGGCTCCTCTCAGATTCCAGAATTTTCTGCCACAGAAATGTGAGGAACATGTGTTTTTTTAGCCAAATTTTGAGGTTTGCAAAGGATTCTGGGTAACAGAACCTGGTCAGAGCCCCACAAGTCACCCCATCTTGGATTCCCCTAGGTCTCTAGTTTTCAAAAATGCACAGGTTTGGTAGGTTTCCCTAGGTGCCGGCTGAGCTAGAGGCCAAAATCTACAGGTAGGCACTTTGCAAAAAACAGCTCTGTTTTCTTTCAAAAAATTGGATGTGTCCACGTCGCGCTTTGGGGCATTTCCTGTCCCGGGCGCTATGCCTACCCACACAAGTGAGATTTCATTTTTATCGGGAGACTTGGGGGAATGCTGTTTGGAAGGAAATTTGTGGCTCCTCTCAGATTCCAGAACTTTCTGCCACAGAAATGTGAGGAACATGTGTTTTTTTAGCCAAATTTTGAGGTTTGCAAAGGATTCTGGGTAACAGAACCTGGTCAGAGCCCAACAAGTCACCCCATCTTGGATTCTCCTAGGTCTCTAGTTTTAAAAAATGAACAGGTTTGGTAGGTTTCCCTAGGTGCCGGCTGAGCTAGAGGCCAAAATCTACAGGTAGGCACTTTGCAAAAAACACCTCTGTTTTCTTTCAAAAAATTGGATGTGTCCACGTTGCGCTTTGGGGCATTTCCTGTCGCGGGCGCTAGGCTTACCCACACAAGTGAGGTATAATTTTTATCGGGAGACTTGGGGGAACGCTGGGTGGAAGAAAATTTCGGACTCCTCTCAGATTCCAGAACTTTCTGCCACAGAAATGTGAGGAACGTGTGTTTTTTTAGTCAAATTTTGAGGTTTGCAAAGGATTCTGGGTAACAGAACCTGGTCAGAGGCCCACAAGTCACCCCATCTTGGATTCCCCTCGGTCTCTAGTTTTCATAAATGCACAGGTTTGGTAGGTTTACCTAGGTGCCGGCTGTGCTAGGGGCCAAAATCTACAGGTAGGCACTTTGCAAAAAACACCTCTGTTTTCTTTCAAAAAATTGGATGTGTACATGTTGCGCTTTGGGGCATTTTCTGTCGCGGGCGCTAGGCCTACCCACACAAGTGAGGTATCATTTTTATCGGGAGACTTGGGGGAACGCTGGGTGGAAGGAAATTAGTGGCTCCTCTCAGATTCCAGAACTTTCTTCCACAGAAATGTGAGGAACATGTGTTTTTTAAGCCAAATTTTGAGGTTTGCAAAGGATTCTAGGTAACAGAACCTGGTCAGAGCCCAACAAGTCACCCCATCTTGGATTCTCCTAGGTCTCTAGTTTTAAAAAATGAACAGGTTTGGTAGGTTTCCCTAGGTGCCGGCTGAGCTAGAGGCCAAAATCTACAGGTAGGCAATTTGCAAAAAACACCTCTGTTTTCTTTAAAAAAATTGGATGTGTCCACGTTGTGCTTTGGGGCATTTCCTGTCGCGGGCGCTAGGCTTACCAACACAAGTGAGGTATCATTTTTATCGGGAGACTTGGGGGAACGCTGGGTGGAAGGAAATTTGAGGCTCCTCTCAGATTCCAGAATTTTCTGCCACAGAAATGTGAGGAACATGTGTTTTTTTAGCCAAATTTTGAGGTTTGCAAAGGATTCTGGGTAACAGAACCTGGTCAGAGCCCCACATGTCACCCCATCCTGGATTCCCCTAGGTCTCTAGTTTTCAAAAATGCACAGGT
Organism: Pleurodeles waltl; assembly: GCF_031143425.1. Classification (NCBI taxonomy): domain Eukaryota; kingdom Metazoa; phylum Chordata; class Amphibia; order Caudata; family Salamandridae; genus Pleurodeles; species Pleurodeles waltl. The sequence goes on from NC_090451.1 coordinate 464,414,015, forward strand.
TTGGTAGGTTTCCCTAGGTGCCGGCTGAGCTAGAGGCCAAAATCTACAGGTAGGCACTTTGCAAAAAACAGCTCTCTTTTCTTTCAAAAAATTGGATGTGTCCACGTCGCGCTTTGGGGCATTTCCTGTCGCGGGCGCTATGCCTACCCACACAAGTGAGATTTCATTTTTATCGGGAGACTTGGGGGAATGCTGTTTGGAAGGAAATTTGTGGCTCCTCTCAGATTCCAGAACTTTCTTCCACAGAAATGTGAGGAACGTGTTTTTTAAGCCAAATTTTGAGGTTTGCAAAGGATTCTGGGTAACAGAACCTGGTCAGAGCCCAACAAGTCACCCCATCTTGGATTCTCCTAGGTCTCTAGTTTTAAAAAATTAACAGGTTTGGTAGGTTTCCCTAGGTGCCGGCTGAGCTAGAGGCCAAAATCTACAGGTAGGCACTTTGCAAAAAACACCTCTGTTTTCTTTCAAAAAATTGGATGTGTCCACGTTGCGCTTTGGGGCATTTCCTGTCGCGGGCGCTAGGCTTACCCACACAAGTGAGGTATAATTTTTATCGGGAGACTTGGGGGAACGCTGGGTGGAAGAAAATTTCGGACTCCTCTCAGATTCCAGAACTTTCTGCCACAGAAATGTGAGGAACGTGTGTTTTTTTAGTCAAATTTTGAGGTTTGCAAAGGATTCTGGGTAACAGAACCTGGTCAGAGGCCCACAAGTCACCCCATCTTGGATTCCCCTCGGTCTCTAGTTTTCATAAATGCACAGGTTTGGTAGGTTTACCTAGGTGCCGGCTGTGCTAGGGGCCAAAATCTACAGGTAGGCACTTTGCAAAAAACACCTCTGTTTTCTTTCAAAAAATTGGATGTGTACATGTTGCGCTTTGGGGCATTTTCTGTCGCGGGCGCTAGGCCTACCCACACAAGTGAGGTATCATTTTTATCGGGAGACTTGGGGGAACGCTGGGTGGAAGGAAATTAGTGGCTCCTCTCAGATTCCAGAACTTTCTTCCACAGAAATGTGAGGAACATGTGTTTTTTAAGCCAAATTTTGAGGTTTGCAAAGGATTCTGGGTAACAGAACCTGGTCAGAGCCCAACAAGTCACCCCATCTTGGATTCTCCTAGGTCTCTAGTTTTAAAAAATGAACAGGTTTGGTAGGTTTCCCTAGGTGCCGGCTGAGCTAGAGGCCAAAACCTACAGGTAGGCACTTTGCAAAAAACACCTCTGTTTTCTTTTAAAAAATTGGATGTGTCCACGTTGCGCTTTGGGGCATTTCCTGTCGCGGGCGCTAGGCTTACCCACACAAGTGAGGTATCATTTTTATCGGGAAACTTGGGGGAACGCTGGGTGGAAGGAAATTTGAGGCTCCTCTCAGATTCCAGAATTTTCTGCCACAGAAATGTGAGGAACATGTGTTTTTTTAGCCAAATTTTGAGGTTTGCAAAGGATTCTGGGTAACAGAACCTGGTCAGAGCCCCACAAGTCACCCCATCTTGGATTCCCCTAGGTCTCTAGTTTTCAAAAATGCACAGGTTTGGTAGGTTTCCCTAGGTGCCGGCTGAGCTAGAGGCCAAAATCTACAGGTAGGCACTTTGCAAAAAACAGCTCTGTTTTCTTTCAAAAAATTGGATGTGTCCACGTCGCGCTTTGGGGCATTTCCTGTCCCGGGCGCTATGCCTACCCACACAAGTGAGATTTCATTTTTATCGGGAGACTTGGGGGAATGCTGTTTGGAAGGAAATTTGTGGCTCCTCTCAGATTCCAGAACTTTCTGCCACAGAAATGTGAGGAACATGTGTTTTTTTAGCCAAATTTTGAGGTTTGCAAAGGATTCTGGGTAACAGAACCTGGTCAGAGCCCCACAAGTCACCCCATCTTGGATTCCCCTAGGTCTCTACGTTTAAAAAATGCACAGGTTTGGTAGGTTTCCCTAGGTGCCGGCTGAGCTAGAGGCCAAAATCTACAGGTAGACACTTTGCAAAAAACAGCTCTGTTTTCTTTCAAAAAATTGGATGTGTCCACGTTGCGCTTTGGGGCATTTCCTGTCGCGGGCGCTATACCTACCCACACAAGTGAGGTATCTTTTTTATCGGGAGACTTGGGGGAACGCTGGGTGGAAGGAAATTTGTGACTCCTCTCAGATTCCAGAACTTTCTGCCACAGAAATGTGAGGAACGTGTGTTTTTTTAGTCAAATTTTGAGGTTTGCAAAGGATTCTGGGTAACAGAACCTGGTCAGAGCCCCACAAGTCACCCCATCCTGGATTCCCCTAGGTCTCTAGTTTTAAAAAATGCACAGGTTTGGTAGGTTTACCTAGGTGCCGGCTGTGCTAGAGGCCAAAATCTACAGGTAGGCACTTTGCAAAAAACACCTCTGTTTTCTTTCAAAAAATTGGATGTGTACATGTTGCGCTTTGGGGTATTTCCTGTCGCGGGCGCTAGGCCTACCCACACAAGTGAGGTATCATTTTTATCGGGAGACTTGGGGGAACGCTGTGTGGAAGGAAATTAGTGGCTCCTCTCAGATTCCAGAACTTTCTTCCACAGAAATGTGAGGAACATGTGTTTTTTAAGCCAAATTTTGAGGTTTGCAAAGGATTCTAGGTAACAGAACCTGGTCAGAGCCCAACAAGTCACCCCATCTTGGATTCTCCTAGGTCTCTAGTTTTCAAAAATGAACAGGTTTGGTAGGTTTCCCTAGGTGCCGGCTGAGCTAGAGGCCAAAATCTACAGGTAGGCACTTTGCAAAAAACAGCTCTGTTTTCTTTAAAAAAATTGGATGTGTCCACGTCGCGCTTTGGGGCATTTCCTGTCGCGGGTGCTATGCCTACCCACACAAGTGAGATTTCATTTTATCGGGAGACTTGGGGGAATGCTGTTTGGAAGGAAATTTGTGGCTCCTCTCAGATTCCAGAACTTTCTGCAACAGAAATGTGAGGAACATGTGTTTTTTTAGCCAAATTTTGAGGTTTGCAAAGGATTCTGGGTAACAGAACCTGGTCAGAGCCCCACAAGTCACCCCATCTTGGATTCCCCTAGGTCTCTAGTTTTCACAAATGCACAGGTTTGGTAGGTTTACCTAGGTGCCGGCTGAGCTAGAGGCCAAAATCTACAGGTAGGCACTTTGCAAAAAACAGCTCTGTTTTCTTCCAAAAAATTGGATGTGTCCGCGTTGCGCTTTGGGGCATTTCCTGTCGCGGGCGCTAGGCCTACCCACACAAGTGAGGTATCATTTTTATCTGGAGACTTGGGGGAACGCTGTTTGGAAGCAAATTTGTGGCTCCTCTCAGATTCCAGAACTTTCTGCCACAGAAATGTGAGGAACATGTGTTTTTTTAGCCAAATTGTGAGGTTTGCAAAGGATTCTGGGTAACAGAACCTGGTCAGAGCCCCACAAGTCACCCCATCTTGGATTCCCCTAGGTCTCTAGGTTTAAAAAATGCACAGGTTTGGTAGGTTTCCCTAGGTGCCGGCTGAGCTAGAGGCCAAAATCTACAGGTAGACACTTTGCAAAAAACAGCTCTGTTTTCTTTCAAAAAATTGGATGTGTCCACGTTGCGCTTTGGGGCATTTCCTGTCGCGGGCGCTATGCCTACCCACACAAGTGAGGTATCATTTTTATCGGGAGACTTGGGGGAACGCTGGGTGGAAGGAAATTTATGACTCCTCTCAGATTCCAGAACTTTCTGCCACAGAAATGTGAGGAACGTGTGTTTTTTTAGTCAAATTTTGAGGTTTGCAAAGGATTCTGGGTAACAGAACCTGGTCAGAGCCCCACAAGTCACCCCATCCTGGATTCCCCTAGGTCTCTAGTTTTAAAAAATGCACAGGTTTGGTAGGTTTACCTAGGTGCCGGCTGTGCTAGAGGCCAAAATCTACAGGTAGACACTTTGCAAAAAACAGCTCTGTTTTCTTTCAAAAAATTGGATGTGTCCACGTTGCGCTTTGGGGCATTTCCTGTCGCGGGCGCTATGCCTACCCACACAAGTGAGGTATCATTTTTATCGGGAGACTTGGGGGAACGCTGGGTGGAAGGAAATTTATGACTCCTCTCAGATTCCATAACTTTCTGCCACAGAAATGTGAGGAACGTGTGTTTTTTTAGTCAAATTTTGAGGTTTGCAAAGGATTCTGGGTAACAGAACCTGGTCAGAGCCCCACAAGTCACCCCATCCTGGATTCCCATAGGTCTCTAGTTTTAAAAAATGCACAGGTTTGGTAGGTTTACCTAGGTGCCGGCTGTGCTAGAGGCCAAAATCTACAGGTAGGCACTTTGCAAAAAACACCTCTGTTTTCTTTAAAAAAATTGGATGTGTACATGTTGCGCTTTGGGGCATTTCCTGTCGCGGGCGCTAGGCCTACCCACACAAGTGAGGTATCATTTTTATCGGGAGACTTGGGGGAACGCTGTGTGGAAGGAAATTAGTGGCTCCTCTCAGATTCCAGAACTTTCTTCCACAGAAATGTGAGGAACATGTGTTTTTTAAGCCAAATTTTGAGGTTTGCAAAGGATTCTGGGTAACAGAACCTGGTCAGAGCCCAACAAGTCACCCCATCTTGGATTCTCCTAGGTCTCTAGTTTTCAAAAATGAACAGGTTTGGTAGGTTTCCCTAGGTGCCGGCTGAGCTAGAGGCCAAAATCTACAGGTAGGCACTTTGCAAAAAACAGCTCTGTTTTCTTTCAAAAAATTGGATGTGTCCACGTCGCGCTTTGGGGCATTTCCTGTCGCGGGTGCTATGCCTACCCACACAAGTGAGATTTCATTTTATCGGGAGACTTGGGGGAATGCTGTTTGGAAGGAAATTTGTGGCTCCTCTCAGATTCCAGAACTTTCTGCCACAGAAATGTGATGAACGTGTGTTTTTTTAGTCAAATTTTGAGGTTTGCAAAGGATTCTGGGTAACAGAACCTGGTCAGAGCCCCACAAGTCACCCCATCCTGGATTCCCCTAGGTCTCTAGTTTTAAAAAATGCACAGGTTTGGTAGGTTTACCTAGGTGCCGGCTGTGCTAGAGGCCAAAATCTACAGGTAGGCACCTTGCAAAAAACACCTCTGTTTTCTTTCAAAAAATTGGATGTGTACATGTTGCGCTTTGGGGCATTTCCTGTTGCGGGCGCTAGGCCTACCCACACAAGTGAGGTATCATTTTTATCGGGAGACTTGGGGGAACGCTGTGTGGAAGGAAATTAGTGGCTCCTCTCAGATTCCAGAACTTTCTTCCACAGAAATGTGAGGAACATGTGTTTTTTAAGCCAAATTTTGAGGTTTGCAAAGGATTCTGGGTAACAGAACCTGGTCAGAGCCCAACAAGTCACCCCATCTTGGATTCTCCTAGGTCTCTAGTTTTCAAAAATGAACAGGTTTGGTAGGTTTCCCTAGGTGCCGGCTGAGCTACAGGCCAAAATCTACAGGTAGGCACTTTGCAAAAAACAGCTCTGTTTTCTTTCAAAAAATTGGATGTGTCCACGTCGCGCTTTGGGGCATTTCCTGTCGCGGGTGCTATGCCTACCCACACAAGTGAGATTTCATTTTATCGGGAGACTTGGGGGAATGCTGTTTGGAAGGAAATTTGTGGCTCCTCTCAGATTCCAGAACTTTCTGCCACAGAAATGTGATGAACATGTGTTTTTTTAGCCAAATTTTGAGGTTTGCAAAGGATTCTGGGTAACAGAACCTGGTCAGAGCCCCACATGTCACCCCATCCTGGATTCCCCTAGGTCTCTAGTTTTCAAAAATGCACAGGTTTGGTAGGTTTCCCTAGGTGCCGGCTGAGCTAGAGGCCAAAATCTACAGGTAGGCACTTTGCAAAAAACAGTTCTCTTTTCTTTAAAAAAATTGGATGTGTCCACGTCGCGCTTTGGGGCATTTCCTGTCGCGGGCGCTATGCCTACCCACACAAGTGAGATTTCATTTTTATCGGGAGACTTGGGGGAATGCTGTTTGGAAGGAAATTTGTGGCTCCTCTCAGATTCCAGAACTTTCTTCCACAGAAATGTGAGGAACGTGTTTTTTAAGCCAAATTTTGAGGTTTGCAAAGGATTCTGGGTAACAGAACCTGGTCAGAGCCCAACAAGTCACCCCATCTTGGATTCTCCTAGGTCTCTAGTTTTAAAAAATGAACAGGTTTGGTAGGTTTCCCTAGGTGCCGGCTGAGCTAGAGGCCAAAATCTACAGGTAGGCACTTTGCAAAAAACACCTCTGTTTTCTTTCAAAAAATTGGATGTGTCCACGTTGCGCTTTGGGGCATTTCCTGTCGCGGGCGCTAGGCTTACCCACACAAGTGAGGTATAATTTTTATCGGGAGACTTGGGGGAACGCTGGGTGGAAGAAAATTTCGGACTCCTCTCAGATTCCAGAACTTTCTGCCACAGAAATGTGAGGAACGTGTGTTTTTTTAGTCAAATTTTGAGGTTTGCAAAGGATTCTGGGTAACAGAACCTGGTCAGAGGCCCACAAGTCACCCCATCTTGGATTCCCCTCGGTCTCTAGTTTTCATAAATGCACAGGTTTGGTAGGTTTACCTAGGTGCCGGCTGTGCTAGGGGCCAAAATCTACAGGTAGGCACTTTGCAAAAAACACCTCTGTTTTCTTTCAAAAAATTGGATGTGTACATGTTGCGCTTTGGGGCATTTTCTGTCGCGGGCGCTAGGCCTACCCACACAAGTGAGGTATCATTTTTATCGGGAGACTTGGGGGAACGCTGGGTGGAAGGAAATTAGTGGCTCCTCTCAGATTCCAGAACTTTCTTCCACAGAAATGTGAGGAACATGTGTTTTTTAAGCCAAATTTTGAGGTTTGCAAAGGATTCTGGGTAACAGAACCTGGTCAGAGCCCAACAAGTCACCCCATCTTGGATTCTCCTAGGTCTCTAGTTTTAAAAAATGAACAGGTTTGGTAGGTTTCCCTAGGTGCCGGCTGAGCTAGAGGCCAAAACCTACAGGTAGGCACTTTGCAAAAAACACCTCTGTTTTCTTTTAAAAAATTGGATGTGTCCACGTTGCGCTTTGGGGCATTTCCTGTCGCGGGCGCTAGGCTTACCCACACAAGTGAGGTATCAATTTTATCGGGAAACTTGGGGGAACGCTGGGTGGAAGGAAATTTGAGGCTCCTCTCAGATTCCAGAATTTTCTGCCACAGAAATGTGAGGAACATGTGTTTTTTTAGCCAAATTTTGAGGTTTGCAAAGGATTCTGGGTAACAGAACCTGGTCAGAGCCCCACAAGTCACCCCATCCTGGATTCCCCTAGGTCTCTAGTTTTCAAAAATGCACAGGTTTGGTAGGTTTCCCTAGGTGCCGGCTGAGCTAGAGGCCAAAATCTACAGGTAGGCACTTTGCAAAAAACAGCTCTGTTTTCTTTCAAAAAATTGGATGTGTCCACGTCGCGCTTTGGGGCATTTCCTGTCCCGGGCGCTATGCCTACCCACACAAGTGAGATTTCATTTTTATCGGGAGACTTGGGGGAATGCTGTTTGGAAGGAAATTTGTGTCTCCTCTCAGATTCCAGAACTTTCTGCCACAGAAATGTGAGGAACATGTGTTTTTTTAGCCAAATTTTGAGGTTTGCAAAGGATTCTGGGTAACAGAACCTGGTCAGAGCCCCACAAGTCACCCCATCTTGGATTCCCCTAGGTCTCTACGTTTAAAAAATGCACAGGTTTGGTAGGTTTCCCTAGGTGCCGGCTGAGCTAGAGGCCAAAATCTACAGGTAGACACTTTGCAAAAAACAGCTCTGTTTTCTTTCAAAAAATTGGATGTGTCCACGTTGCGCTTTGGGGCATTTCCTGTCGCGGGCGCTATGCCTACCCACACAAGTGAGGTATCATTTTTATCGGGAGACTTGGGGGAACGCTGGGTGGAAGGAAATTTGTGACTCCTCTCAGATTCCAGAACTTTCTGCCACAGAAATGTGAGGAACGTGTGTTTTTTTAGTCAAATTTTGAGGTTTGCAAAGGATTCTGGGTAACAGAACCTGGTCAGAGCCCCACAAGTCACCCCATCCTGGATTCCCCTAGGTCTCTAGTTTTAAAAAATGCACAGGTTTGGTAGGTTTACCTAGGTGCCGGCTGTGCTAGAGGCCAAAATCTACAGGTAGGCACTTTGCAAAAAACACCTCTGTTTTCTTTCAAAAAATTGGATGTGTACATGTTGCGCTTTGGGGTATTTCCTGTCGCGGGCGCTAGGCCTACCCACACAAGTGAGGTATCATTTTTATCGGGAGACTTGGGGGAACGCTGTGTGGAAGGAAATTAGTGGCTCCTCTCAGATTCCAGAACTTTCTTCCACAGAAATGTGAGGAACATGTGTTTTTTAAGCCAAATTTTGAGGTTTGCAAAGGATTCTAGGTAACAGAACCTGGTCAGAGCCCAACAAGTCACCCCATCTTGGATTCTCCTAGGTCTCTAGTTTTCAAAAATGAACAGGTTTGGTAGGTTTCCCTAGGTGCCGGCTGAGCTAGAGGCCAAAATCTACAGGTAGGCACTTTGCAAAAAACAGCTCTGTTTTCTTTAAAAAAATTGGATGTGTCCACGTCGCGCTTTGGGGCATTTCCTGTCGCGGGTGCTATGCCTACCCACACAAGTGAGATTTCATTTTATCGGGAGACTTGGGGGAATGCTGTTTGGAAGGAAATTTGTGGCTCCTCTCAGATTCCAGAACTTTCTGCAACAGAAATGTGAGGAACATGTGTTTTTTTAGCCAAATTTTGAGGTTTGCAAAGGATTCTGGGTAACAGAACCTGGTCAGAGCCCCACAAGTCACCCCATCTTGGATTCCCCTAGGTCTCTAGTTTTCACAAATGCACAGGTTTGGTAGGTTTACCTAGGTGCCGGCTGAGCTAGAGGCCAAAATCTACAGGTAGGCACTTTGCAAAAAACAGCTCTGTTTTCTTTCAAAAAATTGGATGTGTCCGCGTTGCGCTTTGGGGCATTTCCTGTCGCGGGCGCTAGGCCTACCCACACAAGTGAGGTATCATTTTTATCTGGAGACTTGGGGGAACGCTGTTTGGAAGCAAATTTGTGGCTCCTCTCAGATTCCAGAACTTTCTGCCACAGAAATGTGAGGAACATGTGTTTTTTTAGCCAAATTGTGAGGTTTGCAAAGGATTCTGGGTAACAGAACCTGGTCAGAGCCCCACAAGTCACCCCATCTTGGATTCCCCTAGGTCTCTAGGTTTAAAAAATGCACAGGTTTGGTAGGTTTCCCTAGGTGCCGGCTGAGCTAGAGGCCAAAATCTACAGGTAGACACTTTGCAAAAAACAGCTCTGTTTTCTTTCAAAAAATTGGATGTGTCCACGTTGCGCTTTGGGGCATTTCCTGTCGCGGGCGCTATGCCTACCCACACAAGTGAGGTATCATTTTTATCGGGAGACTTGGGGGAACGCTGGGTGGAAGGAAATTTATGACTCCTCTCAGATTCCAGAACTTTCTGCCACAGAAATGTGAGGAACGTGTGTTTTTTTAGTCAAATTTTGAGGTTTGCAAAGGATTCTGGGTAACAGAACCTGGTCAGAGCCCCACAAGTCACCCCATCCTGGATTCCCCTAGGTCTCTAGTTTTAAAAAATGCACAGGTTTGGTAGGTTTACCTAGGTGCCGGCTGTGCTAGAGGCCAAAATCTACAGGTAGACACTTTGCAAAAAACAGCTCTGTTTTCTTTCAAAAAATTGGATGTGTCCACGTTGCGCTTTGGGGCATTTCCTGTCGCGGGCGCTATGCCTACCCACACAAGTGAGGTATCATTTTTATCGGGAGACTTGGGGGAACGCTGGGTGGAAGGAAATTTATGACTCCTCTCAGATTCCAGAACTTTCTGCCACAGAAATGTGAGGAACGTGTGTTTTTTTAGTCAAATTTTGAGGTTTGCAAAGGATTCTGGGTAACAGAACCTGGTCAGAGCCCCACAAGTCACCCCATCCTGGATTCCCCTAGGTCTCTAGTTTTAAAAAATGCACAGGTTTGGTAGGTTTACCTAGGTGCCGGCTGTGCTAGAGGCCAAAATCTACAGGTAGGCACTTTGCAAAAAACACCTCTGTTTTCTTTAAAAAAATTGGATGTGTACATGTTGCGCTTTGGGGCATTTCCTGTCGCGGGCGCTAGGCCTACCCACACAAGTGAGGTATCATTTTTATCGGGAGACTTGGGGGAACGCTGTGTGGAAGGAAATTAGTGGCTCCTCTCAGATTCCAGAACTTTCTTCCACAGAAATGTGAGGAACATGTGTTTTTTAAGCCAAATTTTGAGGTTTGCAAAGGATTCTGGGTAACAGAACCTGGTCAGAGCCCAACAAGTCACCCCATCTTGGATTCTCCTAGGTCTCTAGTTTTCAAAAATGAACAGGTTTGGTAGGTTTCCCTAGGTGCCGGCTGAGCTAGAGGCCAAAATCTACAGGTAGGCACTTTGCAAAAAACAGCTCTCTTTTCTTTCAAAAAATTGGATGTGTCCACGTCGCGCTTTGGGGCATTTCCTGTCGCGGGTGCTATGCCTACCCACACAAGTGAGATTTCATTTTATCGGGAGACTTGGGGGAATGCTGTTTGGAAGGAAATTTGTGGCTCCTCTCAGATTCCAGAACTTTCTGCCACAGAAATGTGATGAACGTGTATTTTTTTAGTCAAATTTTGAGGTTTGCAAAGGATTCTGGGTAACAGAACCTGGTCAGAGCCCCACAAGTCACCCCATCCTGGATTCCCCTAGGTCTCTAGTTTTAAAAAATGCACAGGTTTGGTAGGTTTACCTAGGTGCCGGCTGTGCTAGAGGCCAAAATCTACAGGTAGGCACCTTGCAAAAAACACCTCTGTTTTCTTTCAAAAAATTGGATGTGTACATGTTGCGCTTTGGGGCATTTCCTGTCGCGGGCGCTAGGCCTACCCACACAAGTGAGGTATCATTTTTATCGGGAGACTTGGGGGAACGCTGTGTGGAAGGAAATTAGTGGCTCCTCTCAGATTCCAGAACTTTCTTCCACAGAAATGTGAGGAACATGTGTTTTTTAAGCCAAATTTTGAGGTTTGCAAAGGATTCTAGGTAACAGAACCTGGTCAGAGCCCAACAAGTCACCCCATCTTGGATTCTCCTAGGTCTCTAGTTTTCAAAAATGAACAGGTTTGGTAGGTTTCCCTAGGTGCCGGCTGAGCTAGAGGCCAAAATCTACAGGTAGGCACTTTGCAAAAAACAGCTCTGTTTTCTTTCAAAAAATTGGATGTGTCCACGTCGCGCTTTGGGGCATTTCCTGTCGCGGGTGCTATGCCTACCCACACAAGTGAGATTTCATTTTATCGGGAGACTTGGGGGAATGCTGTTTGGAAGGAAATTTGTGGCTCCTCTCAGATTCCAGAACTTTCTGCCACAGAAATGTGATGAACATGTGTTTTTTTAGCCAAATTTTGAGGTTTGCAAAGGATTCTGGGTAACAGAACCTGGTCAGAGCCCCACAAGTCACCCCATCTTGGATTCCCCTAGGTCTCTAGTTTTCACAAATGCACAGGTTTGGTAGGTTTACCTAGGTGCCGGCTGAGCTAGAGGCCAAAATCTACAGGTAGGCACTTTGCAAAAAACACCTCTGTTTTCTTTCAAAAAATTGGATGTGTCCACGTTGCGCTTTGGGGCATTTCCTGTCGCGGGCGCTAGGCCTACCCACACAAGTGAGGTATCATTTTTATCTGGAGACTTGGGGGAACGCTGTTTGGAAGCAAATTTGTGGCTCCTCTCAGATTCCAGAACTTTCTGCCACAGAAATGTGAGGAACATGTGTTTTTTTAGCCAAATTGTGAGGTTTGCAAAGGATTCTGGGTAACAGAACCAGGTCAGAGCCCCACAAGTCACCCCATCTTGGATTCCCCTAGGTCTCTAGTTTTCAAAAATGCACAGGTTTGGTAGGTTTCCCTAGGTGCCGGCTGAGCTAGAAGCCAAAATCTACAGGTAGGCACTTTGCAAAAAACACCTCTGTTTTCTTTAAAAAAATTGGATGTGTACATGTTGCGATTTGGGGCATTTTCTGTCGCGGGCGCTAGGCCTACCCACACAAGTGAGGTATCATTTTTATCGGGAGACTTGGGGGAACGCTGTGTGGAAGGAAATTAGTGGCTCCTCTCAGATTCCAGAACTTTCTGCCACAGAAATGTGAGGAACATGTGTTTTTTTAGCCAAATTTTGAGGTTTGCAAAGGATTCTGGGTAACAGAACCAGGTCAGAGCCCCACAAGTCACCCCATCTTGGATTCCCCTAGGTCTCTAGTTTTCACAAATGCACAGGTTTGGTAAGTTTCCCTAGTTGCCGGCTGAGCTAGAGGCCAAAATCTACAGGTAGGCACTTTGCAAAAAACACCTCTGTTTTCTTTCAAAAAATTGGATGTGTCCACGTTGCGCTTTGGGGCATTTCCTGTCGCGGGCGCTAGGCCTACCCACACAAGTGAGGTATCATTTTTATCGGGAGACTTGGGGGAACGCTGTTTGGAAGGAAATTTGTGGCTCCTCTCAGATTCCAGAACTTTCTGCCACAGAATTGTGAGGAACATGTGTTTTTTTAGCCAAATTTTGAGGTTTGCAAAGGATTCTGAGTAACAGAACCTGGTCAGAGCCCCACAAGTCACCCCATCTTGGATTCCCCTAGGTCTCTAGTTTTCAAAAATGCACAGGTTTGGTAGGTTTCCCTAGGTGCCGGCTGAGCTAGAGGCCAAAATCTACAGGTAGGCACTTTGCAAAAAACACCTCTGTTTTCTTTCAAAAAATTGGATGTGTCCACGTCGCGCTTTGGGGCATTTCCTGTCGCGGGCGCTATGCCTACCCACACAGGTGAGATTTCATTTTTATCGGGAGACTTGGGGGAATGCTGTTTGGAAGGAAATTTGTGGCTCCTCTCAGATTCCAGAACTTTCTGCCACAGAAATGTGAGGAACATGTGTTTTTTTAGCCAAATTTTGAGGTTTGCAAAGGATTCTGGGTAACAGAACCTGGTCAGAGCCCCACAAGTCACCCCATCTTGGATTCCCCTAGGTCTCTAGGTTTAAAAAATGCACAGGTTTGGTAGGTTTCCCTAGGTGCCGGCTGAGCTAGAGGCCAAAATCTACAGGTAGACACTTTGCAAAAAACAGCTCTGTTTTCTTTCAAAAAATTGGATGTGTCCACGTTGCGCTTTGGGGCATTTCCTGTCGCGGGCACTATGCCTACCCACACAAGTGAGGTATCATTTTTATCGGGAGACTTGGGGGAACGCTGGGTGGAAGAACATTTCTGACTCCTCTCAGATTCCAGAACTTTCCGCCACAGAAATGTGAGGAACGTGTGTTTTTTTAGTCAAATTTTGAGGTTTGCAAAGGATTCTGGGTAACAGAACCTGGTCAGAGGCCCACAAGTCACCCCATCTTGGATTCCCCTAGGTCTCTAGTTTTCATAAATGCACAGGTTTGGTAGGTTTACCTAGGTGCCGGCTGTGCTAGGGGCCAAAATCTACAGGTAGGCACTTTGCAAAAAACACCTCTGTTTTCTTTCAAAAAATTGGATGTGTACATGTTGCCCTTTGGGACATTTTCTGTCGCGGGCGCTAGGCCTACCCACACAAGTGAGGTATCATTTTTATCGGGAGACTTGGGGAAACGCTGGGTGGAAGGAAATTAGTGGCTCCTCTCAGATTCCAGAACTTTCTTCCACAGAAATGTGAGGAACATGTGTTTTTTAAGCCAAATTTTGAGGTTTGCAAAGGATTCTGGGTAACAGAACCTGGTCAGAGCCCAACAAGTCACCCCATCTTGGATTCTCCTAGGTCTCTAGTTTTAAAAAATGAACAGGTTTGGTAGGTTTCCCTAGGTGCCGGCTGAGCTAGAGGCCAAAATCTACAGGTAGGCACTTTGCAAAAAACAGCTTTGTTTTCTTTCAAAAAATTGGATGTGTCCACGTCGCGCTTTGGGGCATTTCCTGTTGCGGGCGCTATGCCTATCCACACAAGTGAGATTTCATTTTTATCGGGAGACTTGGGGGAATGCTGTTTGGAAGGAAATTTGTGGCTCCTCTCAGATTCCAGAACTTTCTTCCACAGAAATGTGAGGAACATGTGTTTTTTAAGCCAAATTTTGAGGTTTGCAAAGGATTCTGGGTAACAGAACCTGGTCAGAGCCCAACAAGTCACCCCATCTTGGATTCTCCTAGGTTTCTAGTTTTAAAAAATGAACAGGTTGGGTAGGTTTCCCTAGGTGCCGGCTGAGCTAGAGGCCAAAATCTACAGGTAGGCACTTTGCAAAAAACACCTCTGTTTTCTTTTAAAAAATTGGATGTGTCCACGTTGCGCTTTGGGGCATTTCCTGTCGCGGGCGCTAGGCTTACCCACACAAGTGAGGTATCATTTTTATCGGGAGACTTGGGGGAACGCTGGGTGGAAGGAAATTTGAGGCTCCTCTCAGATTCCAGAATTTTCTGCCACAGAAATGTGAGGAACGTGTGTTTTTTTAGCCAAATTTTGAGGTTTGCAAAGGATTCTGGGTAACAGAACCTGGTCAGAGCCCCACAAGTCACCCCATCCTGGATTCCCCTAGGTCTCTAGTTTTCAAAAATGCACAGGTTTGGTAGGTTTCCCTAGGTGCCGGCTGAGCTAGGGGCCAAAATCTACAGGTAGGCACTTTGCAAAAAACAGCTCTGTTTTCTTTCAAAAAATTGGATGTGTCCACGTCGCGCTTTGGGGCATTTCCTGTCGCGGGCGCTATGCCTACCCACACAAGTGAGATTTCATTTTTATCGGGAGACTTGGGGGAATGCTGTTTGGAAGGAAATTTGTGGCTCCTCTCAGATTCCAGAACTTTCTGCCACAGAAATGTGAGGAACATGTGTTTTTTTAGCCAAATTTTGAGGTTTGCAAAGGATTCTGGGTAACAGAACCTGGTCAGAGCCCCACAAGTCACCCCATCTTGGATTCCTCTAGGTCTCTAGGTTTAAAAAATGCACAGGTTTGGTAGGTTTCCCTAGGTGCCGGCTGAGCTAGAGGCCAAAATCTACAGGTAGACACTTTGCAAAAAACAGCTCTGTTTTCTTTCAAAAAATTGGATGTGTCCACGTTGCGCTTTGGGGCATTTCCTGTCGCGGGCGCTATGCCTACCCACACAAGTGAGGTATCATTTTTATCGGGAGACTTGGGGGAACGCTGGGTGGAAGGAAATTTGTGACTCCTCTCAGATTCCAGAACTTTCTGCCACAGAAATGTGAGGAACGTGTGTTTTTTTAGTCAAATTTTGAGGTTTGCAAAGGATTCTGGGTAACAGAACCTGGTCAGAGCCCCACAAGTCACCCCATCTTGGATTCCCCTAGGTCTCTAGTTTTAAAAAATGCACAGGTTTGGTAGGTTTACCTAGGTGCCGGCTGTGCTAGAGGCCAAAATCTACAGGTAGGCACTTTGCAAAAAACACCTCTGTTTTCTTTAAAAAAAATGGATGTGTACATGTTGCGCTTTGGGGCATTTCCTGTCGCTGGCGCTAGGCCTACCCACACAAGTGAGGTATCATTTTTATCGGGAGACTTGGGGGAACGCTGTGTGGAAGGAAATTAGTGGCTCCTCTCAGATTCCAGAACTTTCTTCCACAGAAATGTGAGGAACATGTGTTTTTTAAGCCAAATTTTGAGGTTTGCAAAGGATTCTGGGTAACAGAACCTGGTCAGAGCCCAACAAGTCACCCCATCTTGGATTCTCCTAGGTCTCTAGTTTTAAAAAATGAACAGGTTTGGTAGGTTTCCCTAGGTGCCGGCTGAGCTAGAGGCCAAAATCTACAGGTAGGCAGTTTGCAAAAAACAGCTCTGTTTTCTTTCAAAAAATTGGATGTGTCCACGTCGCGCTTTGGGGCATTTCCTGTCGCGGGCGCTATGCCTACCCACACAAGTGAGATTTCATTTTATCGGGAGACTTGGGGGAATGCTGTTTGGAAGGAAATTTGTGGCTCCTCTCAGATTCCAGAACTTTCTGCCACAGAAATGTGAGGAACATGTGTTTTTTTAGCCAAATTTTGAGGTTTGCAAAGGATTCTGGGTAACAGAACCTGGTCAGAGGCCCACAAGTCACCCCATCTTGGATTCCCCTAGGTCTCTAGTTTTCATAAATGCACAGGTTTAGTATGTTTACCTAGGTGCCGGCTGTGCTAGGGGCCAAAATCTACAGGTAGGCACTTTGCAAAAAACACCTCTGTTTTCTTTCAAAAAATTGGATGTGTACATGTTGCGCTTTGGGGCATTTTCTGTCGCGGGCGCTAGGCCTACCCACACAAGTGAGTTATCATTTTTATCGGGAGACTTGGGGGAACGCTGGGTGGAAGGAAATTAGTGGCTCCTCTCAGATTCCAGAACTTTCTTCCACAGAAATGTGAGGAACATGTGTTTTTTAAGCCAAATTTTGAGGTTTGCAAAGGATTCTGGGTAACAGAACCTGGTCAGAGCCCAACAAGTCACCCCATCTTGGATTCTCCTAGGTCTCTAGTTTTAAAAAATGAACAGGATTGGTAGGTTTCCCTAGGTGCCGGCTGAGCTAGAGGCCAAAATCTACAGGTAGGCACTTTGCAAAAAACACCTCTGTTTTCTTTCAAAAAATTGGATGAGTCCACGTTGCACTTTGGGGCATTTCCTGTCGCGGGCGCTAGGCTTACCCACACAAGTGAGGTATCATTTTTATCGGGAGACTTGGGGGAACGCTGGGTGGAAGAAAATTTCGGACTCCTCTCAGATTCCAGAACTTTCTGCCACAGAAATGTGAGGAACGTGTGTTTTTTTAGTCAAATTTTGAGGTTTGCAAAGGATTCTGGGTAACAGAACCTGGTCAGAGGCCCACAAGTCACCCCATCTTGGATTCCCCTAGGTCTCTAGTTTTCATAAATGCACAGGTTTGGTAGGTTTACCTAGGTGCCGGCTGTGCTAGGGGCCAAAATCTACAGGTAGGCACTTTGCAAAAAACACCTCTGTTTTCTTTCAAAAAATTGGATGTGTACATGTTGCGCTTTGGGGCATTTTCTGTCGCGGGCGCTAGGCCTACCCACACAAGTGAGGTATCATTTTTATCGGGAGACTTGGGGGAACGCTGGGTGGAAGGAAATTAGTGGCTCCTCTCAGATTCCAGAACTTTCTTCCACAGAAATGTGAGGAACATGTGTTTTTTAAGCCAAATTTTGAGGTTTGCAAAGGATTCTGGGTAACAGAACCTGGTCAGAGCCCCACAAGTCACCCCATCCTGGATTCCCCTAGGTCTCTAGTTTTCAAAAATGCACAGGTTTGGTAGGTTTCCCTAGGTGCCGGCTGAACTAGAGGCCAAAATCTACAGGTAGGCACTTTGCAAAAAACAGCTCTGTTTTCTTTCAAAAAATTGGATGTGTCCACGTCGCGCTTTGGGGCATTTCCTGTCGCGGGCGCTATGCCTACCCACACAAGTGAGATTTCATTTTTATCGGGAGACTTGGGGGAATGCTGTTTGGAAGGAAATTTGTGGCTCCTCTCAGATTCCAGAACTTTCTTCCACAGAAATGTGAGGAACATGTGTTTTTTAAGCCAAATTTTGAGGTTTGCAAAGGATTCTGGGTAACAGAACCTGGTCAGAGCCCAACAAGTCACCCCATCTTGGATTCTCCTAGGTCTCTAGTTTTAAAAAATGAACAGGTTTGGTAGGTTTCCCTAGGTGCCGGCTGAGCTAGAGGCCAAAATCTACAGGTAGGCACTTTGCAAAAAACACCTCTGTTTTCTTTCAAAAAATTGGATGTGTCCACGTTGCGCTTTGGGGCATTTCCTGTCGCGGGCGCTAGGCTTACCCACACAAGTGAGGTATCATTTTTATCGGGAGACTTGGGGGAACGCTGGGTGGAAGAAAATTTCGGACTCCTCTAAGATTCCAGAACTTTCTGCCACAGAAATGTGAGGAACGTGTGTTTTTTTAGTCAAATTTTGAGGTTTGCAAAGGATTCTGGGTAACAGAACCTGGTCAGAGGCCCACAAGTCACCCCATCTTGGATTCCCCTAGGTCTCTAGTTTTCATAAATGCACAGGTTTGGTAGGTTTACCTAGGTGCCGGCTGTGCTAGGGGCCAAAATCTACAGGTAGGCACTTTGCAAAAAACACCTCTGTTTTCTTTCAAAAAATTGGATGTGTACATGTTGCGCTTTGGGGCATTTTCTGTCGCGGGCGCTAGGCCTACCCACACAAGTGAGGTATCATTTTTATCGGGAGACTTGGGGGAACGCTGGGTGGAAGGAAATTAGTGGCTCCTCTCAGATTCCAGAACTTTCTGCCACAGAAATGTGAGGAACATGTGTTTTTTTAGCCAAATTTTGAGGTTTGCAAAGGATTCTGGGTAACAGAACCTGGTCAGAGCCCCACAAGTCACCCCATCTTGGATTCCTCTAGGTCTCTAGGTTTAAAAAATGCACAGGTTTGGTAGGTTTCCCTAGGTGCCGGCTGAGCTAGAGGCCAAAATCTACAGGTAGACACTTTGCAAAAAACAGCTCTGTTTTCTTTCAAAAAATTGGATGTGTCCACGTTGCGCTTTGGGGCATTTCCTGTCGCGGGCGCTATGCCTACCCACACAAGTGAGGTATCATTTTTATCGGGAGACTTGGGGGAACGCTGGGTGGAAGGAAATTTGTGACTCCTCTCAGATTCCAGAACTTTCTGCCACAGAAATGTGAGGAACGTGTGTTTTTTTAGTCAAATTTTGAGGTTTGCAAAGGATTCTGGGTAACAGAACCTGGTCAGAGCCCCACAAGTCACCCCATCTTGGATTCCCCTAGGTCTCTAGTTTTAAAAAATGCACAGGTTTGGTAGGTTTACCTAGGTGCCGGCTGTGCTAGAGGCCAAAATCTACAGGTAGGCACTTTGCAAAAAACACCTCTGTTTTCTTTAAAAAAAATGGATGTGTACATGTTGCGCTTTGGGGCATTTCCTGTCGCTGGCGCTAGGCCTACCCACACAAGTGAGGTATCATTTTTATCGGGAGACTTGGGGGAACGCTGTGTGGAAGGAAATTAGTGGCTCCTCTCAGATTCCAGAACTTTCTTCCACAGAAATGTGAGGAACATGTGTTTTTTAAGCCAAATTTTGAGGTTTGCAAAGGATTCTGGGTAACAGAACCTGGTCAGAGCCCAACAAGTCACCCCATCTTGGATTCTCCTAGGTCTCTAGTTTTAAAAAATGAACAGGTTTGGTAGGTTTCCCTAGGTGCCGGCTGAGCTAGAGGCCAAAATCTACAGGTAGGCACTTTGCAAAAAACAGCTCTGTTTTCTTTCAAAAAATTGGATGTGTCCACGTCGCGCTTTGGGGCATTTCCTGTCGCGGGCGCTATGCCTACCCACACAAGTGAGATTTCATTTTATCGGGAGACTTGGGGGAATGCTGTTTGGAAGGAAATTTGTGGCTCCTCTCAGATTCCAGAACTTTCTGCCACAGAAATGTGAGGAACATGTGTTTTTTTAGCCAAATTTTGAGGTTTGCAAAGGATTCTGGGTAACAGAACCTGGTCAGAGGCCCACAAGTCACCCCATCTTGGATTCCCCTAGGTCTCTAGTTTTCATAAATGCACAGGTTTAGTATGTTTACCTAGGTGCCGGCTGTGCTAGGGGCCAAAATCTACAGGTAGGCACTTTGCAAAAAACACCTCTGTTTTCTTTCAAAAAATTGGATGTGTACATGTTGCGCTTTGGGGCATTTTCTGTCGCGGGCGCTAGGCCTACCCACACAAGTGAGTTATCATTTTTATCGGGAGACTTGGGGGAACGCTGGGTGGAAGGAAATTAGTGGCTCCTCTCAGATTCCAGAACTTTCTTCCACAGAAATGTGAGGAACATGTGTTTTTTAAGCCAAATTTTGAGGTTTGCAAAGGATTCTGGGTAACAGAACCTGGTCAGAGCCCAACAAGTCACCCCATCTTGGATTCTCCTAGGTCTCTAGTTTTAAAAAATGAACAGGATTGGTAGGTTTCCCTAGGTGCCGGCTGAGCTAGAGGCCAAAATCTACAGGTAGGCACTTTGCAAAAAACACCTCTGTTTTCTTTCAAAAAATTGGATGAGTCCACGTTGCACTTTGGGGCATTTCCTGTCGCGGGCGCTAGGCTTACCCACACAAGTGAGGTATCATTTTTATCGGGAGACTTGGGGGAACGCTGGGTGGAAGAAAATTTCGGACTCCTCTCAGATTCCAGAACTTTCTGCCACAGAAATGTGAGGAACGTGTGTTTTTTTAGTCAAATTTTGAGGTTTGCAAAGGATTCTGGGTAACAGAACCTGGTCAGAGGCCCACAAGTCACCCCATCTTGGATTCCCCTAGGTCTCTAGTTTTCATAAATGCAAAGGTTTGGTAGGTTTACCTAGGTGCCGGCTGTGCTAGGGGCCAAAATCTACAGGTAGGCACTTTGCAAAAAACACCTCTGTTTTCTTTCAAAAAATTGGATGTGTACATGTTGCGCTTTGGGGCATTTTCTGTCGCGGGCGCTAGGCCTACCCACACAAGTGAGGTATCATTTTTATCGGGAGACTTGGGGGAACGCTGGGTGGAAGGAAATTAGTGGCTCCTCTCAGATTCCAGAACTTTCTTCCACAGAAATGTGAGGAACATGTGTTTTTTAAGCCAAATTTTGAGGTTTGCAAAGGATTCTGGGTAACAGAACCTGGTCAGAGCCCCACAAGTCACCCCATCCTGGATTCCCCTAGGTCTCTAGTTTTCAAAAATGCACAGGTTTGGTAGGTTTCCCTAGGTGCCGGCTGAACTAGAGGCCAAAATCTACAGGTAGGCACTTTGCAAAAAACAGCTCTGTTTTCTTTCAAAAAATTGGATGTGTCCACGTCGCGCTTTGGGGCATTTCCTGTCGCGGGCGCTATGCCTACCCACACAAGTGAGATTTCATTTTTATCGGGAGACTTGGGGGAATGCTGTTTGGAAGGAAATTTGTGGCTCCTCTCAGATTCCAGAACTTTCTTCCACAGAAATGTGAGGAACATGTGTTTTTTAAGCCAAATTTTGAGGTTTGCAAAGGATTCTGGGTAACAGAACCTGGTCAGAGCCCAACAAGTCACCCCATCTTGGATTCTCCTAGGTCTCTAGTTTTAAAAAATGAACAGGTTTGGTAGGTTTCCCTAGGTGCCGGCTGAGCTAGAGGCCAAAATCTACAGGTAGGCACTTTGCAAAAAACACCTCTGTTTTCTTTCAAAAAATTGGATGTGTCCACGTTGCGCTTTGGGGCATTTCCTGTCGCGGGCGCTAGGCTTACCCACACAAGTGAGGTATCATTTTTATCGGGAGACTTGGGGGAACGCTGGGTGGAAGAAAATTTCGGACTCCTCTAAGATTCCAGAACTTTCTGCCACAGAAATGTGAGGAACGTGTGTTTTTTTAGTCAAATTTTGAGGTTTGCAAAGGATTCTGGGTAACAGAACCTGGTCAGAGGCCCACAAGTCACCCCATCTTGGATTCCCCTAGGTCTCTAGTTTTCATAAATGCACAGGTTTGGTAGGTTTACCTAGGTGCCGGCTGTGCTAGGGGCCAAAATCTACAGGTAGGCACTTTGCAAAAAACACCTCTGTTTTCTTTCAAAAAATTGGATGTGTACATGTTGCGCTTTGGGGCATTTTCTGTCGCGGGCGCTAGGCCTACCCACACAAGTGAGGTATCATTTTTATCGGGAGACTTGGGGGAACGCTGGGTGGAAGGAAATTAGTGGCTCCTCTCAGATTCCAGAACTTTCTTCCACAGAAATGTGAGGAACATGTGTTTTTTAAGCCAAATTTTGAGGTTTGCAAAGGATTCTGGGTAACAGAACCTGGTCAGAGCCCCACAAGTCACCCCATCCTGGATTCCCCTAGGTCTCTAGTTTTCAAAAATGCACAGGTTTGGTAGGTTTCCCTAGGTGCCGGCTGAACTAGAGGCCAAAATCTACAGGTAGGCACTTTGCAAAAAACAGCTCTGTTTTCTTTCAAAAAATTGGATGTGTCCACGTCGCGCTTTGGGGCATTTCCTGTCGCGGGCGCTATGCCTACCCACACAAGTGAGATTTCATTTTTATCGGGAGACTTGGGGGAATGCTGTTTGGAAGGAAATTTGTGGCTCCTCTCAGATTCCAGAACTTTCTTCCACAGAAATGTGAGGAACATGTGTTTTTTAAGCCAAATTTTGAGGTTTGCAAAGGATTCTGGGTAACAGAACCTGGTCAGAGCCCAACAAGTCACCCCATCTTGGATTCTCCTAGGTCTCTAGTTTTAAAAAATGAACAGGTTTGGTAGGTTTCCCTAGGTGCCGGCTGAGCTAGAGGCCAAAATCTACAGGTAGGCACTTTGCAAAAAACACCTCTGTTTTCTTTCAAAAAATTGGATGTGTCCACGTTGCGCTTTGGGGCATTTCCTGTCGCGGGCGCTAGGCTTACCCACACAAGTGAGGTATCATTTTTATCGGGAGACTTGGGGGAACGCTGGGTGGAAGAAAATTTCGGACTCCTCTAAGATTCCAGAACTTTCTGCCACAGAAATGTGAGGAACGTGTGTTTTTTTAGTCAAATTTTGAGGTTTGCAAAGGATTCTGGGTAACAGAACCTGGTCAGAGGCCCACAAGTCACCCCATCTTGGATTCCCCTAGGTCTCTAGTTTTCATAAATGCACAGGTTTGGTAGGTTTACCTAGGTGCCGGCTGTGCTAGGGGCCAAAATCTACAGGTAGGCACTTTGCAAAAAACACCTCTGTTTTCTTTCAAAAAATTGGATGTGTACATGTTGCGCTTTGGGGTATTTCCTGTCGCGGGCGCTAGGCCTACCCACACAAGTGAGGTATCATTTTTATCGGGAAACTTGGGGGAACGCTGGGTGGAAGGAAATTTGAGGCTCCTCTCAGATTCCAGAATTTTCTGCCACAGAAATGTGAGGAACATGTGTTTTTTTAGCCAAATTTTGAGGTTTGCAAAGGATTCTGGGTAACAGAACCTGGTCAGAGCCCCACAAGTCACCCCATCTTGGATTCCGCTAGGTCTCTAGGTTTAAAAAATGCACAGGTTTGGTAGGTTTCCCTAGGTGCCGGCTGAGCTAGAGGCCAAAATCTACAGGTAGACACTTTGCAAAAAACAGCTCTGTTTTCTTTCAAAAAATTGGATGTGTCCACGTTGCGCTTTGGGGCATTTCCTGTCGCGGGCGCTATGCCTACCCACACAAGTGAGGTATCATTTTTATCGGGAGACTTGGGGGAACGCTGGGTGGAAGAACATTTCTGACTCCTCTCAGATTCCAGAACTTTCCGACACAGAAATGTGAGGAACGTGTGTTTTTTTAGTCAAATTTTGAGGTTTGCAAAGGATTCTGGGTAACAGAACCTGGTCAGAGGCCCACAAGTCACCCCATCTTGGATTCCCCTAGGTCTCTAGTTTTCATAAATGCACAGGTTTGGTAGGTTTACCTAGGTGCCGGCTGTGCTAGGGGCCAAAATCTACAGGTAGGCACTTTGCAAAAAACACCTCTGTTTTCTTTCAAAAAATTGGATGTGTACATGTTTTCCTTTGGGACATTTTCTGTCGCGGGCGCTAGGCCTACCCACACAAGTGAGGTATCATTTTTATCGGGAGACTTGGGGGAACGCTGGGTGGAAGGAAATTAGTGGCTCCTCTCAGATTCCAGAACTTTCTTCCACAGAAATGTGAGGAACATGTGTTTTTTAAGCCAAATTTTGAGGTTTGCAAAGGATTCTGGGTAACAGAACCTGGTCAGAGCCCCACAAGTCACCCCATCCTGGATTCCCCTAGGTCTCTAGTTTTCAAAAATGCACAGGTTTGGTAGGTTTCCCTAGGTGCCGGCTGAACTAGAGGCCAAAATCTACAGGTAGGCACTTTGCAAAAAACAGCTCTGTTTTCTTTCAAAAAATTGGATGTGTCCACGTCGCGCATTGGGGCATTTCCTGTCGCGGGCGCTATGCCTACCCACACAAGTGAGATTTCATTTTTATCGGGAGACTTGGGGGAATGCTGTTTGGAAGGAAATTTGTGGCTCATCTCAGATTCCAGAACTTTCTGCCACAGAAATGTGAGGAACATGTGTTTTTTTAGCCAAATTTTGAGGTTTGCAAAGGATTCTGGGTAACAGAACCTGGTCAGAGCCCCACAAGTCACCCCATCTTGGATTCCCCTAGGTCTCTAGGTTTAAAAAATGCACAGGTTTGGTAGGTTTCCCTAGGTGCCGGCTGAGCTAGAGGCCAAAATCTACAGGTAGACACTTTGCAAAAAACAGCTCTGTTTTCTTTCAAAAAATTGGATGTGTCCACGTTGCGCTTTGGGGCATTTCCTGTTGCGGGCGCTATGCCTACCCACACAAGTGAGGTATCATTTTTATCGGGAGACTTGGGGGAACGCTGGGTGGAAGGAAATTTGTGACTCCTCTCAGATTCCAGAACTTTCTGCCACAGAAATGTGAGGAACGTGTGTTTTTTTAGTCAAATTTTGAGGTTTGCAAAGGATTCTGGGTAACAGAACCTGGTCAGAGCCCCACAAGTCACCCCATCCTGGATTCCCCTAGGTCTCTAGTTTTAAAAAATGCACAGGTTTGGTAGGTTTACCTAGGTGCCGGCTGTGCTAGAGGCCAAAATCTACAGGTAGGCACTTTGCAAAAAACACCTCTGTTTTCTTTCAAAAAATTGGATGTGTACATGTTGCGCTTTAGGGCATTTCCTGTCGCGGGCGCTAGGCCTACCCACACAAGTGAGGTATCATTTTTATCGGGAGACTTGGGGGAACGCTGTGTGGAAGGAAATTAGTGGCTCCTCTCAGATTCCAGAACTTTCTTCCACAGAAATGTGAGGAACATGTGTTTTTTAAGCCAAATTTTGAGGTTTGCAAAGGATTCTGGGTAACAGAACCTGGTCAGAGCCCAACAAGTCACCCCATCTTGGATTCTCCTAGGTCTCTAGTTTTAAAAAATGAACAGGTTTGGTAGGTTTCCCTAGGTGCCGGCTGAGCTAGAGGCCAAAATCTACAGGTAGGCACTTTGCAAAAAACAGCTCTGTTTTCTTTCAAAAAATTGGATGTGTCCACGTCGCGCTTTGGGGCATTTCCTGTCGCGGGTGCTATGCCTACCCACACAAGTGAGATTTCATTTTATCGGGAGACTTGGGGGAATGCTGTTTGGAAGGAAATTTGTGGCTCCTCTCAGATTCCAGAACTTTCTGCCACAGAAATGTGAGGACACTTTTTAGCCAAATTTTGAGGTTTGCAAAGGATTCTGGGTAACAGAACCTGGTCAGAGCCCCACAAGTCACCCCATCTTGGATTCCCCTAGGTCTCTAGTTTTCACAAATGCACAGGTTTGGTAGGTTTACCTAGGTGCCGGCTGAGCTAGAGGCCAAAATCTACAGGTAGGCACTTTGCAAAAAACACCTCTGTTTTCTTTCAAAACATTGGATGTGTCCACGTTGCGCTTTGGGGCATTTCCTGTCGCGGGCGCTAGGCCTACCCACACAAGTGAGGTATCATTTTTATCGGGAGACTTGGGGGAACGCTGTTTGGAAGCAAATTTGTGGCTCCTCTCAGATTCCAGAACTTTCTGCCACAGAAATGTGAGGAACATGTGTTTTTTCAGCCAAATTGTGAGGTTTGCAAAGGATTCTGGGTAACAGAACCAGGTCAGAGCCCCACAAGTCACCCCATCTTGGATTCCCCTAGGTCTCTAGTTTTCAAAAATGCACAGGTTTGGTAGGTTTCCCTAGGTGCCGGCTGAGCTAGAAGCCAAAATCTACAGGTAGGCACTTTGCAAAAAACACCTCTGTTTTCTTTAAAAAAATTGGATGTGTACATGTTGCGATTTGGGGCATTTTCTGTCGCGGGCGCTAGGCCTACCCACACAAGTGAGGTATCATTTTTATCGGGAGACTTGGGGGAACGCTGTGTGGAAGGAAATTAGTGGCTCCTCTCAGATTCCAGAACTTTCTGCCACAGAAATGTGAGGAACATGTGTTTTTTTAGCCAAATTTTGAGGTTTGCAAAGGATTCTGGGTAACAGAACCAGGTCAGAGCCCCACAAGTCACCCCATCTTGGATTCCCCTAGGTCTCTAGTTTTCACAAATGCACAGGTTTGGTAAGTTTCCCTAGTTGCCGGCTGAGCTAGAGGCCAAAATCTACAGGTAGGCACTTTGCAAAAAACACCTCTGTTTTCTTTCAAAAAATTGGATGTGTCCACGTTGCGCTTTGGGGCATTTCCTGTCGCGGGCGCTAGGCCTACCCACACAAGTGAGGTATCATTTTTATCGGGAGACTTGGGGGAACGCTGTTTGGAAGGAAATTTGTGGCTCCTCTCAGATTCCAGAACTTTCTGCCACAGAATTGTGAGGAACATGTGTTTTTTTAGCCAAATTTTGAGGTTTGCAAAAGAATTCTGAGTAACAGAACCTGGTCAGAGCCCCACAAGTCACCCCATCTTGGATTCCCCTAGGTCTCTAGTTTTCAAAAATGCACAGGTTTGGTAGGTTTCCCTAGGTGCCGGCTGAGCTAGAGGCCAAAATCTACAGGTAGGCACTTTGCAAAAAACACCTCTGTTTTCTTTCAAAAAATTGGATGTGTCCACGTCGCGCTTTGGGGCATTTCCTGTCGCGGGCGCTATGCCTACCCACACAGGTGAGATTTCATTTTTATCGGGAGACTTGGGGGAATGCTGTTTGGAAGGAAATTTGTGGCTCCTCTCAGATTCCAGAACTTTCTGCCACAGAAATGTGAGGAACATGTGTTTTTTTAGCCAAATTTTGAGGTTTGCAAAGGATTCTGGGTAACAGAACCTGGTCAGAGCCCCACAAGTCACCCCATCTTGGATTCCGCTAGGTCTCTAGGTTTAAAAAATGCACAGGTTTGGTAGGTTTCCCTAGGTGCCGGCTGAGCTAGAGGCCAAAATCTACAGGTAGACACTTTGCAAAAAACAGCTCTGTTTTCTTTCAAAAAATTGGATGTGTCCACGTTGCGCTTTGGGGCATTTCCTGTCGCGGGCGCTATGCCTACCCACACAAGTGAGGTATCATTTTTATCGGGAGACTTGGGGGAACGCTGGGTGGAAGAACATTTCTGACTCCTCTCAGATTCCAGAACTTTCCGACACAGAAATGTGAGGAACGTGTGTTTTTTTAGTCAAATTTTGAGGTTTGCAAAGGATTCTGGGTAACAGAACCTGGTCAGAGGCCCACAAGTCACCCCATCTTGGATTCCCCTAGGTCTCTAGTTTTCATAAATGCACAGGTTTGGTAGGTTTACCTAGGTGCCGGCTGTGCTAGGGGCCAAAATCTACAGGTAGGCACTTTGCAAAAAACACCTCTGTTTTCTTTCAAAAAATTGGATGTGTACATGTTTTCCTTTGGGACATTTTCTGTCGCGGGCGCTAGGCCTACCCACACAAGTGAGGTATCATTTTTATCGGGAGACTTGGGGGAACGCTGGGTGGAAGGAAATTAGTGGCTCCTCTCAGATTCCAGAACTTTCTTCCACAGAAATGTGAGGAACATGTGTTTTTTCAGCCAAATTTTGAGGTTTGCAAAGGATTCTGGGTAACAGAACCTGGTCAGAGCCCAACAAGTCACCCCATCTTGGATTCTCCTAGGTCTCTAGTTTTAAAAAATGAACAGGTTTGGTAGGTTTCCCTAGGTGCCGGCTGAGCTAGAGGCCAAAATCTACAGGTAGGCACTTTGCAAAAAACAGCTCTGTTTTCTTTCAAAAAATTGGATGTGTCCACGTTGCGCTTTGGGGCATTTCCTGTCGCGGGCGCTATGCCTACCCACACAAGTGAGGTATCATTTTTATCGGGAGACTTGGGGGAACGCTGGGTGGAAGGAAATTTGTGACTCCTCTCAGATTCCAGAACTTTCTGCCACAGAAATGTGAGGAACGTGTGTTTTTTTAGTCAAATTTTGAGGTTTGCAAAGGATTCTGGGTAACAGAACCTGGTCAGAGCCCCACAAGTCACCCCATCCTGGATTCCCCTAGGTCTCTAGTTTTAAAAAATGCACAGGTTTGGTAGGTTTACCTAGGTGCCGGCTGTGCTAGAGGCCAAAATCTACAGGTAGGCACTTTGCAAAAAACACCTCTGTTTTCTTTCAAAAAATTGGATGTGTACATGTTGCGCTTTGGGGCATTTCCTGTCGCGGGCGCTAGGCCTACCCACACAAGTGAGGTATCATTTTTATCGGGAGACTTGGGGGAACGCTGTGTGGAAGGAAATTAGTGGCTCCTCTCAGATTCCAGAACTTTCTTCCACAGAAATGTGAGGAACATGTGTTTTTTAAGCCAAATTTTGAGGTTTGCAAAGGATTCTAGGTAACAGAACCTGGTCAGAGCCCAACAAGTCACCCCATCTTGGATTCTCCTAGGTCTCTAGTTTTCAAAAATGAACAGGTTTGGTAGGTTTCCCTAGGTGCCGGCTGAGCTAGAGGCCAAAATCTACAGGTAGGCACTTTGCAAAAAACAGCTCTGTTTTCTTTAAAAAAATTGGATGTGTCCACGTCGCGCTTTGGGGCATTTCCTGTCGCGGGTGCTATGCCTACCCACACAAGTGAGATTTCATTTTATCGGGAGACTTGGGGGAATGCTGTTTGGAAGGAAATTTGTGGCTCCTCTCAGATTCCAGAACTTTCTGCAACAGAAATGTGAGGAACATGTGTTTTTTTAGCCAAATTTTGAGGTTTGCAAAGGATTCTGGGTAACAGAACCTGGTCAGAGCCCCACAAGTCACCCCATCTTGGATTCCCCTAGGTCTCTAGTTTTCACAAATGCACAGGTTTGGTAGGTTTACCTAGGTGCCGGCTGAGCTAGAGGCCAAAATCTACAGGTAGGCACTTTGCAAAAAACAGCTCTGTTTTCTTTCAAAAAATTGGATGTGTCCACGTTGCGCTTTGGGGCATTTCCTGTCGCGGGCGCTAGGCCTACCCACACAAGTGAGGTATCATTTTTATCGGGAGACTTGGGGGAACGCTGTTTGGAAGCAAATTTGTGGCTCCTCTCAGATTCCAGAACTTTCTGCCACAGAAATGTGAGGAACATGTGTTTTTTTAGCCAAATTGTGAGGTTTGCAAAGGATTCTGGGTAACAGAACCTGGTCAGAGCCCCACAAGTCACCCCATCTTGGATTCCCCTAGGTCTCTAGGTTTAAAAAATGCACAGGTTTGGTAGGTTTCCCTAGGTGCCGGCTGAGCTAGAGGCCAAAATCTACAGGTAGACACTTTGCAAAAAACAGCTCTGTTTTCTTTCAAAAAATTGGATGTGTCCACGTTGCGCTTTGGGGCATTTCCTGTCGCGGGCGCTATGCCTACCCACACAAGTGAGGTATCATTTTTATCGGGAGACTTGGGGGAACGCTGGGTGGAAGGAAATTTAAGACTCCTCTCAGATTCCAGAACTTTCTGCCACAGAAATGTGAGGAACGTGTGTTTTTTTAGTCAAATTTTGAGGTTTGCAAAGGATTCTGGGTAACAGAACCTGGTCAGAGCCCCACAAGTCACCCCATCCTGGATTCCCCTAGGTCTCTAGTTTTAAAAAATGCACAGGTTTGGTAGGTTTACCTAGGTGCCGGCTGTGCTAGAGGCCAAAATCTACAGGTAGGCACCTTGCAAAAAACACCTCTGTTTTCTTTCAAAAAATTGGATGTGTACATGTTGCGCTTTGGGGCATTTCCTGTCGCGGGCGCTAGGCCTACCCACACAAGTGAGGTATCATTTTTATCGGGAGACTTGGGGGAACGCTGTGTGGAAGGAAATTAGTGGCTCCTCTCAGATTCCAGAACTTTCTTCCACAGAAATGTGAGGAACATGTGTTTTTTAATCCAAATTTTGAGGTTTGCAAAGGATTCTGGGTAACAGAACCTGGTCAGAGCCCAACAAGTCACCCCATCTTGGATTCTCCTAGGTCTCTAGTTTTCAAAAATGAACAGGTTTGGTAGGTTTCCCTAGGTGCCGGCTGAGCTAGAGGCCAAAATCTACAGGTAGGCACTTTGCAAAAAACAGCTCTGTTTTCTTTCAAAAAATTGGATGTGTCCACGTCGCGCTTTGGGGCATTTCCTGTCGCGGGTGCTATGCCTACCCACACAAGTGAGATTTCATTTTATCGGGAGACTTGGGGGAATGCTGTTTGGAAGGAAATTTGTGGCTCCTCTCAGATTCCAGAACTTTCTGCCACAGAAATGTGATGAACGTGTGTTTTTTTAGTCAAATTTTGAGGTTTGCAAAGGATTCTGGGTAACAGAACCTGGTCAGAGCCCCACAAGTCACCCCATCCTGGATTCCCCTAGGTCTCTAGTTTTAAAAAATGCACAGGTTTGGTAGGTTTACCTAGGTGCCGGCTGTGCTAGAGGCCAAAATCTACAGGTAGGCACCTTGCAAAAAACACCTCTGTTTTCTTTCAAAAAATTGGATGTGTACATGTTGCGCTTTGGGGCATTTCCTGTCGCGGGCGCTAGGCCTACCCACACAAGTGAGGTATCATTTTTATCGGGAGACTTGGGGGAACGCTGTGTGGAAGGAAATTAGTGGCTCCTCTCAGATTCCAGAACTTTCTTCCACAGAAATGTGAGGAACATGTGTTTTTTAAGCCAAATTTTGAGGTTTGCAAAGGATTCTGGGTAACAGAACCTGGTCAGAGCCCAACAAGTCACCCCATCTTGGATTCTCCTAGGTCTCTAGTTTTCAAAAATGAACAGGTTTGGTAGGTTTCCCTAGGTGCCGGCTGAGCTAGAGGCCAAAATCTACAGGTAGGCACTTTGCAAAAAACAGCTCTGTTTTCTTTCAAAAAATTGGATGTGTCCACGTCGCGCTTTGGGGCATTTCCTGTCGCGGGTGCTATGCCTACCCACACAAGTGAGATTTCATTTTATCGGGAGACTTGGGGGAATGCTGTTTGGAAGGAAATTTGTGGCTCCTCTCAGATTCCAGAACTTTCTGCCACAGAAATGTGAGGAACATGTGTTTTTTTAGCCAAATTGTGAGGTTTGCAAAGGATTCTGGGTAACAGAACCAGGTCAGAGCCCCACAAGTCACCCCATCTTGGATTCCCCTAGGTCTCTAGTTTTCAAAAATGCACAGGTTTGGTAGGTTTCCCTAGGTGCCGGCTGAGCTAGAAGCCAAAATCTACAGGTAGGCACTTTGCAAAAAACACCTCTGTTTTCTTTAAAAAAATTGGATGTGTACATGTTGCGATTTGGGGCATTTTCTGTCGCGGGCGCTAGGCCTACCCACACAAGTGAGGTATCATTTTTATCGGGAGACTTGGGGGAACGCTGTGTGGAAGGAAATTAGTGGCTCCTCTCAGATTCCAGAACTTTCTGCCACAGAAATGTGAGGAACATGTGTTTTTTTAGCCAAATTTTGAGGTTTGCAAAGGATTCTGGGTAACAGAACCAGGTCAGAGCCCCACAAGTCACCCCATCTTGGATTCCCCTAGGTCTCTAGTTTTCACAAATGCACAGGTTTGGTAAGTTTCCCTAGTTGCCGGCTGAGCTAGAGGCCAAAATCTACAGGTAGGCACTTTGCAAAAAACACCTCTGTTTTCTTTCAAAAAATTGGATGTGTCCACGTTGCGCTTTGGGGCATTTCCTGTCGCGGGCGCTAGGCCTACCCACACAAGTGAGGTATCATTTTTATCGGGAGACTTGGGGGAACGCTGTTTGGAAGGAAATTTGTGGCTCCTCTCAGATTCCAGAACTTTCTGCCACAGAATTGTGAGGAACATGTGTTTTTTTAGCCAAATTTTGAGGTTTGCAAAGGATTCTGAGTAACAGAACCTGGTCAGAGCCCCACAAGTCACCCCATCTTGGATTCCCCTAGGTCTCTAGTTTTCAAAAATGCACAGGTTTGGTAGGTTTCCCTAAGTGCCGGCTGAGCTAGAGGCCAAAATCTACAGGTAGGCACTTTGCAAAAAACACCTCTGTTTTCTTTCAAAAAATTGGATGTGTCCACGTCGCGCTTTGGGGCATTTCCTGTCGCGGGCGCTATGCCTACCCACACAGGTGAGATTTCATTTTTATCGGGAGACTTGGGGGAATGCTGTTTGGAAGGAAATTTGTGGCTCCTCTCAGATTCCAGAACTTTCTGCCACAGAAATGTGAGGAACATGTGTTTTTTTAGCCAAATTTTGAGGTTTGCAAAGGATTCTGGGTAACAGAACCTGGTCAGAGCCCCACAAGTCACCCCATCTTGGATTCCCCTAGGTCTCTAGGTTTAAAAAATGCACAGGTTTGGTAGGTTTCCCTAGGTGCCGGCTGAGCTAGAGGCCAAAATCTACAGGTAGACACTTTGCAAAAAACAGCTCTGTTTTCTTTCAAAAAATTGGATGTGTCCACGTTGCGCTTTGGGGCATTTCCTGTCGCGGGCGCTATGCCTACCCACACAAGTGAGGTATCATTTTTATCGGGAGACTTGGGGGAACGCTGGGTGGAAGAACATTTCTGACTCCTCTCAGATTCCAGAACTTTCCGCCACAGAAATGTGAGGAACGTGTGTTTTTTAAGTCAAATTTTGAGGTTTGCAAAGGATTCTGGGTAACAGAACCTGGTCAGAGGCCCACAAGTCACCCCATCTTGGATTCCCCTAGGTCTCTAGTTTTCATAAATGCACAGGTTTGGTAGGTTTACCTAGGTGCCGGCTGTGCTAGGGGCCAAAATCTACAGGTAGGCACTTTGCAAAAAACACCTCTGTTTTCTTTCAAAAAATTGGATGTGTACATGTTGCCCTTTGGGACATTTTCTGTCGCGGGCGCTAGGCCTACCCACACAAGTGAGGTATCATTTTTATCGGGAGACTTGGGGGAACGCTGGGTGGAAGGAAATTAGTGGCTCCTCTCAGATTCCAGAACTTTCTTCCACAGAAATGTGAGGAACATGTGTTTTTTAAGCCAAATTTTGAGGTTTGCAAAGGATTCTGGGTAACAGAACCTGGTCAGAGCCCAACAAGTCACCCCATCTTGGATTCTCCTAGGTCTCTAGTTTTAAAAAATGAACAGGTTTGGTAGGTTTCGCTAGGTGCCGGCTGAGCTAGAGGCCAAAATCTACAGGTAGGCACTTTGCAAAAAACAGCTCTGTTTTCTTTCAAAAAATTGGATGTGTCCACGTCGCGCTTTGGGGCATTTCCTGTCGCGGGCGCTATGCCTACCCACACAAGTGAGATTTCATTTTTATCGGGAGACTTGGGGGAATGCTGTTTGGAAGAAAATTTGTGGCTCCTCTCAGATTCCAGAACTATCTTCCACAGAAATGTGAGGAACATGTGTTTTTTAAGCCAAATTTTGAGGTTTGCAAAGGATTCTGGGTAACAGAACCTGGTCAGAGCCCAACAAGTCACCCCATCTTGGATTCTCCTAGGTCTCTAGTTTTAAAAAATGAACAGGTTTGGTAGGTTTCCCTAGGTGCCGGCTGAGCTAGAGGCCAAAATCTACAGGTAGGCACTTTGCAAAAAACACCTCTGTTTTCTTTTAAAAAATTGGATGTGTCCACGTTGCGCTTTGGGGCATTTCCTGTCGCGGGCGCTAGGCTTACCCACACAAGTGAGGTATCATTTTTATCGGGAGACTTGGGGGAACGCTGGGTGGAAGGAAATTTGAGGCTCCTCTCAGATTCCAGAATTTTCTGCCACAGAAATGTGAGGAACGTGTGTTTTTTTAGCCAAATTTTGAGGTTTGCAAAGGATTCTGGGTAACAGAACCTGGTCAGAGCCCCACAAGTCACCCCATCCTGGATTCCCCTAGGTCTCTAGTTTTCAAAAATGCACAGGTTTGGTAGGTTTCCCTAGGTGCCGGCTGAGCTAGGGGCCAAAATCTACAGGTAGGCACTTTGCAAAAAACAGCTCTGTTTTCTTTCAAAAAATTGGATGTGTCCACGTCGCGCTTTGGGGCATTTCCTGTCGCGGGCGCTATGCCTACCCACACAAGTGAGATTTCATTTTTATCGGGAGACTTGGGGGAATGCTGTTTGGAAGGAAATTTGTGGCTCCTCTCAGATTCCAGAACTTTCTGCCACAGAAATGTGAGGAACATGTGTTTTTTTAGCCAAATTTTGAGGTTTGCAAAGGATTCTGGGTAACAGAACCTGGTCAGAGCCCCACAAGTCACCCCATCTTGGATTCCCCTAGGTCTCTAGGTTTAAAAAATGCACAGGTTTGGTAGGTTTCCCTAGGTGCCGGCTGAGCTAGAGGCCAAAATCTACAGGTAGACACTTTGCAAAAAACAGCTCTGTTTTCTTTAAAAAAATTGGATGTGTCCACGTTGCGCTTTGGGGCATTTCCTGTCGCGGGCGCTATGCCTACCCACACAAGTGAGGTATCATTTTTATCGGGAGACTTGGGGGAACGCTGGGTGGAAGGAAATTTGTGACTCCTCTCAGATTCCAGAACTTTCTGCCACAGAAATGTGAGGAACGTGTGTTTTTTTAGTCAAATTTTGAGGTTTGCAAAGGATTCTGGGTAACAGAACCTGGTCAGAGCCCCACAAGTCACCCCATCTTGGATTCCCCTAGGTCTCTAGTTTTAAAAAATGCACAGGTTTGGTAGGTTTACCTAGGTGCCGGCTGTGCTAGAGGCCAAAATCTACAGGTAGGCACTTTGCAAAAAACACCTCTGTTTTCTTTAAAAAAAATGGATGTGTACATGTTGCGCTTTGGGGCATTTCCTGTCGCTGGCGCTAGGCCTACCCACACAAGTGAGGTATCATTTTTATCGGGAGACTTGGGGGAACGCTGTGTGGAAGGAAATTAGTGGCTCCTCTCAGATTCCAGAACTTTCTTCCACAGAAATGTGAGGAACATGTGTTTTTTAAGCCAAATTTTGAGGTTTGCAAAGGATTCTGGGTAACAGAACCTGGTCAGAGCCCAACAAGTCACCCCATTTTGGTTTCTCCTAGGTCTCTAGTTTTAAAAAATGAACAGGTTTGGTAGGTTTCCCTAGGTGCCGGCTGAGCTAGAGGCCAAAATCTACAGGTAGGCACTTTGCAAAAAACAGCTCTGTTTTCTTTCAAAAAATTGGATGTGTCCACGTCGCGCTTTGGGGCATTTCCTGTCGCGGGTGCTATGCCTACCCACACAAGTGAGATTTCATTTTATCGGGAGACTTGGGGGAATGCTGTTTGGAAGGAAATTTGTGGCTCCTCTCAGATTCCAGAACTTTCTGCCACAGAAATGTGATGAACGTGTGTTTTTTTAGTCAAATTTTGAGGTTTGCAAAGGATTCTGGGTAACAGAACCTGGTCAGAGCCCCACAAGTCACCCCATCCTGGATTCCCCTAGGTCTCTAGTTTTAAAAAATGCACAGGTTTGGTAGGTTTACCTAGGTGCCGGCTGTGCTAGAGGCCAAAATCTACAGGTAGGCACCTTGCAAAAAACACCTCTGTTTTCTTTCAAAAAATTGGATGTGTACATGTTGCGCTTTGGGGCATTTCCTGTCGCGGGCGCTAGGCCTACCCACACAAGTGAGGTATCATTTTTATCGGGAGACTTGGGGGAACGCTGTGTGGAAGGAAATTAGTGGCTCCTCTCAGATTCCAGAACTTTCTTCCACAGAAATGTGAGGAACATGTGTTTTTTAAGCCAAATTTTGAGGTTTGCAAAGGATTCTGGGTAACAGAACCTGGTCAGAGCCCAACAAGTCACCCCATCTTGGATTCTCCTAGGTCTCTAGTTTTCAAAAATGAACAGGTTTGGTAGGTTTCCCTAGGTGCCGGCTGAGCTAGAGGCCAAAATCTACAGGTAGGCACTTTGCAAAAAACAGCTCTGTTTTCTTTCAAAAAATTGGATGTGTCCACGTCGCGCTTTGGGGCATTTCCTGTCGCGGGTGCTATGCCTACCCACACAAGTGAGATTTCATTTTATCGGGAGACTTGGGGGAATGCTGTTTGGAAGGAAATTTGTGGCTCCTCTCAGATTCCAGAACTTTCTGCCACAGAAATGTGATGAACATGTGTTTTTTTAGCCAAATTTTGAGGTTTGCAAAGGATTCTGGGTAACAGAACCTGGTCAGAGCCCCACAAGTCACCCCATCTTGGATTCCCCTAGGTCTCTAGTTTTCACAAATGCACAGGTTTGGTAGGTTTACCTAGGTGCCGGCTGAGCTAGAGGCCAAAATCTACAGGTAGGCACTTTGCAAAAAACACCTCTGTTTTCTTTCAAAAAATTGGATGTGTCCACGTTGCGCTTTGGGGCATTTCCTGTCGCGGGCGCTAGGCCTACCCACACAAGTGAGGTATCATTTTTATCGGGAGACTTGGGGGAACGCTGTTTGGAAGCAAATTTGTGGCTCCTCTCAGATTCCAGAACTTTCTGCCACAGAAATGTGAGGAACATGTGTTTTTTTAGCCAAATTGTGAGGTTTGCAAAGGATTCTGGGTAACAGAACAAGGTCAGAGCCCCACAAGTGACCCCATCTTGGATTCCCCTAGGTCTCTAGTTTTCAAAAATGCACAGGTTTGGTAGGTTTCCCTAGGTGCCGGCTGAGCTAGAAGCCAAAATCTACAGGTAGGCACTTTGCAAAAAACACCTCTGTTTTCTTTAAAAAAATTGGATGTGTACATGTTGCGATTTGGGGCATTTTCTGTCGCGGGCGCTAGGCCTACCCACACAAGTGAGGTATCATTTTTATCGGGAGACTTGGGGGAACGCTGTGTGGAAGGAAATTAGTGGCTCCTCTCAGATTCCAGAACTTTCTGCCACAGAAATGTGAGGAACATGTGTTTTTTTAGCCAAATTTTGAGGTTTTCAAAGGATTCTGGGTAACAGAACCAGGTCAGAGCCCCACAAGTCACCCCATCTTGGATTCCCCTAGGTCTCTAGTTTTCACAAATGCACAGGTTTGGTAAGTTTCCATAGTTGCCGGCTGAGCTAGAGGCCAAAATCTACAGGTAGGCACTTTGCAAAAAACACCTCTGTTTTCTTTCAAAAAATTGGATGTGTCCACGTTGCGCTTTGGGGCATTTCCTGTCGCGGGCGCTAGGCCTACCCACACAAGTGAGGTATCATTTTTATCGGGAGACTTGGGGGAACGCTGTTTGGAAGGAAATTTGTGGCTCCTCTCAGATTCCAGAACTTTCTGCCACAGAATTGTGAGGAACATGTGTTTTTTTAGCCAAATTTTGAGGTTTGCAAAGGATTCTGAGTAACAGAACCTGGTCAGAGCCCCACAAGTCACCCCATCTTGGATTCCCCTAGGTCTCTAGTTTTCAAAAATGCACAGGTTTGGTAGGTTTCCCTAGGTGCCGGCTGAGCTAGAGGCCAAAATCTACAGGTAGGCACTTTGCAAAAAACACCTCTGTTTTCTTTCAAAAAATTGGATGTGTCCACGTCGCGCTTTGGGGCATTTCCTGTCGCGGGCGCTATGCCTACCCACACAGGTGAGATTTCATTTTGATCGGGAGACTTGGGGGAATGCTGTTTGGAAGGAAATTTGTGGCTCCTCTCAGATTCCAGAACTTTCTGCCACAGAAATGAGAGGAACATGTGTTTTTTTAGCCAAATTTTGAGGTTTGCAAAGGATTCTGGGTAACAGAACCTGGTCAGAGCCCCACAAGTCACCCCATCTTGGATTCCCCTAGGTCTCTAGGTTTAAAAAATGCACAGGTTTGGTAGGTTTCCCTAGGTGCCGGCTGAGCTAGAGGCCAAAATCTACAGGTAGACACTTTGCAAAAAACAGCTCTGTTTTCTTTCAAAAAATTGGATGTGTCCACGTTGCGCTTTGGGGCATTTCCTGTCGCGGGCGCTATGCCTACCCACACAAGTGAGGTATCATTTTTATCGGGAGACTTGGGGGAACGCTGGGTGGAAGAACATTTCTGACTCCTCTCAGATTCCAGAACTTTCCGCCACAGAAATGTGAGGAACGTGTGTTTTTTTAGTCAAATTTTGAGGTTTGCAAAGGATTCTGGGTAACAGAACCTGGTCAGAGGCCCACAAGTCACCCCATCTTGGATTCCCCTAGGTCTCTAGTTTTCAAAAATGCACAGGTTTGGTAGGTTTCCCTAGGTGCCGGCTGAGCTAGGGGCCAAAATCTACAGGTAGGCACTTTGCAAAAAACAGCTCTGTTTTCTTTCAAAAAATTGGATGTGTCCACGTCGCGCTTTGGGGCATTTCCTGTCGCGGGCGCTATGCCTACCCACACAAGTGAGATTTCATTTTTATCGGGAGACTTGGGGGAATGCTGTTTGGAAGGAAATTTGTGGCTCCTCTCAGATTCCAGAACTTTCTGCCACAGAAATGTGAGGAACATGTGTTTTTTTAGCCAAATTTTGAGGTTTGCAAAGGATTCTGGGTAACAGAACCTGGTCAGAGCCCCACAAGTCACCCCATCTTGGATTCCCCTAGGTCTCTAGGTTTAAAAAATGCACAGGTTTGGTAGGTTTCCCTAGGTGCCGGCTGAGCTAGAGGCCAAAATCTACAGGTAGACACTTTGCAAATAACAGCTCTGTTTTCTTTCAAAAAATTGGATGTGTCCACGTTGCGCTTTGGGGCATTTCCTGTCGCGGGCGCTATGCCTACCCACACAAGTGAGGTATCATTTTTATCGGGAGACTTGGGGGAACGCTGGGTGGAAGGAAATTTGTGACTCCTCTCAGATTCCAGAACTTTCTGCCACAGAAATGTGAGGAACGTGTGTTTTTTTAGTCAAATTTTGAGGTTTGCAAAGGATTCTGGGTAACAGAACCTGGTCAGAGCCCCACAAGTCACCCCATCTTGGATTCCCCTAGGTCTCTAGTTTTAAAAAATGCACAGGTTTGGTAGGTTTACCTAGGTGCCGGCTGTGCTAGAGGCCAAAATCTACAGGTAGGCACTTTGCAAAAAACACCTCTGTTTTCTTTAAAAAAAATGGATGTGTACATGTTGCGCTTTGGGGCATTTCCTGTCGCTGGCGCTAGGCCTACCCACACAAGTGAGGTATCATTTTTATCGGGAGACTTGGGGGAACGCTGTGTGGAAGGAAATTAGTGGCTCCTCTCAGATTCCAGAACTTTCTTCCACAGAAATGTGAGGAACATGTGTTTTTTAAGCCAAATTTTGAGGTTTGCAAAGGATTCTGGGTAACAGAACCTGGTCAGAGCCCAACAAGTCACCCCATCTTGGTTTCTCCTAGGTCTCTAGTTTTAAAAAATGAACAGGTTTGGTAGGTTTCCCTAGGTGCCGGCTGAGCTAGAGGCCAAAATCTACAGGTAGGCACTTTGCAAAAAACAGCTCTGTTTTCTTTCAAAAAATTGGATGTGTCCACGTCGCGCTTTGGGGCATTTCCTGTCGCGGGTGCTATGCCTACCCACACAAGTGAGATTTCATTTTATCGGGAGACTTGGGGGAATGCTGTTTGGAAGGAAATTTGTGGCTCCTCTCAGATTCCAGAACTTTCTGCCACAGAAATGTGATGAACGTGTGTTTTTTTAGTCAAATTTTGA
The DNA here is from genome assembly GCF_031143425.1 of Pleurodeles waltl. Lineage (NCBI taxonomy): Eukaryota > Metazoa > Chordata > Amphibia > Caudata > Salamandridae > Pleurodeles > Pleurodeles waltl. Next base: position 464,453,341 of record NC_090451.1, read on the forward strand.
GGTTTGCAAAGGATTCTGGGTAACAGAACCTGGTCAGAGCCCCACAAGTCACCCCATCCTGGATTCCCCTAGGTCTCTAGTTTTAAAAAATGCACAGGTTTGGTAGGTTTACCTAGGTGCCGGCTGTGCTAGAGGCCAAAATCTACAGGTAGGCACCTTGCAAAAAACACCTCTGTTTTCTTTCAAAAAATTGGATGTGTACATGTTGCGCTTTGGGGCATTTCCTGTCGCGGGCGCTAGGCCTACCCACACAAGTGAGGTATCATTTTTATCGGGAGACTTGGGGGAACGCTGGGTGGAAGAACATTTCTGACTCCTCTCAGATTCCAGAACTTTCCGCCACAGAAATGTGAGGAACGTGTGTTTTTTTAGTCAAATTTTGAGGTTTGCAAAGGATTCTGGGTAACAGAACCTGGTCAGAGGCCCACAAGTCACCCCATCTTGGATTCCCCTAGGTCTCTAGTTTTCAAAAATGCACAGGTTTGGTAGGTTTCCCTAGGTGCCGGCTGAGCTAGGGGCCAAAATCTACAGGTAGGCACTTTGCAAAAAACAGCTCTGTTTTCTTTCAAAAAATTGGATGTGTCCACGTCGCGCTTTGGGGCATTTCCTGTCGCGGGCGCTATGCCTACCCACACAAGTGAGATTTCATTTTTATCGGAAGACTTGGGGGAATGCTGTTTGGAAGGAAATTTGTGGCTCCTCTCAGATTCCAGAACTTTCTGCCACAGAAATGTGAGGAACATGTGTTTTTTTAGCCAAATTTTGAGGTTTGCAAAGGATTCTGGGTAACAGAACCTGGTCAGAGCCCCACAAGTCACCCCATCTTGGATTCCCCTAGGTCTCTAGGTTTAAAAAATGCACAGGTTTGGTAGGTTTCCCTAGGTGCCGGCTGAGCTAGAGGCCAAAATCTACAGGTAGACACTTTGCAAATAACAGCTCTGTTTTCTTTCAAAAAATTGGATGTGTCCACGTTGCGCTTTGGGGCATTTCCTGTCGCGGGCGCTATGCCTACCCACACAAGTGAGGTATCATTTTTATCGGGAGACTTGGGGGAACGCTGGGTGGAAGGAAATTTGTGACTCCTCTCAGATTCCAGAACTTTCTGCCACAGAAATGTGAGGAACGTGTGTTTTTTTAGTCAAATTTTGAGGTTTGCAAAGGATTCTGGGTAACAGAACCTGGTCAGAGCCCCACAAGTCACCCCATCTTGGATTCCCCTAGGCCTCTAGTTTTAAAAAATGCACAGGTTTGGTAGGTTTACCTAGGTGCCGGCTGTGCTAGAGGCCAAAATCTACAGGTAGGCACTTTGCAAAAAACACCTCTGTTTTCTTTAAAAAAAATGGATGTGTACATGTTGCGCTTTGGGGCATTTCCTGTCGCTGGCGCTAGGCCTACCCACACAAGTGAGGTATCATTTTTATCGGGAGACTTGGGGGAACGCTGTGTGGAAGGAAATTAGTGGCTCCTCTCAGATTCCAGAACTTTCTTCCACAGAAATGTGAGGAACATGTGTTTTTTAAGCCAAATTTTGAGGTTTGCAAAGGATTCTGGGTAACAGAACCTGGTCAGAGCCCAACAAGTCACCCCATCTTGGTTTCTCCTAGGTCTCTAGTTTTAAAAAATGAACAGGTTTGGTAGGTTTCCCTAGGTGCCGGCTGAGCTAGAGGCCAAAATCTACAGGTAGGCACTTTGCAAAAAACAGCTCTGTTTTCTTTCAAAAAATTGGATGTGTCCACGTCGCGCTTTGGGGCATTTCCTGTCGCGGGTGCTATGCCTACCCACACAAGTGAGATTTCATTTTATCGGGAGACTTGGGGGAATGCTGTTTGGAAGGAAATTTGTGGCTCCTCTCAGATTCCAGAACTTTCTGCCACAGAAATGTGATGAACGTGTGTTTTTTTTAGTCAAATTTTGAGGTTTGCAAAGGATTCTGGGTAACAGAACCTGGTCAGAGCCCCACAAGTCACCCCATCCTGGATTCCCCTAGGTCTCTAGTTTTAAAAAATGCACAGGTTTGGTAGGTTTACCTAGGTGCCGGCTGTGCTAGAGGCCAAAATCTACAGGTAGGCACCTTGCAAAAAACACCTCTGTTTTCTTTCAAAAAATTGGATGTGTACATGTTGCGCTTTGGGGCATTTCCTGTCGCGGGCGCTAGGCCTACCCACACAAGTGAGGTATCATTTTTATCGGGAGACTTGGGGGAACGCTGTGTGGAAGGAAATTAGTGGCTCCTCTCAGATTCCAGAACTTTCTTCCACAGAAATGTGAGGAACATGTGTTTTTTAAGCCAAATTTTGAGGTTTGCAAAGGATTCTGGGTAACAGAACCTGGTCAGAGCCCAACAAGTCACCCCATCTTGGATTCTCCTAGGTCTCTAGTTTTCAAAAATGAACAGGTTTGGTAGGTTTCCCTAGGTGCCGGCTGAGCTAGAGGCCAAAATCTACAGGTAGGCACTTTGCAAAAAACAGCTCTGTTTTCTTTCAAAAAATTGGATGTGTCCACGTCGCGCTTTGGGGCATTTCCTGTCGCGGGTGCTATGCCTACCCACACAAGTGAGATTTCATTTTATCGGGAGACTTGGGGGAATGCTGTTTGGAAGGAAATTTGTGGCTCCTCTCAGATTCCAGAACTTTCTGCCACAGAAATGTGATGAACATGTGTTTTTTTAGCCAAATTTTGAGGTTTGCAAAGGATTCTGGGTAACAGAACCTGGTCAGAGCCCCACAAGTCACCCCATCTTGGATTCCCCTAGGTCTCTAGTTTTCACAAATGCACAGGTTTGGTAGGTTTACCTAGGTGCCGGCTGAGCTAGAGGCCAAAATCTACAGGTAGGCACTTTGCAAAAAACACCTCTGTTTTCTTTCAAAAAATTGGATGTGTCCACGTTGCGCTTTGGGGCATTTCCTGTCGCGGGCGCTAGGCCTACCCACACAAGTGAGGTATCATTTTTATCGGGAGACTTGGGGGAACGCTGTTTGGAAGCAAATTTGTGGCTCCTCTCAGATTCCAGAACTTTCTGCCACAGAAATGTGAGGAACATGTGTTTTTTTAGCCAAATTGTGAGGTTTGCAAAGGATTCTGGGTAACAGAACAAGGTCAGAGCCCCACAAGTCACCCCATCTTGGATTCCCCTAGGTCTCTAGTTTTCAAAAATGCACAGGTTTGGTAGGTTTCCCTAGGTGCCGGCTGAGCTAGAAGCCAAAATCTACAGGTAGGCACTTTGCAAAAAACACCTCTGTTTTCTTTAAAAAAATTGGATGTGTACATGTTGCGATTTGGGGCATTTTCTGTCGCGGGCGCTAGGCCTACCCACACAAGTGAGGTATCATTTTTATCGGGAGACTTGGGGGAACGCTGTGTGGAAGGAAATTAGTGGCTCCTCTCAGATTCCAGAACTTTCTGCCACAGAAATGTGAGGAACATGTGTTTTTTTAGCCAAATTTTGAGGTTTGCAAAGGATTCTGGGTAACAGAACCAGGTCAGAGCCCCACAAGTCACCCCATCTTGGATTCCCCTAGGTCTCTAGTTTTCACAAATGCACAGGTTTGGTAAGTTTCCCTAGTTGCCGGCTGAGCTAGAGGCCAAAATCTACAGGTAGGCACTTTGCAAAAAACACCTCTGTTTTCTTTCAAAAAATTGGATGTGTCCACGTTGCGCTTTGGGGCATTTCCTGTCGCGGGCGCTAGGCCTACCCACACAAGTGAGGTATCATTTTTATCGGGAGACTTGGGGGAACGCTGTTTGGAAGGAAATTTGTGGCTCCTCTCAGATTCCAGAACTTTCTGCCACAGAATTGTGAGGAACATGTGTTTTTTTAGCCAAATTTTGAGGTTTGCAAAGGATTCTGAGTAACAGAACCTGGTCAGAGCCCCACAAGTCACCCCATCTTGGATTCCCCTAGGTCTCTAGTTTTCAAAAATGCACAGGTTTGGTAGGTTTCCCTAGGTGCCGGCTGAGCTAGAGGCCAAAATCTACAGGTAGGCACTTTGCAAAAAACAGCTCTGTTTTCTTTCAAAAAATTGGATGTGTCCACGTCGCGCTTTGGGGCATTTCCTGTCGCGGGCGCTATGCCTACCCACACAAGTGAGATTTCATTTTTATCGGGAGACTTGGGGGAATGCTGTTTGGAAGGAAATTTGTGGCTCCTCTCAGATTCCAGAACTTTCTGCCACAGAAATGTGAGGAACATGTGTTTTTTTAGCCAAATTTTGAGGTTTGCAAAGGATTCTGGGTAACAGAACCTGGTCAGAGCCCCACAAGTCACCCCATCTTGGATTCCCCTAGGTCTCTAGGTTTAAAAAATGCACAGGTTTGGTAGGTTTCCCTAGGTGCCGGCTGAGCTAGAGGCCAAAATCTACAGGTAGACACTTTGCAAATAACAGCTCTGTTTTCTTTCAAAAAATTGGATGTGTCCACGTTGCGCTTTGGGGCATTTCCTGTCGCGGGCGCTATGCCTACCCACACAAGTGAGGTATCATTTTTATCGGGAGACTTGGGGGAACGCTGGGTGGAAGGAAATTTGTGACTCCTCTCAGATTCCAGAACTTTCTGCCACAGAAATGTGAGGAACGTGTGTTTTTTTAGTCAAATTTTGAGGTTTGCAAAGGATTCTGGGTAACAGAACCTGGTCAGAGCCCCACAAGTCACCCCATCTTGGATTCCCCTAGGTCTCTAGTTTTAAAAAATGCACAGGTTTGGTAGGTTTACCTAGGTGCCGGCTGTGCTAGAGGCCAAAATCTACAGGTAGGCACTTTGCAAAAAACACCTCTGTTTTCTTTAAAAAAAATGGATGTGTACATGTTGCGCTTTGGGGCATTTCCTGTCGCTGGCGCTAGGCCTACCCACACAAGTGAGGTATCATTTTTATCGGGAGACTTGGGGGAACGCTGTGTGGAAGGAAATTAGTGGCTCCTCTCAGATTCCAGAACTTTCTTCCACAGAAATGTGAGGAACATGTGTTTTTTAAGCCAAATTTTGAGGTTTGCAAAGGATTCTGGGTAACAGAACCTGGTCAGAGCCCAACAAGTCACCCCATCTTGGTTTCTCCTAGGTCTCTAGTTTTAAAAAATGAACAGGTTTGGTAGGTTTCCCTAGGTGCCGGCTGAGCTAGAGGCCAAAATCTACAGGTAGGCACTTTGCAAAAAACAGCTCTGTTTTCTTTCAAAAAATTGGATGTGTCCACGTCGCGCTTTGGGGCATTTCCTGTCGCGGGTGCTATGCCTACCCACACAAGTGAGATTTCATTTTATCGGGAGACTTGGGGGAATGCTGTTTGGAAGGAAATTTGTGGCTCCTCTCAGATTCCAGAACTTTCTGCCACAGAAATGTGATGAACGTGTGTTTTTTTAGTCAAATTTTGAGGTTTGCAAAGGATTCTGGGTAACAGAACCTGGTCAGAGCCCCACAAGTCACCCCATCCTGGATTCCCCTAGGTCTCTAGTTTTAAAAAATGCACAGGTTTGGTAGGTTTACCTAGGTGCCGGCTGTGCTAGAGGCCAAAATCTACAGGTAGGCACCTTGCAAAAAACACCTCTGTTTTCTTTCAAAAAATTGGATGTGTACATGTTGCGCTTTGGGGCATTTCCTGTCGCGGGCGCTAGGCCTACCCACACAAGTGAGGTATCATTTTTATCGGGAGACTTGGGGGAACGCTGTGTGGAAGGAAATTAGTGGCTCCTCTCAGATTCCAGAACTTTCTTCCACAGAAATGTGAGGAACATGTGTTTTTTAAGCCAAATTTTGAGGTTTGCAAAGGATTCTGGGTAACAGAACCTGGTCAGAGCCCAACAAGTCACCCCATCTTGGATTCTCCTAGGTCTCTAGTTTTCAAAAATGAACAGGTTTGGTAGGTTTCCCTAGGTGCCGGCTGAGCTAGAGGCCAAAATCTACAGGTAGGCACTTTGCAAAAAACAGCTCTGTTTTCTTTCAAAAAATTGGATGTGTCCACGTCGCGCTTTGGGGCATTTCCTGTCGCGGGTGCTATGCCTACCCACACAAGTGAGATTTCATTTTATCGGGAGACTTGGGGGAATGCTGTTTGGAAGGAAATTTGTGGCTCCTCTCAGATTCCAGAACTTTCTGCCACAGAAATGTGATGAACATGTGTTTTTTTAGCCAAATTTTGAGGTTTGCAAAGGATTCTGGGTAACAGAACCTGGTCAGAGCCCCACAAGTCACCCCATCTTGGATTCCCCTAGGTCTCTAGTTTTCACAAATGCACAGGTTTGGTAGGTTTACCTAGGTGCCGGCTGAGCTAGAGGCCAAAATCTACAGGTAGGCACTTTGCAAAAAACACCTCTGTTTTCTTTCAAAAAATTGGATGTGTCCACGTTGCGCTTTGGGGCATTTCCTGTCGCGGGCGCTAGGCCTACCCACACAAGTGAGGTATCATTTTTATCGGGAGACTTGGGGGAACACTGTTTGGAAGCAAATTTGTGGCTCCTCTCAGATTCCAGAACTTTCTGCCACAGAAATGTGAGGAACATGTGTTTTTTTAGCCAAATTGTGAGGTTTGCAAAGGATTCTGGGTAACAGAACAAGGTCAGAGCCCCACAAGTCACCCCATCTTGGATTCCCCTAGGTCTCTAGTTTTCAAAAATGCACAGGTTTGGTAGGTTTCCCTAGGTGCCGGCTGAGCTAGAAGCCAAAATCTACAGGTAGGCACTTTGCAAAAAACACCTCTGTTTTCTTTAAAAAAATTGGATGTGTACATGTTGCGATTTGGGGCATTTTCTGTCGCGGGCGCTAGGCCTACCCACACAAGTGAGGTATCATTTTTATCGGGAGACTTGGGGGAACGCTGTGTGGAAGGAAATTAGTGGCTCCTCTCAGATTCCAGAACTTTCTGCCACAGAAATGTGAGGAACATGTGTTTTTTTAGCCAAATTTTGAGGTTTGCAAAGGATTCTGGGTAACAGAACCAGGTCAGAGCCCCACAAGTCACCCCATCTTGGATTCCCCTAGGTCTCTAGTTTTCACAAATGCACAGGTTTGGTAAGTTTCCCTAGTTGCCGGCTGAGCTAGAGGCCAAAATCTACAGGTAGGCACTTTGCAAAAAACACCTCTGTTTTCTTTCAAAAAATTGGATGTGTCCACGTTGCGCTTTGGGGCATTTCCTGTCGCGGGCGCTAGGCCTACCCACACAAGTGAGGTATCATTTTTATCGGGAGACTTGGGGGAACGCTGTTTGGAAGGAAATTTGTGGCTCCTCTCAGATTCCAGAACTTTCTGCCACAGAATTGTGAGGAACATGTGTTTTTTTAGCCAAATTTTGAGGTTTGCAAAGGATTCTGAGTAACAGAACCTGGTCAGAGCCCCACAAGTCACCCCATCTTGGATTCCCCTAGGTCTCTAGTTTTCAAAAATGCACAGGTTTGGTAGGTTTCCCTAGGTGCCGGCTGAGCTAGAGGCCAAAATCTACAGGTAGGCACTTTGCAAAAAACACCTCTGTTTTCTTTCAAAAAATTGGATGTGTCCACGTCGCGCTTTGGGGCATTTCCTGTCGCGGGCGCTATGCCTACCCACACAGGTGAGATTTCATTTTTATCGGGAGACTTGGGGGAATGCTGTTTGGAAGGAAATTTGTGGCTCCTCTCAGATTCCAGAACTTTCTGCCACAGAAATGTGAGGAACATGTGTTTTTTTAGCCAAATTTTGAGGTTTGCAAAGGATTCTGGGTAACAGAACCTGGTCAGAGCCCCACAAGTCACCCCATCTTGGATTCCCCTAGGTCTCTAGGTTTAAAAAATGCACAGGTTTGGTAGGTTTCCCTAGGTGCCGGCTGAGCTAGAGGCCAAAATCTACAGGTAGACACTTTGCAAAAAACAGCTCTGTTTTCTTTCAAAAAATTGGATGTGTCCACGTTGCGCTTTGGGGCATTTCCTGTCGCGGGCGCTATGCCTACCCACACAAGTGAGGTATCATTTTTATCGGGAGACTTGGGGGAACGCTGGGTGGAAGAACATTTCTGACTCCTCTCAGATTCCAGAACTTTCCGCCACAGAAATGTGAGGAACGTGTGTTTTTTTAGTCAAATTTTGAGGTTTGCAAAGGATTCTGGGTAACAGAACCTGGTCAGAGGCCCACAAGTCACCCCATCTTGGATTCCCCTAGGTCTCTAGTTTTCATAAATGCACAGGTTTGGTAGGTTTACCTAGGTGCCGGCTGTGCTAGGGGCCAAAATCTACAGGTAGGCACTTTGCAAAAAACACCTCTGTTTTCTTTAAAAAAATTGGATGTGTACATGTTGCCCTTTGGGACATTTTCTGTCGCGGGCGCTAGGCCTACCCACACAAGTGAGGTATCATTTTTATCGGGAGACTTGGGGGAACGCTGGGTGGAAGGAAATTTGAGGCTCCTCTCAGATTCCAGAATTTTCTGCCACAGAAATGTGAGGAACGTGTGTTTTTTTAGCCAAATTTTGAGGTTTGCAAAGGATTCTGGGTAACAGAACCTGGTCAGAGCCCCACAAGTCACCCCATCCTGGATTCCCCTAGGTCTCTAGTTTTCAAAAATGCACAGGTTTGGTAGGTTTCCCTAGGTGCCGGCTGAGCTAGGGGCCAAAATCTACAGGTAGGCACTTTGCAAAAAACAGCTCTGTTTTCTTTCAAAAAATTGGATGTGTCCACGTCGCGCTTTGGGGCATTTCCTGTTGCGGGCGCTATGCCTACCCACACAAGTGAGATTTCATTTTTATCGGGAGACTTGGGGGAATGCTGTTTGGAAGGAAATTTGTGGCTCCTCTCAGATTCCAGAACTTTCTGCCACAGAAATGTGAGGAACATGTGTTTTTTTAGCCAAATTTTGAGGTTTGCAAAGGATTCTGGGTAACAGAACCTGGTCAGAGCCCCACAAGTCACCCCATCTTGGATTCCCCTAGGTCTCTAGGTTTAAAAAATGCACAGGTTTGGTAGGTTTCCCTAGGTGCCGGCTGAGCTAGAGGCCAAAATCTACAGGTAGACACTTTGCAAAAAACAGCTCTGTTTTCTTTAAAAAAATTGGATGTGTCCACGTTGCGCTTTGGGGCATTTCCTGTCGCGGGCGCTATGCCTACCCACACAAGTGAGGTATCATTTTTATCGGGAGACTTGGGGGAACGCTGGGTGGAAGGAAATTTGTGACTCCTCTCAGATTCCAGAACTTTCTGCCACAGAAATGTGAGGAACGTGTGTTTTTTTAGTCAAATTTTGAGGTTTGCAAAGGATTCTGGGTAACAGAACCTGGTCAGAGCCCCACAAGTCACCCCATCTTGGATTCCCCTAGGTCTCTAGTTTTAAAAAATGCACAGGTTTGGTAGGTTTACCTAGGTGCCGGCTGTGCTAGAGGCCAAAATCTACAGGTAGGCACTTTGCAAAAAACACCTCTGTTTTCTTTAAAAAAAATGGATGTGTACATGTTGCGCTTTGGGGCATTTCCTGTCGCTGGCGCTAGGCCTACCCACACAAGTGAGGTATCATTTTTATCGGGAGACTTGGGGGAACGCTGTGTGGAAGGAAATTAGTGGCTCCTCTCAGATTCCAGAACTTTCTTCCACAGAAATGTGAGGAACATGTGTTTTTTAAGCCAAATTTTGAGGTTTGCAAAGGATTCTGGGTAACAGAACCTGGTCAGAGCCCAACAAGTCACCCCATTTTGGTTTCTCCTAGGTCTCTAGTTTTAAAAAATGAACAGGTTTGGTAGGTTTCCCTAGGTGCCGGCTGAGCTAGAGGCCAAAATCTACAGGTAGGCACTTTGCAAAAAACAGCTCTGTTTTCTTTCAAAAAATTGGATGTGTCCACGTCGCGCTTTGGGGCATTTCCTGTCGCGGGTGCTATGCCTACCCACACAAGTGAGATTTCATTTTATCGGGAGACTTGGGGGAATGCTGTTTGGAAGGAAATTTGTGGCTCCTCTCAGATTCCAGAACTTTCTGCCACAGAAATGTGATGAACGTGTGTTTTTTTAGTCAAATTTTGAGGTTTGCAAAGGATTCTGGGTAACAGAACCTGGTCAGAGCCCCACAAGTCACCCCATCCTGGATTCCCCTAGGTCTCTAGTTTTAAAAAATGCACAGGTTTGGTAGGTTTACCTAGGTGCCGGCTGTGCTAGAGGCCAAAATCTACAGGTAGGCACCTTGCAAAAAACACCTCTGTTTTCTTTCAAAAAATTGGATGTGTACATGTTGCGCTTTGGGGCATTTCCTGTCGCGGGCGCTAGGCCTACCCACACAAGTGAGGTATCATTTTTATCGGGAGACTTGGGGGAACGCTGTGTGGAAGGAAATTAGTGGCTCCTCTCAGATTCCAGAACTTTCTTCCACAGAAATGTGAGGAACATGTGTTTTTTAAGCCAAATTTTGAGGTTTGCAAAGGATTCTGGGTAACAGAACCTGGTCAGAGCCCAACAAGTCACCCCATCTTGGATTCTCCTAGGTCTCTAGTTTTCAAAAATGAACAGGTTTGGTAGGTTTCCCTAGGTGCCGGCTGAGCTAGAGGCCAAAATCTACAGGTAGGCACTTTGCAAAAAACAGCTCTGTTTTCTTTCAAAAAATTGGATGTGTCCACGTCGCGCTTTGGGGCATTTCCTGTCGCGGGTGCTATGCCTACCCACACAAGTGAGATTTCATTTTATCGGGAGACTTGGGGGAATGCTGTTTGGAAGGAAATTTGTGGCTCCTCTCAGATTCCAGAACTTTCTGCCACAGAAATGTGATGAACATGTGTTTTTTTAGCCAAATTTTGAGGTTTGCAAAGGATTCTGGGTAACAGAACCTGGTCAGAGCCCCACAAGTCACCCCATCTTGGATTCCCCTAGGTCTCTAGTTTTCACAAATGCACAGGTTTGGTAGGTTTACCTAGGTGCCGGCTGAGCTAGAGGCCAAAATCTACAGGTAGGCACTTTGCAAAAAACACCTCTGTTTTCTTTCAAAAAATTGGATGTGTCCACGTTGCGCTTTGGGGCATTTCCTGTCGCGGGCGCTAGGCCTACCCACACAAGTGAGGTATCATTTTTATCGGGAGACTTGGGGGAACGCTGTTTGGAAGCAAATTTGTGGCTCCTCTCAGATTCCAGAACTTTCTGCCACAGAAATGTGAGGAACATGTGTTTTTTTAGCCAAATTGTGAGGTTTGCAAAGGATTCTGGGTAACAGAACAAGGTCAGAGCCCCACAAGTGACCCCATCTTGGATTCCCCTAGGTCTCTAGTTTTCAAAAATGCACAGGTTTGGTAGGTTTCCCTAGGTGCCGGCTGAGCTAGAAGCCAAAATCTACAGGTAGGCACTTTGCAAAAAACACCTCTGTTTTCTTTAAAAAAATTGGATGTGTACATGTTGCGATTTGGGGCATTTTCTGTCGCGGGCGCTAGGCCTACCCACACAAGTGAGGTATCATTTTTATCGGGAGACTTGGGGGAACGCTGTGTGGAAGGAAATTAGTGGCTCCTCTCAGATTCCAGAACTTTCTGCCACAGAAATGTGAGGAACATGTGTTTTTTTAGCCAAATTTTGAGGTTTGCAAAGGATTCTGGGTAACAGAACCAGGTCAGAGCCCCACAAGTCACCCCATCTTGGATTCCCCTAGGTCTCTAGTTTTCACAAATGCACAGGTTTGGTAAGTTTCCATAGTTGCCGGCTGAGCTAGAGGCCAAAATCTACAGGTAGGCACTTTGCAAAAAACACCTCTGTTTTCTTTCAAAAAATTGGATGTGTCCACGTTGCGCTTTGGGCATTTCCTGTCGCGGGCGCTAGGCCTACCCACACAAGTGAGGTATCATTTTTATCGGGAGACTTGGGGGAACGCTGTTTGGAAGGAAATTTGTGGCTCCTCTCAGATTCCAGAACTTTCTGCCACAGAATTGTGAGGAACATGTGTTTTTTTAGCCAAATTTTGAGGTTTGCAAAGGATTCTGAGTAACAGAACCTGGTCAGAGCCCCACAAGTCACCCCATCTTAGATTCCCCTAGGTCTCTAGTTTTCAAAAATGCACAGGTTTGGTAGGTTTCCCTAGGTGCCGGCTGAGCTAGAGGCCAAAATCTACAGGTAGGCACTTTGCAAAAAACACCTCTGTTTTCTTTCAAAAAATTGGATGTGTCCACGTCGCGCTTTGGGGCATTTCCTGTCGCGGGCGCTATGCCTACCCACACAGGTGAGATTTCATTTTGATCGGGAGACTTGGGGGAATGCTGTTTGGAAGGAAATTTGTGGCTCCTCTCAGATTCCAGAACTTTCTGCCACAGAAATGAGAGGAACATGTGTTTTTTTAGCCAAATTTTGAGGTTTGCAAAGGATTCTGGGTAACAGAACCTGGTCAGAGCCCCACAAGTCACCCCATCTTGGATTCCCCTAGGTCTCTAGGTTTAAAAAATGCACAGGTTTGGTAGGTTTCCCTAGGTGCCGGCTGAGCTAGAGGCCAAAATCTACAGGTAGACACTTTGCAAAAAACAGCTCTGTTTTCTTTCAAAAAATTGGATGTGTCCACGTTGCGCTTTGGGGCATTTCCTGTCGCGGGCGCTATGCCTACCCACACAAGTGAGGTATCATTTTTATCGGGAGACTTTGGGGAACGCTGGGTGGAAGAACATTTCTGACTCCTCTCAGATTCCAGAACTTTCCGCCACAGAAATGTGAGGAACGTGTGTTTTTTTAGTCAAATTTTGAGGTTTGCAAAGGATTCTGGGTAACAGAACCTGGTCAGAGGCCCACAAGTCACCCCATCTTGGATTCCCCTAGGTCTCTAGTTTTCAAAAATGCACAGGTTTGGTAGGTTTCCCTAGGTGCCGGCTGAGCTAGGGGCCAAAATCTACAGGTAGACACTTTGCAAAAAACAGCTCTGTTTTCTTTCAAAAAATTGGATGTGTCCACGTCGCGCTTTGGGGCATTTCCTGTCGCGGGCGCTATGCCTACCCACACAAGTGAGATTTCATTTTTATCGGGAGACTTGGGGGAATGCTGTTTGGAAGGAAATTTGTGGCTCCTCTCAGATTCCAGAACTTTCTGCCACAGAAATGTGAGGAACATGTGTTTTTTTAGCCAAATTTTGAGGTTTGCAAAGGATTCTGGGTAACAGAACCTGGTCAGAGCCCCACAAGTCACCCCATCTTGGATTCCCCTAGGTCTCTAGGTTTAAAAAATGCACAGGTTTGGTAGGTTTCCCTAGGTGCCGGCTGAGCTAGAGGCCAAAATCTACAGGTAGACACTTTGCAAATAACAGCTCTGTTTTCTTTCAAAAAATTGGATGTGTCCACGTTGCGCTTTGGGGCATTTCCTGTCGCGGGCGCTATGCCTACCCACACAAGTGAGGTATCATTTTTATCGGGAGACTTGGGGGAACGCTGGGTGGAAGGAAATTTGTGACTCCTCTCAGATTCCAGAACTTTCTGCCACAGAAATGTGAGGAACGTGTGTTTTTTTAGTCAAATTTTGAGGTTTGCAAAGGATTCTGGGTAACAGAACCTGGTCAGAGCCCCACAAGTCACCCCATCTTGGATTCCCCTAGGTCTCTAGTTTTAAAAAATGCACAGGTTTGGTAGGTTTACCTAGGTGCCGGCTGTGCTAGAGGCCAAAATCTACAGGTAGGCACTTTGCAAAAAACACCTCTGTTTTCTTTAAAAAAAATGGATGTGTACATGTTGCGCTTTGGGGCATTTCCTGTCGCTGGCGCTAGGCCTACCCACACAAGTGAGGTATCATTTTTATCGGGAGACTTGGGGGAACGCTGTGTGGAAGGAAATTAGTGGCTCCTCTCAGATTCCAGAACTTTCTTCCACAGAAATGTGAGGAACATGTGTTTTTTAAGCCAAATTTTGAGGTTTGCAAAGGATTCTGGGTAACAGAACCTGGTCAGAGCCCAACAAGTCACCCCATCTTGGTTTCTCCTAGGTCTCTAGTTTTAAAAAATGAACAGGTTTGGTAGGTTTCCCTAGGTGCCGGCTGAGCTAGAGGCCAAAATCTACAGGTAGGCACTTTGCAAAAAACAGCTCTGTTTTCTTTCAAAAAATTGGATGTGTCCACGTCGCGCTTTGGGGCATTTCCTGTCGCGGGTGCTATGCCTACCCACACAAGTGAGATTTCATTTTATCGGGAGACTTGGGGGAATGCTGTTTGGAAGGAAATTTGTGGCTCCTCTCAGATTCCAGAACTTTCTGCCACAGAAATGTGATGAACGTGTGTTTTTTTAGTCAAATTTTGAGGTTTGCAAAGGATTCTGGGTAACAGAACCTGGTCAGAGCCCCACAAGTCACCCCATCCTGGATTCCCCTAGGTCTCTAGTTTTAAAAAATGCACAGGTTTGGTAGGTTTACCTAGGTGCCGGCTGTGCTAGAGGCCAAAATCTACAGGTAGGCACCTTGCAAAAAACACCTCTGTTTTCTTTCAAAAAATTGGATGTGTACATGTTGCGCTTTGGGGCATTTCCTGTCGCGGGCGCTAGGCCTACCCACACAAGTGAGGTATCATTTTTATCGGGAGACTTGGGGGAACGCTGGGTGGAAGAACATTTCTGACTCCTCTCAGATTCCAGAACTTTCCGCCACAGAAATGTGAGGAACGTGTGTTTTTTTAGTCAAATTTTGAGGTTTGCAAAGGATTCTGGGTAACAGAACCTGGTCAGAGGCCCACAAGTCACCCCATCTTGGATTCCCCTAGGTCTCTAGTTTTCAAAAATGCACAGGTTTGGTAGGTTTCCCTAGGTGCCGGCTGAGCTAGGGGCCAAAATCTACAGGTAGGCACTTTGCAAAAAACAGCTCTGTTTTCTTTCAAAAAATTGGATGTGTCCACGTCGCGCTTTGGGGCATTTCCTGTCGCGGGCGCTATGCCTACCCACACAAGTGAGATTTCATTTTTATCGGGAGACTTGGGGGAATGCTGTTTGGAAGGAAATTTGTGGCTCCTCTCAGATTCCAGAACTTTCTGCCACAGAAATGTGAGGAACATGTGTTTTTTTAGCCAAATTTTGAGGTTTGCAAAGGATTCTGGGTAACAGAACCTGGTCAGAGCCCCACAAGTCACCCCATCTTGGATTCCCCTAGGTCTCTAGGTTTAAAAAATGCACAGGTTTGGTAGGTTTCCCTAGGTGCCGGCTGAGCTAGAGGCCAAAATCTACAGGTAGACACTTTGCAAATAACAGCTCTGTTTTCTTTCAAAAAATTGGATGTGTCCACGTTGCGCTTTGGGGCATTTCCTGTCGCGGGCGCTATGCCTACCCACACAAGTGAGGTATCATTTTTATCGGGAGACTTGGGGGAACGCTGGGTGGAAGGAAATTTGTGACTCCTCTCAGATTCCAGAACTTTCTGCCACAGAAATGTGAGGAACGTGTGTTTTTTTAGTCAAATTTTGAGGTTTGCAAAGGATTCTGGGTAACAGAACCTGGTCAGAGCCCCACAAGTCACCCCATCTTGGATTCCCCTAGGTCTCTAGTTTTAAAAAATGCACAGGTTTGGTAGGTTTACCTAGGTGCCGGCTGTGCTAGAGGCCAAAATCTACAGGTAGGCACTTTGCAAAAAACACCTCTGTTTTCTTTAAAAAAAATGGATGTGTACATGTTGCGCTTTGGGGCATTTCCTGTCGCTGGCGCTAGGCCTACCCACACAAGTGAGGTATCATTTTTATCGGGAGACTTGGGGGAACGCTGTGTGGAAGGAAATTAGTGGCTCCTCTCAGATTCCAGAACTTTCTTCCACAGAAATGTGAGGAACATGTGTTTTTTAAGCCAAATTTTGAGGTTTGCAAAGGATTCTGGGTAACAGAACCTGGTCAGAGCCCAACAAGTCACCCCATCTTGGTTTCTCCTAGGTCTCTAGTTTTAAAAAATGAACAGGTTTGGTAGGTTTCCCTAGGTGCCGGCTGAGCTAGAGGCCAAAATCTACAGGTAGGCACTTTGCAAAAAACAGCTCTGTTTTCTTTCAAAAAATTGGATGTGTCCACGTCGCGCTTTGGGGCATTTCCTGTCGCGGGTGCTATGCCTACCCACACAAGTGAGATTTCATTTTATCGGGAGACTTGGGGGAATGCTGTTTGGAAGGAAATTTGTGGCTCCTCTCAGATTCCAGAACTTTCTGCCACAGAAATGTGATGAACGTGTGTTTTTTTAGTCAAATTTTGAGGTTTGCAAAGGATTCTGGGTAACAGAACCTGGTCAGAGCCCCACAAGTCACCCCATCCTGGATTCCCCTAGGTCTCTAGTTTTAAAAAATGCACAGGTTTGGTAGGTTTACCTAGGTGCCGGCTGTGCTAGAGGCCAAAATCTACAGGTAGGCACCTTGCAAAAAACACCTCTGTTTTCTTTCAAAAAATTGGATGTGTACATGTTGCGCTTTGGGGCATTTCCTGTCGCGGGCGCTAGGCCTACCCACACAAGTGAGGTATCATTTTTATCGGGAGACTTGGGGGAACGCTGTGTGGAAGGAAATTAGTGGCTCCTCTCAGATTCCAGAACTTTCTTCCACAGAAATGTGAGGAACATGTGTTTTTTAAGCCAAATTTTGAGGTTTGCAAAGGATTCTGGGTAACAGAACCTGGTCAGAGCCCAACAAGTCACCCCATCTTGGATTCTCCTAGGTCTCTAGTTTTCAAAAATGAACAGGTTTGGTAGGTTTCCCTAGGTGCCGGCTGAGCTAGAGGCCAAAATCTACAGGTAGGCACTTTGCAAAAAACAGCTCTGTTTTCTTTCAAAAAATTG
Organism: Pleurodeles waltl; assembly: GCF_031143425.1. Lineage (NCBI taxonomy): Eukaryota > Metazoa > Chordata > Amphibia > Caudata > Salamandridae > Pleurodeles > Pleurodeles waltl. The sequence continues at coordinate 464,469,995 of NC_090451.1, forward strand.
GATGTGTCCACGTCGCGCTTTGGGGCATTTCCTGTCGCGGGTGCTATGCCTACCCACACAAGTGAGATTTCATTTTATCGGGAGACTTGGGGGAATGCTGTTTGGAAGGAAATTTGTGGCTCCTCTCAGATTCCAGAACTTTCTGCCACAGAAATGTGATGAACATGTGTTTTTTTAGCCAAATTTTGAGGTTTGCAAAGGATTCTGGGTAACAGAACCTGGTCAGAGCCCCACAAGTCACCCCATCTTGGATTCCCCTAGGTCTCTAGTTTTCACAAATGCACAGGTTTGGTAGGTTTACCTAGGTGCCGGCTGAGCTAGAGGCCAAAATCTACAGGTAGGCACTTTGCAAAAAACACCTCTGTTTTCTTTCAAAAAATTGGATGTGTCCACGTTGCGCTTTGGGGCATTTCCTGTCGCGGGCGCTAGGCCTACCCACACAAGTGAGGTATCATTTTTATCGGGAGACTTGGGGGAACGCTGTTTGGAAGCAAATTTGTGGCTCCTCTCAGATTCCAGAACTTTCTGCCACAGAAATGTGAGGAACATGTGTTTTTTTAGCCAAATTGTGAGGTTTGCAAAGGATTCTGGGTAACAGAACAAGGTCAGAGCCCCACAAGTCACCCCATCTTGGATTCCCCTAGGTCTCTAGTTTTCAAAAATGCACAGGTTTGGTAGGTTTCCCTAGGTGCCGGCTGAGCTAGAAGCCAAAATCTACAGGTAGGCACTTTGCAAAAAACACCTCTGTTTTCTTTAAAAAAATTGGATGTGTACATGTTGCGATTTGGGGCATTTTCTGTCGCGGGCGCTAGGCCTACCCACACAAGTGAGGTATCATTTTTATCGGGAGACTTGGGGGAACGCTGTGTGGAAGGAAATTAGTGGCTCCTCTCAGATTCCAGAACTTTCTTCCACAGAAATGTGAGGAACATGTGTTTTTTAAGCCAAATTTTGAGGTTTGCAAAGGATTCTGGGTAACAGAACCTGGTCAGAGCCCAACAAGTCACCCCATTTTGGTTTCTCCTAGGTCTCTAGTTTTAAAAAATGAACAGGTTTGGTAGGTTTCCCTAGGTGCCGGCTGAGCTAGAGGCCAAAATCTACAGGTAGGCACTTTGCAAAAAACAGCTCTGTTTTCTTTCAAAAAATTGGATGTGTCCACGTCGCGCTTTGGGGCATTTCCTGTCGCGGGTGCTATGCCTACCCACACAAGTGAGATTTCATTTTATCGGGAGACTTGGGGGAACGCTGTTTGGAAGGAAATTTGTGGCTCCTCTCAGATTCCAGAACTTTCTGCCACAGAATTGTGAGGAACATGTGTTTTTTTAGCCAAATTTTGAGGTTTGCAAAGGATTCTGAGTAACAGAACCTGGTCAGAGCCCCACAAGTCACCCCATCTTAGATTCCCCTAGGTCTCTAGTTTTCAAAAATGCACAGGTTTGGTAGGTTTCCCTAGGTGCCGGCTGAGCTAGAGGCCAAAATCTACAGGTAGGCACTTTGCAAAAAACACCTCTGTTTTCTTTCAAAAAATTGGATGTGTCCACGTCGCGCTTTGGGGCATTTCCTGTCGCGGGCGCTATGCCTACCCACACAGGTGAGATTTCATTTTGATCGGGAGACTTGGGGGAATGCTGTTTGGAAGGAAATTTGTGGCTCCTCTCAGATTCCAGAACTTTCTGCCACAGAAATGAGAGGAACATGTGTTTTTTTAGCCAAATTTTGAGGTTTGCAAAGGATTCTGGGTAACAGAACCTGGTCAGAGCCCCACAAGTCACCCCATCTTGGATTCCCCTAGGTCTCTAGGTTTAAAAAATGCACAGGTTTGGTAGGTTTCCCTAGGTGCCGGCTGAGCTAGAGGCCAAAATCTACAGGTAGACACTTTGCAAAAAACAGCTCTGTTTTCTTTCAAAAAATTGGATGTGTCCACGTTGCGCTTTGGGGCATTTCCTGTCGCGGGCGCTATGCCTACCCACACAAGTGAGGTATCATTTTTATCGGGAGACTTGGGGGAACGCTGGGTGGAAGAACATTTCTGACTCCTCTCAGATTCCAGAACTTTCCGCCACAGAAATGTGAGGAACGTGTGTTTTTTTAGTCAAATTTTGAGGTTTGCAAAGGATTCTGGGTAACAGAACCTGGTCAGAGGCCCACAAGTCACCCCATCTTGGATTCCCCTAGGTCTCTAGTTTTCAAAAATGCACAGGTTTGGTAGGTTTCCCTAGGTGCCGGCTGAGCTAGGGGCCAAAATCTACAGGTAGACACTTTGCAAAAAACAGCTCTGTTTTCTTTCAAAAAATTGGATGTGTCCACGTCGCGCTTTGGGGCATTTCCTGTCGCGGGCGCTATGCCTACCCACACAAGTGAGATTTCATTTTTATCGGGAGACTTGGGGGAATGCTGTTTGGAAGGAAATTTGTGGCTCCTCTCAGATTCCAGAACTTTCTGCCACAGAAATGTGAGGAACATGTGTTTTTTTAGCCAAATTTTGAGGTTTGCAAAGGATTCTGGGTAACAGAACCTGGTCAGAGCCCCACAAGTCACCCCATCTTGGATTCCCCTAGGTCTCTAGGTTTAAAAAATGCACAGGTTTGGTAGGTTTCCCTAGGTGCCGGCTGAGCTAGAGGCCAAAATCTACAGGTAGACACTTTGCAAATAACAGCTCTGTTTTCTTTCAAAAAATTGGATGTGTCCACGTTGCGCTTTGGGGCATTTCCTGTCGCGGGCGCTATGCCTACCCACACAAGTGAGGTATCATTTTTATCGGGAGACTTGGGGGAACGCTGGGTGGAAGGAAATTTGTGACTCCTCTCAGATTCCAGAACTTTCTGCCACAGAAATGTGAGGAACGTGTGTTTTTTTAGTCAAATTTTGAGGTTTGCAAAGGATTCTGGGTAACAGAACCTGGTCAGAGCCCCACAAGTCACCCCATCTTGGATTCCCCTAGGTCTCTAGTTTTAAAAAATGCACAGGTTTGGTAGGTTTACCTAGGTGCCGGCTGTGCTAGAGGCCAAAATCTACAGGTAGGCACTTTGCAAAAAACACCTCTGTTTTCTTTAAAAAAAATGGATGTGTACATGTTGCGCTTTGGGGCATTTCCTGTCGCTGGCGCTAGGCCTACCCACACAAGTGAGGTATCATTTTTATCGGGAGACTTGGGGGAACGCTGTGTGGAAGGAAATTAGTGGCTCCTCTCAGATTCCAGAACTTTCTTCCACAGAAATGTGAGGAACATGTGTTTTTTAAGCCAAATTTTGAGGTTTGCAAAGGATTCTGGGTAACAGAACCTGGTCAGAGCCCAACAAGTCACCCCATCTTGGTTTCTCCTAGGTCTCTAGTTTTAAAAAATGAACAGGTTTGGTAGGTTTCCCTAGGTGCCGGCTGAGCTAGAGGCCAAAATCTACAGGTAGGCACTTTGCAAAAAACAGCTCTGTTTTCTTTCAAAAAATTGGATGTGTCCACGTCGCGCTTTGGGGCATTTCCTGTCGCGGGTGCTATGCCTACCCACACAAGTGAGATTTCATTTTATCGGGAGACTTGGGGGAATGCTGTTTGGAAGGAAATTTGTGGCTCCTCTCAGATTCCAGAACTTTCTGCCACAGAAATGTGATGAACGTGTGTTTTTTTAGTCAAATTTTGAGGTTTGCAAAGGATTCTGGGTAACAGAACCTGGTCAGAGCCCCACAAGTCACCCCATCCTGGATTCCCCTAGGTCTCTAGTTTTAAAAAATGCACAGGTTTGGTAGGTTTACCTAGGTGCCGGCTGTGCTAGAGGCCAAAATCTACAGGTAGGCACCTTGCAAAAAACACCTCTGTTTTCTTTCAAAAAATTGGATGTGTACATGTTGCGCTTTGGGGCATTTCCTGTCGCGGGCGCTAGGCCTACCCACACAAGTGAGGTATCATTTTTATCGGGAGACTTGGGGGAACGCTGGGTGGAAGAACATTTCTGACTCCTCTCAGATTCCAGAACTTTCCGCCACAGAAATGTGAGGAACGTGTGTTTTTTTAGTCAAATTTTGAGGTTTGCAAAGGATTCTGGGTAACAGAACCTGGTCAGAGGCCCACAAGTCACCCCATCTTGGATTCCCCTAGGTCTCTAGTTTTCAAAAATGCACAGGTTTGGTAGGTTTCCCTAGGTGCCGGCTGAGCTAGGGGCCAAAATCTACAGGTAGGCACTTTGCAAAAAACAGCTCTGTTTTCTTTCAAAAAATTGGATGTGTCCACGTCGCGCTTTGGGGCATTTCCTGTCGCGGGCGCTATGCCTACCCACACAAGTGAGATTTCATTTTTATCGGGAGACTTGGGGGAATGCTGTTTGGAAGGAAATTTGTGGCTCCTCTCAGATTCCAGAACTTTCTGCCACAGAAATGTGAGGAACATGTGTTTTTTTAGCCAAATTTTGAGGTTTGCAAAGGATTCTGGGTAACAGAACCTGGTCAGAGCCCCACAAGTCACCCCATCTTGGATTCCCCTAGGTCTCTAGGTTTAAAAAATGCACAGGTTTGGTAGGTTTCCCTAGGTGCCGGCTGAGCTAGAGGCCAAAATCTACAGGTAGACACTTTGCAAATAACAGCTCTGTTTTCTTTCAAAAAATTGGATGTGTCCACGTTGCGCTTTGGGGCATTTCCTGTCGCGGGCGCTATGCCTACCCACACAAGTGAGGTATCATTTTTATCGGGAGACTTGGGGGAACGCTGGGTGGAAGGAAATTTGTGACTCCTCTCAGATTCCAGAACTTTCTGCCACAGAAATGTGAGGAACGTGTGTTTTTTTAGTCAAATTTTGAGGTTTGCAAAGGATTCTGGGTAACAGAACCTGGTCAGAGCCCCACAAGTCACCCCATCTTGGATTCCCCTAGGTCTCTAGTTTTAAAAAATGCACAGGTTTGGTAGGTTTACCTAGGTGCCGGCTGTGCTAGAGGCCAAAATCTACAGGTAGGCACTTTGCAAAAAACACCTCTGTTTTCTTTAAAAAAAATGGATGTGTACATGTTGCGCTTTGGGGCATTTCCTGTCGCTGGCGCTAGGCCTACCCACACAAGTGAGGTATCATTTTTATCGGGAGACTTGGGGGAACGCTGTGTGGAAGGAAATTAGTGGCTCCTCTCAGATTCCAGAACTTTCTTCCACAGAAATGTGAGGAACATGTGTTTTTTAAGCCAAATTTTGAGGTTTGCAAAGGATTCTGGGTAACAGAACCTGGTCAGAGCCCAACAAGTCACCCCATCTTGGTTTCTCCTAGGTCTCTAGTTTTAAAAAATGAACAGGTTTGGTAGGTTTCCCTAGGTGCCGGCTGAGCTAGAGGCCAAAATCTACAGGTAGGCACTTTGCAAAAAACAGCTCTGTTTTCTTTCAAAAAATTGGATGTGTCCACGTCGCGCTTTGGGGCATTTCCTGTCGCGGGTGCTATGCCTACCCACACAAGTGAGATTTCATTTTATCGGGAGACTTGGGGGAATGCTGTTTGGAAGGAAATTTGTCGCTCCTCTCAGATTCCAGAACTTTCTGCCACAGAAATGTGATGAACGTGTGTTTTTTTAGTCAAATTTTGAGGTTTGCAAAGGATTCTGGGTAACAGAACCTGGTCAGAGCCCCACAAGTCACCCCATCCTGGATTCCCCTAGGTCTCTAGTTTTAAAAAATGCACAGGTTTGGTAGGTTTACCTAGGTGCCGGCTGTGCTAGAGGCCAAAATCTACAGGTAGGCACCTTGCAAAAAACACCTCTGTTTTCTTTCAAAAAATTGGATGTGTACATGTTGCGCTTTGGGGCATTTCCTGTCGCGGGCGCTAGGCCTACCCACACAAGTGAGGTATCATTTTTATCGGGAGACTTGGGGGAACGCTGTGTGGAAGGAAATTAGTGGCTCCTCTCAGATTCCAGAACTTTCTTCCACAGAAATGTGAGGAACATGTGTTTTTTAAGCCAAATTTTGAGGTTTGCAAAGGATTCTGGGTAACAGAACCTGGTCAGAGCCCAACAAGTCACCCCATCTTGGATTCTCCTAGGTCTCTAGTTTTCAAAAATGAACAGGTTTGGTAGGTTTCCCTAGGTGCCGGCTGAGCTAGAGGCCAAAATCTACAGGTAGGCACTTTGCAAAAAACAGCTCTGTTTTCTTTCAAAAAATTGGATGTGTCCACGTCGCGCTTTGGGGCATTTCCTGTCGCGGGTGCTATGCCTACCCACACAAGTGAGATTTCATTTTATCGGGAGACTTGGGGGAATGCTGTTTGGAAGGAAATTTGTGGCTCCTCTCAGATTCCAGAACTTTCTGCCACAGAAATGTGATGAACATGTGTTTTTTTAGCCAAATTTTGAGGTTTGCAAAGGATTCTGGGTAACAGAACCTGGTCAGAGCCCCACAAGTCACCCCATCTTGGATTCCCCTAGGTCTCTAGTTTTCACAAATGCACAGGTTTGGTAGGTTTACCTAGGTGCCGGCTGAGCTAGAGGCCAAAATCTACAGGTAGGCACTTTGCAAAAAACACCTCTGTTTTCTTTCAAAAAATTGGATGTGTCCACGTTGCGCTTTGGGGCATTTCCTGTCGCGGGCGCTAGGCCTACCCACACAAGTGAGGTATCATTTTTATCGGGAGACTTGGGGGAACGCTGTTTGGAAGCAAATTTGTGGCTCCTCTCAGATTCCAGAACTTTCTGCCACAGAAATGTGAGGAACATGTGTTTTTTTAGCCAAATTGTGAGGTTTGCAAAGGATTCTGGGTAACAGAACAAGGTCAGAGCCCCACAAGTCACCCCATCTTGGATTCCCCTAGGTCTCTAGTTTTCAAAAATGCACAGGTTTGGTAGGTTTCCCTAGGTGCCGGCTGAGCTAGAAGCCAAAATCTACAGGTAGGCACTTTGCAAAAAACACCTCTGTTTTCTTTAAAAAAATTGGATGTGTACATGTTGCGATTTGGGGCATTTTCTGTCGCGGGCGCTAGGCCTACCCACACAAGTGAGGTATCATTTTTATCGGGAGACTTGGGGGAACGCTGTGTGGAAGGAAATTAGTGGCTCCTCTCAGATTCCAGAACTTTCTGCCACAGAAATGTGAGGAACATGTGTTTTTTTAGCCAAATTTTGAGGTTTGCAAAGGATTCTGGGTAACAGAACCAGGTCAGAGCCCCACAAGTCACCCCATCTTGGATTCCCCTAGGTCTCTAGTTTTCACAAATGCACAGGTTTGGTAAGTTTCCCTAGTTGCCGGCTGAGCTAGAGGCCAAAATCTACAGGTAGGCACTTTGCAAAAAACACCTCTGTTTTCTTTCAAAAAATTGGATGTGTCCACGTTGCGCTTTGGGGCATTTCCTGTCGCGGGCGCTAGGCCTACCCACACAAGTGAGGTATCATTTTTATCGGGAGACTTGGGGGAACGCTGTTTGGAAGGAAATTTGTGGCTCCTCTCAGATTCCAGAACTTTCTGCCACAGAATTGTGAGGAACATGTGTTTTTTTAGCCAAATTTTGAGGTTTGCAAAGGATTCTGAGTAACAGAACCTGGTCAGAGCCCCACAAGTCACCCCATCTTGGATTCCCCTAGGTCTCTAGTTTTCAAAAATGCACAGGTTTGGTAGGTTTCCCTAGGTGCCGGCTGAGCTAGAGGCCAAAATCTACAGGTAGGCACTTTGCAAAAAACACCTCTGTTTTCTTTCAAAAAATTGGATGTGTCCACGTCGCGCTTTGGGGCATTTCCTGTCGCGGGCGCTATGCCTACCCACACAGGTGAGATTTCATTTTTATCGGGAGACTTGGGGGAATGCTGTTTGGAAGGAAATTTGTGGCTCCTCTCAGATTCCAGAACTTTCTGCCACAGAAATGTGAGGAACATGTGTTTTTTTAGCCAAATTTTGAGGTTTGCAAAGGATTCTGGGTAACAGAACCTGGTCAGAGCCCCACAAGTCACCCCATCTTGGATTCCCCTAGGTCTCTAGGTTTAAAAAATGCACAGGTTTGGTAGGTTTCCCTAGGTGCCGGCTGAGCTAGAGGCCAAAATCTACAGGTAGACACTTTGCAAAAAACAGCTCTGTTTTCTTTCAAAAAATTGGATGTGTCCACGTTGCGCTTTGGGGCATTTCCTGTCGCGGGCGCTATGCCTACCCACACAAGTGAGGTATCATTTTTATCGGGAGACTTGGGGGAACGCTGGGTGGAAGAACATTTCTGACTCCTCTCAGATTCCAGAACTTTCCGCCACAGAAATGTGAGGAACGTGTGTTTTTTTAGTCAAATTTTGAGGTTTGCAAAGGATTCTGGGTAACAGAACCTGGTCAGAGGCCCACAAGTCACCCCATCTTGGATTCCCCTAGGTCTCTAGTTTTCATAAATGCACAGGTTTGGTAGGTTTACCTAGGTGCCGGCTGTGCTAGGGGCCAAAATCTACAGGTAGGCACTTTGCAAAAAACACCTCTGTTTTCTTTAAAAAAATTGGATGTGTACATGTTGCCCTTTGGGACATTTTCTGTCGCGGGCGCTAGGCCTACCCACACAAGTGAGGTATCATTTTTATCGGGAGACTTGGGGGAACGCTGGGTGGAAGGAAATTAGTGGCTCCTCTCAGATTCCAGAACTTTCTTCCACAGAAATGTGAGGAACATGTGTTTTTTAAGCCAAATTTTGAGGTTTGCAAAGGATTCTGGGTAACAGAACCTGGTCAGAGCCCAACAAGTCACCCCATCTTGGATTCTCCTAGGTCTCTAGTTTTAAAAAATGAACAGGTTTGGTAGGTTTCCCTAGGTGCCGGCTGAGCTAGAGGCCAAAATCTACAGGTAGGCACTTTGCAAAAAACACCTCTGTTTTCTTTCAAAAAATTGGATGTGTCCACGTCGCGCTTTGGGGCATTTCCTGTCGCGGGCGCTATGCCTACCCACACAAGTGAGATTTCATTTTTATCGGGAGACTTGGGGGAATGCTGTTTGGAAGGAAATTTGTGGCTCCTCTCAGATTCCAGAACTTTCTTCCACAGAAATGTGAGGAACATGTGTTTTTTAAGCCAAAGTTTGAGGTTTGCAAAGGATTCTGGGTAACAGAACCTGGTCAGAGCCCAACAAGTCACCCCATCTTGGATTCTCCTAGGTCTCTAGTTTTAAAAAATGAACAGGTTTGGTAGGTTTCCCTAGGTGCCGGCTGAGCTAGAGGCCAAAATCTACAGGTAGGCACTTTGCAAAAAACACCTCTGTTTTCTTTTTAAAAATTGGATATGTCCACGTTGCGCTTTGGGGCATTTCCTGTCGCGGGCGCTAGGCTTACCCACACAAGTGAGGTATCATTTTTATCGGGAGACTTGGGGGAACGCTGGGCGGAAGGAAATTTGAGGCTCCTCTCAGATTCCAGAATTTTCTGCCACAGAAATGTGAGGAACGTGTGTTTTTTTAGCCAAATTTTGAGGTTTGCAAAGGATTCTGGGTAACAGAACCTGGTCAGAGCCCCACAAGTCACCCCATCCTGGATTCCCCTAGGTCTCTAGTTTTCAAAAATGCACAGGTTTGGTAGGTTTCCCTAGGTGCCGGCTGAGCTAGGGGCCAAAATCTACAGGTAGGCACTTTGCAAAAAACAGCTCTGTTTTCTTTCAAAAAATTGGATGTGTCCACGTCGCGCTTTGGGGCATTTCCTGTCGCGGGCGCTATGCCTACCCACACAGGTGAGATTTCATTTTTATCGGGAGACTTGGGGGAATGCTGTTTGGAAGGAAATTTGTGGCTCCTCTCAGATTCCAGAACTTTCTGCCACAGAAATGTGAGGAACATGTGTTTTTTTAGCCAAATTTTGAGGTTTGCAAAGGATTCTGGGTAACAGAACCTGGTCAGAGCCCCACAAGTCACCCCATCTTGGATTCCCCTAGGTCTCTAGGTTTAAAAAATGCACAGGTTTGGTAGGTTTCCCTAGGTGCCGGCTGAGCTAGAGGCCAAAATCTACAGGTAGACACTTTGCAAAAAACAGCTCTGTTTTCTTTCAAAAAATTGGATGTGTCCACGTTGCGCTTTGGGGCATTTCCTGTCGCGGGCGCTATGCCTACCCACACAAGTGAGGTATCATTTTTATCGGGAGACTTGGGGGAACGCTGGGTGGAAGGAAATTTGTGACTCCTCTCAGATTCCAGAACTTTCTGCCACAGAAATGTGAGGAACGTGTGTTTTTTTAGTCAAATTTTGAGGTTTGCAAAGGATTCTGGGTAATAGAACCTGGTCAGAGCCCCACAAGTCACCCCATCTTGGATTCCCCTAGGTCTCTAGTTTTAAAAAATGCACAGGTTTGGTAGGTTTACCTAGGTGCCGGCTGTGCTAGAGGCCAAAATCTACAGGTAGGCACTTTGCAAAAAACACCTCTGTTTTCTTTAAAAAAAATGGATGTGTACATGTTGCGCTTTGGGGCATTTCCTGTCGCTGGCGCTAGGCCTACCCACACAAGTGAGGTATCATTTTTATCGGGAGACTTGGGGGAACGCTGTGTGGAAGGAAATTAGTGGCTCCTCTCAGATTCCAGAACTTTCTTCCACAGAAATGTGAGGAACATGTGTTTTTTAAGCCAAATTTTGAGGTTTGCAAAGGATTCTGGGTAACAGAACCTGGTCAGAGCCCAACAAGTCACCCCATCTTGGATTCTCCTAGGTCTCTAGTTTTAAAAAATGAACAGGTTTGGTAGGTTTCCCTAGGTGCCGGCTGAGCTAGAGGCCAAAATCTACAGGTAGGCACTTTGCAAAAAACAGCTCTGTTTTCTTTCAAAAAATTGGATGTGTCCACGTCGCGCTTTGGGGCATTTCCTGTCGCGGGCGCTATGCCTACCCACACAAGTGAGATTTCATTTTATCGGGAGACTTGGGGGAATGCTGTTTGGAAGGAAATTTGTGGCTCCTCTCAGATTCCAGAACTTTCTGCCACAGAAATGTGAGGAACATGTGTTTTTTTAGCCAAATTTTGAGGTTTGCAAAGGATTCTGGGTAACAGAACCTGGTCAGAGGCCCACAAGTCACCCCATCTTGGATTCCCCTAGGTCTCTAGTTTTCATAAATGCACAGGTTTAGTAGGTTTACCTAGGTGCCGGCTGTGCTAGGGGCCAAAATCTACAGGTAGGCACTTTGCAAAAAACACCTCTGTTTTCTTTCAAAAAATTGGATGTGTACATGTTGCGCTTTGGGGCATTTTCTGTCGCGGGCGCTAGGCCTACCCACACAAGTGAGTTATCATTTTTATCGGGAGACTTGGGGGAACGCTGGGTGGAAGGAAATTAGTGGCTCCTCTCAGATTCCAGAACTTTCTTCCACAGAAATGTGAGGAACATGTGTTTTTTAAGCCAAATTTTGAGGTTTGCAAAGGATTCTGGGTAACAGAACCTGGTCAGAGCCCAACAAGTCACCCCATCTTGGATTCTCCTAGGTCTCTAGTTTTAAAAAATGAACAGGATTGGTAGGTTTCCCTAGGTGCCGGCTGAGCTAGAGGCCAAAATCTACAGGTAGGCACTTTGCAAAAAACACCTCTGTTTTCTTTCAAAAAATTGGATGTGTACATGTTGCGCTTTGGGGCATTTTCTGTCGCGGGCGCTATGCCTACCCACACAAGTGAGATTTCATTTTTATCGGGAGACTTGGGGGAATGCTGTTTGGAAGGAAATTTGTGGCTCCTCTCAGATTCCAGAACTTTCTGCCACAGAAATGTGAGGAACATGTGTTTTTTTAGCCACATTTTGAGGTTTGCAAAGGATTCTGGGTAACAGAACCTGGTCAGAGGCCCACAAGTCACCCCATCTTGGATTCCCCTAGGTCTCTAGTTTTCATAAATGCACAGGTTTGGTAGGTTTACCTAGGTGCCGGCTGTGCTAGGGGCCAAAATCTACAGGTAGGCACTTTGCAAAAAACACCTCTGTTTTCTTTCAAAAAATTGGATGTGTACATGTTGCGCTTTGGGGCATTTTCTGTCGCGGGCGCTAGGCCTACCCACACAAGTGAGTTATCATTTTTATCGGGAGACTTGGGGGAACGCTGGGTGGAAGGAAATTAGTGGCTCCTCTCAGATTCCAGAACTTTCTTCCACAGAAATGTGAGGAACATGTGTTTTTTAAGCCAAATTTTGAGGTTTGCAAAGGATTCTGGGTAACAGAACCTGGTCAGAGCCCAACAAGTCACCCCATCTTGGATTCTCCTAGGTCTCTAGTTTTAAAAAATGAACAGGTTTGGTAGGTTTCCCTAGGTGCCGGCTGAACTAGAGGCCAAAATCTACAGGTAGGCACTTTGCAAAAAACAGCTCTGTTTTCTTTCAAAAAATTGGATGTGTCCACGTCGCGCTTTGGGGCATTTCCTGTCGCGGGCGCTATGCCTACCCACACAAGTGAGATTTCATTTTTATCGGGAGACTTGGGGGAATGCTGTTTGGAAGGAAATTTGTGGCTCCTCTCAGATTCCAGAACTTTCTTCCACAGAAATGTGAGGAACATGTGTTTTTTAAGCCAAATTTTGAGGTTTGCAAAGGATTCTGGGTAACAGAACCTGGTCAGAGCCCAACAAGTCACCCCATCTTGGATTCTCCTAGGTCTCTAGTTTTAAAAAATGAACAGGTTTGGTAGGTTTCCCTAGGTGCCGGCTGAGCTAGAGGCCAAAATCTACAGGTAGACACTTTGCAAAAAACAGCTCTGTTTTCTTTCAAAAAATTGGATGTGTCCACGTTGCGCTTTGGGGCATTTCCTGTCGCGGGCGCTATGCCTACCCACACAAGTGAGGTATCATTTTTATCGGGAGACTTGGGGGAACGCTGGGTGGAAGGAAATTTGTGACTCCTCTCAGATTCCAGAACTTTCTGCCACAGAAATGTGAGGAACGTGTGTTTTTTTAGTCAAATTTTGAGGTTTGCAAAGGATTCTGGGTAACAGAACCTGGTCAGAGCCCCACAAGTCACCCCATCCTGGATTCCCCTAGGTCTCTAGTTTTAAAAAATGCACAGGTTTGGTAGGTTTACCTAGGTGCCGGCTGTGCTAGAGGCCAAAATCTACAGGTAGGCACTTTGCAAAAAACACCTCTGTTTTCTTTCAAAAAATTGGATGTGTACATGTTGCGCTTTGGGGCATTTCCTGTCGCGGGCGCTAGGCCTACCCACACAAGTGAGGTATCATTTTTATCGGGAGACTTGGGGGAACGCTGTGTGGAAGGAAATTAGTGGCTCCTCTCAGATTCCAGAACTTTCTTCCACAGAAATGTGAGGAACATGTGTTTTTTAAGCCAAATTTTGAGGTTTGCAAAGGATTCTGGGTAACAGAACCTGGTCAGAGCCCAACAAGTCACCCCATCTTGGATTCTCCTAGGTCTCTAGTTTTAAAAAATGAACAGGTTTGGTAGGTTTCCCTAGGTGCCGGCTGAGCTAGAGGCCAAAATCTACAGGTAGGCACTTTGCAAAAAACAGCTCTGTTTTCTTTCAAAAAATTGGATGTGTCCACGTCGCGCTTTGGGGCATTTCCTGTCGCGGGTGCTATGCCTACCCACACAAGTGAGATTTCATTTTATCGGGAGACTTGGGGGAATGCTGTTTGGAAGGAAATTTGTGGCTCCTCTCAGATTCCAGAACTTTCTGCCACAGAAATGTGAGGAACATGTGTTTTTTTAGCCAAATTTTGAGGTTTGCAAAGGATTCTGGGTAACAGAACCTGGTCAGAGCCCCACAAGTCACCCCATCTTGGATTCCCCTAGGTCTCTAGTTTTCACAAATGCACAGGTTTGGTAGGTTTACCTAGGTGCCGGCTGAGCTAGAGGCCAAAATCTACAGGTAGGCACTTTGCAAAAAACACCTCTGTTTTCTTTCAAAAAATTGGATGTGTCCACGTTGCGCTTTGGGGCATTTCCTGTCGCGGGCGCTAGGCCTACCCACACAAGTGAGGTATCATTTTTATCGGGAGACTTGGGGGAACGCTGTTTGGAAGCAAATTTGTGGCTCCTCTCAGATTCCAGAACTTTCTGCCACAGAAATGTGAGGAACATGTGTTTTTTTAGCCAAATTGTGAGGTTTGCAAAGGATTCTGGGTAACAGAACCAGGTCAGAGCCCCACAAGTCACCCCATCTTGGATTCCCCTAGGTTTCTAGTTTTCAAAAATGCACAGGTTTGGTAGGTTTCCCTAGGTGCCGGCTGAGCTAGAAGCCAAAATCTACAGGTAGGCACTTTGCAAAAACACCTCTGTTTTCTTTAAAAAAATTGGATGTGTACATGTTGCGATTTGGGGCATTTTCTGTCGCGGGCGCTAGGCCTACCCACACAAGTGAGGTATCATTTTTATCGGGAGACTTGGGGGAACGCTGTGTGGAAGGAAATTAGTGGCTCCTCTCAGATTCCAGAACTTTCTGCCACAGAAATGTGAGGAACATGTGTTTTTTTAGCCAAATTTTGAGGTTTGCAAAGGATTCTGGGTAACAGAACCAGGTCAGAGCCCCACAAGTCACCCCATCTTGGATTCCCCTAGGTCTCTAGTTTTCACAAATGCACAGGTTTGGTAAGTTTCCCTAGTTGCCGGCTGAGCTAGAGGCCAAAATCTACAGGTAGGCACTTTGCAAAAAACACCTCTGTTTTCTTTCAAAAAATTGGATGTGTCCACGTTGCGCTTTGGGGCATTTCCTGTCGCGGGCGCTAGGCCTACCCACACAAGTGAGGTATCATTTTTATCGGGAGACTTGGGGGAACGCTGTGTGGAAGGAAATTAGTGGCTCCTCTCAGATTCCAGAACTTTCTGCCACAGAAATGTGAGGAACATGTGTTTTTTTAGCCAAATTTTGAGGTTTGCAAAGGATTCTGGGTAACAGAACCAGGTCAGAGCCCCACAAGTCACCCCATCTTGGATTCCCCTAGGTCTCTAGTTTTAAAAAATGCACAGGTTTGGTAGGTTTACCTAGGTGCCGGCTGTGCTAGAGGCCAAAATCTACAGGTAGGCACTTTGCAAAAAACAGCTCTGTTTTCTTTCAAAAAATTGGATGTGTCCACGTCGCGCTTTGGGGCATTTCCTGTCGCGGGTGCTATGCCTACCCACACAAGTGAGATTTCATTTTATCGGGAGACTTGGGGGAATGCTGTTTGGAAGGAAATTTGTGGCTCCTCTCAGATTCCAGAACTTTCTGCCACAGAAATGTGAGGAACATGTGTTTTTTTAGCCAAATTTTGAGGTTTGCAAAGGATTCTGGGTAACAGAACCTGGTCAGAGCCCCACAAGTCACCCCATCTTGGATTCCCCTAGGTCTCTAGTTTTCACAAATGCACAGGTTTGGTAGGTTTACCTAGGTGCCGGCTGAGCTAGAGGCCAAAATCTACAGGTAGGCACTTTGCAAAAAACACCTCTGTTTTCTTTCAAAAAATTGGATGTGTCCACGTTGCGCTTTGGGGCATTTCCTGTCGCGGGCGCTAGGCCTACCCACACAAGTGAGGTATCATTTTTATCGGGAGACTTGGGGGAACGCTGTTTGGAAGCAAATTTGTGGCTCCTCTCAGATTCCAGAACTTTCTGCCACAGAAATGTGAGGAACATGTGTTTTTTTAGCCAAATTGTGAGGTTTGCAAAGGATTCTGGGTAACAGAACCAGGTCAGAGCCCCACAAGTCACCCCATCTTGGATTCCCCTAGGTCTCTAGTTTTCAAAAATGCACAGGTTTGGTAGGTTTCTCTAGGTGCCGGCTGAGCTAGAAGCCAAAATCTACAGGTAGGCACTTTGCAAAAAACACCTCTGTTTTCTTTAAAAAAATTGGATGTGTACATGTTGCGATTTGGGGCATTTTCTGTCGCGGGCGCTAGGCCTACCCACACAAGTGAGGTATCATTTTTATCGGGAGACTTGGGGGAACGCTGTGTGGAAGGAAATTAGTGGCTCCTCTCAGATTCCAGAACTTTCTGCCACAGAAATGTGAGGAACATGTGTTTTTTTAGCCAAATTTTGAGGTTTGCAAAGGATTCTGGGTAACAGAACTAGGTCAGAGCCCCACAAGTCACCCCATCTTGGATTCCCCTAGGTCTCTAGTTTTCACAAATGCACAGGTTTGGTAAGTTTCCCTAGTTGCCGGCTGAGCTAGAGGCCAAAATCTACAGGTAGGCACTTTGCAAAAAACACCTCTGTTTTCTTTCAAAAAATTGGATGTGTCCACGTTGCGCTTTGGGGCATTTCCTGTCGCGGGCGCTAGGCCTACCCACACAAGTGAGGTATCATTTTTATCGGGAGACTTGGGGGAACGCTGTTTGGAAGGAAATTTGTGGCTCCTCTCAGATTCCAGAACTTTCTGCCACAGAATTGTGAGGAACATGTGTTTTTTTAGCCAAATTTTGAGGTTTGCAAAGGATTCTGAGTAACAGAACCTGGTCAGAGCCCCACAAGTCACCCCATCTTGGATTCCCCTAGGTCTCTAGTTTTCAAAAATGCACAGGTTTGGTAGGTTTCCCTAGGTGCCGGCTGAGCTAGAGGCCAAAATCTACAGGTAGGCACTTTGCAAAAAACACCTCTGTTTTCTTTCAAAAAATTGGATGTGTCCACGTCGCGCTTTGGGGCATTTCCTGTCGCGGGCGCTATGCCTACCCACACAGGTGAGATTTCATTTTTATCGGGAGACTTGGGGGAATGCTGTTTGGAAGGAAATTTGTGGCTCCTCTCAGATTCCAGAACTTTCTGCCACAGAAATGTGAGGAACATGTGTTTTTTTAGCCAAATTTTGAGGTTTGCAAAGGATTCTGGGTAACAGAACCTGGTCAGAGCCCCACAAGTCACCCCATCTTGGATTCCCCTAGGTCTCTAGGTTTAAAAAATGCACAGGTTTGGTAGGTTTCCCTAGGTGCCGGCTGAGCTAGAGGCCAAAATCTACAGGTAGACACTTTGCAAAAAACAGCTCTGTTTTCTTTAAAAAAATTGGATGTGTCCACGTTGCGCTTTGGGGCATTTCCTGTCGCGGGCGCTATGCCTACCCACACAAGTGAGGTATCATTTTTATCGGGAGACTTGGGGGAACGCTGGGTGGAAGAACATTTCTGACTCCTCTCAGATTCCAGAACTTTCCGCCACAGAAATGTGAGGAACGTGTGTTTTTTTAGGCAAATTTTGAGGTTTGCAAAGGATTCTGGGTAACAGAACCTGGTCAGAGGCCCACAAGTCACCCCATCTTGGATTCCCCTAGGTCTCTAGTTTTCATAAATGCACAGGTTTGGTAGGTTTACCTAGGTGCCGGCTGTGCTAGGGGCCAAAATCTACAGGTAGGCACTTTGCAAAAAACACCTCTGTTTTCTTTCAAAAAATTGGATGTGTACATGTTGCCCTTTGGGACATTTTCTGTCGCGGGCGCTAGGCCTACCCACACAAGTGAGGTATCATTTTTATCGGGAGACTTGGGGGAACGCTGGGTGGAAGGAAATTAGTGGCTCCTCTCAGATTCCAGAACTTTCTTCCACAGAAATGTGAGGAACATGTGTTTTTTAAGCCAAATTTTGAGGTTTGCAAAGGATTCTGGGTAACAGAACCTGGTCAGAGCCCAACAAGTCACCCCATCTTGGATTCTCCTAGGTCTCTATTTTTAAAAAATGAACAGGTTTGGTAGGTTTCCCTAGCTGCCGGCTGAGCTAGAGGCCAAAATCTACAGGTAGGCACTTCGCAAAAAACAGCTCTGTTTTCTTTCAAAAAATTGGATGTGTCCACGTCGCGCTTTGGGGCATTTCCTGTCGCGGGCGCTATGCCTACCCACACAAGTGAGATTTCATTTTTATCGGGAGACTTGGGGGAATGCTGTTTGGAAGGAAATTTGTGGCTCCTCTCAGATTCCAGAACTTTCTTCCACAGAAATGTGAGGAACATGTGTTTTCTAAGCCAAATTTTGAGGTTTGCAAAGGATTCTGGGTAACAGAACCTGGTCAGAGCCCAACAAGTCACCCCATCTTGGATTCTCCTAGGTCTCTAGTTTTAAAAAATGAACAGGTTTGGTAGGTTTCCCTAGGTGCCGGCTGAGCTAGAGGCCAAAATCTACAGGTAGGCACTTTGCAAAAAACACCTCTGTTTTCTTTTAAAAAATTGGATGTGTCCACGTTGCGCTTTGGGGCATTTCCTGTCGCGGGCGCTAGGCTTACCCACACAAGTGAGGTATCATTTTTATCGGGAGACTTGGGGGAACGCTGGGTGGAAGGAAATTTGAGGCTCCTCTCAGATTCCAGAATTTTCTGCCACAGAAATGTGAGGAACGTGTGTTTTTTTAGCCAAATTTTGAGGTTTGCAAAGGATTCTGGGTAACAGAACCTGGTCAGAGCCCCACAAGTCACCCCATCCTGGATTCCCCTAGGTCTCTAGTTTTCAAAAATGCACAGGTTTGGTAGGTTTCCCTAGGTGCCGGCTGAGCTAGAGGCCAAAATCTACAGGTAGGCACTTTGCAAAAAACAGCTCTGTTTTCTTTCAAAAAATTGGATGTGTCCACGTCGCGCTTTGGGGCATTTCCTGTCGCGGGCGCTATGCCTACCCACACAAGTGAGATTTCATTTTTATCGGGAGACTTGGGGGAATGCTGTTTGGAAGGAAATTTGTGGCTCCTCTCAGATTCCAGAACTTTCTGCCACAGAAATGTGAGGAACATGTGTTTTTTTAGACAAATTTTGAGGTTTGCAAAGGATTCTGGGTAACAGAACCTGGTCAGAGCCCCACAAGTCACCCCATCTTGGATTCCCCTAGGTCTCTAGGTTTACAAAATGCACAGGTTTGGTAGGTTTCCCTAGGTGCCGGCTGAGCTAGAGGCCAAAATCTACAGGTAGACACTTTGCAAAAAACAGCTCTGTTTTCTTTCAAAAAATTGGATGTGTCCACGTTGCGCTTTGGGGCATTTCCTGTCGCGGGCGCTATGCCTACCCACACAAGTGAGGTATCATTTTTATCGGGAGACTTGGGGGAACGCTGGGTGGAAGGAAATTTGTGACTCCTCTCAGATTCCAGAACTTTCTGCCACAGAAATGTGAGGAACGTGTGTTTTTTTAGTCAAATTTTTAGGTTTGCAAAGGATTCTGGGTAACAGAACCTGGTCAGAGCCCCACAAGTCACCCCATCTTGGATTCCCCTAGGTCTCTAGTTTTAAAAAATGCACAGGTTTGGTAGGTTTACCTAGGTGCCGGCTGTGCTAGAGGCCAAAATCTACAGGTAGGCACTTTGCAAAAAACACCTCTGTTTTCTTTAAAAAAAATGGATGTGTACATGTTGCGCTTTGGGGCATTTCCTGTCGCTGGCGCTAGGCCTACCCACACAAGTGAGGTATCATTTTTATCGGGAGACTTGGGGGAACGCTGTGTGGAAGGAAATTAGTGGCTCCTCTCAGATTCCAGAACTTTCTTCCACAGAAATGTGAGGAACATGTGTTTTTTAAGCCAAATTTTGAGGTTTGCAAAGGATTCTGGGTAACAGAACCTGGTCAGAGCCCAACAAGTCACCCCATCTTGGATTCTCCTAGGTCTCTAGTTTTAAAAAATGAACAGGTTTGGTAGGTTTCCCTAGGTGCCGGCTGAGCTAGAGGCCAAAATCTACAGATAGGCACTTTGCAAAAAACAGCTCTGTTTTCTTTCAAAAAATTGGATGTGTCCACGTCGCGCTTTGGGGCATTTCCTGTCGCGGGCGCTATGCCTACCCACACAAGTGAGATTTCATTTTATCGGGAGACTTGGGGGAATGCTGTTTGGAAGGAAATTTGTGGCTCCTCTCAGATTCCAGAACTTTCTGCCACAGAAATGTGAGGAACATGTGTTTTTTTAGCCAAATTTTGAGGTTTGCAAAGGATTCTGGGTAACAGAACCTGGTCAGAGGCCCACAAGTCACCCCATCTTGGATTCCTCTAGGTCTCTAGTTTTCATAAATGCACAGGTTTAGTAGGTTTACCTAGGTGCCGGCTGTGCTAGGGGCCAAAATCTACAGGTAGGCACTTTGCAAAAAACACCTCTGTTTTCTTTCAAAAAATTGGATGTGTACATGTTGCGCTTTGGGGCATTTTCTGTCGCGGGCGCTATGCCTACCCACACAAGTGAGTTATCATTTTTATCGGGAGACTTGGGGGAACGCTGGGTGGAAGGAAATTAGTGGCTCCTCTCAGATTCCAGAACTTTCTTCCACAGAAATGTGAGGAACATGTGTTTTTTAAGCCAAATTTTGAGGTTTGCAAAGGATTCTGGGTAACAGAACCTGGTCAGAGCCCAACAAGTCACCCCATCTTGGATTCTCCTAGGTCTCTAGTTTTAAAAAATGAACAGGATTGGTAGGTTTCCCTAGGTGCCGGCTGAGCTAGAGGCCAAAATCTACAGGTAGGCACTTTGCAAAAAACACCTCTGTTTTCTTTCAAAAAATTGGATGTGTCCACGTTGCGCTTTGGGGCATTTCCTGTCGCGGGCGCTAGGCTTACCCACACAAGTGAGGTATCATTTTTATCGGGAGACTTGGGGGAACGCTGGGTGGAAGAAAATTTCGGACTCCTCTCAGATTCCAGAACTTTCTGCCACAGAAATGTGAGGAACGTGTGTTTTTTTAGTCAAATTTTGAGGTTTGCAAAGGATTCTGGGTAACAGAACCTGGTCAGAGGCCCACAAGTCACCCCATCTTGGATTCCCCTAGGTCTCTAGTTTTCATAAATGCACAGGTTTGGTAGGTTTACCTAGGTGCCGGCTGTGCTAGGGGCCAAAATCTACAGGTAGGCACTTTGCAAAAAACACCTCTGTTTTCTTTCAAAAAATTGGATGTGTACATGTTGCGCTTTGGGGCATTTTCTGTCGCGGGCGGTAGGCCTACCCACACAAGTGAGGTATCATTTTTATCGGGAGACTTGGGGGAACGCTGGGTGGAAGGAAATTAGTGGCTCCTCTCAGATTCCAGAACTTTCTTCCACAGAAATGTGAGGAACATGTGTTTTTTAAGCCAAATTTTGAGGTTTGCAAAGGATTCTGGGTAACAGAACCTGGTCAGAGCCCCACAAGTCACCCCATCCTGGATTCCCCTAGGTCTCTAGTTTTAAAAAATGCACAGGTTTGGTAGGTTTCCCTAGGTGCCGGCTGAACTAGAGGCCAAAATCTACAGGTAGGCACTTTGCAAAAAACAGCTCTGTTTTCTTTCAAAAAATTGGATGTGTCCACGTCGCGCTTTGGGGCATTTCCTGTCGCGGGCGCTATGCCTACCCACACAAGTGAGATTTCATTTTTATCGGGAGACTTGGGGGAATGCTGTTTGGAAGGAAATTTGTGGCTCCTCTCAGATTCCAGAACTTTCTTCCACAGAAATGTGAGGAACATGTGTTTTTTAAGCCAAATTTTGAGGTTTGCAAAGGATTCTGGGTAACAGAACCTGGTCAGAGCCCAACAAGTCACCCCATCTTGGATTCTCCTAGGTCTCTAGTTTTAAAAAATGAACAGGTTTGGTAGGTTTCCCTAGGTGCCGGCTGAGCTAGAGGCCAAAATCTACAGGTAGGCACTTTGCAAAAAACACCTCTGTTTTCTTTCAAAAAATTGGATGTGTCCACGTTGCGCTTTGGGGCATTTCCTGTCGCGGGCGCTAGGCTTACCCACACAAGTGAGGTATCATTTTTATCGGGAGACTTGGGGGAACGCTGGGTGGAAGAAAATTTCGGACTCCTCTAAGATTCCAGAACTTTCTGCCACAGAAATGTGAGGAACGTGTGTTTTTTTAGTCAAATTTTGAGGTTTGCAAAGGATTCTGGGTAACAGAACCTGGTCAGAGGCCCACAAGTCACCCCATCTTGGATTCCCCTAGGTCTCTAGTTTTCATAAATGCACAGGTTTGGTAGGTTTACCTAGGTGCCGGCTGTGCTAGGGGCCAAAATCTACAGGTAGGCACTTTGCAAAAAACACCTCTGTTTTCTTTCAAAAAATTGGATGTGTACATGTTGCGCTTTGGGGCATTTTCTGTCGCGGGCGCTAGGCCTACCCACACAAGTGAGGTATCATTTTTATCGGGAAACTTGGGGGAACGCTGGGTGGAAGGAAATTTGAGGCTCCTCTCAGATTCCAGAATTTTCTGCCACAGAAATGTGAGGAACATGTGTTTTTTTAGCCAAATTTTGAGGTTTGCAAAGGATTCTGGGTAACAGAACCTGGTCAGAGCCCCACAAGTCACCCCATCCTGGATTCCCCTAGGTCTCTAGTTTTCAAAAATGCACAGGTTTGGTAGGTTTCCCTAGGTGCCGGCTGAGCTAGAGGCCAAAATCTACAGGTAGGCACTTTGCAAAAAACAGCTCTGTTTTCTTTCAAAAAATTGGATGTGTCCACGTCGCGCATTGGGGCATTTCCTGTCGCGGGCGCTATGCCTACCCACACAAGTGAGATTTCATTTTTATCGGGAGACTTGGGGGAATGCTGTTTGGAAGGAAATTTGTGGCTCCTCTCAGATTCCAGAACTTTCTGCCACAGAAATGTGAGGAACATGTGTTTTTTTAGCCAAATTTTGAGGTTTGCAAAGGATTCTGGGTAACAGAACCTGGTCAGAGCCCCACAAGTCACCCCATCTTGGATTCCCCTAGGTCTCTAGGTTTAAAAAATGCACAGGTTTGGTAGGTTTCCCTAGGTGCCGGCTGAGCTAGAGGCCAAAATCTACAGGTAGACACTTTGCAAAAAACAGCTCTGTTTTCTTTCAAAAAATTGGATGTGTCCACGTTGCGCTTTGGGGCATTTCCTGTCGCGGGCGCTATGCCTACCCACACAAGTGAGGTATCATTTTTATTGGGAGACTTGGGGGAACGCTGGGTGGAAGGAAATTTGTGACTCCTCTCAGATTCCAGAACTTTCTGCCACAGAAATGTGAGGAACGTGTGTTTTTTTAGTCAAATTTTGAGGTTTGCAAAGGATTCTGGGTAACAGAACCTGGTCAGAGCCCCACAAGTCACCCCATCCTGGATTCCCCTAGGTCTCTAGTTTTAAAAAATGCACAGGTTTGGTAGGTTTACCTAGGTGCCGGCTGTGCTAGAGGCCAAAATCTACAGGTAGGCACTTTGCAAAGAACACCTCTGTTTTCTTTCAAAAAATTGGATGTGTACATGTTGCGCTTTGGGGCATTTCCTGTCGCGGGCGCTAGGCCTACCCACACAAGTGAGGTATCATTTTTATCGGGAGACTTGGGGGAACGCTGTGTGGAAGGAAATTAGTGGCTCCTCTCAGATTCCAGAACTTTCTTCCACAGAAATGTGAGGAACATGTGTTTTTTAAGCCAAATTTTGAGGTTTGCAAAGGATTCTGGGTAACAGAACCTGGTCAGAGCCCAACAAGTCACCCCATCTTGGATTCTCCTAGGTCTCTAGTTTTAAAAAATGAACAGGTTTGGTAGGTTTCCCCAGGTGCCGGCTGAGCTAGAGGCCAAAATCTACAGGTAGGCACTTTGCAAAAAACAGCTCTGTTTTCTTTCAAAAAATTGGATGTGTCCACGTCGCGCTTTGGGGCATTTCCTGTCGCGGGTGCTATGCCTACCCACACAAGTGAGATTTCATTTTATCGGGAGACTTGGGGGAATGCTGTTTGGAAGGAAATTTGTGGCTCCTCTCAGATTCCAGAACTTTCTGCCACAGAAATGTGAGGAACATGTGTTTTTTTAGCCAAATTTTGAGGTTTGCAAAGGATTCTGGGTAACAGAACCTGGTCAGAGCCCCACAAGTCACCCCATCTTGGATTCCCCTAGGTCTATAGTTTTCACAAATGCACAGGT
Source organism: Pleurodeles waltl (assembly GCF_031143425.1). Taxonomy (NCBI): domain Eukaryota; kingdom Metazoa; phylum Chordata; class Amphibia; order Caudata; family Salamandridae; genus Pleurodeles; species Pleurodeles waltl. The sequence goes on from NC_090451.1 coordinate 464,493,636, forward strand.
TTGGTAGGTTTACCTAGGTGCCGGCTGAGCTAGAGGCCAAAATCTACAGGTAGGCACTTTGCAAAAAACAGCTCTGTTTTCTTTCAAAAAATTGGATGTGTCCACGTTGCGCTTTGGGGCATTTCCTGTCGCGGGCGCTAGGCCTACCCTCACAAGTGAGGTATCATTTTTATCGGGAGACTTGGGGGAACGCTGTTTGGAAGCAAATTTGTGGCTCCTCTCAGATTCCAGAACTTTCTGCCACAGAAATGTGAGGAACATGTGTTTTTTTAGCCAAATTGTGAGGTTTGCAAAGGATTCTGGGTAACAGAATCAGGTCAGAGCCCCACAAGTCACCCCATCTTGGATTCCCCTAGGTCTCTAGTTTTCAAAAATGCACAGGTTTGGTAGGTTTCCCTAGGTGCCGGCTGAGCTAGAGGACAAAATCTACAGGTAGGCACTTTGCAAAAAACACCTCTGTTTTCTTTAAAAAAATTGGATGTGTACATGTTGCGATTTGGGGCATTTTCTGTCGCGGGCGCTAGGCCTACCCACACAAGTGAGGTATCATTTTTATCGGGAGACTTGGGGGAACGCTGGGTGGAAGGAAATTAGTGGCTCCTCTCAGATTCCAGAACTTTCTGCCACAGAAATGTGAGGAACATGTGTTTTTTTAGCCAAATTTTGAGGTTTGCAAAGGATTCTGGGTAACAGAACCAGGTCAGAGCCCCACAAGTCACCCCATCTTGGATTCCCCTAGGTCTCTAGTTTTCACAAATGCACAGGTTTGGTAGGTTTCCCTAGGTGCCGGCTGAGCTAGAGGCCAAAATCTACAGGTAGGCACTTTGCAAAAAACACCTCTGTTTTCTTTCAAAAAATTGGATGTGTCCACGTTGCGCTTTGGGGCATTTCCTGTCGCGGGCGCTAGGCCTACCCACACAAGTGAGGTATCATTTTTATCGGGAGACTTGGGGGAACGCTGTTTGGAAGTAAATTTGTGGCTCCTCTCAGATTCCAGTACTTTCTGCCACAGAATTGTGAGGAACATGTGTTTTTTTAGCCAAATTTTGAGGTTTGCAAAGGATTCTGAGTAACAGAACCTGGTCAGAGCCCCACAAGTCACCCCATCTTGGATTCCCCTAGGTCTCTAGTTTTCAAAAATGCACAGGTTTGGTAGGTTTCCCTAGGTGCCGGCTGAGCTAGAGGCCAAAATCTACAGGTAGACACTTTGCAAAAAACACCTCTGTTTTCTTTCAAAAAATTGGATGGTTCCACGTCGCGCTTTGGGGCATTTCCTGTCGCGGGCGCTATGCCTACCCACACAGGTGAGATTTCATTTTTATCGGGAGACTTGGGGGAATGCTGTTTGGAAGGAAATTTGTGGCTCCTCTCAGATTCCAGAACTTTCTGCCACAGAAATGTGAGGAACATGTGTTTTTTTAGCCAAATTTTGAGGTTTGCAAAGGATTCTGGGTAACAGAACCTGGTCAGAGCCCCACAAGTCACCCCATCTTGGATTCCCCTAGGTCTCTAGGTTTAAAAAATGCACAGGTTTGGTAGGTTTCCCTAGGTGCCGGCTGAGCTAGAGGCCAAAATCTACAGGTAGACACTTTGCAAAAAACAGCTCTGTTTTCTTTCAAAAAATTGGATGTGTCCACGTTGCGCTTTGGGGCATTTCCTGTCGCGGGCGCTATGCCTCCCCACACAAGTGAGGTATCATTTTTATCGGGAGACTTGGGGGAACGCTGGGTGGAAGAAAATTTCTGACTCCTCTCAGATTCCAGAACTTTCTGCCACAGAAATGTGAGGAACGTGTGTTTTTTTAGTCAAATTTTGAGGTTTGCAAAGGATTCTGGGTAACAGAACCTGGTCAGAGGCCCACAAGTCACTCCATCTTGGATTCCCCTAGGTCTCTAGTTTTAAAAATGAACAGGTTTGGTAGGTTTCCCTAGGTGCCGGCTGAGCTAGAGGCCAAAATCTACAGGTAGGCACTTTGCAAAAAACACCTCTGTTTTCTTTAAAAAAATTGGATGTGTACATGTTGCGCTTTGGGGCATTTTCTGTCGCGGGCGCTAGGCCTACCCACACAAGTGAGGTATCATTTTTATCGGGAGACTTGGGGGAACGCTGGGTGGAAGGAAATTAGTGGCTCCTCTCAGATTCCAGAACTTTCTTCCACAGAAATGTGAGGAACATGTGTTTTTTAAGCCAAATTTTGAGGTTTGCAAAGGATTCTGGGTAACAGAACCTGGTCAGAGCCCAACAAGTCACCCCATCTTGGATTCTCCTAGGTCTCTAGTTTTAAAAAATGAACAGGTTTGGCAGGTTTCCCTAGGTGCCGGCTGAGCTAGAGGCCAAAATCTACAGGTAGGCACTTTGCAAAAAACACCTCTGTTTTCTTTCAAAAAATTGGATGTGTCCACGTTGCGCTTTGGGGCATTTCCTGTCGCGGGCGCTAGGCTTACCCACACAAGTGAGGTATCATTTTTATCGGGAGACTTGGGGGAACGCTGGGTGGAAGAAAATTACGGACTCCTCTCAGATTCCAGAACTTTCTGCCACAGAAATGTGAGGAACGTGTGTTTTTTTAGTCAAATTTTGAGGTTTGCAAAGGATTCTGGGTAACAGAACCTGGTCAGAGGCCCACAAGTCACCCCATCTTGGATTCCCCTGGGTCTCTAGTTTTCATAAATGCACAGGTTTGGTAGGTTTACCTAGGTGCCGGCTGTGCTAGGGGCCAAAATCTACAGGTAGGCACTTTGCAAAAAACACCTCTGTTTTCTTTCAAAAAATTGGATGTGTACATGTTGCGCTTTGGGGCATTTTCTGTCGCGGGCGCTAGGCCTACCCACACAAGTGAGGTATCATTTTTATCGGGAGACTTGGGGGAACGCTGGGTGGAAGGAAATTAGTGGCTCCTCTCAGATTCCAGAACTTTCTTCCACAGAAATGTGAGGAACATGTGTTTTTTAAGCCAAATTTTGAGGTTTGCAAAGGATTCTGGGTAACAGAACCTGGTCAGAGCCCAACAAGTCACCCCATCTTGGACTCTCCTAGGTCTCTAGTTTTAAAAAATGAACAGGTTTGGTAGGTTTCCCTAGGTGCCGGCTGAGCTAGAGGCCAAAATCTACAGGTAGGCAATTTGCAAAAAACACCTCTGTTTTCTTTAAAAAAAATTGGATGTGTCCACGTTGCGCTTTGGGGCATTTCCTGTCGCGGGCGCTAGGCTTACCCACACAAGTGAGGTATCATTTTTATCGGGAGACTTGGGGGAACGCTGGGTGGAAGGAAATTTGAGGCTCCTCTCAGATTCCAGAATTTTCTGCCAGAGAAATGTGAGGAACATGTGTTTTTTTAGCCAAATTTTGAGGTTTGCAAAGGATTCTGGGTAACAGAACCTGGTCAGAGCCCCACAAGTCACCCCATCCTGAATTCCCCTAGGTCTCTAGTTTTCAAAAATGCACAGGTTTGGTAGGTTTCCCTAGGTGCCGGCTGAGCTAGAGGCCAAAATCTACAGGTAGGCACTTTGCAAAAAACAGCTCTGTTTTCTTTCAAAAAATTGGATGTGTCCACGTCGCGCTTTGGGGTATTTCCTGTCGCGGGCGCTATGCCTACCCACACAAGTGAGATTTCATTTTAAGCGGGAGACTTGGGGGAATGCTGTTTGGAAGGAAATTTGTGGCTCCTCTCAGATTCCAGAACTTTCTTCCACAGAAATGTGAGGAACATGTGTTTTTAAGCCAAATTTTGAGGTTTGCAAAGGATTCTGGGTAACAGAACCTGGTCAGAGCCCAACAAGTCACCCCATCTTGGATTCTCCTAGGTCTCTAGTTTTAAAAAATGAACAGGTTTGGTAGGTTTCCCTAGGTGCCGGCTGAGCTAGAGGCCAAAATCTACAGGTAGGCACTTTGCAAAAAAACAGCTCTGTTTTCTTTTAAAAAATTGGATGTGTCCACGTTGCGCTTTGGGGCATTTCCTGTTGCGGGCGCTAGGCTTACCCACACAAGTGAGGTATCATTTTTATCGGGAGACCTTGGGGAACGCTGGGTGGAAGGAAATTTGAGGCTCCTCTCAGATTCCAGAATTTTCAGCCACAGAAATGTGAGGAACATGTGTTTTTTTAGCCAAATTTTGAGGTTTGCAAAGGATTCTGGGTAACAGAACCTGGTCAGAGCCCCACAAGTCACCCCATCCTGGATTCCCCTAGGTCTCTAGTTTTCAAAAATGCACAGGTTTGGTAGGTTTCCCTAGGTGCCGGCTGAGCTAGAGGCCAAAATCTACAGGTAGGCACTTTGCAAAAAACAGCTCTGTTTTCTTTCAAAAAATTGGATGTGTCCACGTCGCGTTTTGGGGCATTTCCTGTCGCGGGCGCTATGCCTACCCACACAAGTGAGATTTCATTTTTATCGGGAGACTTGGGGGAATGCTGTTTGGAAGGAAATTTGTGGCTCCTCTCAGATTCCAGAACTTTCTGCCACAGAAATGTGAGGAACATGTGTTTTTTTAGCCAAATTTTGAGGTTTGCAAAGGATTCTGGGTAACAGAACCTGGTCAGAGCCCCACAAGTCACCCCATCTTGGATTCCCCTAGGTCTCTAGGTTTAAAAAATGCACAGGTTTGGTAGGTTTCCCTAGGTGCCGGCTGAGCTAGAGGCCAAAATCTACAGGTAGACACTTTGCAAAAAACAGCTCTGTTTTCTTTCAAAAAGTTGGATGTGTCCACGTTGCGCTTTGGGGCATTTCCTGTCGCGGGCGCTATGCCTACCCACACAAGTGAGGTATCATTTTTATCGGGAGACTTGGGGGAACGCTGGGTGGAAGGAAATTTGTGACTCCTCTCAGATTCCAGAACTTTCTGCCACAGAAATGTGAGGAACGTGTGTTTTTTTAGTCAAATTTTGAGGTTTGCAAAGGATTCTGGGTAACAGAACCTGGTCAGAGCCCCACAAGTCACCCCATCTTGCATTCCCCTAGGTCTCTAGTTTCAAAAAATGCACAGGTTTGGTAGGTTTACCTAGGTGCCGTCTGTGCTAGAGGCCAAAATCTACAGGTAGGCACTTTGCAAAAAACACCTCTGTTTTCTTTCAAAAAATTGGATGTGTACATGTTGCGCTTTGGGGCATTTCCTGTCGCTGGCGCTAGGCCTACCCACACAAGTGAGGTATCATTTTTATCGGGAGACTTGGGGGAACGCTGGGTGGAAGGAAATTAGTGGCTCCTCTCAGATTCCAGAACTTTCTGCCACAGAAATGTGAGGAACATGTGTTTTTTTAGCCAAATTTTGAGGTTTGCAAAGGATTCTGGGTAACAGAACCAGGTCAGAGCCCCACAAGTCACCCCATCTTGGATTCCCCTAGGTCTCTAGTTTTCACAAATGCACAGGTTTGGTAGGTTTCCATAGGTGCCGGCTGAGCTAGAGGCCAAAATCTACAGGTAGGCACTTTGCAAAAAACACCTCTGTTTTCTTTCAAAAAATTGGATGTGTCCACGTTGCGCTTTGGGGCATTTCCTGTCGCGGGCGCTAGGCCTACCCACACAAGTGAGGTATCATTTTTATCGGGAGACTTGGGGGAACGCTGTTTGGAAGGAAATTTGTGGCTCCTCTCAGATTCCAGTACTTTCTGCCACAGAATTGTGAGGAACATGTGTTTTTTTAGCCAAATTTTGAGGTTTGCAAAGGATTCTGGGTAACAGAACCTGGTCAGAGCCCAACAAGTCACCCCATCTTGGATTCTCCTAGGTCTCTAGTTTTAAAAAATGCACAGGTTTGGTAGGTTTCCCTAGGTGCCGGCTGAGCTAGAGGCCAAAATCTACAGGTAGGCACTTTGCAAAAAACACCTCTGTTTTCTTTCAAAAAATTGGATGTGTCCACGTCGCACTTTGGGGCATTTCCTGTCGCGGGCGCTATGCCTACCCACACAGGTGAGATTTCATTTTTATCGGGAGACTTGGGGGAATGCTGTTTGGAAGGAAATTTGTGGCTCCTCTCAGATTCCAGAACTTTCTGCCACAGAAATGTGAGGAACATGTGTTTGTTTAGCCAAATTTTGAGGTTTGCAAAGGATTCTGGGTAACAGAACCTGGTCAGAGCCCCACAAGTCACCCCATCTTGGATTCCCCTAGGTCTCTAGGTTTAAAAAATGCACAGGTTTGGTAGGTTTCCCTAGGTGCCGGCTGAGCTAGAGGCCAAAATCTACAGGTAGACACTTTGCAAAAAACAGCTCTGTTTTCTTTCAAAAAATTGGATGTGTCCACGTTGCGCTTTGGGGCATTTCCTGTCGCGGGCGCTATGCCTCCCCACACAAGTGAGGTATCATTTTTATCGGGAGACTTGGGGGAACGCTGGGTGGAAGAAAATTTCTGACTCCTCTCAGATTCCAGAACTTTCTGCCACAGAAATGTGAGGAACGTGTGTTTTTTTAGTCAAATTTTGAGGTTTGCAAAGGATTCTGGGTAACAGAACCTGGTCAGAGGCCCACAAGTCACCCCATCTTGGATTCCCCTAGGTCTCTAGTTTTCATAAATGCACAGGTTTGGTAGGTTTACCTAGGTGCCGGCTGTGCTAGGGGCCAAAATCTACAGGTAGGCACTTTGCAAAAAACACCTCTGTTTTCTTTAAAAAAATTGGATGTGTACATGTTGCGCTTTGGGGCATTTTCTGTCGCGGGCGCTAGGCCTACCCACACAAGTGAGGTATCATTTTTATCGGGAGACTTGGGGGAACGCTGGGTGGAAGGAAATTAGTGGCTCCTCTCAGATTCCAGAACTTTCTTCCACAGAAATGTGAGGAACATGTGTTTTTTAAGCCAAATTTTGAGGTTTGCAAAGGATTCTGGGTAACAGAACCTGGTCAGAGCCCAACAAGTCACCCCATCTTGGATTCTCCTAGGTCTCTAGTTTTAAAAAATGCACAGGTTTGGTAGGTTTCCCTAGGTGCCGGCTGAGCTAGAGGCCAAAATCTACAGGTAGGCACTTTGCAAAAAACACCTCTGTTTTCTTTCAAAAAATTGGATGTGTCCACGTTGCGCTTTGGGGCATTTCCTGTCGCGGGCGCTAGGCTTACCCACACAAGTGAGGTATCATTTTTATCGGGAGACTTGGGGGAACGCTGGGTGGAAGAAAATTACGGACTCCTCTCAGATTCCAGAACTTTCTGCCACAGAAATGTGAGGAACGTGTGTTTTTTTAGTCAAATTTTGAGGTTTGCAAAGGATTCTGGGTAACAGAACCTGGTCAGAGGCCCACAAGTCACCCCATCTTGGATTCCCCTGGGTCTCTAGTTTTCATAAATGCACAGGTTTGGTAGGTTTACCTAGGTGCCGGCTGTGCTAGGGGCCAAAATCTACAGGTAGGCACTTTGCAAAAAACACCTCTGTTTTCTTTCAAAAAATTGGATGTGTACATGTTGCGCTTTGGGGCATTTTCTGTCGCGGGCGCTAGGCCTACCCACACAAGTGAGGTATCATTTTTATCGGGAGACTTGGGGGAACGCTGGGTGGAAGGAAATTAGTGGCTCCTCTCAGATTCCAGAACTTTCTTCCACAGAAATGTGAGGAACATGTGTTTTTTAAGCCAAATTTTGAGGTTTGCAAAGGATTCTGGGTAACAGAACCTGGTCAGAGCCCAACAAGTCACCCCATCTTGGACTCTCCTAGGTCTCTAGTTTTAAAAAATGAACAGGTTTGGTAGGTTTCCCTAGGTGCCGGCTGAGCTAGAGGCCAAAATCTACAGGTAGGCAATTTGCAAAAAACACCTCTGTTTTCTTTAAAAAAAATTGGATGTGTCCACGTTGCGCTTTGGGGCATTTCCTGTCGCGGGCGCTAGGCTTACCCACACAAGTGAGGTATCATTTTTATCGGGAGACTTGGGGGAACGCTGGGTGGAAGGAAATTTGAGGCTCCTCTCAGATTCCAGAATTTTCTGCCAGAGAAATGTGAGGAACATGTGTTTTTTTAGCCAAATTTTGAGGTTTGCAAAGGATTCTGGGTAACAGAACCTGGTCAGAGCCCCACAAGTCACCCCATCCTGAATTCCCCTAGGTCTCTAGTTTTCAAAAATGCACAGGTTTGGTAGGTTTCCCTAGGTGCCGGCTGAGCTAGAGGCCAAAATCTACAGGTAGGCACTTTGCAAAAAACAGCTCTGTTTTCTTTCAAAAAATTGGATGTGTCCACGTCGCGCTTTGGGGTATTTCCTGTCGCGGGCGCTATGCCTACCCACACAAGTGAGATTTCATTTTTATCGGGAGACTTGGGGGAATGCTGTTTGGAAGGAAATTTGTGGCTCCTCTCAGATTCCAGAACTTTCTTCCACAGAAATGTGAGGAACATGTGTTTTTAAGCCAAATTTTGAGGTTTGCAAAGGATTCTGGGTAACAGAACCTGGTCAGAGCCCAACAAGTCACCCCATCTTGGATTCTCCTAGGTCTCTAGTTTTAAAAAATGAACAGGTTTGGTAGGTTTCCCTAGGTGCCGGCTGAGCTAGAGGCCAAAATCTACAGGTAGGCACTTTGCAAAAAACACCTCTGTTTTCTTTTAAAAAATTGGATGTGTCCACGTTGCGCTTTGGGGCATTTCCTGTCGCGGGCGCTAGGCTTACCCACACAAGTGAGGTATCATTTTTATCGGGAGACCTTGGGGAACGCTGGGTGGAAGGAAATTTGAGGCTCCTCTCAGATTCCAGAATTTTCAGCCACAGAAATGTGAGGAACATGTGTTTTTTTAGCCAAATTTTGAGGTTTGCAAAGGATTCTGGGTAACAGAACCTGGTCAGAGCCCCACAAGTCACCCCATCCTGGATTCCCCTAGGTCTCTAGTTTTCAAAAATGCACAGGTTTGGTAGGTTTCCCTAGGTGCCGGCTGAGCTAGAGGCCAAAATCTACAGGTAGGCACTTTGCAAAAAACAGCTCTGTTTTCTTTCAAAAAATTGGATGTGTCCACGTCGCGCTTTGGGGCATTTCCTGTCGCGGGCGCTATGCCTACCCACACAAGTGAGATTTCATTTTTATCGGGAGACTTGGGGGAATGCTGTTTGGAAGGAAATTTGTGGCTCCTCTCAGATTCCAGAACTTTCTGCCACAGAAATGTGAGGAACATGTGTTTTTTTAGCCAAATTTTGAGGTTTGCAAAGGATTCTGGGTAACAGAACCTGGTCAGAGCCCCACAAGTCACCCCATCTTGGATTCCCCTAGGTCTCTAGGTTTAAAAAATGCACAGGTTTGGTAGGTTTCCCTAGGTGCCGGCTGAGCTAGAGGCCAAAATCTACAGGTAGACACTTTGCAAAAAACAGCTCTGTTTTCTTTCAAAAAATTGGATGTGTCCACGTTGCGCTTTGGGGCATTTCCTGTCGCGGGCGCTATGCCTACCCACACAAGTGAGGTATCATTTTTATCGGGAGACTTGGGGGAACGCTGGGTGAAGGAAATTTGTGACTCCTCTCAGATTCCAGAACTTTCTGCCACAGAAATGTGAGGAACGTGTGTTTTTTTAGTCAAATTTTGAGGTTTGCAAAGGATTCTGGGTAACAGAACCTGGTCAGAGCCCCACAAGTCACCCCATCTTGCATTCCCCTAGGTCTCTAGTTTTAAAAAATGCACAGGTTTGGTAGGTTTACCTAGGTGCCGTCTGTGCTAGAGGCCAAAATCTACAGGTAGGCACTTTGCAAAAAACACCTCTGTTTTCTTTCAAAAAATTGGATGTGTACATGTTGCGCTTTGGGGCATTTCCTGTCGCGGGCGCTAGGCCTACCCACACAAGTGAGGTATCATTTTTATCGGGAGACTTGGGGGAACGCTGGGTGGAAGGAAATTAGTGGCTCCTCTCAGATTCCAGAACTTTCTGCCACAGAAATGTGAGGAACATGTGTTTTTTTAGCCAAATTTTGAGGTTTGCAAAGGATTCTGGGTAACAGAACCAGGTCAGAGCCCCACAAGTCACCCCATCTTGGATTCCCCTAGGTCTCTAGTTTTCACAAATGCACAGGTTTGGTAGGTTTCCCTAGGTGCCGGCTGAGCTAGAGGCCAAAATCTACAGGTAGGCACTTTGCAAAAAACACCTCTGTTTTCTTTCAAAAAATTGGATGTGTCCACGTTGCGCTTTGGGGCATTTCCTGTCGCGGGCGCTAGGCCTACCCACACAAGTGAGGTATCATTTTTATCGGGAGACTTGGGGGAACGCTGTTTGGAAGGAAATTTGTGGCTCCTCTCAGATTCCAGTACTTTCTGCCACAGAATTGTGAGGAACATGTGTTTTTTTAGCCAAATTTTGAGGTTTGCAAAGGATTCTGAGTAACAGAACCTGGTCAGAGCGCCACAAGTCACCCCATCTTGGATTCCCCTAGGTCTCTAGTTTTCAAAAATGCACAGGTTTGGTAGGTTTCCCTAGGTGCCGGCTGAGCTAGAGGCCAAAATCTACAGGTAGGCACTTTGCAAAAAACACCTCTGTTTTCTTTCAAAAAATTGGATGTGTCCACGTCGCGCTTTGGGGCATTTCCTGTCGCGGGCGCTATGCCTACCCACACAGGTGAGATTTCATTTTTATCGGGAGACTTGGGGGAATGCTGTTTGGAAGGAAATTTGTGGCTCCTCTCAGATTCCAGAACTTTCTGCCACAGAAATGTGAGGAACATGTGTTTTTTTAGCCACATTTTGAGGTTTGCAAAGGATTCTGGGTAACAGAACCTGGTCAGAGCCCCACAAGTCACCCCATCTTGGATTCCCCTAGGTCTCTAGGTTTAAAAAATGCACAGGTTTGGTAGGTTTCCCTAGGTGCCGGCTGAGCTAGAGGCCAAAATCTACAGGTAGACACTTTGCAAAAAACAGCTCTGTTTTCTTTCAAAAAATTGGATGTGTCCACGTTGCGCTTTGGGGCATTTCCTGTCACGGGCACTATGCCTCCCCACACAAGTGAGGTATCATTTTTATCGGGAGACTTGGGGGAACGCTGGGTGGAAGAAAATTTCTGACTCCTCTCAGATTCCAGAACTTTCTGCCACAGAAATGTGAGGAACGTGTGTTTTTTTAGTCAAATTTTGAGGTTTGCAAAGGATTCTGGGTAACAGAACCTGGTCAGAGGCCCACAAGTCACCCCATCTTGGATTCCCCTAGGTCTCTAGTTTTCATAAATGCACAGGTTTGGTAGGTTTACCTAGGTGCCGGCTGTGCTAGGGGCCAAAATCTACAGGTAGGCACTTTGCAAAAAACACCTCTGTTTTCTTTAAAAAAATTGGATGTGTACATGTTGCGCTTTGGGGCATTTTCTGTCGCGGGCGCTAGGCCTACCCACACAAGTGAGGTATCATTTTTATCGGGAGACTTGGGGGAACGCTGGGTGGAAGGAAATTAGTGGCTCCTCTCAGATTCCAGAACTTTCTTCCACAGAAATGTGAGGAACATGTGTTTTTTAAGCCAAATTTTGAGGTTTGCAAAGGATTCTGGGTAACAGAACCTGGTCAGAGCCCAACAAGTCACCCCATCTTGGATTCTCCTAGGTCTCTAGTTTTAAAAAATGAACAGGTTTGGTAGGTTTCCCTAGGTGCCGGCTGAGCTAGAGGCCAAAATCTACAGGTAGGCACTTTGCAAAAAACACCTCTGTTTTCTTTCAAAAAATTGGATGTGTCCACGTTGCGCTTTGGGGCATTTCCTGTCGCGGGCGCTAGGCTTACCCACACAAGTGAGGTATCATTTTTATCGGGAGACTTGGGGGAACGCTGGGTGGAAGAAAATTACGGACTCCTCTCAGATTCCAGAACTTTCTGCCACAGAAATGTGAGGAACGTGTGTTTTTTTAGTCAAATTTTGAGGTTTGCAAAGGATTCTGGGTAACAGAACCTGGTCAGAGGCCCACAAGTCACCCCATTTTGGATTCCCCTGGGTCTCTAGTTTTCATAAATGCACAGGTTTGGTAGGTTTACCTAGGTGCCGGCTGTGCTAGGGGCCAAAATCTACAGGTAGGCACTTTGCAAAAAACACCTCTGTTTTCTTTCAAAAAATTGGATGTGTACATGTTGCGCTTTGGGGCATTTTCTGTCGCGGGCGCTAGGCCTACCCACACAAGTGAGGTATCATTTTTATCGGGAGACTTGGGGGAACGCTGGGTGGAAGGAAATTAGTGGCTCCTCTCAGATTCCAGAACTTTCTTCCACAGAAATGTGAGGAACATGTGTTTTTTAAGCCAAATTTTGAGGTTTGCAAAGGATTCTGGGTAACAGAACCTGGTCAGAGCCCAACAAGTCACCCCATCTTGGACTCTCCTAGGTCTCTAGTTTTAAAAAATGAACAGGTTTGGTAGGTTTCCCTAGGTGCCGGCTGAGCTAGAGGCCAAAATCTACAGGTAGGCAATTTGCAAAAAACACCTCTGTTTTCTTTAAAAAAAATTGGATGTGTCCACGTTGCGCTTTGGGGCATTTCCTGTCGCGGGCGCTAGGCTTACCCACACAAGTGAGGTATCATTTTTATCGGGAGACTTGGGGGAACGCTGGGTGGAAGGAAATTTGAGGCTCCTCTCAGATTCCAGAATTTTCTGCCAGAGAAATGTGAGGAACATGTGTTTTTTTAGCCAAATTTTGAGGTTTGCAAAGGATTCTGGGTAACAGAACCTGGTCAGAGCCCCACAAGTCACCCCATCCTGTATTCCCCTAGGTCTCTAGTTTTCAAAAATGCACAGGTTTGGTAGGTTTCCCTAGGTGCTGGCTGAGCTAGAGGCCAAAATCTACAGGTAGGCACTTTGCAAAAAACAGCTCTGTTTTCTTTCAAAAAATTGGATGTGTCCACGTCGCGCTTTGGGGTATTTCCTGTCGCGGGCGCTATGCCTACCCACACAAGTGAGATTTCATTTTTATCGGGAGACTTGGGGGAATGCTGTTTGGAAGGAAATTTGTGGCTCCTCTCAGATTCCAGAACTTTCTTCCACAGAAATGTGAGGAACATGTGTTTTTAAGCCAAATTTTGAGGTTTGCAAAGGATTCTGGGTAACAGAACCTGGTCAGAGCCCAACAAGTCACCCCATCTTGGATTCTCCTAGGTCTCTAGTTTTAAAAAATGAACAGGTTTGGTAGGTTTCCCTAGGTGCCGGCTGAGCTAGAGGCCAAAATCTACAGGTAGGCACTTTGCAAAAAACACCTCTGTTTTCTTTTAAAAAATTGGATGTGTCCACGTTGCGCTTTGGGGCATTTCCTGTCGCGGGCGCTAGGCTTACCCACACAAGTGAGGTATCATTTTTATCGGGAGACCTTGGGGAACGCTGGGTGGAAGGAAATTTGAGGCTCCTCTCAGATTCCAGAATTTTCAGCCACAGAAATGTGAGGAACATGTGTTTTTTTAGCCAAATTTTGAGGTTTGCAAAGGATTCTGGGTAACAGAACCTGGTCAGAGCCCCACAAGTCACCCCATCCTGGATTCCCCTAGGTCTCTAGTTTTCAAAAATGCACAGGTTTGGTAGGTTTCCCTAGGTGCCGGCTGAGCTAGAGGCCAAAATCTACAGGTAGGCACTTTGCAAAAAACAGCTCTGTTTTCTTTCAAAAAATTGGATGTGTCCACGTCGCGCTTTGGGGCATTTCCTGTCGCGGGCGCTATGCCTACCCACACAAGTGAGATTTCATTTTTATCGGGAGACTTGGGGGAATGCTGTTTGGAAGGAAATTTGTGGCTCCTCTCAGATTCCAGAACTTTCTGCCACAGAAATGTGAGGAACATGTGTTTTTTTAGCCAAATTTTGAGGTTTGCAAAGGATTCTGGGTAACAGAACCTGGTCAGAGCCCCACAAGTCACCCCATCTTGGATTCCCCTAGGTCTCTAGGTTTAAAAAATGCACAGGTTTGGTAGGTTTCCCTAGGTGCCGGCTGAGCTAGAGGCCAAAATCTACAGGTAGACACTTTGCAAAAAACAGCTCTGTTTTCTTTCAAAAAATTGGATGTGTCCACGTTGCGCTTTGGGGCATTTCCTGTCGCGGGCGCTATGCCTACCCACACAAGTGAGGTATCATTTTTATCGGGAGACTTGGGGGAACGCTGGGTGGAAGGAAATTTGTGACTCCTCTCAGATTCCAGAACTTTCTGCCACAGAAATGTGAGGAACGTGTGTTTTTTTAGTCAAATTTTGAGGTTTGCAAAGGATTCTGGGAAACAGAACCTGGTCAGAGCCCCACAAGTCACCCCATCTTGCATTCCCCTAGGTCTCTAGTTTTAAAAAATGCACAGGTTTGGTAGGTTTACCTAGGTGCCGTCTGTGCTAGAGGCCAAAATCTACAGGTAGGCACTTTGCAAAAAACACCTCTGTTTTCTTTCAAAAAATTGGATGTGTACATGTTGCGCTTTGGGGCATTTCCTGTCGCGGGCGCTAGGCCTACCCACACAAGTGAGGTATCATTTTTATCGGGAGACTTGGGGGAACGCTGGGTGGAAGGAAATTAGTGGCTCCTCTCAGATTCCAGAACTTTCTGCCACAGAAATGTGAGGAACATGTGTTTTTTTAGCCAAATTTTGAGGTTTGCAAAGGATTCTGGGTAACAGAACCAGGTCAGAGCCCCACAAGTCACCCCATCTTGGATTCCCCTAGGTCTCTAGTTTTCACAAATGCACAGGTTTGGTAGGTTTCCCTAGGTGCCGGCTGAGCTAGAGGCCAAAATCTACAGGTAGGCACTTTGCAAAAAACACCTCTGTTTTCTTTCAAAAAATTGGATGTGTCCACGTTGCGCTTTGGGGCATTTCCTGTCGCGGGCGCTAGGCCTACCCACACAAGTGAGGTATCATTTTTATCGGGAGACTTGGGGGAACGCTGTTTGGAAGGAAATTTGTGGCTCCTCTCAGATTCCAGTACTTTCTGCCACAGAATTGTGAGGAACATGTGTTTTTTTAGCCAAATTTTGAGGTTTGCAAAGGATTCTGAGTAACAGAACCTGGTCAGAGCGCCACAAGTCACCCCATCTTGGATTCCCCTAGGTCTCTAGTTTTCAAAAATGCACAGGTTTGGTAGGTTTCCCTAGGTGCCGGCTGAGCTAGAGGCCAAAATCTACAGGTAGGCACTTTGCAAAAAACACCTCTGTTTTCTTTCAAAAAATTGGATGTGTCCACGTCGCGCTTTGGGGCATTTCCTGTCGCGGGCGCTATGCCTACCCACACAGGTGAGATTTCATTTTTATCGGGAGACTTGGGGGAATGCTGTTTGGAAGGAAATTTGTGGCTCCTCTCAGATTCCAGAACTTTCTGCCACAGAAATGTGAGGAACATGTGTTTTTTTAGCCAAATTTTGAGGTTTGCAAAGGATTCTGGGTAACAGAACCTGGTCAGAGCCCCACAAGTCACCCCATCTTGGATTCCCCTAGGTCTCTAGGTTTAAAAAATGCACAGGTTTGGTAGGTTTCCCTAGGTGCCGGCTGAGCTAGAGGCCAAAATCTACAGGTAGACACTTTGCAAAAAACAGCTCTGTTTTCTTTCAAAAAATTGGATGTGTCCACGTTGCGCTTTGGGGCATTTCCTGTCGCGGGCGCTATGCCTCCCCACACAAGTGAGGTATCATTTTTATCGGGAGACTTGGGGGAACGCTGGGTGGAAGAAAATTTCTGACTCCTCTCAGATTCCAGAACTTTCTGCCACAGAAATGTGAGGAACGTGTGTTTTTTTAGTCAAATTTTGAGGTTTGCAAAGGATTCTGGGTAACAGAACCTGGTCAGAGGCCCACAAGTCACCCCATCTTGGATTCCCCTAGGTCTCTAGTTTTCATAAATGCACAGGTTTGGTAGGTTTACCTAGGTGCCGGCTGTGCTAGGGGCCAAAATCTACAGGTAGGCACTTTGCAAAAAACACCTCTGTTTTCTTTAAAAAAATTGGATGTGTACATGTTGCGCTTTGGGGCATTTTCTGTCGCGGGCGCTAGGCCTACCCACACAAGTGAGTTATCATTTTTATCGGGAGACTTGGGGGAACGCTGGGTGGAAGGAAATTAGTGGCTCCTCTCAGATTCCAGAACTTTCTTCCACAGAAATGTGAGGAACATGTGTTTTTTAAGCCAAATTTTGAGGTTTGCAAAGGATTCTGGGTAACAGAACCTGGTCAGAGCCCAACAAGTCACCCCATCTTGGATTCTCCTAGGTCTCTAGTTTTAAAAAATGAACAGGTTTGGTAGGTTTCCCTAGGT
Organism: Pleurodeles waltl; assembly: GCF_031143425.1. Lineage (NCBI taxonomy): Eukaryota > Metazoa > Chordata > Amphibia > Caudata > Salamandridae > Pleurodeles > Pleurodeles waltl. Next base: position 464,509,740 of record NC_090451.1, read on the forward strand.
GCCGGCTGAGCTAGAGGCCAAAATCTACAGGTAGGCACTTTGCAAAAAACACCTCTGTTTTCTTTCAAAAAATTGGATGTGTCCACGTTGCGCTTTGGGGCATTTCCTGTCGCGGGCGCTAGGCTTACCCACACAAGTGAGGTATCATTTTTATCGGGAGACTTGGGGGAACGCTGGGTGGAAGAAAATTACGGACTCCTCTCAGATTCCAGAACTTTCTGCCACAGAAATGTGAGGAACGTGTGTTTTTTTAGTCAAATTTTGAGGTTTGCAAAGGATTCTGGGTAACAGAACCTGGTCAGAGGCCCACAAGTCACCCCATCTTGGATTCCCCTGGGTCTCTAGTTTTCATAAATGCACAGGTTTGGTAGGTTTACCTAGGTGCCGGCTGTGCTAGGGGCCAAAATCTACAGGTAGGCACTTTGCAAAAAACACCTCTGTTTTCTTTCAAAAAATTGGATGTGTACATGTTGCGCTTTGGGGCATTTTCTGTCGCGGGCGCTAGGCCTACCCACACAAGTGAGGTATCATTTTTATCGGGAGACTTGGGGGAACGCTGGGTGGAAGGAAATTAGTGGCTCCTCTCAGATTCCAGAACTTTCTTCCACAGAAATGTGAGGAACATGTGTTTTTTAAGCCAAATTTTGAGGTTTGCAAAGGATTCTGGGTAACAGAACCTGGTCAGAGCCCAACAAGTCACCCCATCTTGGACTCTCCTAGGTCTCTAGTTTTAAAAAATGAACAGGTTTGGTAGGTTTCCCTAGGTGCCGGCTGAGCTAGAGGCCAAAATCTACAGGTAGGCAATTTGCAAAAAACACCTCTGTTTTCTTTAAAAAAAATTGGATGTGTCCACGTTGCGCTTTGGGGCATTTCCTGTCGCGGGCGCTAGGCTTACCCACACAAGTGAGGTATCATTTTTATCGGGAGACTTGGGGGAACGCTGGGTGGAAGGAAATTTGAGGCTCCTCTCAGATTCCAGAATTTTCTGCCAGAGAAATGTGAGGAACATGTGTTTTTTTAGCCAAATTTTGAGGTTTGCAAAGGATTCTGGGTAACAGAACCTGGTCAGAGCCCCACAAGTCACCCCATCCTGTATTCCCCTAGGTCTCTAGTTTTCAAAAATGCACAGGTTTGGTAGGTTTCCCTAGGTGCCGGCTGAGCTAGAGGCCAAAATCTACAGGTAGGCACTTTGCAAAAAACAGCTCTGTTTTCTTTCAAAAAATTGGATGTGTCCACGTCGCGCTTTGGGGTATTTCCTGTCGCGGGCGCTATGCCTACCCACACAAGTGAGATTTCATTTTTATCGGGAGACTTGGGGGAATGCTGTTTGGAAGGAAATTTGTGGCTCCTCTCAGATTCCAGAACTTTCTTCCACAGAAATGTGAGGAACATGTGTTTTTAAGCCAAATTTTGAGGTTTGCAAAGGATTCTGGGTAACAGAACCTGGTCAGAGCCCAACAAGTCACCCTATCTTGGATTCTCCTAGGTCTCTAGTTTTAAAAAATGAACAGGTTTGGTAGGTTTCCCTAGGTGCCGGCTGAGCTATAGGCCAAAATCTACAGGTAGGCACTTTGCAAAAAACACCTCTGTTTTCTTTTAAAAAATTGGATGTGTCCACGTTGCGCTTTGGGACATTTCCTGTCGCGGGCGCTAGGCTTACCCACACAAGTGAGGTATCATTTTTATCGGGAGACCTTGGGGAACGCTGGGTGGAAGGAAATTTGAGGCTCCTCTCAGATTCCAGAATTTTCAGCCACAGAAATGTGAGGAACATGTGTTTTTTTAGCCAAATTTTGAGGTTTGCAAAGGATTCTGGGTAACAGAACCTGGTCAGAGCCCCACAAGTCACCCCATCCTGGATTCCCCTAGGTCTCTAGTTTTCAAAAATGCACAGGTTTGGTAGGTTTCCCTAGGTGCCGGCTGAGCTAGAGGCCAAAATCTACAGGTAGGCACTTTGCAAAAAACAGCTCTGTTTTCTTTCAAAAAATTGGATGTGTCCACGTCGCGCTTTGGGGCATTTCCTGTCGCGGGCGCTATGCCTACCCACACAAGTGAGATTTCATTTTTATCGGGAGACTTGGGGGAATGCTGTTTGGAAGGAAATTTGTGGCTCCTCTCAGATTCCAGAACTTTCTGCCACAGAAATGTGAGGAACATGTGTTTTTTTAGCCAAATTTTGAGGTTTGCAAAGGATTCTCGGTAACAGAACCTGGTCAGAGCCCCACAAGTCACCCCATCTTGGATTCCCCTAGGTCTCTAGGTTTAAAAAATGCACAGGTTTGGTAGGTTTCCCTAGGTGCCGGCTGAGCTAGAGGCCAAAATCTACAGGTAGACACTTTGCAAAAAACAGCTCTGTTTTCTTTCAAAAAATTGGATGTGTCCACGTTGCGCTTTGGGGCATTTCCTGTCGCGGGCGCTATGCCTACCCACACAAGTGAGGTATCATTTTTATCGGGAGACTTGGGGGAACGCTGGGTGGAAGGAAATTTGTGACTCCTCTCAGATTCCAGAACTTTCTGCCACAGAAATGTGAGGAACGTGTGTTTTTTTAGTCAAATTTTGAGGTTTGCAAAGGATTCTGGGTAACAGAACCTGGTCAGAGCCCCACAAGTCACCCCATCTTGGATTCCCCTAGGTCTCTAGTTTTAAAAAATGCACAGGTTTGGTAGGATTACCTAGGTGCCGTCTGTGCTAGAGGCCAAAATCTACAGGTAGGCACTTTGCAAAAAACACCTCTGTTTTCTTTCAAAAAATTGGATGTGTACATGTTGCGCTTTGGGGCATTTCCTGTCGCGGGCGCTAGGCCTACCCACACAAGTGAGGTATCATTTTTATCGGGAGACTTGGGGGAACGCTGTGTGGAAGGAAATTAGTGGCTCCTCTCAGATTCCAGAACTTTCTTCCACAGAAATGTGAGGAACATGTGTTTTTTAAGCCAAATTTTGAGGTTTGCAAAGGATTCTGGGTAACAGAACCTGGTCAGAGCCCAACAAGTCACCCCATCTTGGATTCTCCTAGGTCTCTAGTTTTAAAAAATGAACAGGTTTGGTAGGTTTCCCTAGGTGCCGGCTGAGCTAGAGGCCAAAATCTACAGGTAGGCACTTTGCAAAAAACAGCTCTGTTTTCTTTCAAAAAATTGGATGTGTCCACGTCGCGCTTTGGGGCATTTCCTGTCGCGGGCGCTATGCCTACCCACACAAGTGAGATTTCATTTTATCGGGAGACTTGGGGGAATGCTGTTTGGAAGGAAATTTGTGGCTCCTCTCAGATTCCAGAACTTTCTGCCACAGAAATGTGAGGAACATGTGTTTTTTTAGCCACATTTTGAGGTTTGCAAAGGATTCTGGGTAACAGAACCTGGTCAGAGGCCCACAAGTCACCCCATCTTGGATTCCCCTAGGTCTCTAGTTTTCATAAATGCACAGGTTTGGTAGGTTTACCTAGGTGCCGGCTGTGCTAGGGGCCAAAATCTACAGGTAGGCACTTTGCAAAAAACACCTCTGTTTTCTTTCAAAAAATTGGATGTGTACATGTTGCGCTTTGGGGCATTTTCTGTCGCGGGCGCTAGGCCTACCCACACAAGTGAGTTATCATTTTTATCGGGAGACTTGGGGGAACGCTGGGTGGAAGGAAATTAGTGGCTCCTCTCAGATTCCAGAACTTTCTTCCACAGAAATGTGAGGAACATGTGTTTTTTAAGCCAAATTTTGAGGTTTGCAAAGGATTCTGGGTAACAGAACCTGGTCAGAGCCCAACAAGTCACCCCATCTTGGATTCTCCTAGGTCTCTAGTTTTAAAAAATGAACAGGTTTGGTAGGTTTCCCTAGGTGCCGGCTGAGCTAGAGGCCAAAATCTACAGGTAGGCACTTTGCAAAAAACACCTCTGTTTTCTTTCAAAAAATTGGATGTGTCCACGTTGCGCTTTGGGGCATTTCCTGTCGCGGGCGCTAGGCTTACCCACACAAGTGAGGTATCATTTTTATCGGGAGACTTGGGGGAACGCTGGGTGGAAGAAAATTTCGGACTCCTCTCAGATTCCAGAACTTTCTGCCACAGAAATGTGAGGAACGTCTGTTTTTTTAGTCAAATTTTGAGGTTTGCAAAGGATTCTGGGTAACAGAACCTGGTCAGAGGCCCACAAGTCACCCCATCTTGGATTCCCCTAGGTCTCTAGTTTTCATAAATGCACAGGTTTGGTAGGTTTGCCTAGGTGCCGGCTGTGCTAGGGGCCAAAATCTACAGGTAGGCACTTTGCAAAAAACACCTCTGTTTTCTTTCAAAAAATTGGATGTATACATGTTGCGCTTTGGGGCATTTTCTGTCGCGGGCGCTAGGCCTACCCACACAAGTGAGGTATCATTTTTATCGGGAGACTTGGGGGAACGCTGGGTGGAAGGAAATTAGTGGCTCCTCTCAGATTCCAGAACTTTCTTCCACAGAAATGTGAGGAACATGTGTTTTTTAAGCCAAATTTTGAGGTTTGCAAAGGATTCTGGGTAACAGAACCTGGTCAGAGCCCAACAAGTCACCCCATCTTGGATTCTCCTAGGTCTCTAGTTTTAAAAAATGAACAGGTTTGGTAGGTTTCCCTAGGTGCCGGCTGAGCTAGAGGCCAAAATCTACAGGTAGACACTTTGCAAAAAACAGCTCTGTTTTCTTTCAAAAAATTGGATGTGTCCACGTTGCGCTTTGGGGCATTTCCTGTCGCGGGCGCTATGCCTACCCACACAAGTGAGGTATCATTTTTATCGGGAGACTTGGGGGAACGCTGGGTGGAAGGAAATTTGTGACTCCTCTCAGATTCCAGAACTTTCTTCCACAGAAATGTGAGGAACATGTGTTTTTTAAGCCAAATTTTGAGGTTTGCAAAGGATTCTGGGTAACAGAACCTGGTCAGAGCCCAACAAGTCACCCCATCTTGGATTCTCCTAGGTCTCTAGTTTTAAAAAATGAACAGGTTTGGTAGGTTTCCCTAGGTGCCGGCTGAGCTAGAGGCCAAAATCTACAGGTAGGCACTTTGCAAAAAACACCTCTGTTTTCTTTTAAAAAATTGGATGTGTCCACGTTGCGCTTTGGGGCATTTCCTGTCGCGGGCGCTAGGCTTACCCACACAAGTGAGGTATCATTTTTATCGGGAGACTTGGGGGAACGCTGGGTGGAAGGAAATTTGAGGCTCCTCTCAGATTCCAGAATTTTCTGCCACAGAAATGTGAGGAACATGTGTTTTTTTAGCCAAATTTTGAGGTTTGCAAAGGATTCTGGGTAACAGAACCTGGTCAGAGCCCCACAAGTCACCCCATCCTGGATTCCCCTAGGTCTCTAGTTTTAAAAAATGCACAGGTTTGGTAGGTTTCCCTAGGTGCCGGCTGAGCTAGAGGCCAAAATCTACAGGTAGGCACTTTGCAAAAAACAGCTCTGTTTTCTTTCAAAAAATTGGATGTGTCCACGTCGCGCTTTGGGGCATTTCCTGTCGCTGGCGCTATTCCTACCCACACAAGTGAGATTTCATTTTTATCGGGAGACTTGGGGGAATGCTGTTTGGAAGGAAATTTGTGGCTCCTCTCAGATTCCAGAACTTTCTACCACAGAAAGGTGAGGAACATGTGTTTTTTTAGCCAAATTTTGAGGTTTGCAAAGGATTCTGGGTAACAGAACCTGGTCAGAGCCCCACAAGTCACCCCATCTTGGATTCCCCTAGGTCTCTAGGTTTAATAAATGCACAGGTTCGGTAGGTTTCCCTAGGTGCCGGCTGAGCTAGAGGCCAAAATCTACAGGTAGACACTTTGCAAAAAACAGCTCTGTTTTCTTTCAAAAAATTGGATGTGTCCACGTTGCGCTTTGGGGCATTTCCTGTCGCGGGCGCTATGCCTACCCACACAAGTGAGGTTTCATTTTTATCGGGAGACTTGGGGGAACGCTGGGTGGAAGGAAATTTGTGACTCCTCTCAGATTCCAGAACTTTCTGCCACAGAAATGTGAGGAACGTGTGTTTTTTTAGTCAAATTTTGAGGTTTGCAAAGGATTCTGGGTAACAGAACCTGGTCAGAGCCCCACAAGTCACCCCATCCTGGATTCCCCTAGGTCTCTAGTTTTAAAAAATGCACAGGTTTGGTAGGTTTACCTAGGTGCCGGCTGTGCTAGAGGCCAAAATCTACAGGTAGGCACTTTGCAAAAAACACCTCTGTTTTCTTTCAAAAAATTGGATGTGTACATGTTGCGCTTTGGGGCATTTCCTGTCGCGGGCGCCTGGCCTACCCACACAAGTGAGGTATCATTTTTATCGGGAGACTTGGGGGAACGCTGTGTGGAAGGAAATTAGTGGCTCCTCTCAGATTCCAGAACTTTCTTCCACAGAAATGTGAGGAACATGTGTTTTTTAAGCCAAATTTTGAGGTTTGCAAAGGATTCTGGGTAACAGAACCTGGTCAGAGCCCAACAAGTCACCCCATCTTGGATTCTCCTAGGTCTCTAGTTTTCAAAAATGAACAGGTTTGGTAGGTTTCCCTAGGTGCTGGCTGAGCTAGAGGCCAAAATCTACAGGTAGGCACTTTGCAAAAAACAGCTCTGTTTTCTTTCAAAAAATTGGATGTGTCCACGTCGCGCTTTGGGGCATTTCCTGTCACGGGCGCTATGCCTACCCACACAAGTGAGATTTCATTTTATCGGGAGACTTGGGGGAATGCTGTTTGGAAGGAAATTTGTGGCTCCTCTCAGATTCCAGAACATTCTGCCACAGAAATGTGAGGAACATGTGTTTTTTTAGCCAAATTTTGAGGTTTGCAAAGGATTCTGGGTAACAGAACCAGGTCAGAGCCCCACAAGTCACCCCATCTTGGATTCCCCTAGGTCTCTAGTTTTCAAAAATGCACAGGTTTGGTAGGTTTCCCTAGGTGCCGGCTGAGCTAGAGGCCAAAATCTACAGGTAGGCACTTTGCAAAAAACACCTCTGCTTTCTTTAAAAAAATTGGATGTGTACATGTTGCGATTTGGGGCATTTTCTGTCGCGGGCGCTAGGCCTACCCACACAAGTGAGGTATCATTTTTATCGGGAGACTTGGGGGAACGCTGTGTGGAAGGAAATTAGTGGCTCCTCTCAGATTCCAGAACTTTCTGCCACAGAAATGTGAGTAACATGTGTTTTTTTTGCCAAATTGTGAGGTTTGCAAAGGATTCTGGGTAACAGAACCTGGTAAGAGCCCCACAAGTCACCCCATCTTGGATTCCCCTAGCTCTCAAGGTTTAAAAAATGCACAGGTTTGGTAGGTTTCCCTAGGTGCCGGCTGAGCTAGAGGCCAAAATCTACAGGTAGGCACTTTGCAAAAAACAGCTCTGTTTTCTTTCAAAAAATTGGATGTGTCCACGTTGTGCTTTGGGGCATTTCCTGTCGTGGGCGCTATGCCTACCCACACAAGTGAGGTTTCATTTTTATCGGGAGACTTGGGGGAACGCTGTTTGGAAGGAAATTTATGGCTCCTCTCAGATTCCAGAACTTTCTGCCTGAGAAATATGAGGAACATGTGTTTTTTTAGCCAAATTTTGAGGTTTGCAAAGGATTCTGGATAACAGAACCTGGTCAGAGCCGCACAAGTCACCCCATCTTGGATTCCCCTAGGTCTCTAGTTTTCAAAAATGCACAGATTTAGTAGGTTTCCCTAGGTGCCGGCTGAGCTAGAGGCCAAAATCTACAGGTAGGCGCTTTTCAAAAAACAGCTCTGTTTTCTTTCAAAAAATTGGATGTGTCCACGTTGCGCTTTGGGGCATTTCCTGTCGCGGGCGCTAGGCCTACCCACACAAGTGAGGTATCATTTTTATCGGGAGACTTGGGGGAACGCTGTGTGGAAGGAAATTAGTGGCTCCTCTCAGATTCCAGAACTTTCTGCCACAGAAATGTGAGTAACATGTGTTTTTTTTGCCAAATTGTGAGGTTTGCAAAGGATTCTGGGTAACAGAACCTGGTAAGAGCCCCACAAGTCACCTCATCTTGGATTCCCCTAGCTCTCAAGGTTTAAAAAATGCACAGGTTTGGTAGGTTTACCTAGGTGCCGGCTGAGCTAGAGGCCAAAATCTACAGGTAGGCACTTTGCAAAAAACAGCTCTGTTTTCTTTCAAAAAATTGGATGTGTCCACGTTGTGCTTTGGGGCATTTCCTGTCGCGGGCGCTATGCCTACCCACACAAGTGAGGTTTCATTTTTATCGGGAGACTTGGGGGAACGCTGTTTGGAAGGAAATTTGTGGCTCCTCTCAGATTCCAGAACTTTCTGCCAGAGAAATATGAGGAACATGTGTTTTTTTAGCCAAATTTTGAGGTTTGCAAAGGATTCTGGATAACAGAACCTGGTCAGAGCCCCACAAGTCACCCCATCTTGGATTCCCCTAGGTCTCTAGTTTTCAAAAATGCACAGATTTAGTAGGTTTCCCTAGGTGCCGGCTGAGCTAGAGGCCAAAATCTACAGGTAGGCGCTTTGCAAAAAACAGCTCTGTTTTCTTTCAAAAAATTGGATTTGTCCACGTTGCGCTTTGGGGCATTTCCTGTCGCGGGCGCTATGCCTACCCACACAGGTGAGATTTCATTTTTATCGGGAGACTTGGGGGAACGCTGTGTGGAAGGAAATTAGTGGCTCCTCTCAGATTCCAGAACTTTCTGCCACAGAAATGTGAGGAACATGTGTTTTTTTAGCCAAATTTTGAGGTTTGCAAAGGATTCTGGGTAACAGAACCTGGTCAGAGCCCCACAAGTCACCCCATCTTGGATTCCCCTAGGTCTCTAGGTTTAAAAAATGCACAGGTTTGGTAGGTTTCCCTAGGTGCCGGCTGAGCTAGAGGCCAAAATCTACAGGTAGACACTTTGCAAAAAACAGCTCTGTTTTCTTTCAAAAAATTGGATGTGTCCACGTTGCGCTTTGGGGCATTTCCTGTCGCGGGCGCTATGCCTCCCCACACAAGTGAGGTATCATTTTTATCGGGAGACTTGGGGGAACGCTGGGTGGAAGAAAATTACGGACTCCTCTCAGATTCCAGAACTTTCTGCCACAGAAATGTGAGGAACGTGTGTTTTTTTAGTCACATTTTGAGGTTTGCAAAGGATTCTGGGTAACAGAACCTGGTCAGAGGCCCACAAGTCACCCCATCTTGGATTCCCCTGGGTCTCTAGTTTTCATAAATGCACAGGTTTGGTAGGTTTACCTAGGTGCCGGCTGTGCTAGGGGCCAAAATCTACAGGTAGGCACTTTGCAAAAAACACCTCTGTTTTCTTTCAAAAAATTGGATGTGTACATGTTGCGCTTTGGGGCATTTTCTGTCGCGGGCGCTAGGCCTACCCACACAAGTGAGGTATCATTTTTATCGGGAGACTTGGGGGAACGCTGGGTGGAAGGAAATTAGTGGCTCCTCTCAGATTCCAGAACTTTCTTCCACAGAAATGTGAGGAACATGTGTTTTTTAAGCCAAATTTTGAGGTTTGCAAAGGATTCTGGGTAACAGAACCTGGTCAGAGCCCAACAAGTCACCCCATCTTGGACTCTCCTAGGTCTCTAGTTTTAAAAAATGAACAGGTTTGGTAGGTTTCCCTAGGTGCCGGCTGAGCTAGAGGCCAAAATCTACAGGTAGGCAATTTGCAAAAAACACCTCTGTTTTCTTTAAAAAAAATTGGATGTGTCCACGTTGCGCTTTGGGGCATTTCCTGTCGCGGGCGCTAGGCTTACCCACACAAGTGAGGTATCATTTTTATCGGGAGACTTGGGGGAACGCTGGGTGGAAGGAAATTTGAGGCTCCTCTCAGATTCCAGAATTTTCTGCCAGAGAAATGTGAGGAACATGTGTTTTTTTAGCCAAATTTTGAGGTTTGCAAAGGATTCTGGGTAACAGAACCTGGTCAGAGCCCCACAAGTCACCCCATCCTGAATTCCCCTAGGTCTCTAGTTTTCAAAAATGCACAGGTTTGGTAGGTTTCCCTAGGTGCCGGCTGAGCTAGAGGCCAAAATCTACAGGTAGGCACTTTGCAAAAAACAGCTCTGTTTTCTTTCAAAAAATTGGATGTGTCCACGTCGCGCTTTGGGGTATTTCCTGTCGCGGGCGCTATGCCTACCCACACAAGTGAGATTTCATTTTTATCGGGAGACTTGGGGGAATGCTGTTTGGAAGGAAATTTGTGGCTCCTCTCAGATTCCAGAACTTTCTTCCACAGAAATGTGAGGAACATGTGTTTTTAAGCCAAATTTTGAGGTTTGCAAAGGATTCTGGGTAACAGAACCTGGTCAGAGCCCAACAAGTCACCCCATCTTGGATTCTCCTAGGTCTCTAGTTTTAAAAAATGAACAGGTTTGGTAGGTTTCCCTAGGTGCCGGCTGAGCTAGAGGCCAAAATCTACAGGTAGGCACTTTGCAAAAAACACCTCTGTTTTCTTTTAAAAAATTGGATGTGTCCACGTTGCGCTTTGGGGCATTTCCTGTCGCGGGCGCTAGGCTTACCCACACAAGTGAGGTATCATTTTTATCGGGAGACCTTGGGGAACGCTGGGTGGAAGGAAATTTGAGGCTCCTCTCAGATTCCAGAATTTTCAGCCACAGAAATGTGAGGAACATGTGTTTTTTTAGCCAAATTTTGAGGTTTGCAAAGGATTCTGGGTAACAGAACCTGGTCAGAGCCCCACAAGTCACCCCATCCTGGATTCCCCTAGGTCTCTAGTTTTCAAAAATGCACAGGTTTGGTAGGTTTCCCTAGGTGCCGGCTGAGCTAGAGGCCAAAATCTACAGGTAGGCACTTTGCAAAAAACAGCTCTGTTTTCTTTCAAAAAATTGGATGTGTCCACGTCGCGCTTTGGGGCATTTCCTGTCGCGGGCGCTATGCCTACCCACACAAGTGAGATTTCATTTTTATCGGGAGACTTGGGGGAATGCTGTTTGGAAGGAAATTTGTGGCTCCTCTCAGATTCCAGAACTTTCTGCCACAGAAATGTGAGGAACATGTGTTTTTTTAGCCAAATTTTGAGGTTTGCAAAGGATTCTGGGTAACAGAACCTGGTCAGAGCCCCACAAGTCACCCCATCTTGGATTCCCCTAGGTCTCTAGGTTTAAAAAATGCACAGGTTTGGTAGGTTTCCCTAGGTGCCGGCTGAGCTAGAGGCCAAAATCTACAGGTAGACACTTTGCAAAAAACAGCTCTGTTTTCTTTCAAAAAATTGGATGTGTCCACGTTGCGCTTTGGGGCATTTCCTGTCGCGGGCGCTATGCCTACCCACACAAGTGAGGTATCATTTTTATCGGGAGACTTGGGGGAACGCTGGGTGGAAGGAAATTTGTGACTCCTCTCAGATTCCAGAACTTTCTGCCACAGAAATGTGAGGAACGTGTGTTTTTTTAGTCAAATTTTGAGGTTTGCAAAGGATTCTGGGTAACAGAACCTGGTCAGAGCCCCACAAGTCACCCATCTTGCATTCCCCTAGGTCTCTAGTTTTAAAAAATGCACAGGTTTGGTAGGTTTACCTAGGTGCCGTCTGTGCTAGAGGCCAAAATCTACAGGTAGGCACTTTGCAAAAAACACCTCTGTTTTCTTTCAAAAAATTGGATGTGTACATGTTGCGCTTTGGGGCATTTCCTGTCGCGGGCGCTAGGCCTACCCACACAAGTGAGGTATCATTTTTATCGGGAGACTTGGGGGAACGCTGGGTGGAAGGAAATTAGTGGCTCCTCTCAGATTCCAGAACTTTCTGCCACAGAAATGTGAGGAACATGTGTTTTTTTAGCCAAATTTTGAGGTTTGCAAAGGATTCTGGGTAACAGAACCAGGTCAGAGCCCCACAAGTCACCCCATCTTGGATTCCCCTAGGTCTCTAGTTTTCACAAATGCACAGGTTTGGTAGGTTTTCCTGGGTGCCGGCTGAGCTAGAGGCCAAAATCTACAGGTAGGCACTTTGCAAAAAACACCTCTGTTTTCTTTCAAAAAATTGGATGTGTCCACGTTGCGCTTTGGGGCATTTCCTGTCGCGGGCGCTAGGCCTACCCACACAAGTGAGGTATCATTTTTATCGGGAGACTTGGGGGAACGCTGTTTGGAAGGAAATTTGTGGCTCCTCTCAGATTCCAGTACTTTCTGCCACAGAATTGTGAGGAACATGTGTTTTTTTAGCCAAATGTTGAGGTTTGCAAAGGATTCTGAGTAACAGAACCTGGTCAGAGCCCCACAAGTCACCCCATCTTGGATTCCCCTAGGTCTCTAGTTTTCAAAAATGCACAGGTTTGGTAGGTTTCCCTAGGTGCCGGCTGAGCTAGAGGCCAAAATCTACAGGTAGACACTTTGCAAAAAACAGCTCTGTTTTCTTTCAAAAAATTGGATGTGTCCACGTTGCGCTTTGGGGCATTTCCTGTCGCGGGCGCTATGCCTCCCCACACAAGTGAGGTATCATTTTTATCGGGAGACTTGGGGGAACGCTGGGTGGAAGAAAATTTCTGACTCCTCTCAGATTCCAGAACTTTCTGCCACAGAAATGTGAGGAACATGTGTTTTTTAAGCCAAATTTTGAGGTTTGCAAAGGATTCTGGGTAACAGAACCTGGTCAGAGCCCAACAAGTCACCCCATCTTGGATTCTCCTAGGTCTCTAGTTTTAAAAAATGAACAGGTTTGGTAGGTTTCCCTAGGTGCCGGCTGAGCTAGAGGCCAAAATCTACAGGTAGGCACTTTGCAAAAAACACCTTTGTTTTCTTTCAAAAAATTGGATGTGTCCACGTTGCGCTTTGGGGCATTTCCTGTCGCGGGCGCTAGGCTTACCCACACAAGTGAGGTATCATTTTTATCGGGAGACTTGGGGGAACGCTGGGTGGAAGAAAATTACGGACTCCTCTCAGATTCCAGAACTTTCTGCCACAGAAATGTGAGGAACATGTGTTTTTTTAGCCAAATTTTGAGGTTTGCAAAGGATTCTGGGTAACAGAACCTGGTCAGAGGCCCACAAGTCACCCCATCTTGGATTCCCCTGGGTCTCTAGTTTTCATAAATGCACAGGTTTGGTAGGTTTACCTAGGTGCCGGCTGTGCTAGGGGCCAAAATCTACAGGTAGGCACTTTGCAAAAAACACCTCTGTTTTCTTTCAAAAAATTGGATGTGTACATGTTGCGCTTTGGGGCATTTTCTGTCGCGGGCGCTAGGCCTACCCACACAAGTGAGGTATCATTTTTATCGGGAGACTTGGGGGAACGCTGGGTGGAAGGAAATTAGTGGCTCCTCTCAGATTCCAGAACTTTCTTCCACAGAAATGTGAGGAACATGTGTTTTTTAAGCCAAATTTTGAGGTTTGCAAAGGATTCTGGGTAACAGAACCTGGTCAGAGCCCAACAAGTCACCCCATCTTGGACTCTCCTAGGTCTCTAGTTTTAAAAAATGAACAGGTTTGGTAGGTTTCCCTAGGTGCCGGCTGAGCTAGAGGCCAAAATCTACAGGTAGGCACTTTGCAAAAAACACCTCTGTTTTCTTTCAAAAAATTGGATGTGTCCACGTTGCGCTTTGGGGCATTTCCTGTCGCGGGCGCTAGGCTTACCCACACAAGTGAGGTATCATTTTTATCGGGAGACTTGGGGGAACGCTGGGTGGAAGAAAATTTCGGACTCCTCTCAGATTCCAGAACTTTCTGCCACAGAAATGTGAGGAACGTCTGTTTTTTTAGTCAAATTTTGAGGTTTGCAAAGGATTCTGGGTAACAGAACCTGGTCAGAGGCCCACAAGTCACCCCATCTTGGATTCCCCTAGGTCTCTAGTTTTCATAAATGCACAGGTTTGGTAGGTTTGCCTAGGTGCCGGCTGTGCTAGGGGCCAAAATCTACAGGTAGGCACTTTGCAAAAAACACCTCTGTTTTCTTTCAAAAAATTGGATGTATACATGTTGCGCTTTGGGGCATTTTCTGTCGCGGGCGCTAGGCCTACCCACACAAGTGAGGTATCATTTTTATCGGGAGACTTGGGGGAACGCTGGGTGGAAGGAAATTAGTGGCTCCTCTCAGATTCCAGAACTTTCTTCCACAGAAATGTGAGGAACATGTGTTTTTTAAGCCAAATTTTGAGGTTTGCAAAGGATTCTGGGTAACAGAACCTGGTCAGAGCCCAACAAGTCACCCCATCTTGGATTCTCCTAGGTCTCTAGTTTTAAAAAATGAACAGGTTTGGTAGGTTTCCCTAGGTGCCGGCTGAGCTAGAGGCCAAAATCTACAGGTAGACACTTTGCAAAAAACAGCTCTGTTTTCTTTCAAAAAATTGGATGTGTCCACGTTGCGCTTTGGGGCATTTCCTGTCGCGGGCGCTATGCCTACCCACACAAGTGAGGTATCATTTTTATCGGGAGACTTGGGGGAACGCTGGGTGGAAGGAAATTTGTGACTCCTCTCAGATTCCAGAACTTTCTTCCACAGAAATGTGAGGAACATGTGTTTTTTAAGCCAAATTTTGAGGTTTGCAAAGGATTCTGGGTAACAGAACCTGGTCAGAGCCCAACAAGTCACCCCATCTTGGATTCTCCTAGGTCTCTAGTTTTAAAAAATGAACAGGTTTGGTAGGTTTCCCTAGGTGCCGGCTGAGCTAGAGGCCAAAATCTACAGGTAGGCACTTTGCAAAAAACACCTCTGTTTTCTTTTAAAAAATTGGATGTGTCCACGTTGCGCTTTGGGGCATTTCCTGTCGCGGGCGCTAGGCTTACCCACACAAGTGAGGTATCATTTTTATCGGGAGACTTGGGGGAACGCTGGGTGGAAGGAAATTTGAGGCTCCTCTCAGATTCCAGAATTTTCTGCCACAGAAATGTGAGGAACATGTGTTTTTTTAGCCAAATTTTGAGGTTTGCAAAGGATTCTGGGTAACAGAACCTGGTCAGAGCCCCACAAGTCACCCCATCCTGGATTCCCCTAGGTCTCTAGTTTTAAAAAATGCACAGGTTTGGTAGGTTTCCCTAGGTGCCGGCTGAGCTAGAGGCCAAAATCTACAGGTAGGCACTTTGCAAAAAACAGCTCTGTTTTCTTTCAAAAAATTGGATGTGTCCACGTCGCGCTTTGGGGCATTTCCTGTCGCTGGCGCTATTCCTACCCACACAAGTGAGATTTCATTTTTATCGGGAGACTTGGGGGAATGCTGTTTGGAAGGAAATTTGTGGCTCCTCTCAGATTCCAGAACTTTCTACCACAGAAAGGTGAGGAACATGTGTTTTTTTAGCCAAATTTTGAGGTTTGCAAAGGATTCTGGGTAACAGAACCTGGTCAGAGCCCCACAAGTCACCCCATCTTGGATTCCCCTAGGTCTCTAGGTTTAATAAATGCACAGGTTCGGTAGGTTTCCCTAGGTGCCGGCTGAGCTAGAGGCCAAAATCTACAGGTAGACACTTTGCAAAAAACAGCTCTGTTTTCTTTCAAAAAATTGGATGTGTCCACGTTGCGCTTTGGGGCATTTCCTGTCGCGGGCGCTATGCCTACCCACACAAGTGAGGTTTCATTTTTATCGGGAGACTTGGGGGAACGCTGGGTGGAAGGAAATTTGTGACTCCTCTCAGATTCCAGAACTTTCTGCCACAGAAATGTGAGGAACGTGTGTTTTTTTAGTCAAATTTTGAGGTTTGCAAAGGATTCTGGGTAACAGAACCTGGTCAGAGCCCCACAAGTCACCCCATCCTGGATTCCCCTAGGTCTCTAGTTTTAAAAAATGCACAGGTTTGGTAGGTTTACCTAGGTGCCGGCTGTGCTAGAGGCCAAAATCTACAGGTAGGCACTTTGCAAAAAACACCTCTGTTTTCTTTCAAAAAATTGGATGTGTACATGTTGCGCTTTGGGGCATTTCCTGTCGCGGGCGCCTGGCCTACCCACACAAGTGAGGTATCATTTTTATCGGGAGACTTGGGGGAACGCTGTGTGGAAGGAAATTAGTGGCTCCTCTCAGATTCCAGAACTTTCTTCCACAGAAATGTGAGGAACATGTGTTTTTTAAGCCAAATTTTGAGGTTTGCAAAGGATTCTGGGTAACAGAACCTGGTCAGAGCCCAACAAGTCACCCCATCTTGGATTCTCCTAGGTCTCTAGTTTTCAAAAATGAACAGGTTTGGTAGGTTTCCCTAGGTGCTGGCTGAGCTAGAGGCCAAAATCTACAGGTAGGCACTTTGCAAAAAACAGCTCTGTTTTCTTTCAAAAAATTGGATGTGTCCACGTCGCGCTTTGGGGCATTTCCTGTCACGGGCGCTATGCCTACCCACACAAGTGAGATTTCATTTTATCGGGAGACTTGGGGGAATGCTGTTTGGAAGGAAATTTGTGGCTCCTCTCAGATTCCAGAACATTCTGCCACAGAAATGTGAGGAACATGTGTTTTTTTAGCCAAATTTTGAGGTTTGCAAAGGATTCTGGGTAACAGAACCAGGTCAGAGCCCCACAAGTCACCCCATCTTGGATTCCCCTAGGTCTCTAGTTTTCAAAAATGCACAGGTTTGGTAGGTTTCCCTAGGTGCCGGCTGAGCTAGAGGCCAAAATCTACAGGTAGGCACTTTGCAAAAAACACCTCTGCTTTCTTTAAAAAAATTGGATGTGTACATGTTGCGATTTGGGGCATTTTCTGTCGCGGGCGCTAGGCCTACCCACACAAGTGAGGTATCATTTTTATCGGGAGACTTGGGGGAACGCTGTGTGGAAGGAAATTAGTGGCTCCTCTCAGATTCCAGAACTTTCTGCCACAGAAATGTGAGTAACATGTGTTTTTTTTGCCAAATTGTGAGGTTTGCAAAGGATTCTGGGTAACAGAACCTGGTAAGAGCCCCACAAGTCACCCCATCTTGGATTCCCCTAGCTCTCAAGGTTTAAAAAATGCACAGGTTTGGTAGGTTTCCCTAGGTGCCGGCTGAGCTAGAGGCCAAAATCTACAGGTAGGCACTTTGCAAAAAACAGCTCTGTTTTCTTTCAAAAAATTGGATGTGTCCACGTTGTGCTTTGGGGCATTTCCTGTCGTGGGCGCTATGCCTACCCACACAAGTGAGGTTTCATTTTTATCGGGAGACTTGGGGGAACGCTGTTTGGAAGGAAATTTATGGCTCCTCTCAGATTCCAGAACTTTCTGCCTGAGAAATATGAGGAACATGTGTTTTTTTAGCCAAATTTTGAGGTTTGCAAAGGATTCTGGATAACAGAACCTGGTCAGAGCCGCACAAGTCACCCCATCTTGGATTCCCCTAGGTCTCTAGTTTTCAAAAATGCACAGATTTAGTAGGTTTCCCTAGGTGCCGGCTGAGCTAGAGGCCAAAATCTACAGGTAGGCGCTTTTCAAAAAACAGCTCTGTTTTCTTTCAAAAAATTGGATGTGTCCACGTTGCGCTTTGGGGCATTTCCTGTCGCGGGCGCTAGGCCTACCCACACAAGTGAGGTATCATTTTTATCGGGAGACTTGGGGGAACGCTGTGTGGAAGGAAATTAGTGGCTCCTCTCAGATTCCAGAACTTTCTGCCACAGAAATGTGAGTAACATGTGTTTTTTTTGCCAAATTGTGAGGTTTGCAAAGGATTCTGGGTAACAGAACCTGGTAAGAGCCCCACAAGTCACCTCATCTTGGATTCCCCTAGCTCTCAAGGTTTAAAAAATGCACAGGTTTGGTAGGTTTACCTAGGTGCCGGCTGAGCTAGAGGCCAAAATCTACAGGTAGGCACTTTGCAAAAAACAGCTCTGTTTTCTTTCAAAAAATTGGATGTGTCCACGTTGTGCTTTGGGGCATTTCCTGTCGCGGGCGCTATGCCTACCCACACAAGTGAGGTTTCATTTTTATCGGGAGACTTGGGGGAACGCTGTTTGGAAGGAAATTTGTGGCTCCTCTCAGATTCCAGAACTTTCTGCCAGAGAAATATGAGGAACATGTGTTTTTTTAGCCAAATTTTGAGGTTTGCAAAGGATTCTGGATAACAGAACCTGGTCAGAGCCCCACAAGTCACCCCATCTTGGATTCCCCTAGGTCTCTAGTTTTCAAAAATGCACAGATTTAGTAGGTTTCCCTAGGTGCCGGCTGAGCTAGAGGCCAAAATCTACAGGTAGGCGCTTTGCAAAAAACAGCTCTGTTTTCTTTCAAAAAATTGGATTTGTCCACGTTGCGCTTTGGGGCATTTCCTGTCGCGGGCGCTATGCCTACCCACACAGGTGAGATTTCATTTTTATCGGGAGACTTGGGGGAACGCTGTGTGGAAGGAAATTAGTGGCTCCTCTCAGATTCCAGAACTTTCTGCCACAGAAATGTGAGGAACATGTGTTTTTTTAGCCAAATTTTGAGGTTTGCAAAGGATTCTGGGTAACAGAACCTGGTCAGAGCCCCACAAGTCACCCCATCTTGGATTCCCCTAGGTCTCTAGGTTTAAAAAATGCACAGGTTTGGTAGGTTTCCCTAGGTGCCGGCTGAGCTAGAGGCCAAAATCTACAGGTAGACACTTTGCAAAAAACAGCTCTGTTTTCTTTCAAAAAATTGGATGTGTCCACGTTGCGCTTTGGGGCATTTCCTGTCGCGGGCGCTATGCCTCCCCACACAAGTGAGGTATCATTTTTATCGGGAGACTTGGGGGAACGCTGGGTGGAAGAAAATTACGGACTCCTCTCAGATTCCAGAACTTTCTGCCACAGAAATGTGAGGAACGTGTGTTTTTTTAGTCACATTTTGAGGTTTGCAAAGGATTCTGGGTAACAGAACCTGGTCAGAGGCCCACAAGTCACCCCATCTTGGATTCCCCTGGGTCTCTAGTTTTCATAAATGCACAGGTTTGGTAGGTTTACCTAGGTGCCGGCTGTGCTAGGGGCCAAAATCTACAGGTAGGCACTTTGCAAAAAACACCTCTGTTTTCTTTCAAAAAATTGGATGTGTACATGTTGCGCTTTGGGGCATTTTCTGTCGCGGGCGCTAGGCCTACCCACACAAGTGAGGTATCATTTTTATCGGGAGACTTGGGGGAACGCTGGGTGGAAGGAAATTAGTGGCTCCTCTCAGATTCCAGAACTTTCTTCCACAGAAATGTGAGGAACATGTGTTTTTTAAGCCAAATTTTGAGGTTTGCAAAGGATTCTGGGTAACAGAACCTGGTCAGAGCCCAACAAGTCACCCCATCTTGGACTCTCCTAGGTCTCTAGTTTTAAAAAATGAACAGGTTTGGTAGGTTTCCCTAGGTGCCGGCTGAGCTAGAGGCCAAAATCTACAGGTAGGCAATTTGCAAAAAACACCTCTGTTTTCTTTAAAAAAAATTGGATGTGTCCACGTTGCGCTTTGGGGCATTTCCTGTCGCGGGCGCTAGGCTTACCCACACAAGTGAGGTATCATTTTTATCGGGAGACTTGGGGGAACGCTGGGTGGAAGGAAATTTGAGGCTCCTCTCAGATTCCAGAATTTTCTGCCAGAGAAATGTGAGGAACATGTGTTTTTTTAGCCAAATTTTGAGGTTTGCAAAGGATTCTGGGTAACAGAACCTGGTCAGAGCCCCACAAGTCACCCCATCCTGAATTCCCCTAGGTCTCTAGTTTTCAAAAATGCACAGGTTTGGTAGGTTTCCCTAGGTGCCGGCTGAGCTAGAGGCCAAAATCTACAGGTAGGCACTTTGCAAAAAACAGCTCTGTTTTCTTTCAAAAAATTGGATGTGTCCACGTCGCGCTTTGGGGTATTTCCTGTCGCGGGCGCTATGCCTACCCACACAAGTGAGATTTCATTTTTATCGGGAGACTTGGGGGAATGCTGTTTGGAAGGAAATTTGTGGCTCCTCTCAGATTCCAGAACTTTCTTCCACAGAAATGTGAGGAACATGTGTTTTTAAGCCAAATTTTGAGGTTTGCAAAGGATTCTGGGTAACAGAACCTGGTCAGAGCCCAACAAGTCACCCCATCTTGGATTCTCCTAGGTCTCTAGTTTTAAAAAATGAACAGGTTTGGTAGGTTTCCCTAGGTGCCGGCTGAGCTAGAGGCCAAAATCTACAGGTAGGCACTTTGCAAAAAACACCTCTGTTTTCTTTTAAAAAATTGGATGTGTCCACGTTGCGCTTTGGGGCATTTCCTGTCGCGGGCGCTAGGCTTACCCACACAAGTGAGGTATCATTTTTATCGGGAGACCTTGGGGAACGCTGGGTGGAAGGAAATTTGAGGCTCCTCTCAGATTCCAGAATTTTCAGCCACAGAAATGTGAGGAACATGTGTTTTTTTAGCCAAATTTTGAGGTTTGCAAAGGATTCTGGGTAACAGAACCTGGTCAGAGCCCCACAAGTCACCCCATCCTGGATTCCCCTAGGTCTCTAGTTTTCAAAAATGCACAGGTTTGGTAGGTTTCCCTAGGTGCCGGCTGAGCTAGAGGCCAAAATCTACAGGTAGGCACTTTGCAAAAAACAGCTCTGTTTTCTTTCAAAAAATTGGATGTGTCCACGTTGCGCTTTGGGGCATTTCCTGTCGCGGGCGCTAGGCTTACCCACACAAGTGAGGTATCATTTTTATCGGGAGACTTGGGGGAACGCTGGGTGGAAGAAAATTACGGACTCCTCTCAGATTCCAGAACTTTCTGCCACAGAAATGTGAGGAACGTGTGTTTTTTTAGTCAAATTTTGAGGTTTGCAAAGGATTCTGGGTAACAGAACCTGGTCAGAGGCCCACAAGTCACCCCATCTTGGATTCCCCTGGGTCTCTAGTTTTCATAAATGCACAGGTTTGGTAGGTTTACCTAGGTGCCGGCTGTGCTAGGGGCCAAAATCTACAGGTAGGCACTTTGCAAAAAACACCTCTGTTTTCTTTCAAAAAATTGGATGTGTACATGTTGCGCTTTGGGGCATTTTCTGTCGCGGGCGCTAGGCCTACCCACACAAGTGAGGTATCATTTTTATCGGGAGACTTGGGGGAACGCTGGGTGGAAGGAAATTAGTGGCTCCTCTCAGATTCCAGAACTTTCTTCCACAGAAATGTGAGGAACATGTGTTTTTTAAGCCAAATTTTGAGGTTTGCAAAGGATTCTGGGTAACAGAACCTGGTCAGAGCCCAACAAGTCACCCCATCTTGGACTCTCCTAGGTCTCTAGTTTTAAAAAATGAACAGGTTTGGTAGGTTTCCCTAGGTGCCGGCTGAGCTAGAGGCCAAAATCTACAGGTAGGCAATTTGCAAAAAACACCTCTGTTTTCTTTAAAAAAAATTGGATGTGTCCACGTTGCGCTTTGGGGCATTTCCTGTCGCGGGCGCTAGGCTTACCCACACAAGTGAGGTATCATTTTTATCGGGAGACTTGGGGGAACGCTGGGTGGAAGGAAATTTGAGGCTCCTCTCAGATTCCAGAATTTTCTGCCAGAGAAATGTGAGGAACATGTGTTTTTTTAGCCAAATTTTGAGGTTTGCAAAGGATTCTGGGTAACAGAACCTGGTCAGAGCCCCACAAGTCACCCCATCCTGTATTCCCCTAGGTCTCTAGTTTTCAAAAATGCACAGGTTTGGTAGGTTTCCCTAGGTGCCGGCTGAGCTAGAGGCCAAAATCTACAGGTAGGCACTTTGCAAAAAACAGCTCTGTTTTCTTTCAAAAAATTGGATGTGTCCACGTCGCGCTTTGGGGTATTTCCTGTCGCGGGCGCTATGCCTACCCACACAAGTGAGATTTCATTTTTATCGGGAGACTTGGGGGAATGCTGTTTGGAAGGAAATTTGTGGCTCCTCTCAGATTCCAGAACTTTCTTCCACAGAAATGTGAGGAACATGTGTTTTTAAGCCAAATTTTGAGGTTTGCAAAGGATTCTGGGTAACAGAACCTGGTCAGAGCCCAACAAGTCACCCTATCTTGGATTCTCCTAGGTCTCTAGTTTTAAAAAATGAACAGGTTTGGTAGGTTTCCCTAGGTGCCGGCTGAGCTATAGGCCAAAATCTACAGGTAGGCACTTTGCAAAAAACACCTCTGTTTTCTTTTAAAAAATTGGATGTGTCCACGTTGCGCTTTGGGACATTTCCTGTCGCGGGCGCTAGGCTTACCCACACAAGTGAGGTATCATTTTTATCGGGAGACCTTGGGGAACGCTGGGTGGAAGGAAATTTGAGGCTCCTCTCAGATTCCAGAATTTTCAGCCACAGAAATGTGAGGAACATGTGTTTTTTTAGCCAAATTTTGAGGTTTGCAAAGGATTCTGGGTAACAGAACCTGGTCAGAGCCCCACAAGTCACCCCATCCTGGATTCCCCTAGGTCTCTAGTTTTCAAAAATGCACAGGTTTGGTAGGTTTCCCTAGGTGCCGGCTGAGCTAGAGGCCAAAATCTACAGGTAGGCACTTTGCAAAAAACAGCTCTGTTTTCTTTCAAAAAATTGGATGTGTCCACGTCGCGCTTTGGGGCATTTCCTGTCGCGGGCGCTATGCCTACCCACACAAGTGAGATTTCATTTTTATCGGGAGACTTGGGGGAATGCTGTTTGGAAGGAAATTTGTGGCTCCTCTCAGATTCCAGAACTTTCTGCCACAGAAATGTGAGGAACATGTGTTTTTTTAGCCAAATTTTGAGGTTTGCAAAGGATTCTCGGTAACAGAACCTGGTCAGAGCCCCACAAGTCACCCCATCTTGGATTCCCCTAGGTCTCTAGGTTTAAAAAATGCACAGGTTTGGTAGGTTTCCCTAGGTGCCGGCTGAGCTAGAGGCCAAAATCTACAGGTAGACACTTTGCAAAAAACAGCTCTGTTTTCTTTCAAAAAATTGGATGTGTCCACGTTGCGCTTTGGGGCATTTCCTGTCGCGGGCGCTATGCCTACCCACACAAGTGAGGTATCATTTTTATCGGGAGACTTGGGGGAACGCTGGGTGGAAGGAAATTTGTGACTCCTCTCAGATTCCAGAACTTTCTGCCACAGAAATGTGAGGAACATGTGTTTTTTAAGCCAAATTTTGAGGTTTGCAAAGGATTCTGGGTAACAGAACCTGGTCAGAGCCCCACAAGTCACCCCATCTTGGATTCTCCTAGGTCTCTAGTTTTAAAAAATGAACAGGTTTGGTAGGATTACCTAGGTGCCGTCTGTGCTAGAGGCCAAAATCTACAGGTAGGCACTTTGCAAAAAACACCTCTGTTTTCTTTCAAAAAATTGGATGTGTACATGTTGCGCTTTGGGGCATTTCCTGTCGCGGGCGCTAGGCTTACCCACACAAGTGAGGTATCATTTTT
Source organism: Pleurodeles waltl (assembly GCF_031143425.1). Taxonomy (NCBI): domain Eukaryota; kingdom Metazoa; phylum Chordata; class Amphibia; order Caudata; family Salamandridae; genus Pleurodeles; species Pleurodeles waltl. Next base: position 464,532,868 of record NC_090451.1, read on the forward strand.
ATCGGGAGACTTGGGGGAACGCTGGGTGGAAGAAAATTACGGACTCCTCTCAGATTCCAGAACTTTCTGCCACAGAAATGTGAGGAACGTGTGTTTTTTTAGTCAAATTTTGAGGTTTGCAAAGGATTCTGGGTAACAGAACCTGGTCAGAGGCCCACAAGTCACCCCATCTTGGATTCCCCTGGGTCTCTAGTTTTCATAAATGCACAGGTTTGGTAGGTTTACCTAGGTGCCGGCTGTGCTAGGGGCCAAAATCTACAGGTAGGCACTTTGCAAAAAACACCTCTGTTTTCTTTCAAAAAATTGGATGTGTACATGTTGCGCTTTGGGGCATTTTCTGTCGCGGGCGCTAGGCCTACCCACACAAGTGAGGTATCATTTTTATCGGGAGACTTGGGGGAACGCTGGGTGGAAGGAAATTAGTGGCTCCTCTCAGATTCCAGAACTTTCTTCCACAGAAATGTGAGGAACATGTGTTTTTTAAGCCAAATTTTGAGGTTTGCAAAGGATTCTGGGTAACAGAACCTGGTCAGAGCCCAACAAGTCACCCCATCTTGGACTCTCCTAGGTCTCTAGTTTTAAAAAATGAACAGGTTTGGTAGGTTTCCCTAGGTGCCGGCTGAGCTAGAGGCCAAAATCTACAGGTAGGCAATTTGCAAAAAACACCTCTGTTTTCTTTAAAAAAAATTGGATGTGTCCACGTTGCGCTTTGGGGCATTTCCTGTCGCGGGCGCTAGGCTTACCCACACAAGTGAGGTATCATTTTTATCGGGAGACTTGGGGGAACGCTGGGTGGAAGGAAATTTGAGGCTCCTCTCAGATTCCAGAATTTTCTGCCACAGAAATGTGAGGAACATGTGTTTTTTTAGCCAAATTTTGAGGTTTGCAAAGGATTCTGGGTAACAGAACCTGGTCAGAGCCCCACAAGTCACCCCATCCTGGATTCCCCTAGGTCTCTAGTTTTCAAAAATGCACAGGTTTGGTAGGTTTCCCTAGGTGCCGGCTGAGCTAGAGGCCAAAATCTACAGGTAGGCACTTTGCAAAAAACAGCTCTGTTTTCTTTCAAAAAATTGGATGTGTCCACGTCGCGCTTTGGGGCATTTCCTGTCGCTGGCGCTATTCCTACCCACACAAGTGAGATTTCATTTTTATCGGGAGACTTGGGGGAATGCTGTTTGGAAGGAAATTTGTGGCTCCTCTCAGATTCCAGAACTTTCTACCACAGAAAGGTGAGGAACATGTGTTTTTTTAGCCAAATTTTGAGGTTTGCAAAGGATTCTGGGTAACAGAACCTGGTCAGAGCCCCACAAGTCACCCCATCTTGGATTCCCCTAGGTCTCTAGGTTTAATAAATGCACAGGTTCGGTAGGTTTCCCTAGGTGCCGGCTGAGCTAGAGGCCAAAATCTACAGGTAGACACTTTGCAAAAAACAGCTCTGTTTTCTTTCAAAAAATTGGATGTGTCCACGTTGCGCTTTGGGGCATTTCCTGTCGCGGGCGCTATGCCTACCCACACAAGTGAGGTTTCATTTTTATCGGGAGACTTGGGGGAACGCTGGGTGGAAGGAAATTTGTGACTCCTCTCAGATTCCAGAACTTTCTGCCACAGAAATGTGAGGAACGTGTGTTTTTTTAGTCAAATTTTGAGGTTTGCAAAGGATTCTGGGTAACAGAACCTGGTCAGAGCCCCACAAGTCACCCCATCCTGGATTCCCCTAGGTCTCTAGTTTTAAAAAATGCACAGGTTTGGTAGGTTTACCTAGGTGCCGGCTGTGCTAGAGGCCAAAATCTACAGGTAGGCACTTTGCAAAAAACACCTCTGTTTTCTTTCAAAAAATTGGATGTGTACATGTTGCGCTTTGGGGCATTTCCTGTCGCGGGCGCCTGGCCTACCCACACAAGTGAGGTATCATTTTTATCGGGAGACTTGGGGGAACGCTGTGTGGAAGGAAATTAGTGGCTCCTCTCAGATTCCAGAACTTTCTTCCACAGAAATGTGAGGAACATGTGTTTTTTAAGCCAAATTTTGAGGTTTGCAAAGGATTCTGGGTAACAGAACCTGGTCAGAGCCCAACAAGTCACCCCATCTTGGATTCTCCTAGGTCTCTAGTTTTCAAAAATGAACAGGTTTGGTAGGTTTCCCTAGGTGCTGGCTGAGCTAGAGGCCAAAATCTACAGGTAGGCACTTTGCAAAAAACACCTTTGTTTTCTTTCAAAAAATTGGATGTGTCCACGTTGCGCTTTGGGGCATTTCCTGTCGCGGGCGCTAGGCTTACCCACACAAGTGAGGTATCATTTTTATCGGGAGACTTGGGGGAACGCTGGGTGGAAGAAAATTACGGACTCCTCTCAGATTCCAGAACTTTCTGCCACAGAAATGTGAGGAACGTGTGTTTTTTTAGTCAAATTTTGAGGTTTGCAAAGGATTCTGGGTAACAGAACCTGGTCAGAGGCCCACAAGTCACCCCATCTTGGATTCCCCTGGGTCTCTAGTTTTCATAAATGCACAGGTTTGGTAGGTTTACCTAGGTGCCGGCTGTGCTAGGGGCCAAAATCTACAGGTAGGCACTTTGCAAAAAACACCTCTGTTTTCTTTCAAAAAATTGGATGTGTACATGTTGCGCTTTGGGGCATTTTCTGTCGCGGGCGCTAGGCCTACCCACACAAGTGAGGTATCATTTTTATCGGGAGACTTGGGGGAACGCTGGGTGGAAGGAAATTAGTGGCTCCTCTCAGATTCCAGAACTTTCTTCCACAGAAATGTGAGGAACATGTGTTTTTTAAGCCAAATTTTGAGGTTTGCAAAGGATTCTGGGTAACAGAACCTGGTCAGAGCCCAACAAGTCACCCCATCTTGGACTCTCCTAGGTCTCTAGTTTTAAAAAATGAACAGGTTTGGTAGGTTTCCCTAGGTGCCGGCTGAGCTAGAGGCCAAAATCTACAGGTAGGCAATTTGCAAAAAACACCTCTGTTTTCTTTAAAAAAAATTGGATGTGTCCACGTTGCGCTTTGGGGCATTTCCTGTCGCGGGCGCTAGGCTTACCCACACAAGTGAGGTATCATTTTTATCGGGAGACTTGGGGGAACGCTGGGTGGAAGGAAATTTGAGGCTCCTCTCAGATTCCAGAATTTTCTGCCACAGAAATGTGAGGAACATGTGTTTTTTTAGCCAAATTTTGAGGTTTGCAAAGGATTCTGGGTAACAGAACCTGGTCAGAGCCCCACAAGTCACCCCATCCTGGATTCCCCTAGGTCTCTAGTTTTCAAAAATGCACAGGTTTGGTAGGTTTCCCTAGGTGCCGGCTGAGCTAGAGGCCAAAATCTACAGGTAGGCACTTTGCAAAAAACAGCTCTGTTTTCTTTCAAAAAATTGGATGTGTCCACGTCGCGCTTTGGGGCATTTCCTGTCGCTGGCGCTATTCCTACCCACACAAGTGAGATTTCATTTTTATCGGGAGACTTGGGGGAATGCTGTTTGGAAGGAAATTTGTGGCTCCTCTCAGATTCCAGAACTTTCTACCACAGAAAGGTGAGGAACATGTGTTTTTTTAGCCAAATTTTGAGGTTTGCAAAGGATTCTGGGTAACAGAACCTGGTCAGAGCCCCACAAGTCACCCCATCTTGGATTCCCCTAGGTCTCTAGGTTTAATAAATGCACAGGTTCGGTAGGTTTCCCTAGGTGCCGGCTGAGCTAGAGGCCAAAATCTACAGGTAGACACTTTGCAAAAAACAGCTCTGTTTTCTTTCAAAAAATTGGATGTGTCCACGTTGCGCTTTGGGGCATTTCCTGTCGCGGGCGCTATGCCTACCCACACAAGTGAGGTTTCATTTTTATCGGGAGACTTGGGGGAACGCTGGGTGGAAGGAAATTTGTGACTCCTCTCAGATTCCAGAACTTTCTGCCACAGAAATGTGAGGAACGTGTGTTTTTTTAGTCAAATTTTGAGGTTTGCAAAGGATTCTGGGTAACAGAACCTGGTCAGAGCCCCACAAGTCACCCCATCCTGGATTCCCCTAGGTCTCTAGTTTTAAAAAATGCACAGGTTTGGTAGGTTTACCTAGGTGCCGGCTGTGCTAGAGGCCAAAATCTACAGGTAGGCACTTTGCAAAAAACACCTCTGTTTTCTTTCAAAAAATTGGATGTGTACATGTTGCGCTTTGGGGCATTTCCTGTCGCGGGCGCCTGGCCTACCCACACAAGTGAGGTATCATTTTTATCGGGAGACTTGGGGGAACGCTGTGTGGAAGGAAATTAGTGGCTCCTCTCAGATTCCAGAACTTTCTTCCACAGAAATGTGAGGAACATGTGTTTTTTAAGCCAAATTTTGAGGTTTGCAAAGGATTCTGGGTAACAGAACCTGGTCAGAGCCCAACAAGTCACCCCATCTTGGATTCTCCTAGGTCTCTAGTTTTCAAAAATGAACAGGTTTGGTAGGTTTCCCTAGGTGCTGGCTGAGCTAGAGGCCAAAATCTACAGGTAGGCACTTTGCAAAAAACAGCTCTGTTTTCTTTCAAAAAATTGGATGTGTCCACGTCGCGCTTTGGGGCATTTCCTGTCGCGGGCGCTATGCCTACCCACACAAGTGAGATTTCATTTTATCGGGAGACTTGGGGGAATGCTGTTTGGAAGGAAATTTGTGGCTCCTCTCAGATTCCAGAACATTCTGCCACAGAAATGTGAGGAACATGTGTTTTTTTAGCCAAATTTTGAGGTTTGCAAAGGATTCTGGGTAACAGAACCAGGTCAGAGCCCCACAAGTCACCCCATCTTGGATTCCCCTAGGTCTCTAGTTTTCAAAAATGCACAGGTTTGGTAGGTTTCCCTAGGTGCCGGCTGAGCTAGAGGCCAAAATCTACAGGTAGGCACTTTGCAAAAAACACCTCTGTTTTCTTTAAAAAAATTGGATGTGTACATGTTGCGATTTGGGGCATTTTCTGTCGCGGGCGCTAGGCCTACCCACACAAGTGAGGTATCATTTTTATCGGGAGACTTGGGGGAACGCTGTGTGGAAGGAAATTAGTGGCTCCTCTCAGATTCCAGAACTTTCTGCCACAGAAATGTGAGTAACATGTGTTTTTTTTTGCCAAATTGTGAGGTTTGCAAAGGATTCTGGGTAACAGAACCTGGTAAGAGCCCCACAAGTCACCCCATCTTGGATTCCCCTAGCTCTCAAGGTTTAAAAAATGCACAGGTTTGGTAGGTTTCCCTAGGTGCCGGCTGAGCTAGAGGCCAAAATCTACAGGTAGGCACTTTGCAAAAAACAGCTCTGTTTTCTTTCAAAAAATTGGATGTGTCCACGTTGTGCTTTGGGGCATTTCCTGTCGTGGGCGCTATGCCTACCCACACAAGTGAGGTTTCATTTTTATCGGGAGACTTGGGGGAACGCTGTTTGGAAGGAAATTTATGGCTCCTCTCAGATTCCAGAACTTTCTGCCTGAGAAATATGAGGAACATGTGTTTTTTTAGCCAAATTTTGAGGTTTGCAAAGGATTCTGGATAACAGAACCTGGTCAGAGCCGCACAAGTCACCCCATCTTGGATTCCCCTAGGTCTCTAGTTTTCAAAAATGCACAGATTTAGTAGGTTTCCCTAGGTGCCGGCTGAGCTAGAGGCCAAAATCTACAGGTAGGCGCTTTTCAAAAAACAGCTCTGTTTTCTTTCAAAAAATTGGATGTGTCCACGTTGCGCTTTGGGGCATTTCCTGTCGCGGGCGCTAGGCCTACCCACACAAGTGAGGTATCATTTTTATCGGGAGACTTGGGGGAACGCTGTGTGGAAGGAAATTAGTGGCTCCTCTCAGATTCCAGAACTTTCTGCCACAGAAATGTGAGTAACATGTGTTTTTTTTGCCAAATTGTGAGGTTTGCAAAGGATTCTGGGTAACAGAACCTGGTAAGAGCCCCACAAGTCACCTCATCTTGGATTCCCCTAGCTCTCAAGGTTTAAAAAATGCACAGGTTTGGTAGGTTTACCTAGGTGCCGGCTGAGCTAGAGGCCAAAATCTACAGGTAGGCACTTTGCAAAAAACAGCTCTGTTTTCTTTCAAAAAATTGGATGTGTCCACGTTGTGCTTTGGGGCATTTCCTGTCGCGGGCGCTATGCCTACCCACACAAGTGAGGTTTCATTTTTATCGGGAGACTTGGGGGAACGCTGTTTGGAAGGAAATTTGTGGCTCCTCTCAGATTCCAGAACTTTCTGCCAGAGAAATATGAGGAACATGTGTTTTTTTAGCCAAATTTTGAGGTTTGCAAAGGATTCTGGATAACAGAACCTGGTCAGAGCCCCACAAGTCACCCCATCTTGGATTCCCCTAGGTCTCTAGTTTTCAAAAATGCACAGATTTAGTAGGTTTCCCTAGGTGCCGGCTGAGCTAGAGGCCAAAATCTACAGGTAGGCGCTTTGCAAAAAACAGCTCTGTTTTCTTTCAAAAAATTGGATTTGTCCACGTTGCGCTTTGGGGCATTTCCTGTCGCGGGCGCTATGCCTACCCACACAGGTGAGATTTCATTTTTATCGGGAGACTTGGGGGAACGCTGTGTGGAAGGAAATTAGTGGCTCCTCTCAGATTCCAGAACTTTCTGCCACAGAAATGTGAGGAACATGTGTTTTTTTAGCCAAATTTTGAGGTTTGCAAAGGATTCTGGGTAACAGAACCTGGTCAGAGCCCCACAAGTCACCCCATCTTGGATTCCCCTAGGTCTCTAGGTTTAAAAAATGCACAGGTTTGGTAGGTTTCCCTAGGTGCCGGCTGAGCTAGAGGCCAAAATCTACAGGTAGACACTTTGCAAAAAACAGCTCTGTTTTCTTTCAAAAAATTGGATGTGTCCACGTTGCGCTTTGGGGCATTTCCTGTCGCGGGCGCTATGCCTCCCCACACAAGTGAGGTATCATTTTTATCGGGAGACTTGGGGGAACGCTGGGTGGAAGAAAATTACGGACTCCTCTCAGATTCCAGAACTTTCTGCCACAGAAATGTGAGGAACGTGTGTTTTTTTAGTCACATTTTGAGGTTTGCAAAGGATTCTGGGTAACAGAACCTGGTCAGAGGCCCACAAGTCACCCCATCTTGGATTCCCCTGGGTCTCTAGTTTTCATAAATGCACAGGTTTGGTAGGTTTACCTAGGTGCCGGCTGTGCTAGGGGCCAAAATCTACAGGTAGGCACTTTGCAAAAAACACCTCTGTTTTCTTTCAAAAAATTGGATGTGTACATGTTGCGCTTTGGGGCATTTTCTGTCGCGGGCGCTAGGCCTACCCACACAAGTGAGGTATCATTTTTATCGGGAGACTTGGGGGAACGCTGGGTGGAAGGAAATTAGTGGCTCCTCTCAGATTCCAGAACTTTCTTCCACAGAAATGTGAGGAACATGTGTTTTTTAAGCCAAATTTTGAGGTTTGCAAAGGATTCTGGGTAACAGAACCTGGTCAGAGCCCAACAAGTCACCCCATCTTGGACTCTCCTAGGTCTCTAGTTTTAAAAAATGAACAGGTTTGGTAGGTTTCCCTAGGTGCCGGCTGAGCTAGAGGCCAAAATCTACAGGTAGGCAATTTGCAAAAAACACCTCTGTTTTCTTTAAAAAAAATTGGATGTGTCCACGTTGCGCTTTGGGGCATTTCCTGTCGCGGGCGCTAGGCTTACCCACACAAGTGAGGTATCATTTTTATCGGGAGACTTGGGGGAACGCTGGGTGGAAGGAAATTTGAGGCTCCTCTCAGATTCCAGAATTTTCTGCCAGAGAAATGTGAGGAACATGTGTTTTTTTAGCCAAATTTTGAGGTTTGCAAAGGATTCTGGGTAACAGAACCTGGTCAGAGCCCCACAAGTCACCCCATCCTGAATTCCCCTAGGTCTCTAGTTTTCAAAAATGCACAGGTTTGGTAGGTTTCCCTAGGTGCCGGCTGAGCTAGAGGCCAAAATCTACAGGTAGGCACTTTGCAAAAAACAGCTCTGTTTTCTTTCAAAAAATTGGATGTGTCCACGTCGCGCTTTGGGGTATTTCCTGTCGCGGGCGCTATGCCTACCCACACAAGTGAGATTTCATTTTTATCGGGAGACTTGGGGGAATGCTGTTTGGAAGGAAATTTGTGGCTCCTCTCAGATTCCAGAACTTTCTTCCACAGAAATGTGAGGAACATGTGTTTTTAAGCCAAATTTTGAGGTTTGCAAAGGATTCTGGGTAACAGAACCTGGTCAGAGCCCAACAAGTCACCCCATCTTGGATTCTCCTAGGTCTCTAGTTTTAAAAAATGAACAGGTTTGGTAGGTTTCCCTAGGTGCCGGCTGAGCTAGAGGCCAAAATCTACAGGTAGGCACTTTGCAAAAAACACCTCTGTTTTCTTTTAAAAAATTGGATGTGTCCACGTTGCGCTTTGGGGCATTTCCTGTCGCGGGCGCTAGGCTTACCCACACAAGTGAGGTATCATTTTTATCGGGAGACCTTGGGGAACGCTGGGTGGAAGGAAATTTGAGGCTCCTCTCAGATTCCAGAATTTTCAGCCACAGAAATGTGAGGAACATGTGTTTTTTTAGCCAAATTTTGAGGTTTGCAAAGGATTCTGGGTAACAGAACCTGGTCAGAGCCCCACAAGTCACCCCATCCTGGATTCCCCTAGGTCTCTAGTTTTCAAAAATGCACAGGTTTGGTAGGTTTCCCTAGGTGCCGGCTGAGCTAGAGGCCAAAATCTACAGGTAGGCACTTTGCAAAAAACAGCTCTGTTTTCTTTCAAAAAATTGGATGTGTCCACGTCGCGCTTTGGGGCATTTCCTGTCGCGGGCGCTATGCCTACCCACACAAGTGAGATTTCATTTTTATCGGGAGACTTGGGGGAATGCTGTTTGGAAGGAAATTTGTGGCTCCTCTCAGATTCCAGAACTTTCTGCCACAGAAATGTGAGGAACATGTGTTTTTTTAGCCAAATTTTGAGGTTTGCAAAGGATTCTGGGTAACAGAACCTGGTCAGAGCCCCACAAGTCACCCCATCTTGGATTCCCCTAGGTCTCTAGGTTTAAAAAATGCACAGGTTTGGTAGGTTTCCCTAGGTGCCGGCTGAGCTAGAGGCCAAAATCTACAGGTAGACACTTTGCAAAAAACAGCTCTGTTTTCTTTCAAAAAATTGGATGTGTCCACGTTGCGCTTTGGGGCATTTCCTGTCGCGGGCGCTATGCCTACCCACACAAGTGAGGTATCATTTTTATCGGGAGACTTGGGGGAACGCTGGGTGGAAGGAAATTTGTGACTCCTCTCAGATTCCAGAACTTTCTGCCACAGAAATGTGAGGAACGTGTGTTTTTTTAGTCAAATTTTGAGGTTTGCAAAGGATTCTGGGTAACAGAACCTGGTCAGAGCCCCACAAGTCACCCATCTTGCATTCCCCTAGGTCTCTAGTTTTAAAAAATGCACAGGTTTGGTAGGTTTACCTAGGTGCCGTCTGTGCTAGAGGCCAAAATCTACAGGTAGGCACTTTGCAAAAAACACCTCTGTTTTCTTTCAAAAAATTGGATGTGTACATGTTGCGCTTTGGGGCATTTCCTGTCGCGGGCGCTAGGCCTACCCACACAAGTGAGGTATCATTTTTATCGGGAGACTTGGGGGAACGCTGGGTGGAAGGAAATTAGTGGCTCCTCTCAGATTCCAGAACTTTCTGCCACAGAAATGTGAGGAACATGTGTTTTTTTAGCCAAATTTTGAGGTTTGCAAAGGATTCTGGGTAACAGAACCAGGTCAGAGCCCCACAAGTCACCCCATCTTGGATTCCCCTAGGTCTCTAGTTTTCACAAATGCACAGGTTTGGTAGGTTTCCCTGGGTGCCGGCTGAGCTAGAGGCCAAAATCTACAGGTAGGCACTTTGCAAAAAACACCTCTGTTTTCGTTCAAAAAATTGGATGTGTCCACGTTGCGCTTTGGGGCATTTCCTGTCGCGGGCGCTAGGCCTACCCACACAAGTGAGGTATCATTTTTATCGGGAGACTTGGGGGAACGCTGTTTGGAAGGAAATTTGTGGCTCCTCTCAGATTCCAGTACTTTCTGCCACAGAATTGTGAGGAACATGTGTTTTTTTAGCCAAATGTTGAGGTTTGCAAAGGATTCTGAGTAACAGAACCTGGTCAGAGCCCCACAAGTCACCCCATCTTGGATTCCCCTAGGTCTCTAGTTTTCAAAAATGCACAGGTTTGGTAGGTTTCCCTAGGTGCCGGCTGAGCTAGAGGCCAAAATCTACAGGTAGGCACTTTGCAAAAAACACCTCTGTTTTCTTTCAAAAAATTGGATGTGTCCACGTCGCGCTTTGGGGCATTTCCTGTCGCGGGCGCTATGCCTACCCACACAGGTGAGATTTCATTTTTATCGGGAGACTTGGGGGAATGCTGTTTGGAAGGAAATTTGTGGCTCCTCTCAGATTCCAGAACTTTCTGCCACAGAAATGTGAGGAACATGTGTTTTTTTAGCCAAATTTTGAGGTTTGCAAAGGATTCTGGGTAACAGAACCTGGTCAGAGCCCCACAAGTCACCCCATCTTGGATTCCCCTAGGTCTCTAGGTTTAAAAAATGCACAGGTTTGGTAGGTTTCCCTAGGTGCCGGCTGAGCTAGAGGCCAAAATCTACAGGTAGACACTTTGCAAAAAACAGCTCTGTTTTCTTTCAAAAAATTGGATGTGTCCACGTTGCGCTTTGGGGCATTTCCTGTCGCGGGCGCTATGCCTCCCCACACAAGTGAGGTATCATTTTTATCGGGAGACTTGGGGGAACGCTGGGTGGAAGAAAATTTCTGACTCCTCTCAGATTCCAGAACTTTCTGCCACAGAAATGTGAGGAACGTGTGTTTTTTTAGTCAAATTTTGAGGTTTGCAAAGGATTCTGGGTAACAGAACCTGGTCAGAGGCCCACAAGTCACCCCATCTTGGATTCCCCTAGGTCTCTAGTTTTCATAAATGCACAGGTTTGGTAGGTTTACCTAGGTGCCGGCTGTGCTAGGGGCCAAAATCTACAGGTAGGCACTTTGCAAAAAACACCTCTGTTTTCTTTAAAAAAATTGGATGTGTACATGTTGCGCTTTGGGGCATTTTCTGTCGCGGGCGCTAGGCCTACCCACACAAGTGAGGTATCATTTTTATCGGGAGACTTGGGGGAACGCTGGGTGGAAGGAAATTAGTGGCTCCTCTCAGATTCCAGAACTTTCTTCCACAGAAATGTGAGGAACATGTGTTTTTTAAGCCAAATTTTGAGGTTTGCAAAGGATTCTGGGTAACAGAACCTGGTCAGAGCCCAACAAGTCACCCCATCTTGGATTCTCCTAGGTCTCTAGTTTTAAAAAATGAACAGGTTTGGTAGGTTTCCCTAGGTGCCGGCTGAGCTAGAGGCCAAAATCTACAGGTAGGCACTTTGCAAAAAACACCTTTGTTTTCTTTCAAAAAATTGGATGTGTCCACGTTGCGCTTTGGGGCATTTCCTGTCGCGGGCGCTAGGCTTACCCACACAAGTGAGGTATCATTTTTATCGGGAGACTTGGGGGAACGCTGGGTGGAAGAAAATTACGGACTCCTCTCAGATTCCAGAACTTTCTGCCACAGAAATGTGAGGAACGTGTGTTTTTTTAGTCAAATTTTGAGGTTTGCAAAGGATTCTGGGTAACAGAACCTGGTCAGAGGCCCACAAGTCACCCCATCTTGGATTCCCCTGGGTCTCTAGTTTTCATAAATGCACAGGTTTGGTAGGTTTACCTAGGTGCCGGCTGTGCTAGGGGCCAAAATCTACAGGTAGGCACTTTGCAAAAAACACCTCTGTTTTCTTTCAAAAAATTGGATGTGTACATGTTGCGCTTTGGGGCATTTTCTGTCGCGGGCGCTAGGCCTACCCACACAAGTGAGGTATCATTTTTATCGGGAGACTTGGGGGAACGCTGGGTGGAAGGAAATTAGTGGCTCCTCTCAGATTCCAGAACTTTCTTCCACAGAAATGTGAGGAACATGTGTTTTTTAAGCCAAATTTTGAGGTTTGCAAAGGATTCTGGGTAACAGAACCTGGTCAGAGCCCAACAAGTCACCCCATCTTGGACTCTCCTAGGTCTCTAGTTTTAAAAAATGAACAGGTTTGGTAGGTTTCCCTAGGTGCCGGCTGAGCTAGAGGCCAAAATCTACAGGTAGGCAATTTGCAAAAAACACCTCTGTTTTCTTTAAAAAAAATTGGATGTGTCCACGTTGCGCTTTGGGGCATTTCCTGTCACGGGCGCTAGGCTTACCCACACAAGTGAGGTATCATTTTTATCGGGAGACTTGGGGGAACGCTGGGTGGAAGGAAATTTGAGGCTCCTCTCAGATTCCAGAATTTTCTGCCAGAGAAATGTGAGGAACATGTGTTTTTTTAGCCAAATTTTGAGGTTTGCAAAGGATTCTGGGTAACAGAACCTGGTCAGAGCCCCACAAGTCACCCCATCCTGAATTCCCCTAGGTCTCTAGTTTTCAAAAATGCACAGGTTTGGTAGGTTTCCCTAGGTGCCGGCTGAGCTAGAGGCCAAAATCTACAGGTAGGCACTTTGCAAAAAACAGCTCTGTTTTCTTTCAAAAAATTGGATGTGTCCACGTCGCGCTTTGGGGTATTTCCTGTCGCGGGCGCTATGCCTACCCACACAAGTGAGATTTCATTTTTATCGGGAGACTTGGGGGAATGCTGTTTGGAAGGAAATTTGTGGCTCCTCTCAGATTCCAGAACTTTCTTCCACAGAAATGTGAGGAACATGTGTTTTTAAGCCAAATTTTGAGGTTTGCAAAGGATTCTGGGTAACAGAACCTGGTCAGAGCCCAACAAGTCACCCCATCTTGGATTCTCCTAGGTCTCTAGTTTTAAAAAATGAACAGGTTTGGTAGGTTTCCCTAGGTGCCGGCTGAGCTAGAGGCCAAAATCTACAGGTAGGCACTTTGCAAAAAACACCTCTGTTTTCTTTTAAAAAATTGGATGTGTCCACGTTGCGCTTTGGGGCATTTCCTGTCGCGGGCGCTAGGCTTACCCACACAAGTGAGGTATCATTTTTATCGGGAGACCTTGGGGAACGCTGGGTGGAAGGAAATTTGAGGCTCCTCTCAGATTCCAGAATTTTCAGCCACAGAAATGTGAGGAACATGTGTTTTTTTAGCCAAATTTTGAGGTTTGCAAAGGATTCTGGGTAACAGAACCTGGTCAGAGCCCCACAAGTCACCCCATCCTGGATTCCCCTAGGTCTCTAGTTTTCAAAAATGCACAGGTTTGGTAGGTTTACCTAGGTGCCGTCTGTGCTAGAGGCCAAAATCTACAGGTAGGCACTTTGCAAAAAACACCTCTGTTTTCTTTCAAAAAATTGGATGTGCACATGTTGCGCTTTGGGGCATTTCCTGTCGCGGGCGCTAGGCCTACCCACACAAGTGAGGTATCATTTTTATCGGGAGACTTGGGGGAACGCTGTGTGGAAGGAAATTAGTGGCTCCTCTCAGATTCCAGAACTTTCTTCCACAGAAATGTGAGGAACATGTGTTTTTTAAGCCAAATTTTGAGGTTTGCAAAGGATTCTGGGTAACAGAACCTGGTCAGAGCCCAACAAGTCACCCCATCTTGGATTCTCCTAGGTCTCTAGTTTTAAAAAATGAACAGGTTTGGTAGGTTTCCCTAGGTGCCGGCTGAGCTAGAGGCCAAAATCTACAGGTAGGCACTTTGCAAAAAACAGCTCTGTTTTCTTTCAAAAAATTGGATGTGTCCACGTCGCGCTTTGGGGCATTTCCTGTCGCGGGCGCTATGCCTACCCACACAAGTGAGATTTCATTTTATCGGGAGACTTGGGGGAATGCTGTTTGGAAGGAAATTTGTGGCTCCTCTCAGATTCCAGAACTTTCTGCCACAGAAATGTGAGGAACATGTGTTTTTTTAGCCAAATTTTGAGGTTTGCAAAGGATTCTGGGTAACAGAACCTGGTCAGAGGCCCACAAGTCACCCCATCTTGGATTCCCCTAGGTCTCTAGTTTTCATAAATGCACAGGTTTGGTAGGTTTACCTAGGTGCCGGCTGTGCTAGGGGCCAAAATCTACAGGTAGGCACTTTGCAAAAAACACCTCTGTTTTCTTTCAAAAAATTGGATGTGTACATGTTGCGCTTTGGGGCATTTTCTGTCGCGGGCGCTAGGCCTACCCACACAAGTGAGTTATCATTTTTATCGGGAGACTTGAGGGAACGCTGGGTGGAAGGAAATTAGTGGCTCCTCTCAGATTCCAGAACTTTCTTCCACAGAAATGTGAGGAACATGTGTTTTTTAAGCCAAATTTTGAGGTTTGCAAAGGATTCTGGGTAACAGAACCTGGTCAGAGCCCAACAAGTCACCCCATCTTGGATTCTCCTAGGTCTCTAGTTTTAAAAAATGAACAGGTTTGGTAGGTTTCCCTAGGTGCCGGCTGAGCTAGAGGCCAAAATCTACAGGTAGGCACTTTGCAAAAAACACCTCTGTTTTCTTTCAAAAAATTGGATGTGTCCACGTTGCGCTTTGGGGCATTTCCTGTCGCGGGCGCTAGGCTTACCCACACAAGTGAGGTATCATTTTTATCGGGAGACTTGGGGGAACGCTGGGTGGAAGAAAATTCCGGACTCCTATCAGATTCCAGAACTTTCTGCCACAGAAATGTGAGGAACGTCTGTTTTTTTAGTCAAATTTTGAGGTTTGCAAAGGATTCTGGGTAACAGAACCTGGTCAGAGGCCCACAAGTCACCCCATCTTGGATTCCCCTAGGTCTCTAGTTTTCATAAATGCACAGGTTTGGTAGGTTTACCTAGGTGCCGGCTGTGCTAGGGGCCAAAATCTACAGGTAGGCACTTTGCAAAAAACACCTCTGTTTTCTTTCAAAAAATTGGATGTATACATGTTGCGCTTTGGGGCATTTTCTGTTGCGGGCGCTAGGCATACCCACACAAGTGAAGTATCATTTTTATCGGGAGACTTGGGGGAACGCTGGGTGGAAGGAAATTAGTGGCTCCTCTCAGATTCCAGAACTTTCTTCCACAGAAATGTGAGGAACATGTGTTTTTTAAGCCAAATTTTGAGGTTTGCAAAGGATTCTGGGTAACAGAACCTGGTCAGAGACCAACAAGTCACCCCATCTTGGATTCTCCTAGGTCTCTAGTTTTAAAAAATGAACAGGTTTGGTAGGTTTCCCTAGGTGCCGGCTGAGCTAGAGGCCAAAATCTACAGGTAGGCAATTTGCAAAAAACACCTCTGTTTTCTTTCAAAAAATTGGATGTGTCCACGTTGCGCTTTGGGGCATTTCCTGTCGCGGGCGCTAGGCTTACCCACACAAGTGAGGTATCATTTTTATCGAGAGACTTGGGGAAACGCTGGGTGGAAGGAAATTTGAGGCTCCTCTCAGATTCCAGAATTTTCTGCCACAGAAATGCGAGGAACATGTATTTTTTTAGCCAAATTTTGAGGTTTGCAAAGGATTCTGAGTAACAGAACCTGGTCAGAGCCCCACAAGTCACCCCATCCTGGATTCCCCTAGGTCTCTAGTTTTCAAAAATGCACAGGTTTGGTAGGTTTCCCTAGGTGCCGGCTGAGCTAGAGGCCAAAATCTACAGGTAGGCACTTTGCAAAAAACAGCTCTGTTTTCTTTCAAAAAATTGGATGTGTCCACGTCGCGCTTTGGGGCATTTCCTGTCGCGGGCGCTATGCCTACCCACACAAGTGAGATTTCATTTTTATCGGGAGACTTGGGGGAATGCTGTTTGGAAGGAAATTTGTGGCTCCTCTCAGATTCCAGAACTTTCTTCCACAGAAATGTGAGGAACATGTGTTTTTTAAGCCAAATTTTGAGGTTTGCAAAGGATTCTGGGTAACAGAACCTGGTCAGAGCCCAACAATTCACCCCATCTTGGATTCTCCTAGGTCTCTAGTTTTAAAAAATGAACAGGTTTGGTAGGTTTCCCTAGGTGCCGGCTGAGCTAGAGGACAAAATCTACAGGTAGGCACTTTGCAAAAAACACCTCTGTTTTCTTTAAAAAAATTGGATGTGTCCACGTTGCGCTTTGGGGCATTTCCTGTTGCGGGCGCTAGGCTTACCCACACAAGTGAGGTATCATTTTTATCGGGAGACTTGGGGGAACGCTGGGTGGAAGAAAATTTCGGACTCCTCTAAGATTCCAGAACTTTCTGCCACAGAAATGTGAGGAACGTGTGTTTTTTTAGTCAAATTTTGAGGTTTGCAAAGGATTCTGGGTAACAGAACCTGGTCAGAGGCCCACAAGTCACCCCATCTTGGATTCCCCTAGGTCTCTAGTTTTCATAAATGCACAGGTTTGGTAGGTTTACCTAGGTGCCGGCTGTGCTAGGGGCCAAAATCTACAGGTAGGCACTTTGCAAAAAACACCTCTGTTTTCTTTAAAAAAATTGGATGTGTACATGTTGCGCTTTGGGGCATTTTCTGTCGCGGGCGCTAGGCCTACCCACACAAGTGAGGTATCATTTTTATCGGGAGACTTGGGGGAACGCTGGGTGAAAGGAAATTAGTGGCTCCTCTCAGATTCCAGAACTTTCTTCCACAGAAATGTGAGGAACATGTGTTTTTTAAGCCAAATTTTGAGGTTTGCAAAGGATTCTGGGTAACAGAACCTGGTCAGAGCCCAACAAGTCACCCCATCTTGGATTCTCCTAGGTCTCTAGTTTTAAAAAATGAACAGGTTTGGTAGGTTTCCCTAGGTGCCGGCTGAGCTAGAGGCCAAAATCTACAGGTAGGCACTTTGCAAAAAACACCTCTGTTTTCTTTTAAAAAATTGGATGTGTCCACGTTGCGCTTTGGGGCATTTCCTGTCGCGGGCGCTAGGCTTACCCACACAAGTGAGGTATCATTTTTATCGGGAGACTTGGGGGAACGCTGGGTGGAAGGAAATTTGAGGCTCCTCTCAGATTCCAGAATTTTCTGCCACAGAAATGTGAGGAACATGTGTTTTTTTAGCCAAATTTTGAGGTTTGCAAAGGATTCTGGGTAACAGAACCTGGTCAGAGCCCCACAAGTCACCCCATCCTGGATTCCCCTAGGTCTCTAGTTTTCAAAAATGCACAGGTTTGGTAGGTTTCCCTAGGTGCCGGCTGAGCTAGAGGCCAAAATCTACAGGTAGGCACTTTGCAAAAAACAGCTCTGTTTTCTTTCAAAAAATTGGATGTGTCCACGTCGCGCTTTGGGGCATTTCCTGTCGCGGGCGCTATGCCTACCCACACAAGTGAGATTTCATTTTTATCGGGAGACTTGGGGGAATGCTGTTTGGAAGGAAATTTGTGGCTCCTCTCAGATTCCAGAACTTTCTGCCACAGAAAGGTGAGGAACATGTGTTTTTTTAGCCAAATTTTGAGGTTTGCAAAGGATTCTGGGTAACAGAACCTGGTCAGAGCCCCACAAGTCACCCCATCTTGGATTCCCCTAGGTCTCTAGGTTTAATAAATGCACAGGTTCGGTAGGTTTCCCTAGGTGCCGGCTGAGCTAGAGGCCAAAATCTACAGGTAGACACTTTGCAAAAAACAGCTCTGTTTTCTTTCAAAAAATTGGATATGTCCACGTTGCGCTTTGGGGCATTTCCTGTCGCGGGCGCTATGCCTACCCACACAAGTGAGGTTTCATTTTTATCGGGAGACTTGGGGGAACGCTGGGTGGAAGGAAATTTGTGACTCCTCTCAGATTCCAGAACTTTCTGCCACAGAAATGTGAGGAACGTGTGTTTTTTTAGTCAAATTTTGAGGTTTGCAAAGGATTCTGGGTAACAGAACCTGGTCAGAGCCCCACAAGTCACCCCATCCTGGATTCCCCTAGGTCTCTAGTTTTAAAAAATGCACAGGTTTGGTAGGTTTACCTAGGTGCCGGCTGTGCTAGAGGCCAAAATCTACAGGTAGGCACTTTGCAAAAAACAGCTCTGTTTTCTTTCAAAAAATTGGATGTGTCCACGTCGCGCTTTGGGGCATTTCCTGTCGCGGGCGCTATGCCTACCCACACAAGTGAGATTTCATTTTATCGGGAGACTTGGGGGAATGCTGTTTGGAAGGAAATTTGTGGCTCCTCTCAGATTCCAGAACATCCTGCCACAGAAATGTGAGGAACATGTGTTTTTTTAAGCCAAATTTTGAGGTTTGCAAAGGATTCTGGGTAACAGAACCAGGTCAGAGCCCCACAAGTCACCCCATCTTGGATTCCCCTAGGTCTCTAGTTTTCAAAAATGCACAGGTTTGGTAGGTTTCCCTAGGTGCCGGCTGAGCTAGAGGCCAAAATCTACAGGTAGGCACTTTGCAAAAAACACCTCTGTTTTCTTTAAAAAAATTGGATGTGTACATGTTGCGATTTGGGGCATTTTCTGTCGCGGGCGCTAGGCCTACCCACACAAGTGAGGTATCATTTTTATCGGGAGACTTGGGGGAACGCTGTGTGGAAGGAAATTAGTGGCTCCTCTCAGATTCCAGAACTTTCTGCCACAGAAATGTGAGTAACATGTGTTTTTTTTGCCAAATTGTGAGGTTTGCAAAGGATTCTGGGTAACAGAACCTGGTAAGAGCCCCACAAGTCACCCCATCTTGGATTCCCCTAGCTCTCAAGGTTTAAAAAATGCACAGGTTTGGTAGGTTTCCCTAGGTGCCGGCTGAGCTAGAGGCCAAAATCTACAGGTAGGCACTTTGCAAAAAACAGCTCTGTTTTCTTTCAAAAAATTGGATGTGTCCACGTTGTGCTTTGGGGCATTTCCTGTCGTGGGCGCTATGCCTACCCACACAAGTGAGGTTTCATTTTTATCGGGAGACTTGGGGGAACGCTGTTTGGAAGGAAATTTATGGCTCCTCTCAGATTCCAGAACTTTCTGCCAGAGAAATATGAGGAACATGTGTTTTTTTAGCCAAATTTTGAGGTTTGCAAAGGATTCTGGATAACAGAACCTGGTCAGAGCCGCACAAGTCACCCCATCTTGGATTCCCCTAGGTCTCTAGTTTTCAAAAATGCACAGATTTAGTCGGTTTCCCTAGGTGCCGGCTGAGCTAGAGGCCAAAATCTACAGGTAGGCGCTTTGCAAAAAACAGCTCTGTTTTCTTTCAAAAAATTGGATGTGTCCACGTTGCGCTTTGGGGCATTTCCTGTCGCGGGCGCTAGGCCTACCCACACAAGTGAGGTATCATTTTTATCGGGAGACTTGGGGGAACGCTGTGTGGAAGGAAATTAGTGGCTCCTCTCAGATTCCAGAACTTTCTGCCACAGAAATGTGAGTAACATGTGTTTTTTTTGCCAAATTGTGAGGTTTGCAAAGGATTCTGGGTAACAGAACCTGGTAAGAGCCCCACAAGTCACCTCATCTTGGATTCCCCTAGCTCTCAAGGTTTAAAAAATGCACAGGTTTGGTAGGTTTACCTAGGTGCCGGCTGAGCTAGAGGCCAAAATCTACAGGTAGGCACTTTGCAAAAAACAGCTCTGTTTTCTTTCAAAAAATTGGATGTGTCCACGTTGTGCTTTGGGGCATTTCCTGTCGCGGGCGCTATGCCTACCCACACAAGTGAGGTTTCATTTTTATCGGGAGACTTGGGGGAACGCTGTTTGGAAGGAAATTTGTGGCTCCTCTCAGATTCCAGAACTTTCTGCCAGAGAAATATGAGGAACATGTGTTTTTTTAGCCAAATTTTGAGGTTTGCAAAGGATTCTGGATAACAGAACCTGGTCAGAGCCCCACAAGTCACCCCATCTTGGATTCCCCTAGGTCTCTAGTTTTCAAAAATGCACAGATTTAGTAGGTTTCCCTAGGTGCCGGCTGAGCTAGAGGCCAAAATCTACAGGTAGGCGCTTTGCAAAAAACAGCTCTGTTTTCTTTCAAAAAATTGGATTTGTCCACGTTGCGCTTTGGGGCATTTCCTGTCGCGGGCGCTAGGCCTACCCACACAAGTGAGGTATCATTTTTATCGGGAGACTTGGGGGAACGCTGTGTGGAAGGAAATTAGTGGCTCCTCTCAGATTCCAGAACTTTCTGCCACAGAAATGTGAGGAACATGTGTTTTTTTAGCCAAATTTTGAGGTTTGTAAAGGATTCTGGGTAACAGAACCTGGTCAGAGCCCCACAAGTCACCCCATCTTGGATTCCCCTAGGTCTGTAGTTTTAAAAAATGCACAAGTTTGGTAAGTTTCCCTAGGTGTCGGCTGAGCTAGAGGCCAAAATCTACAGGTAGGCAATTTGCAAAAAACAGCTCTATTTTCTTTAAAAAAATTGGATGTGTCCACGTTGCACTTTGGGGCATTTCCAGTCGCGGGCGCTAGGCCTAGTCACACAAGTGAGGTATCATTATTATCAGGAGACTTGGGGGAACGCTGGGTGGAAGGAAATTGGTGGCTCCTCTCAGATTCCAGAACTTTCTGCCACAGAAATGTGAGAAACATGTGTTTTTGTAGCCAAATTTTGAGGTTTGCAAAGGATTCTGGGTAACAGAACCTGGTCAGAGCCCCACAAGTCACCCCATCGTGGATTGCCCTAGATCTCTAGGTTTAAAAAATGCCCAGGTTTGGTAGGTTTACCTAGGTGCCGGCTGAGCTACAGGCCAAAATCTACAGGTAGGCACTTTGCAAAAAACAGCTCTGTTTTCTTTAAAAAAATTGGATGTGTCCACATTGCGCTTTGGGGCATTTCCTGTCACGGGCGCTATGTCTACCCACACAAGTGAGATATCATTTTTATCGGGAGACTTGGGGGAATGCTGGGTGGAAGGAAATTTGTGGCCTCTCTCAGATTCCAGAACTTTCTGCCACAGAAATGTGAGGAACGTGTGTTTTTTTAGTCAAATTTTGAGGTTTGCAAAGGATTCTGGGTAACAGAACCTGGTCAGAGACCCACAAGTCACCCCATCTTGGATTCCCCTAGGTCTCTAGTTTTCAAAAATGCACAGGTTTGGTAGGTTTACCTAGGTGCCGGCTGAGCTAGAGGCCAAAATCTACAGGTAGGCACTTTGCAAAAAACAGCTCTGTTTTCTTTCAAAAAATTGGATGTGTCCACGTTGCGCTTTGGGGCATTTCCTGTCGCGGGCGCTAGGCCTACCCACACAAGTGAGGTATCATTTTTATCGGGAGACTTGGGGGAACGCTGTGTGGAAGGAAATTAGTGGCTTCTCTCAGATTCCAGAACTTTCTGCCACAGAAATGTGAGAAACATGTGTTTTTTTAGCCAAATTTTGAGGTTTGCAAAGGATTCTGGGTAACAGAACCTGGTCAGAGCCCCACAAGTCACCCCATCTTGGATTGCCCTAGATCTCTAGGTTTAAAAAATGCCCAGGTTTGGTAGGTTTACCTAGGTGCCGGCTGAGCTAGAGGCCAAAATCTACAGGTAGGCACTTTGCAAAAAACAGCTCTGTTTTCTTTCAAAAAATTGGATGTGTCCACGTTGCGCTTTGGGGCATTTCCTGTCGCGGGCGCTATGCCTACCCACACAAGTGAGGTATCATTTTTATCGGGAGACTTGGGGGAATGCTGGGTGGAAGGACATTTGTGGCTCCTCTCAGATTCCAGAACTTTTTGCCACAGAAATGTGAGGAACATGTGTTTTTTTAGCCAAATTTTGAGGTTTGCAAAGGATTCTGGGTAACAGAACCTGGTCAGAGCCCCACAAGTCACCCCATCTTGGATTCCCCTAGGTCTCTAGGTTTAAAAAATGCCCAGGTTTGGTAGGTTTACCTAGGTGCCGGCTGAGATAGAGGCTAAAATCTACAGGTAGGCACTTTGCAAAAAACAGCTCTGTTTTCTTTCAAAAAATTGGATGTGTCCACGTTGCGCTTTGTGGTATTTTCTGTCGCGGGCGCTAGGCCTACCCACACAAGTGATGTATCATTTTTATCGGGAGACTTGGGGGAACGCTGTGTGGAAGGAAATTAGTGGCTCCTCTTAGATTCCAGAACTTTCTGCCACAGAAATGTGAGGAACATGTGTTTTTTTAGCCAAATTTTGAGGTTTGCAAAGGATTCTGGGTAACAGAACCTGGTCAGAGCCCCACAAGTCACCCCATCTTGGATTCCCCTAGGTCTCTAGGTTTAAAAAATGCACAGGTTTGGTAGGTTTCCCTAGGTGCCGGCTGAGCTAGAGGCCAAAATCTACAGGTAGGCACTTTGCAAAAAACAGCTCTGTTTTCTTTCAAAAAATTGGATGTGTCCACATTGTGCTTTGGGGCATTTCCTGTCGCGGGCGCTATGCCTACCCACACAAGTGAGGTTTCATTTTTATCGGGAGACTTGGGGGAACGCTGTTTGGAAGGAAATTTGTGGCTCCTCTCAGATTCCAGAACTTTCTGCCAGAGAAATATGAGGAACATGTGTTTTTTTAGCCAAATTTTGAGGTTTGCAAAGGATTCTGGATAACAGAACCTGGTCAGAGCCCCACAAGTCACCCCATCTTGGATTCCCCTAGGTCTCTAGTTTTCAAAAATGCACAGATTTAGTAGGTTTCCCTAGGTGCCGGCTGAGCTAGAGGCCAAAATCTACAGGTAGGCGCTTTGCAAAAAACAGCTCTGTTTTCTTTCAAAAAATTGGATGTGTCCACGTTGCGCTTTGGGGCATTTCCTGTCGCGGGCGCTAGGCCTACCCACACAAGTGAGGTATAATTTTTATCGGGAGACTTGGGGGAACGCTGTGTGGAAGGAAATTAGTGGCTCCTCTCAGATTCCAGAACTTTCTGCCACAGAAATGTGAGGAACATGTGTTTTTTTGTAGCCAAATTTTGAGGTTTGCAAAGGATTCTGGGTAACAGAACCTGGTCAGAGCCCCATAAGTCACCCCATCTTGGATTCCCCTAGGTCTGTAGTTTTCAAAAATGCACAAGTTTGGTAAGTTTCCCTAGGTGTCGGCTGAGCTAGAGGCCAAAATCTACAGGTAGGCAATTTGCAAAAAACAGCTCTATTTTCTTTCAAAAAATTGGATGTGTCCACGTTGCACTTTGGGGCATTTCCTGTCGCGGGCGCTAGGCCTAGTCACACAAGTGAGGTATCATTTTTATCAGGAGACTTGGGGGAACGCTGGGTGGAAGGAAATTAGTGGCTCCTCTCAGATTCCAGAACTTTCTGCCACAGAAATGTGAGAAACATGTGTTTTTGTTGTCAAATTTTGAGGTTTGCAAAGGATTCTGGGTAACAGAACCTGGTCGGAGCCCCACAAGTCACCCCATCTTGGATTGCCCTAGATCTCTAGGTTTAAAAAATGCCCAGGTTTGGTAGGTTTACCTAGGTGCCGGCTGAGCTACAGGCCAAAATCTACAGGTAGGCACTTTGCAAAAAACAGCTCTGTTTTCTTTCAAAAAATTGGATATGTCCATATTGCGCTTTGGGGCATTTCCTGTCACGGGCGCTATGTCTACCCACACAAGTGAGGTATCATTTTTATCGGGAGACTTGGGGGAATGCTGGGTGGAAGGAAATTTGTGGCTCCTCTCAGATTCCAGAACTTTCTGCCACAGAAATGTGAGAAACATGTGTTTTTGTAGCCACATTTTGAGGTTTGCAAAGGATTCTGGGTAACAGAACCAGGTCAGAGCCCCACAAGTCACCCCATCTTGGATTCCCCTAGCTCTCTAGGTTTAAAAAATGCACAGGTTTGGTAGGTTTACCTAGGTGCCGGCTGAGCTACAGGCCAAAATCTACAGGTAGGCACTTTGCAAAAAACAGCTCTGTTTTCTTTCAAAAAATTGGATGTGTCCATATTGCGCTTTGGGGCATTTCCTGTCACGGGCGCTATGTCTACCCACACAAGTGAGGTATCATTTTTATCAGGAGACTTGGGGGAATGCTGGGTGGAAGGAAATTTGTGGCTCCTCTCAGATTCCAGAACTTTCTGCCACAGAAATGTGAGGAACGTGTGTTTTTTTAGTCAAATTTTGAGGTTTGCAAAGGATTCTGGGTAACAGAACCTGGTCAGAGCCCCACAAGTCACCCCATCTTGGATTCCCCTAGGTCTCTAGGTTTAAAAAAATGCACAGGTTTGGTAGGTTTCCCTAGGTGCCGGCTGAGCTAGAGGCCAAAATCTACAGGTAGGCACTTTGCAAAAAACAGCTCTGTTTTCTTTCAAAAAATTGGATGTGTCCACGTTGAGCTTTGTGGCATTTCCTGTCGCGGGCGCTATGCCTACCCACACAAGTAAGGTTTAATTTTTATCGGGACACTTGGGGGAACGCTGGGTGGAAGGAAATTTGTGGCTCCTCTCAGATTCCAGAACTTTCTGCCACAGAAATGTGAGGAACATGTGTTTTTTTAGCCAAATTTTGAGGTTTGCAAAGCATTCTGGGTAACATAACCAGGTCAGAGCCCCACAAGTCACCCCATCTTGGATTCCAATAGGTCTCTAGTTTTCACAAATGCACAGGTTTGGTAGGTTTACCTAGGTGCCGGCTGAGCTAGAGGCCAAAATCTACAGGTAGGCACTTTGCAAAAAACACCTCTGTTTTCTTTCAAAAAATTGGATGTGTCCACGTTGCGCTTTGGGGCATTTCCTGTTGCGGGCGCTAGGCCTACCCACACAAGTGAGGTATCATTTTTATCGGGAGACTTGGGGGAACGCTGTGTGGAAGGAAATTAGTGGCTCCTCTCAGATTCCAGAACTTTCTGCCACAGAAATGTGAGGAACATGTGTTTTTTTAGCCAAATTTTGAGGTTTGCAAAGGATTCTGGGTAACAGAACCTGGTTAGAGCCCCACAAGTCACCCCATCTTGGATTCCCCTAGGTCTGTAGTTTTCAAAAATGCACAAGTTTGGTAAGTTTCCCTAGGTGTCGGCTGAGCTAGAGGCCAAAATCTACAGGTAGGCAATTTGCAAAAAACAGCTCTATTTTCTTTAAAAAAATTGGATGTGTCCACGTTGCACTTTGGGGCATTTCCTGTCGCGGGCGCTAGGCCTAGTCACACAAGTGAGGTATCATTTTTATCAGGAGACTTGGGGGAACGCTGGGTGGAAGGAAATTAGTGGCTCCTCTCAGATTCCAGAACTTTCTGCCACAGAAATGTGAGAAACATGTGTTTTTGTAGCCAAATTTTGAGGTTTGCAAAGGATTCTGGGTAACAGAACCTGGTCGGAGCCCCACAAGTCACCCCATCTTGGATTGCCCTAGATCTCTAGGTTTAAAAAATGCCCAGGTTTGGTAGGTTTACCTAGGTGCCGGCTGAGCTACAGGCCAAAATCTACAGGTAGGCACTTTGCAAAAAACAGCTCTGTTTTCTTTCAAAAAATTGGATATGTCCATATTGCGCTTTGGGGCATTTCCTGTCACGGGCGCTTTGTCTACCCACACAAGTGAGGTATCATTTTTATCGGGAGACTTGGGGGAATGCTGGGTGGAAGGAAATTTGTGGCTCCTCTCAGATTCCAGAACTTTCTGCCACAGAAATGTGAGAAACATGTGTTTTTGTAGCCACATTTTGAGGTTTGCAAAGGATTCTGGGTAACAGAACCAGGTCAGAGCCCCACAAGTCACCCCATCTTGGATTCCCCTAGCTCTCTAGGTTTAAAAAATGCACAGGTTTGGTAGGTTTACCTAGGTGCCGGCTGAGCTAGAGGCCAAAATCTACAGGTAGGCACTTTGCAAAAAACAGCACTGTTTTCTTTAAAAAAATTGGATGTGCAAACGTTGCGCTTTGGGGCATTTCCTGTCGCGGGCGCTATGCCTACCCACACAAGTGAGGTATCATTTTTATCGGGAGACTTGGGGGAATGCTGGGTGGAAGGAAATTTGTGGCTCCTCTCAGATTCCAGAACTTTCTGCCACAGAAATGTGAGGAACGTGTGTTTTTTTAGTCAAATTTTGAGGTTTGCAAAGGATTCTGGGTAACAGAACCTGGTCAGAGCCCCACAAGTCACCCCATCTTGGATTCCCCTAGGTCTTTAGGTTTAAAAAAATGCACAGGTTTGGTAGGTTTCCCTAGGTGCCGGCTGAGCTAGAGGCCAAAATCTACAGGTAGGCACTTTGCAAAAAACACCTCTGTTTTCTTTAAAAAAATTGGATGTGTACATGTTGCGATTTGGGGCATTTTCTGTCGCGGGCGCTAGGCCTACCCACACAAGTGAGGTATCATTTTTATCGGGAGACTTGGGGGAACGCTGTGTGGAAGGAAATTAGTGGCTCCTCTCAGATTCCAGAACTTTCTGCCACAGAAATGTGAGTAACATGTGTTTTTTTTGCCAAATTGTGAGGTTTGCAAAGGATTCTGGGTAACAGAACCTGGTAAGAGCCCCACAAGTCACCCCATCTTGGATTCCCCTAGCTCTCAAGGTTTAAAAAATGCACAGGTTTGGTAGGTTTCCCTAGGTGCCGGCTGAGCTAGAGGCCAAAATCTACAGGTAGGCACTTTGCAAAAAACAGCTCTGTTTTCTTTCAAAAAATTGGATGTGTCCACGTTGTGCTTTGGGGCATTTCCTGTCGTGGGCGCTATGCCTACCCACACAAGTGAGGTTTCATTTTTATCGGGAGACTTGGGGGAACGCTGTTTGGAAGGAAATTTATGGCTCCTCTCAGATTCCAGAACTTTCTGCCAGAGAAATATGAGGAACATGTGTTTTTTTAGCCAAATTTTGAGGTTTGCAAAGGATTCTGGATAACAGAACCTGGTCAGAGCCGCACAAGTCACCCCATCTTGGATTCCCCTAGGTCTCTAGTTTTCAAAAATGCACAGATTTAGTCGGTTTCCCTAGGTGCCGGCTGAGCTAGAGGCCAAAATCTACAGGTAGGCGCTTTGCAAAAAACAGCTCTGTTTTCTTTCAAAAAATTGGATGTGTCCACGTTGCGCTTTGGGGCATTTCCTGTCGCGGGCGCTAGGCCTACCCACACAAGTGAGGTATCATTTTTATCGGGAGACTTGGGGGAACGCTGTGTGGAAGGAAATTAGTGGCTCCTCTCAGATTCCAGAACTTTCTGCCACAGAAATGTGAGTAACATGTGTTTTTTTTGCCAAATTGTGAGGTTTGCAAAGGATTCTGGGTAACAGAACCTGGTAAGAGCCCCACAAGTCACCTCATCTTGGATTCCCCTAGCTCTCAAGGTTTAAAAAATGCACAGGTTTGGTAGGTTTACCTAGGTGCCGGCTGAGCTAGAGGCCAAAATCTACAGGTAGGCACTTTGCAAAAAACAGCTCTGTTTTCTTTCAAAAAATTGGATGTGTCCACGTTGTGCTTTGGGGCATTTCCTGTCGCGGGCGCTATGCCTACCCACACAAGTGAGGTTTCATTTTTATCGGGAGACTTGGGGGAACGCTGTTTGGAAGGAAATTTGTGGCTCCTCTCAGATTCCAGAACTTTCTGCCAGAGAAATATGAGGAACATGTGTTTTTTTAGCCAAATTTTGAGGTTTGCAAAGGATTCTGGATAACAGAACCTGGTCAGAGCCCCACAAGTCACCCCATCTTGGATTCCCCTAGGTCTCTAGTTTTCAAAAATGCACAGATTTAGTAGGTTTCCCTAGGTGCCGGCTGAGCTAGAGGCCAAAATCTACAGGTAGGCGCTTTGCAAAAAACAGCTCTGTTTTCTTTCAAAAAATTGGATTTGTCCACGTTGCGCTTTGGGGCATTTCCTGTCGCGGGCGCTAGGCCTACCCACACAAGTGAGGTATCATTTTTATCGGGAGACTTGGGGGAACGCTGTGTGGAAGGAAATTAGTGGCTCCTCTCAGATTCCAGAACTTTCTGCCACAGAAATGTGAGGAACATGTGTTTTTTTAGCCAAATTTTGAGGTTTGTAAAGGATTCTGGGTAACAGAACCTGGTCAGAGCCCCACAAGTCACCCCATCTTGGATTCCCCTAGGTCTGTAGTTTTAAAAAATGCACAAGTTTGGTAAGTTTCCCTAGGTGTCGGCTGAGCTAGAGGCCAAAATCTACAGGTAGGCAATTTGCAAAAAACAGCTCTATTTTCTTTAAAAAAATTGGATGTGTCCACGTTGCACTTTGGGGCATTTCCAGTCGCGGGCGCTAGGCCTAGTCACACAAGTGAGGTATCATTATTATCAGGAGACTTGGGGGAACGCTGGGTGGAAGGAAATTGGTGGCTCCTCTCAGATTCCAGAACTTTCTGCCACAGAAATGTGAGAAACATGTGTTTTTGTAGCCAAATTTTGAGGTTTGCAAAGGATTCTGGGTAACAGAACCTGGTCAGAGCCCCACAAGTCACCCCATCGTGGATTGCCCTAGATCTCTAGGTTTAAAAAATGCCCAGGTTTGGTAGGTTTACCTAGGTGCCGGCTGAGCTACAGGCCAAAATCTACAGGTAGGCACTTTGCAAAAAACAGCTCTGTTTTCTTTAAAAAAATTGGATGTGTCCACATTGCGCTTTGGGGCATTTCCTGTCACGGGCGCTATGTCTACCCACACAAGTGAGATATCATTTTTATCGGGAGACTTGGGGGAATGCTGGGTGGAAGGAAATTTGTGGCCTCTCTCAGATTCCAGAACTTTCTGCCACAGAAATGTGAGGAACGTGTGTTTTTTTAGTCAAATTTTGAGGTTTGCAAAGGATTCTGGGTAACAGAACCTGGTCAGAGACCCACAAGTCACCCCATCTTGGATTCCCCTAGGTCTCTAGTTTTCAAAAATGCACAGGTTTGGTAGGTTTACCTAGGTGCCGGCTGAGCTAGAGGCCAAAATCTACAGGTAGGCACTTTGCAAAAAACAGCTCTGTTTTCTTTCAAAAAATTGGATGTGTCCACGTTGCGCTTTGGGGCATTTCCTGTCGCGGGCGCTAGGCCTACCCACACAAGTGAGGTATCATTTTTATCGGGAGACTTGGGGGAACGCTGTGTGGAAGGAAATTAGTGGCTTCTCTCAGATTCCAGAACTTTCTGCCACAGAAATGTGAGAAACATGTGTTTTTTTAGCCAAATTTTGAGGTTTGCAAAGGATTCTGGGTAACAGAACCTGGTCAGAGCCCCACAAGTCACCCCATCTTGGATTGCCCTAGATCTCTAGGTTTAAAAAATGCCCAGGTTTGGTAGGTTTACCTAGGTGCCGGCTGAGCTAGAGGCCAAAATCTACAGGTAGGCACTTTGCAAAAAACAGCTCTGTTTTCTTTCAAAAAATTGGATGTGTCCACGTTGCGCTTTGGGGCATTTCCTGTCGCGGGCGCTATGCCTACCCACACAAGTGAGGTATCATTTTTATCGGGAGACTTGGGGGAATGCTGGGTGGAAGGACATTTGTGGCTCCTCTCAGATTCCAGAACTTTTTGCCACAGAAATGTGAGGAACATGTGTTTTTTTAGCCAAATTTTGAGGTTTGCAAAGGATTCTGGGTAACAGAACCTGGTCAGAGCCCCACAAGTCACCCCATCTTGGATTCCCCTAGGTCTCTAGGTTTAAAAAATGCCCAGGTTTGGTAGGTTTACCTAGGTGCCGGCTGAGATAGAGGCTAAAATCTACAGGTAGGCACTTTGCAAAAAACAGCTCTGTTTTCTTTCAAAAAATTGGATGTGTCCACGTTGCGCTTTGTGGTATTTTCTGTCGCGGGCGCTAGGCCTACCCACACAAGTGATGTATCATTTTTATCGGGAGACTTGGGGGAACGCTGTGTGGAAGGAAATTAGTGGCTCCTCTTAGATTCCAGAACTTTCTGCCACAGAAATGTGAGGAACATGTGTTTTTTTAGCCAAATTTTGAGGTTTGCAAAGGATTCTGGGTAACAGAACCTGGTCAGAGCCCCACAAGTCACCCCATCTTGGATTCCCCTAGGTCTCTAGGTTTAAAAAATGCACAGGTTTGGTAGGTTTCCCTAGGTGCCGGCTGAGCTAGAGGCCAAAATCTACAGGTAGGCACTTTGCAAAAAACAGCTCTGTTTTCTTTCAAAAAATTGGATGTGTCCACATTGTGCTTTGGGGCATTTCCTGTCGCGGGCGCTATGCCTACCCACACAAGTGAGGTTTCATTTTTATCGGGAGACTTGGGGGAACGCTGTTTGGAAGGAAATTTGTGGCTCCTCTCAGATTCCAGAACTTTCTGCCAGAGAAATATGAGGAACATGTGTTTTTTTAGCCAAATTTTGAGGTTTGCAAAGGATTCTGGATAACAGAACCTGGTCAGAGCCCCACAAGTCACCCCATCTTGGATTCCCCTAGGTCTCTAGTTTTCAAAAATGCACAGATTTAGTAGGTTTCCCTAGGTGCCGGCTGAGCTAGAGGCCAAAATCTACAGGTAGGCGCTTTGCAAAAAACAGCTCTGTTTTCTTTCAAAAAATTGGATGTGTCCACGTTGCGCTTTGGGGCATTTCCTGTCGCGGGCGCTAGGCCTACCCACACAAGTGAGGTATAATTTTTATCGGGAGACTTGGGGGAACGCTGTGTGGAAGGAAATTAGTGGCTCCTCTCAGATTCCAGAACTTTCTGCCACAGAAATGTGAGGAACATGTGTTTTTTTGTAGCCAAATTTTGAGGTTTGCAAAGGATTCTGGGTAACAGAACCTGGTCAGAGCCCCATAAGTCACCCCATCTTGGATTCCCCTAGGTCTGTAGTTTTCAAAAATGCACAAGTTTGGTAAGTTTCCCTAGGTGTCGGCTGAGCTAGAGGCCAAAATCTACAGGTAGGCAATTTGCAAAAAACAGCTCTATTTTCTTTCAAAAAATTGGATGTGTCCACGTTGCACTTTGGGGCATTTCCTGTCGCGGGCGCTAGGCCTAGTCACACAAGTGAGGTATCATTTTTATCAGGAGACTTGGGGGAACGCTGGGTGGAAGGAAATTAGTGGCTCCTCTCAGATTCCAGAACTTTCTGCCACAGAAATGTGAGAAACATGTGTTTTTGTTGTCAAATTTTGAGGTTTGCAAAGGATTCTGGGTAACAGAACCTGGTCGGAGCCCCACAAGTCACCCCATCTTGGATTGCCCTAGATCTCTAGGTTTAAAAAATGCCCAGGTTTGGTAGGTTTACCTAGGTGCCGGCTGAGCTACAGGCCAAAATCTACAGGTAGGCACTTTGCAAAAAACAGCTCTGTTTTCTTTCAAAAAATTGGATATGTCCATATTGCGCTTTGGGGCATTTCCTGTCACGGGCGCTATGTCTACCCACACAAGTGAGGTATCATTTTTATCGGGAGACTTGGGGGAATGCTGGGTGGAAGGAAATTTGTGGCTCCTCTCAGATTCCAGAACTTTCTGCCACAGAAATGTGAGAAACATGTGTTTTTGTAGCCACATTTTGAGGTTTGCAAAGGATTCTGGGTAACAGAACCAGGTCAGAGCCCCACAAGTCACCCCATCTTGGATTCCCCTAGCTCTCTAGGTTTAAAAAATGCACAGGTTTGGTAGGTTTACCTAGGTGCCGGCTGAGCTACAGGCCAAAATCTACAGGTAGGCACTTTGCAAAAAACAGCTCTGTTTTCTTTCAAAAAATTGGATGTGTCCATATTGCGCTTTGGGGCATTTCCTGTCACGGGCGCTATGTCTACCCACACAAGTGAGGTATCATTTTTATCAGGAGACTTGGGGGAATGCTGGGTGGAAGGAAATTTGTGGCTCCTCTCAGATTCCAGAACTTTCTGCCACAGAAATGTGAGGAACGTGTGTTTTTTTAGTCAAATTTTGAGGTTTGCAAAGGATTCTGGGTAACAGAACCTGGTCAGAGCCCCACAAGTCACCCCATCTTGGATTCCCCTAGGTCTCTAGGTTTAAAAAAATGCACAGGTTTGGTAGGTTTCCCTAGGTGCCGGCTGAGCTAGAGGCCAAAATCTACAGGTAGGCACTTTGCAAAAAACAGCTCTGTTTTCTTTCAAAAAATTGGATGTGTCCACGTTGAGCTTTGTGGCATTTCCTGTCGCGGGCGCTATGCCTACCCACACAAGTAAGGTTTAATTTTTATCGGGACACTTGGGGGAACGCTGGGTGGAAGGAAATTTGTGGCTCCTCTCAGATTCCAGAACTTTCTGCCACAGAAATGTGAGGAACATGTGTTTTTTTAGCCAAATTTTGAGGTTTGCAAAGCATTCTGGGTAACATAACCAGGTCAGAGCCCCACAAGTCACCCCATCTTGGATTCCAATAGGTCTCTAGTTTTCACAAATGCACAGGTTTGGTAGGTTTACCTAGGTGCCGGCTGAGCTAGAGGCCAAAATCTACAGGTAGGCACTTTGCAAAAAACACCTCTGTTTTCTTTCAAAAAATTGGATGTGTCCACGTTGCGCTTTGGGGCATTTCCTGTTGCGGGCGCTAGGCCTACCCACACAAGTGAGGTATCATTTTTATCGGGAGACTTGGGGGAACGCTGTGTGGAAGGAAATTAGTGGCTCCTCTCAGATTCCAGAACTTTCTGCCACAGAAATGTGAGGAACATGTGTTTTTTTAGCCAAATTTTGAGGTTTGCAAAGGATTCTGGGTAACAGAACCTGGTTAGAGCCCCACAAGTCACCCCATCTTGGATTCCCCTAGGTCTGTAGTTTTCAAAAATGCACAAGTTTGGTAAGTTTCCCTAGGTGTCGGCTGAGCTAGAGGCCAAAATCTACAGGTAGGCAATTTGCAAAAAACAGCTCTATTTTCTTTAAAAAAATTGGATGTGTCCACGTTGCACTTTGGGGCATTTCCTGTCGCGGGCGCTAGGCCTAGTCACACAAGTGAGGTATCATTTTTATCAGGAGACTTGGGGGAACGCTGGGTGGAAGGAAATTAGTGGCTCCTCTCAGATTCCAGAACTTTCTGCCACAGAAATGTGAGAAACATGTGTTTTTGTAGCCAAATTTTGAGGTTTGCAAAGGATTCTGGGTAACAGAACCTGGTCGGAGCCCCACAAGTCACCCCATCTTGGATTGCCCTAGATCTCTAGGTTTAAAAAATGCCCAGGTTTGGTAGGTTTACCTAGGTGCCGGCTGAGCTACAGGCCAAAATCTACAGGTAGGCACTTTGCAAAAAACAGCTCTGTTTTCTTTCAAAAAATTGGATATGTCCATATTGCGCTTTGGGGCATTTCCTGTCACGGGCGCTTTGTCTACCCACACAAGTGAGGTATCATTTTTATCGGGAGACTTGGGGGAATGCTGGGTGGAAGGAAATTTGTGGCTCCTCTCAGATTCCAGAACTTTCTGCCACAGAAATGTGAGAAACATGTGTTTTTGTAGCCACATTTTGAGGTTTGCAAAGGATTCTGGGTAACAGAACCAGGTCAGAGCCCCACAAGTCACCCCATCTTGGATTCCCCTAGCTCTCTAGGTTTAAAAAATGCACAGGTTTGGTAGGTTTACCTAGGTGCCGGCTGAGCTAGAGGCCAAAATCTACAGGTAGGCACTTTGCAAAAAACAGCACTGTTTTCTTTAAAAAAATTGGATGTGCAAACGTTGCGCTTTGGGGCATTTCCTGTCGCGGGCGCTATGCCTACCCACACAAGTGAGGTATCATTTTTATCGGGAGACTTGGGGGAATGCTGGGTGGAAGGAAATTTGTGGCTCCTCTCAGATTCCAGAACTTTCTGCCACAGAAATGTGAGGAACGTGTGTTTTTTTAGTCAAATTTTGAGGTTTGCAAAGGATTCTGGGTAACAGAACCTGGTCAGAGCCCCACAAGTCACCCCATCTTGGATTCCCCTAGGTCTTTAGGTTTAAAAAAATGCACAGGTTTGGTAGGTTTCCCTAGGTGCCGGCTGAGCTAGAGGCCAAAATCTACAGGTAGGCACTTTGCAAAAAACAGCTCTGTTTTCTTTCAAAAAATTGGATGTGTCCACGTTGAGCTTTGTGGCATTTCCTGTCGCGGGCGCTATGCCTACCCACACAAGTAAGGTTTAATTTTTATCGGGACACTTGGGGGAACGCTGGGTGGAAGGAAATTTGTGGCTCCTCTCAGATTCCAGAACTTTCTGCCACAGAAATGTGAGGAACATGTGTTTTTTTAGCCAAATTTTGAGGTTTGCAAAGCATTCTGGGTAACATAACCAGGTCAGAGCCCCACAAGTCACCCCATCTTGGATTCCAATAGGTCTCTAGTTTTCACAAATGCACAGGTTTGGTAGGTTTACCTAGGTGCCGGCTGAGCTAGAGGCAAAAATCTACAGGTAGGCACTTTGCAAAAAACACCTCTGTTTTCTTTCAAAAAATTGGATGTGTCCACGTTGCGCTTTGGGGCATTTCCTGTTGCGGGCGCTAGGCCTACCCACACAAGTGAGGTATCATTTTTATCGGGAGACTTGGGGGAACGCTGTTTGGAAGGAAATTTGTGGCTCCTCTCAGATTCCAGAACTTTCTGCCACAGAAATGTGAGGAACATGTGTTTTTTTAGCCAAATTTTGAGGTTTGCAAAGGATTCTGGGTAACAGAACCTGGTCAGAGCCACACAAGTCACCCCATCTTGGATTCCCCTAGGTCTCTAGTTTTCAAAAATGCACAAGTTTGTTAGGTTTCCCTAGGTGCCGGCTGAGATAGAGGCCAAAATCTACAGGTAGGCACTTTGCAAAAAACAGCTCTGTTTTCTTTCAAAAAATTGGATGTGTCCACGTTGCGCTTTGGGGCATTTCCTGTCGCGGGCGCTAGGCCTACCCACACAAGTGAGGTATCATTTTTATCGGGAGACTTGGGGGAACGCTGTGTGGAAGGAAATTAGTGGCTCCTCTCAGATTCCAGATCTTTCTGCCACAGAAATGTGAGGAACATGTGTTTTTTTAGCCAAATTTTGAGGTTTGCAAAGGATTCTGGGTAACAGAACCTGGTCAGAGCCACACAAGTCACCCCATCTTGGATTCCCCTAGGTCTCTAGTTTTCAAAAATGCACAGGTTTGTTAGGTTTCCCTAGGTGCCGGCTGAGCTAGAGGCCAAAACCTACAGGTAGGCACTTTGCAAAAAACACCTCTGTTTTCTTTCAGAAAATAGGATGTGTCCACGTTGCGCTTTGGGGCATTTCCTGTCGCCTAGGTCTCTAGTTTTAAAAAATGCACAGGTTTGGTAGCTTTCCCTAGGTGCCGGCTGAGCTAGAGGCCAAAATCTACAGGTAGGCACTTTGTAAAAAACACCTCTGTTTTCTTTAAAAAAAATTGGATGTGTCCACGTTGCGCTTTGGGGCATTTCCTGTCGCGGGCACTAGGCCTACCCACACAAGTGAGGTGTCATTTTTATCGGAAGACTTGGGAGAACGCTGTGTGGAAGACAATTTGTGGCTGCTCTCAGATTCCAGAACTTTCTCCACAGAAATGTAAGGAACATGTGTTTTTTTAGCCAAATTTTGAGGTTTGCAAAGGATTCTGGGTACCAGAACCTGGTCAGAGCCACACAAGTCACCCCATCTTGGATTCCCCTAGGTCTCTAGTTTTCAATAATGCACAGGTTTGGTAGCTTTCCCTAGGTGCCGGCTGAGCTAGAGGCCAAAATCTACAGGTAGGCACTTTGCAAAAAACAGCTCTGTTTTCTTTCAAAAAATTGGATATGTCCACGTTGCGCTTTGGGGCATTTCCTGTCGCGGGCGCTAGGCCTATCCACACAAGTGAGGTATCATTTTTATCGGGAGACTTGGGGGAACGCTGTGTGGAAAGAATTTTGTGGCTCCTCTCAGATTCCAGAACTTTCTGCCACAGAAATGTGAGGAACATGTGTTTTTTGTAGCCAAATTTTGAGGTTTGCAAAGGATTCTGGGTAACAGAACCTGGTCAGAGCCCCACAAGTCACCCCATCTTGGATTGCCCTAGATCTCTAGGTTTAAAAAATGCCCACGTTTGGTAGGTTTACCTAGGTGCCGGCTGAGCTAGAGGCCAAAATCTACAGGTAGGCACTTTGCAAAAAACAGCTCTGTTTTCTTTCCAAAAATTGGATGTGTCCACGTTGCGCTTTGGGGCATTTCCTGTCGGGGGTGCTATGCCTACCCACACAAGTGAGGTATCATTTTTATCGGGAGACTTGGGGGAATGCTGGGTGGAAGGACATTTGTGGCTCCTCCCAGATTCCAGAACTTTTTGCCACAGAAATGTGAGGAACGTGTGTTTTTTTAGTCCAATTTTTAGGTTTGCAAAGGATTCTGGGTAACAGAACCTGGTCAGAGCCCCACAAGTCACCCCATCTTGGATTCCCCTAGGTCTCTAGTTTTCAAAAATGCACAGGTTTGGTAGGTTTACCTAGGTGCCGGCTGAGCTAGAGGTCAAATTCTACAGGTAGGCACTTTGCAAAAAACACCTCTGTTTTGTTCCAAAAAATTGGATGTGTCCACGTTGCGCTTTGTGGTATTTCCTGTCGCGGGCGCTAGGCCTACCCACACAAGTGATGTATCATTTTTATCGGGAGACTTGGGGGAACGCTGTGTGGAAGGAAATTAGTGGCTCCTCTCAGATTCCAGAACTTTCTGCCACAGAAATGTGAGGAACATGTGTTTTTTTAGCCAAATTTTGAGGTTTGCAAAGGATTCTGGGTAACAGAACCTGGTCAGAGCCCCACAAGTCACCCCATCTTGGATTCCCCTAGGTCTCTAGGTTTAAAAAATGCACAGGTTTGGTAGGTTTCCCTAGGTGCCGGCTGAGCTAGAGGCCAAAATCTACAGGTAGGCACTTTGCAAAAAACAGCTCTGTTTTCTTTCAAAAAATTGGATGTGTCCACGTTGTGCTTTGGGGCATTTCCTGTTGCGGGCGCTATGCCTACCCACACAAGTGAGGTTTCATTTTTATCGGGAGACTTGGGGGAACGCTGTTTGGAAGGAAATTTGTGGCTCCTCTCCGATTCCAGAACTTTCTGCCAGAGAAATATGAGGAACATGTGTTTTTTTAGCCAAATTTTGAGGTTTGCAAAGGATTCTGGATAACAGAACCTGGTCAGAGCCCCACAAGTCACCCCATCTTGGATTCCCCTAGGTCTCTAGTTTTAAAAAATGCACAGATTTAGTAGGTTTCCCTAGGTGCCGGCTGAGCTAGAGGCCAAAATCTACAAGTAGGCGCTTTGCAAAAAACAGCTCTGTTTTCTATCAAAAAATTGGATGTGTCCACGTTGCGCTTTGGGGCATTTCCTGTCGCGAGCGCTAGGCCTACCCACACAAGTGAGGTATCATTTTTATCGGGAGACTTGGGGGAACGCTGTGTGGAAGGAAATTAGTGGCTCCTCTCAGATTCCAGAACTTTCTGCCACAGAAATGTGAGGAACATGTGTTTTTTTAGCCAAATTTTGAGGTTTGTAAAGGATTCTGGGTAACAGAACCTGGTCAGAGCCCCACAAGTCACCCCATCTTGGATTCCCCTAGGTCTGTAGTTTTAAAAAATGCACAAGTTTGGTAAGTTTCCCTAGGTGTCGGCTGAGCTAGAGGCCAAAATCTACAGGTAGGCAATTTGCAAAAAACAGCTCTATTTTCTTTCAAAAAATTGGATGTGTCCACGTTGCACTTTGGGGCATTTCCAGTCGCGGGTGCTAGGCCTAGTCACACAAGTGAGGTATCATTATTATCAGGAGACTTGGGGGAACGCTGGGTGGAAGGAAATTAGTGGCTCCTCTCAGATTCCAGAACTTTCTGCCACAGAAATGTGAGAAACATGTGTTTTTGTAGCCAAATTTTGAGGTTTGCAAAGGATTCTGGATAACAGAACCTGGTCAGAGCCCCACAAGTCACCCCATCTTGGATTGCCCTAGATCTCTAGGTTTAAAAAATGCCCAGGTTTGGTAGGTTTACCTAGGTGCCGGCTGAGCTACAGGCCAAAATCTACAGGTAGGCACTTTGCAAAAAACAGCTCTGTTTTCTTTCAAAAAATTGGATGTGTCCACATTGCGCTTTGGGGCATTTCCTGTCATTGGCGCTATGTCTACCCACACAAGTGAGGTATCATTTTTATCGGGAGACTTGGGGGAATGCTGGGTGGAAGGAAATTTGTGGCTCCTCTCAGATTCCAGAACTTTTTGCCACAGAAATGTGAGGAACGTGTGTTTTTTTAGTCAAATTTTGAGGTTTGCAAAGGATTCTGGGTAACAGAACCTGGTCAGAGCCCCACAAGTCACCCCATCTTGGATTCCCCTATGTCTCTAGTTTTCAAAAATGCACAGGTTTGGTAGGTTTACCTAGGTGCCGGCTGAGCTAGAGGCCAAATTCTACAGGTAGGCACTTTGCAAAAAACACCTCTGTTTTCTTCCAAAAAATTGGATGTGTCCACGTTGCGCTTTGTGGTATTTCCTGTCGCGGGCGATAGGCCTACCCACACAAGTGATGTATCATTTTTATCGGGAGACTTGGGGGAACGCTGTGTGGAAGGAAATTAGTGGCTCCTCTCAGATTCCAGAACTTTCTGCCACAGAAATGTGAGGAACATGTGTTTTTTTAGCCAAATTTTGAGGTTTGCAAAGGATTCTGGCTAACAGAACCTGGTTAGAGCCCCACAAGTCACCCCATCTTGGATTCCCCTAGGTCTGTAGTTTTAAAAAATGCACAAGTTTGGTAAGTTTCCCTAGGTGTCGGCTGAGCTAGAGGCCAAAATCTACAGGTAGGCAATTTGCAAAAAACAGCTCTATTTTCTTTCAAAAAATTGGATGTGTCCACGTTGCACTTTGGGGCATTTCCTGTCGCGGGCGCTAGGCCTAGTCACACAAGTGAGGTATCATTTTTATCAGGAGACTTGGGGGAACGCTGGGTGGAAGGAAATTAGTGGCTCCTCTCAGATTCCAGAACTTTCTGCCACAGAAATGTGAGAAACATGTGTTTTTGTAGCCAAATTTTGAGGTTTGCAAAGGATTCTGGGTAACAGAACCTGGTCAGAGCCCCACAAGTCACCCCATCTTGGATTGCCCTAGATCTCTAGGTTTAAAAAATGCCCAGGTTTGGTAGGTTTACCTAGGTGCCGGCTGAGCTACAGGCCAAAATCTACAGGTAGGCACTTTGCAAAAAACAGCTCTGTTTTCTTTCAAAAAATTGGATGTGTCCATATTGCGCTTTGGGGCATTTCCTGTCACGGGCGCTATGTCTACCCACACAAGTGAGGTATCATTTTTATCAGGAGACTTGGGGGAATGCTGGGTGGAAGGAAATTTGTGGCTCCTCTCAGATTCCAGAACTTTCTGCCACAGAAATGTGAGAAACATGTGTTTTGTAGCCAAATTTTGAGGTTTGC
This sequence comes from Pleurodeles waltl, assembly GCF_031143425.1. NCBI lineage: Eukaryota > Metazoa > Chordata > Amphibia > Caudata > Salamandridae > Pleurodeles > Pleurodeles waltl. The sequence continues at coordinate 464,571,842 of NC_090451.1, forward strand.
AAAGGATTCTGGGTAACAGAACCAGGTCAGAGCCCCACAAGTCACCCCATCTTGGATTCCCCTAGCTCTCTAGGTTTAAAAAATGCACAGGTTTGGTAGGTTTACCTAGGTGCTGGCTGAGCTAGAGGCCAAAATCTACAGGTAGGCACTTTGCAAAAAACAGCACTGTTTTCTTTAAAAAAATTGGATGTGTCAACGTTGCGCTTTGGGGCATTTCCTGTCGCGGGCGCTATGCCTACCCACACAAGTGAGGTATCATTTTTATCGGGAGACTTGGGGGAATGCTGGGTGGAAGGAAATTTGTGGCTCCTCTCAGATTCCACAACTTTCTGCCACAGAAATGTGAGGAACGTGTGTTTTTATAGTCAAATTTTGAGGTTTGCAAAGGATTCTGGGTAACAGAACCTGGTCAGAGCCCCACAAGTCACCCCATCTTGGATTGCCCTAGATCTCTAGGTTTAAAAAATGCCCACGTTTGGTAGGTTTACCTAGGTGCCGGCTGAGCTAGAGGCCAAAATCTACAGGTAGGCACTTTGCAAAAAACAGCTCTGTTTTCTTTCCAAAAATTGGATGTGTCCACGTTGCGCTTTGGGGCATTTCCTGTCGGGGGTGCTATGCCTACCCACACAAGTGAGGTATCATTTTTATCGGGAGACTTGGGGGAATGCTGGGTGGAAGGACATTTGTGGCTCCTCCCAGATTCCAGAACTTTTTGCCACAGAAATGTGAGGAACGTGTGTTTTTTTAGTCCAATTTTTAGGTTTGCAAAGGATTCTGGGTAACAGAACCTGGTCAGAGCCCCACAAGTCACCCCATCTTGGATTCCCCTAGGTCTCTAGTTTTCAAAAATGCACAGGTTTGGTAGGTTTACCTAGGTGCCGGCTGAGCTAGAGGTCAAATTCTACAGGTAGGCACTTTGCAAAAAACACCTCTGTTTTGTTCCAAAAAATTGGATGTGTCCACGTTGCGCTTTGTGGTATTTCCTGTCGCGGGCGCTAGGCCTACCCACACAAGTGATGTATCATTTTTATCGGGAGACTTGGGGGAACGCTGTGTGGAAGGAAATTAGTGGCTCCTCTCAGATTCCAGAACTTTCTGCCACAGAAATGTGAGGAACATGTGTTTTTTTAGCCAAATTTTGAGGTTTGCAAAGGATTCTGGGTAACAGAACCTGGTCAGAGCCCCACAAGTCACCCCATCTTGGATTCCCCTAGGTCTCTAGGTTTAAAAAATGCACAGGTTTGTTAGGTTTCCCTAGGTGCCGGCTGAGCTAGAGGCCAAAATCTACAGGTAGGCACTTTGCAAAAAACAGCTCTGTTTTCTTTCAAAAAATTGGATGTGTCCACGTTGTGCTTTGGGGCATTTCCTGTTGCGGGCGCTATGCCTACCCACACAAGTGAGGTTTCATTTTTATCGGGAGACTTGGGGGAACGCTGTTTGGAAGGAAATTTGTGGCTCCTCTCCGATTCCAGAACTTTCTGCCAGAGAAATATGAGGAACATGTGTTTTTTTAGCCAAATTTTGAGGTTTGCAAAGGATTCTGGATAACAGAACCTGGTCAGAGCCCCACAAGTCACCCCATCTTGGATTCCCCTAGGTCTCTAGTTTTAAAAAATGCACAGATTTAGTAGGTTTCCCTAGGTGCCGGCTGAGCTAGAGGCCAAAATCTACAAGTAGGCGCTTTGCAAAAAACAGCTCTGTTTTCTATCAAAAAATTGGATGTGTCCACGTTGCGCTTTGGGGCATTTCCTGTCGCGAGCGCTAGGCCTACCCACACAAGTGAGGTATCATTTTTATCGGGAGACTTGGGGGAACGCTGTGTGGAAGGAAATTAGTGGCTCCTCTCAGATTCCAGAACTTTCTGCCACAGAAATGTGAGGAACATGTGTTTTTTTAGCCAAATTTTGAGGTTTGTAAAGGATTCTGGGTAACAGAACCTGGTCAGAGCCCCACAAGTCACCCCATCTTGGATTCCCCTAGGTCTGTAGTTTTAAAAAATGCACAAGTTTGGTAAGTTTCCCTAGGTGTCGGCTGAGCTAGAGGCCAAAATCTACAGGTAGGCAATTTGCAAAAAACAGCTCTATTTTCTTTCAAAAAATTGGATGTGTCCACGTTGCACTTTGGGGCATTTCCAGTCGCGGGTGCTAGGCCTAGTCACACAAGTGAGGTATCATTATTATCAGGAGACTTGGGGGAACGCTGGGTGGAAGGAAATTAGTGGCTCCTCTCAGATTCCAGAACTTTCTGCCACAGAAATGTGAGAAACATGTGTTTTTGTAGCCAAATTTTGAGGTTTGCAAAGGATTCTGGATAACAGAACCTGGTCAGAGCCCCACAAGTCACCCCATCTTGGATTGCCCTAGATCTCTAGGTTTAAAAAATGCCCAGGTTTGGTAGGTTTACCTAGGTGCCGGCTGAGCTACAGGCCAAAATCTACAGGTAGGCACTTTGCAAAAAACAGCTCTGTTTTCTTTCAAAAAATTGGATGTGTCCACATTGCGCTTTGGGGCATTTCCTGTCATTGGCGCTATGTCTACCCACACAAGTGAGGTATCATTTTTATCGGGAGACTTGGGGGAATGCTGGGTGGAAGGAAATTTGTGGGTCCTCTCAGATTCCAGAACTTTTTGCCACAGAAATGTGAGGAACGTGTGTTTTTTTAGTCAAATTTTGAGGTTTGCAAAGGATTCTGGGTAACAGAACCTGGTCAGAGCCCCACAAGTCACCCCATCTTGGATTCCCCTATGTCTCTAGTTTTCAAAAATGCACAGGTTTGGTAGGTTTACCTAGGTGCCGGCTGAGCTAGAGGCCAAATTCTACAGGTAGGCACTTTGCAAAAAACACCTCTGTTTTCTTCCAAAAAATTGGATGTGTCCACGTTGCGCTTTGTGGTATTTCCTGTCGCGGGCGATAGGCCTACCCACACAAGTGATGTATCATTTTTATCGGGAGACTTGGGGGAACGCTGTGTGGAAGGAAATTAGTGGCTCCTCTCAGATTCCAGAACTTTCTGCCACAGAAATGTGAGGAACATGTGTTTTTTTAGCCAAATTTTGAGGTTTGCAAAGGATTCTGGGTAACAGAACCTGGTTAGAGCCCCACAAGTCACCCCATCTTGGATTCCCCTAGGTCTGTAGTTTTCAAAAATGCACAAGTTTGGTAAGTTTCCCTAGGTGTCGGCTGAGCTAGAGGCCAAAATCTACAGGTAGGCAATTTGCAAAAAACAGCTCTATTTTCTTTCAAAAAATTGGATGTGTCCACGTTGCACTTTGGGGCATTTCCTGTCGCGGGCGCTAGGCCTAGTCACACAAGTGAGGTATCATTTTTATCAGGAGACTTGGGGGAACGCTGGGTGTAAGGAAATTAGTGGCTCCTCTCAGATTCCAGAACTTTCTGCCACAGAAATGTGAGAAACATGTGTTTTTGTAGCCAAATTTTGAGGTTTGCAAAGGATTCTGGGTAACAGAACCTGGTCAGAGCCCCACAAGTCACCCCATCTTGGATTGCCCTAGATCTCTAGGTTTAAAAAATGCCCAGGTTTGGTAGGTTTACCTAGGTGCCGGCTGAGCTACAGGCCAAAATCTACAGGTAGGCACTTTGCAAAAAACAGCTCTGTTTTCTTTCAAAAAATTGGATGTGTCCATATTGCGCTTTGGGGCATTTCCTGTCACGGGCGCTATGTCTACCCACACAAGTGAGGTATCATTTTTATCGGGAGACTTGGGGGAATGCTGGGTGGAAGGAAATTTGTGGCTCCTCTCAGATTCCAGAACTTTCTGCCACAGAAATGTGAGAAACATGTGTTTTGTAGCCAAATTTTGAGGTTTGCAAAGGATTCTGGGTAACAGAACCAGGTCAGAGCCCCACAAGTCACTCCATCTTGGATTCCCCTAGCTCTCTAGGTTTAAAAAATGCACAGGTTTGGTAGGTTTACCTAGGTGCTGGCTGAGCTAGAGGCCAAAATCTACAGGTAGGCACTTTGCAAAAAACAGCACTGTTTTCTTTAAAAAAATTGGATGTGTCAACGTTGCGCTTTGGGGCATTTCCTGTCGCGGGCGCTATGCCTACCCACACAAGTGAGGTATCATTTTTATCGGGAGACTTGGGGGAATGCTGGGTGGAAGGAAATTTGTGGCTCCTCTCAGATTCCAGAACTTTCTGCCACAGAAATGTGAGGAACGTGTGTTTTTTTAGTCAAATTTTGAGGTTTGCAAAGGATTCTGGGTAACAGAACCTGGTCAGAGCCCCACAAGTCACCCCATCTTGGATTCCCCTAGGTCTCTAGGTTTAAAAAAATGCACAGGTTTGGTAGGTTTCCCTAGGTGCCGGCTGAGCTAGAGGCCAAAATCTACAGGTAGGCACTTTGCAAAAAACAGCTCTGTTTTCTTTCAAAAAATTGGATGTGTCCACGTTGAGCTTTGTGGCATTTCCTGTCGCGGGCGCTATGCCTACCCACACAAGTAAGGTTTAATTTTTATCGGGACACTTGGGGGAACGCTGGGTGGAAGGAAATTTGTGGCTCCTCTCAGATTCCAGAACTTTCTGCCACAGAAATGTGAGGAACATGTGTTTTTTTAGCCAAATTTTGAGGTTTGCAAAGCATTCTGGGTAACATAACCAGGTCAGAGCCCCACAAGTCACCCCATCTTGGATTCCAATAGGTCTCTAGTTTTCACAAATGCACAGGTTTGGTAGGTTTACCTAGGTGCCGGCTGAGCTAGAGGCCAAAATCTACAGGTAGGCACTTTGCAAAAAACACCTCTGTTTTCTTTCAAAAAATTGGATGTGTCCACGTTGCGCTTTGGGGCATTTCCTGTTGCGGGCGCTAGGCCTACCCACACAAGTGAGGTATCATTTTTATCGGGAGACTTGGGGGAACGCTGTGTGGAAGGAAATTAGTGGCTCCTCTCAGATTCCAGAACTTTCTGCCACAGAAATGTGAGGAACATGTGTTTTTTTAGCCAAATTTTGAGGTTTGCAAAGGATTCTGGGTAACAGAACCTGGTTAGAGCCCCACAAGTCACCCCATCTTGGATTCCCCTAGGTCTGTAGTTTTCAAAAATGCACAAGTTTGGTAAGTTTCCCTAGGTGTCGGCTGAGCTAGAGGCCAAAATCTACAGGTAGGCAATTTGCAAAAAACAGCTCTATTTTCTTTCAAAAAATTGGATGTGTCAACGTTGCACTTTGGGGCATTTCCTGTCGCGGGCGCTAGGCCTAGTCACACAAGTGAGGTATAATTTTTATCAGGAGACTTGGGGGAACGCTGGGTGGAAGGAAATTAGTGGCTCCTCTCAGATTCCAGAACTTTCTGCCACAGAAATGTGAGAAACATGTGTTTTTGTAGCCAAATTTTGAGGTTGGCAAAGGATTCTGGGTAACAGAACCTGGTCAGAGCCCCACAAGTCACCCCATCTTGGATTGCCCTAGATCTCTAGGTTTAAAAAATGCCAAGGTTTGGTAGGTTTTCCTAGGTGCCGGCTGAGCTACAGGCCAAAATCTACAGGTAGGCACTTTGCAAAAAACAGCTCTGTTTTCTTTCAAAAAATTGGATGTGTCCATATTGCGCTTTGGGGCATTTCCTGACACGGGCGCTATGTCTACCCACACAAGTGAGGTATCATTTTTATCGGGAGACTTGGGGGAATGCTGGGTGGAAGGAAATTTGTGGCTCCTCTCAGATTCCAGAACTTTCTGCCACAGAAATGTGAGAAACATGTGTTTTTGTAGCCAAATTTAGAGGTTTGCAAAGGATTCTGGGTAACAGAACCAGGTCAGAGCCCCACAAGTCATCCCATCTTGGATTCCCCTAGCTCTCTAGGTTTAAAAAATGCACAGGTTTGGTAGGTTTACCTAGGTGCCGGCTGAGCTAGAGGCCAAAATCTACAGGTAGGCACTTTGCAAAAAACAGCACTGTTTTCTTTAAAAAAATTGGATGTGTCAACGTTGCGCTTTGGGGCATTTCATGTCGCGGGCGCTATGCCTACCCACACAAGTGAGGTATCATTTTTATCGGGAGACTTGGGGGAATGCTGGGTGGAAGGAAATTTGTGGCTCCTCTCAGATTCCAGAACTTTCTGCCACAGAAATGTGAGGAACGTGTGTTTTTTTAGTCAAATTTTGAGGTTTGCAAAGGATTCTGGGTAACAGAACCTGGTCAGAGCCCCACAAGTCACCCCATCTTGGATTCCCCTAGGTCTCTAGGTTTAAAAAAATGCACAGGTTTGGTAGGTTTCCCTAGGTGCCGGCTGAGCTAGAGGCCAAAATCTACAGGTAGGCACTTTGCAAAAAACAGCTCTGTTTTCTTTCAAAAAATTGGATGTGTCCACGTTGAGCTTTGTGGCATTTCCTGTCGCGGGCGCTATGCCTACCCACACAAGTAAGGTTTAATTTTTATCGGGACACTTGGGGGAACGCTGGGTGGAAGGAAATTTGTGGCTCCTCTCAGATTCCAGAACTTTCTGCCACAGAAATGTGAGGAACATGTGTTTTTTTAGCCAAATTTTGAGGTTTGCAAAGCATTCTGGGTAACATAACCAGGTCAGAGCCCCACAAGTCACCCCATCTTGGATTCCAATAGGTCTCTAGTTTTCACAAATGCACAGGTTTGGTAGGTTTACCTAGGTGCCGGCTGAGCTAGAGGCCAAAATCTACAGGTAGGCACTTTGCAAAAAACACCTCTGTTTTCTTTCAAAAAATTGGATGTGTCCACGTTGCGCTTTGGGGCATTTCCTGTTGCGGGCGCTAGGCCTACCCACACAAGTGAGGTATCATTTTTATCGGGAGACTTTGGGGAACGCTGTTTGGAAGGAAATGTGTGGCTCCTCTCAGATTCCAGAACTTTCTGCCACAGAAATGTGAGGAACATGTGTTTTTTTAGCCAAATTTTGAGGTTTGCAAAGGATTCTGGGTAACAGAACCTGGTCAGAGCCACACAAGTCACCCCATCTTGGATTCCCCTAGGTCTCTAGTTTTCAAAAATGCACAAGTTTGTTAGGTTTCCCTAGGTGCTGGCTGAGATAGAGGCCAAAATCTACAGGTAGGCACTTTGCAAAAAACAGCTCTGTTTTCTTTCAAAAAATTGGATGTGTCCACGTTGCGCTTTGGGGCATTTCCTGTCGCGGGCGCTAGGCCTACCCACACAAGTGAGGTATCATTTTTATCGGGAGACTTGGGGGAACGCTGTGTGGAAGGAAATTAGTGGCTCCTCTCAGATTCCAGATCTTTCTGCCACAGAAATGTGAGGAACATGTGTTTTTTTAGCCAAATTTTGAGGTTTGCAAAGGATTCTGGGTAACAGAACCTGGTCAGAGCCACACAAGTCACCCCATCTTGGATTCCCCTAGGTCTCTAGGTTTTCAAAAATGCACAGGTTTGGTAGGTTTCCCTAGGTGCCGGCTGAGCTAGAGGCCAAAACCTACAGGTAGGCACTTTGCAAAAAACACCTCTGTTTTCTTTCAGAAAATAGGATGTGTCCACGTTGCGCTTTGGGGCATTTCCTGTCGCCTAGGTCTCTAGTTTTAAAAAATGCACAGGTTTGGTAGCTTTCCCTAGGTGCCGGCTGAGCTAGAGGCCAAAATCTACAGGTAGGCACTTTGTAAAAAACACCTCTGTTTTCTTTAAAAAAAATTGGATGTGTCCACGTTGCGCTTTGGGGCATTTCCTGTCGCGGGCACTAGGCCTACCCACACAAGTGAGGTGTAATTTTTATCGGAAGACTTGGGAGAACGCTGTGTGGAAGACAATTTGTGGCTGCTCTCAGATTCCAGAACTTTCTCCACAGAAATGTAAGGAACATGTGTTTTTTTAGCCAAATTTTGAGGTTTGCAAAGGATTCTGGGTACCAGAACCTGGTCAGAGCCACACAAGTCACCCCATCTTGGATTCCCCTAGGTCTCTAGTTTTCAATAATGCACAGGTTTGGTAGCTTTCCCTAGGTGCCGGCTGAGCTAGAGGCCAAAATCTACAGGTAGGCACTTTGCAAAAAACAGCTCTGTTTTCTTTCAAAAAATTGGATATGTCCACGTTGCGCTTTGGGGCATTTCCTGTCGCGGGCGCTAGGCCTATCCACACAAGTGAGGTATCATTTTTATCGGGAGACTTGGGGGAACGCTGTGTGGAAAGAATTTTGTGGCTCCTCTCAGATTCCAGAACTTTCTGCCACAGAAATGTGAGGAACATGTGTTTTTTTGTAGCCAAATTTTGAGGTTTGCAAAGGATTCTGGGTAACAGAACCTGGTCAGAGCCCCACAAGTCACCCCATCTTGGATTGCCCTAGATCTCTAGGTTTAAAAAATGCCCACGTTTGGTAGGTTTACCTAGGTGCCGGCTGAGCTAGAGGCCAAAATCTACAGGTAGGCACTTTGCAAAAAACAGCTCTGTTTTCTTTCCAAAAATTGGATGTGTCCACGTTGCGCTTTGGGGCATTTCCTGTCGGGGGTGCTATGCCTACCCACACAAGTGAGGTATCATTTTTATCGGGAGACTTGGGGGAATGCTGGGTGGAAGGACATTTGTGGCTCCTCCCAGATTCCAGAACTTTTTGCCACAGAAATGTGAGGAACGTGTGTTTTTTTAGTCCAATTTTTAGGTTTGCAAAGGATTCTGGGTAACAGAACCTGGTCAGAGCCCCACAAGTCACCCCATCTTGGATTCCCCTAGGTCTCTAGTTTTCAAAAATGCACAGGTTTGGTAGGTTTACCTAGGTGCCGGCTGAGCTAGAGGTCAAATTCTACAGGTAGGCACTTTGCAAAAAACACCTCTGTTTTGTTCCAAAAAATTGGATGTGTCCACGTTGCGCTTTGTGGTATTTCCTGTCGCGGGCGCTAGGCCTACCCACACAAGTGATGTATCATTTTTATCGGGAGACTTGGGGGAACGCTGTGTGGAAGGAAATTAGTGGCTCCTCTCAGATTCCAGAACTTTCTGCCACAGAAATGTGAGGAACATGTGTTTTTTTAGCCAAATTTTGAGGTTTGCAAAGGATTCTGGGTAACAGAACCTGGTCAGAGCCCCACAAGTCACCCCATCTTGGATTCCCCTAGGTCTCTAGGTTTAAAAAATGCACAGGTTTGGTAGGTTTCCCTAGGTGCCGGCTGAGCTAGAGGCCAAAATCTACAGGTAGGCACTTTGCAAAAAACAGCTCTGTTTTCTTTCAAAAAATTGGATGTGTCCACGTTGTGCTTTGGGGCATTTCCTGTTGCGGGCGCTATGCCTACCCACACAAGTGAGGTTTCATTTTTATCGGGAGACTTGGGGGAACGCTGTTTGGAAGGAAATTTGTGGCTCCTCCCAGATTCCAGAACTTTTTGCCACAGAAATGTGAGGAACGTGTGTTTTTTTAGTCCAATTTTTAGGTTTGCAAAGGATTCTGGGTAACAGAACCTGGTCAGAGCCCCACAAGTCACCCCATCTTGGATTCCGCTAGGTCTCTAGTTTTCAAAAATGCACAGGTTTGGTAGGTTTACCTAGGTGCCGGCTGAGCTAGAGGTCAAATTCTACAGGTAGGCACTTTGCAAAAAACACCTCTGTTTTGTTCCAAAAAATTGGATGTGTCCACGTTGCGCTTTGTGGTATTTCCTGTCGCGGGCGCTAGGCCTACCCACACAAGTGATGTATCATTTTTATCGGGAGACTTGGGGGAACGCTGTGTGGAAGGAAATTAGTGGCTCCTCTCAGATTCCAGAACTTTCTGCCACAGAAATGTGAGGAACATGTGTTTTTTTAGCCAAATTTTGAGGTTTGCAAAGGATTCTGGGTAACAGAACCTGGTCAGAGCCACACAAGTCACCCCATCTTGGATTCCCCTAGGTCTCTAGTTTTCAAAAATGCACAGGTTTGGTAGGTTTCCCTAGGTGCCGGCTGAGCTAGAGGCCAAAACCTACAGGTAGGCACTTTGCAAAAAACACCTCTGTTTTCTTTCAGAAAATAGGATGTGTCCACGTTGCGCTTTGGGGCATTTCCTGTCGCGAGCGCTAGGCCTACCCACACAAGTGAGGTATCATTTTTATCGGGAGACTTGGGGGAACGCTGTGTGGAAGGAAATTAGTGGCTCCTCTCAGATTCCAGAACTTTCTGCCACAGAAATGTGAGGAACATGTGTTTTTTTAGCCAAATTTTGAGGTTTGTAAAGGATTCTGGGTAACAGAACCTGGTCAGAGCCCCACAAGTCACCCCATCTTGGATTCCCCTAGGTCTGTAGTTTTAAAAAATGCACAAGTTTGGTAAGTTTCCCTAGGTGTCGGCTGAGCTAGAGGCCAAAATCTACAGGTAGGCAATTTGCAAAAAACAGCTCTATTTTCTTTCAAAAAATTGGATGTGTCCACGTTGCACTTTGGGGCATTTCCAGTCGCGGGTGCTAGGCCTAGTCACACAAGTGAGGTATCATTATTATCAGGAGACTTGGGGGAACGCTGGGTGGAAGGAAATTAGTGGCTCCTCTCAGATTCCAGAACTTTCTGCCACAGAAATGTGAGAAACATGTGTTTTTGTAGCCAAATTTTGAGGTTTGCAAAGGATTCTGGATAACAGAACCTGGTCAGAGCCCCACAAGTCACCCCATCTTGGATTGCCCTAGATCTCTAGGTTTAAAAAATGCCCAGGTTTGGTAGGTTTACCTAGGTGCCGGCTGAGCTACAGGCCAAAATCTACAGGTAGGCACTTTGCAAAAAACAGCTCTGTTTTCTTTCAAAAAATTGGATGTGTCCACATTGCGCTTTGGGGCATTTCCTGTCATTGGCGCTATGTCTACCCACACAAGTGAGGTATCATTTTTATCGGGAGACTTGGGGGAATGCTGGGTGGAAGGAAATTTGTGGCTCCTCTCAGATTCCAGAACTTTTTGCCACAGAAATGTGAGGAACGTGTGTTTTTTTAGTCAAATTTTGAGGTTTGCAAAGGATTCTGGGTAACAGAACCTGGTCAGAGCCCCACAAGTCACCCCATCTTGGATTCCCCTATGTCTCTAGTTTTCAAAAATGCACAGGTTTGGTAGGTTTACCTAGGTGCCGGCTGAGCTAGAGGCCAAATTCTACAGGTAGGCACTTTGCAAAAAACACCTCTGTTTTCTTCCAAAAAATTGGATGTGTCCACGTTGCGCTTTGTGGTATTTCCTGTCGCGGGCGATAGGCCTACCCACACAAGTGATGTATCATTTTTATCGGGAGACTTGGGGGAACGCTGTGTGGAAGGAAATTAGTGGCTCCTCTCAGATTCCAGAACTTTCTGCCACAGAAATGTGAGGAACATGTGTTTTTTTAGCCAAATTTTGAGGTTTGCAAAGGATTCTGGGTAACAGAACCTGGTTAGAGCCCCACAAGTCACCCCATCTTGGATTCCCCTAGGTCTGTAGTTTTAAAAAATGCACAAGTTTGGTAAGTTTCCCTAGGTGTCGGCTGAGCTAGAGGCCAAAATCTACAGGTAGGCAATTTGCAAAAAACAGCTCTATTTTCTTTCAAAAAATTGGATGTGTCCACGTTGCACTTTGGGGCATTTCCTGTCGCGGGCGCTAGGCCTAGTCACACAAGTGAGGTATCATTTTTATCAGGAGACTTGGGGGAACGCTGGGTGGAAGGAAATTAGTGGCTCCTCTCAGATTCCAGAACTTTCTGCCACAGAAATGTGAGAAACATGTGTTTTTGTATCCAAATTTTGAGGTTTGCAAAGGATTCTGGGTAACAGAACCTGGTCAGAGCCCCACAAGTCACCCCATCTTGGATTGCCCTAGATCTCTAGGTTTAAAAAATGCCCAGGTTTGGTAGGTTTACCTAGGTGCCGGCTGAGCTACAGGCCAAAATCTACAGGTAGGCACTTTGCAAAAAACAGCTCTGTTTTCTTTCAAAAAATTGGATGTGTCCATATTGCGCTTTGGGGCATTTCCTGTCACGGGCGCTATGTCTACCCACACAAGTGAGGTATCATTTTTATCAGGAGACTTGGGGGAATGCTGGGTGGAAGGAAATTTGTGGCTCCTCTCAGATTCCAGAACTTTCTGCCACAGAAATGTGAGAAACATGTGTTTTGTAGCCAAATTTTGAGGTTTGCAAAGGATTCTGGGTAACAGAACCAGGTCAGAGCCCCACAAGTCACCCCATCTTGGATTCCCCTAGCTCTCTAGGTTTAAAAAATGCACAGGTTTGGGAGGTTTACCTAGGTGCTGGCTGAGCTAGAGGCCAAAATCTACAGGTAGGCACTTTGCAAAAAACAGCACTGTTTTCTTTAAAAAAATTGGATGTGTCAACGTTGCGCTTTGGGGCATTTCCTGTCGCGGGCGCTATGCCTACCCACACAAGTGAGGTATCATTTTTATCGGGAGACTTGGGGGAATGCTGGGTGGAAGGAAATTTGTGGCTCCTCTCAGATTCCAGAACTTTCTGCCACAGAAATGTGAGGAACGTGTGTTTTTTTAGTCAAATTTTGAGGTTTGCAAAGGATTCTGGGTAACAGAACCTGGTCAGAGCCCCACAAGTCACCCCATCTTGGATTCCCCTAGGTCTCTAGGTTTAAAAAAATGCACAGGTTTGGTAGGTTTCCCTAGGTGCCGGCTGAGCTAGAGGCCAAAATCTACAGGTAGGCACTTTGCAAAAAACAGCTCTGTTTTCTTTCAAAAAATTGGATGTGTCCACGTTGAGCTTTGTGGCATTTCCTGTCGCGGGCGCTATGCCTACCCACACAAGTAAGGTTTAATTTTTATCGGGACACTTGGGGGAACGCTGGGTGGAAGGAAATTTGTGGCTCCTCTCAGATTCCAGAACTTTCTGCCACAGAAATGTGAGGAACATGTGTTTTTTTAGCCAAATTTTGAGGTTTGCAAAGCATTCTGGGTAACATAACCAGGTCAGAGCCCCACAAGTCACCCCATCTTGGATTCCAATAGGTCTCTAGTTTTCACAAATGCACAGGTTTGGTAGGTTTACCTAGGTGCCGGCTGAGCTAGAGGCCAAAATCTACAGGTAGGCACTTTGCAAAAAACACCTCTGTTTTCTTTCAAAAAATTGGATGTGTCCACGTTGCGCTTTGGGGCATTTCCTGTTGCGGGCGCTAAGCCTACCCACACAAGTGAGGTATCATTTTTATCGGGAGACTTGGGGGAACGCTGTGTGGAAGGAAATTAGTGGCTCCTCTCAGATTCCAGAACTTTCTGCCACAGAAATGTGAGGAACATGTGTTTTTTTAGCCAAATTTTAAGGTTTGCAAAGGATTCTGGGTAACAGAACCTGGTTAGAGCCCCACAAGTCACCCCATCTTGGATTCCCCTAGGTCTGTAGTTTTCAAAAATGCACAAGTTTGGTAAGTTTCCCTAGGTGTCGGCTGAGCTAGAGGCCAAAATCTACAGGTAGGCAATTTGCAAAAAACAGCTCTATTTTCTTTCAAAAAATTGGATGTGTCCACGTTGCACTTTGGGGCATTTCCTGTCGCGGGCGCTAGGCCTAGTCACACAAGTGAGGTATCATTTTTATCAGGAGACTTGGGGGAACGCTGGGTGGAAGGAAATTAGTGGCTCCTCTCAGATTCCAGAACTTTCTGCCACAGAAATGTGAGAAACATGTGTTTTTGTAGCCAAATTTTGAGGTTTGCAAAGGATTCTGGGTAACAGAACCTGGTCGGAGCCCCACAAGTCACCCCATCTTGGATTGCCCTAGATCTCTAGGTTTAAAAAATGCCCAGGTTTGGTAGGTTTACCTAGGTGCCGGCTGAGCTACAGGCCAAAATCTACAGGTAGGCACTTTGCAAAAAACAGCTCTGTTTTCTTTCAAAAAATTGGATATGTCCATATTGCGCTTTGGGGCATTTCCTGTCACGGGCGCTATGTCTACCCACACAAGTGAGGTATCATTTTTATCGGGAGACTTGGGGGAATGCTGGGTGGAAGGAAATTTGTGGCTCCTCTCAGATTCCAGAACTTTCTGCCACAGAAATGTGAGAAACATGTGTTTTTGTAGCCACATTTTGAGGTTTGCAAAGGATTCTGGGTAACAGAACCAGGTCAGAGCCCCACAAGTCACCCCATCTTGGATTCCCCTAGCTCTCTAGGTTTAAAAAATGCACAGGTTTGGTAGGTTTACCTAGGTGCCGGCTGAGCTAGAGGCCAAAATCTACAGGTAGGCACTTTGCAAAAAACAGCACTGTTTTCTTTAAAAAAATTGGATGTGTCAACGTTGCGCTTTGGGGCATTTCCTGTCGCGGGCGCTATGCCTACCCACACAAGTGAGGTATCATTTTTATCGGGAGACTTGGGGGAATACTGGGTGGAAGGAAATTTGTGGCTCCTCTCAGATTCCAGAACTTTCTGCCACAGAAATGTGAGGAACGTGTGTTTTTTTAGTCAAATTTTGAGGTTTGCAAAGGATTCTGGGTAACAGAACCTGGTCAGAGCCCCACAAGTCACCCCATCTTGGATTCCCCTAGGTCTTTAGGTTTAAAAAAATGCACAGGTTTGGTAGGTTTCCCTAGGTGCCGGCTGAGCTAGAGGCCAAAATCTACAGGTAGGCACTTTGCAAAAAACAGCTCTGTTTTCTTTCAAAAAATTGGATGTGTCCACGTTGAGCTTTGTGGCATTTCCTGTCGCGGGCGCTATGCCTACCCACACAAGTAAGGTTTAATTTTTATCGGGACACTTGGGGGAACGCTGGGTGGAAGGAAATTTGTGGCTCCTCTCAGATTCCAGAACTTTCTGCCACAGAAATGTGAGGGACATGTGTTTTTTTAGCCAAATTTTGAGGTTTGCAAAGCATTCTGGGTAACATAACCAGGTCAGAGCCCCACAAGTCACCCCATCTTGGATTCCAATAGGTCTCTAGTTTTCACAAATGCACAGGTTTGGTAGGTTTACCTAGGTGCCGGCTGAGCTAGAGGCAAAAATCTACAGGTAGGCACTTTGCAAAAAACACCTCTGTTTTCTTTCAAAAAATTGGATGTGTCCACGTTGCGCTTTGGGGCATTTCCTGTTGCGGGCGCTAGGCCTACCCACACAAGTGAGGTATCATTTTTATCGGGAGACTTGGGGGAACGCTGTTTGGAAGGAAATTTGTGGCTCCTCTCAGATTCCAGAACTTTCTGCCACAGAAATGTGAGGAACATGTGTTTTTTTAGCCAAATTTTGAGGTTTGCAAAGGATTCTGGGTAACAGAACCTGGTCAGAGCCACACAAGTCACCCCATCTTGGATTCCCCTAGGTCTCTAGTTTTCAAAAATGCACAAGTTTGTTAGGTTTCCCTAGGTGCCGGCTGAGATAGAGGCCAAAATCTACAGGTAGGCACTTTGCAAAAAACAGCTCTGTTTTCTTTCAAAAAATTGGATGTGTCCACGTTGCGCTTTGGGGCATTTCCTGTCGCCTAGGTCTCTAGTTTTAAAAAATGCACAGGTTTGGTAGCTTTCCCTAGGTGCCGGCTGAGCTAGAGGCCAAAATCTACAGGTAGGCACTTTGTAAAAAACACCTCTGTTTTCTTTAAAAAAAATTGGATGTGTCCACGTTGCGCTTTGGGGCATTTCCTGTCGCGGGCACTAGGCCTACCCACACAAGTGAGGTGTAATTTTTATCGGAAGACTTGGGAGAACGCTGTGTGGAAGACAATTTGTGGCTGCTCTCAGATTCCAGAACTTTCTCCACAGAAATGTAAGGAACATGTGTTTTTTTAGCCAAATTTTGAGGTTTGCAAAGGATTCTGGGTACCAGAACCTGGTCAGAGCCACACAAGTCACCCCATCTTGGATTCCCCTAGGTCTCTAGTTTTCAATAATGCACAGGTTTGGTAGCTTTCCCTAGGTGCCGGCTGAGCTAGAGGCCAAAATCTACAGGTAGGCACTTTGCAAAAAACAGCTCTGTTTTCTTTCAAAAAATTGGATATGTCCACGTTGCGCTTTGGGGCATTTCCTGTCGCGGGCGCTAGGCCTATCCACACAAGTGAGGTATCATTTTTATCGGGAGACTTGGGGGAACGCTGTGTGGAAAGAATTTTGTGGCTCCTCTCAGATTCCAGAACTTTCTGCCACAGAAATGTGAGGAACATGTGTTTTTTTGTAGCCAAATTTTGAGGTTTGCAAAGGATTCTGGGTAACAGAACCTGGTCAGAGCCCCACAAGTCACCCCATCTTGGATTGCCCTAGATCTCTAGGTTTAAAAAATGCCCACGTTTGGTAGGTTTACCTAGGTGCCGGCTGAGCTAGAGGCCAAAATCTACAGGTAGGCACTTTGCAAAAAACAGCTCTGTTTTCTTTCCAAAAATTGGATGTGTCCACGTTGCGCTTTGGGGCATTTCCTGTCGGGGGTGCTATGCCTACCCACACAAGTGAGGTATCATTTTTATCGGGAGACTTGGGGGAATGCTGGGTGGAAGGACATTTGTGGCTCCTCCCAGATTCCAGAACTTTTTGCCACAGAAATGTGAGGAACGTGTGTTTTTTTAGTCAAATTTTTAGGTTTGCAAAGGATTCTGGGTAACAGAACCTGGTCAGAGCCCCACAAGTCACCCCATCTTGGATTCCCCTAGGTCTCTAGTTTTCAAAAATGCACAGGTTTGGTAGGTTTACCTAGGTGCCGGCTGAGCTAGAGGTCAAATTCTACAGGTAGGCACTTTGCAAAAAACACCTCTGTTTTGTTCCAAAAAATTGGATGTGTCCACGTTGCGCTTTGTGGTATTTCCTGTCGCGGGCGCTAGGCCTACCCACACAAGTGATGTATCATTTTTATCGGGAGACTTGGGGGAACGCTGTGTGGAAGGAAATTAGTGGCTCCTCTCAGATTCCAGAACTTTCTGCCACAGAAATGTGAGGAACATGTGTTTTTTTAGCCAAATTTTGAGGTTTGCAAAGGATTCTGGGTAACAGAACCTGGTCAGAGCCCCACAAGTCACCCCATCTTGGATTCCCCTAGGTCTCTAGGTTTAAAAAATGCACAGGTTTGGTAGGTTTCCCTAGGTGCCGGCTGAGCTAGAGGCCAAAATCTACAGGTAGGCACTTTGCAAAAAACAGCTCTGTTTTCTTTCAAAAAATTGGATGTGTCCACGTTGTGCTTTGGGGCATTTCCTGTCGCGGGCGCTATGCCTACCCACACAAGTGAGGTTTCATTTTTATCGGGAGACTTGGGGGAACGCTGTTTGGAAGGAAATTTGTGGCTCCTCTCCGATTCCAGAACTTTCTGCCAGAGAAATATGAGGAACATGTGTTTTTTTAGCCAAATTTTGAGGTTTGCAAAGGATTCTGGATAACAGAACCTGGTCAGAGCCCCACAAGTCACCCCATCTTGGATTCCCCTAGGTCTCTAGTTTTCAAAAATGCACAGATTTAGTAGGTTTCCCTAGGTGCCGGCTGAGCTAGAGGCCAAAATCTACAGGTAGGCGCTTTGCAAAAAACAGCTCTGTTTTCTATCAAAAAATTGGATGTGTCCACGTTGCGCTTTGGGGCATTTCCTGTCGCGAGCGCTAGGCCTACCCACACAAGTGAGGTATCATTTTTATCGGGAGACTTGGGGGAACGCTGTGTGGAAGGAAATTAGTGGCTCCTCTCAGATTCCAGAACTTTCTGCCACAGAAATGTGAGGAACATGTGTTTTTTTAGCCAAATTTTGAGGTTTGCAAAGGATTCTGGGTAACAGAACCTGGTTAGAGCCCCACAAGTCACCCCATCTTGGATTCCCCTAGGTCTGTAGTTTTAAAAAATGCACAAGTTTGGTAAGTTTCCCTAGGTGTCGGCTGAGCTAGAGGCCAAAATCTACAGGTAGGCAATTTGCAAAAAACAGCTCTATTTTCTTTCAAAAAATTGGATGTGTCCACGTTGCAATTTGGGGCATTTCCAGTCGCGGGTGCTAGGCCTAGTCACACAAGTGAGGTATCATTATTATCAGGAGACTTGGGGGAACGCTGGGTGGAAGGAAATTAGTGGCTCCTCTCAGATTCCAGAACTTTCTGCCACAGAAATGTGAGAAACATGTGTTTTTGTAGCCAAATTTTGAGGTTTGCAAAGGATTCTGGATAACAGAACCTGGTCAGAGCCCCACAAGTCACCCCATCTTGGATTGCCCTAGATCTCTAGGTTTAAAAAATGCCCAGGTTTGGTAGGTTTACCTAGGTGCCGGCTGAGCTACAGGCCAAAATCTACAGGTAGGCACTTTGCAAAAAACAGCTCTGTTTTCTTTCAAAAAATTGGATGTGTCCACATTGCGCTTTGGGGCATTTCCTGTCATTGGCGCTATGTCTACCCACACAAGTGAGGTATCATTTTTATCGGGAGACTTGGGGGAATGCTGGGTGGAAGGAAATTTGTGGCTCCTCTCAGATTCCAGAACTTTTTGCCACAGAAATGTGAGGAACGTGTGTTTTTTTAGTCAAATTTTGAGGTTTGCAAAGGATTCTGGGTAACAGAACCTGGTCAGAGCCCCACAAGTCACCCCATCTTGGATTCCCCTATGTCTCTAGTTTTCAAAAATGCACAGGTTTGGTAGGTTTACCTAGGTGCCGGCTGAGCTAGAGGCCAAATTCTACAGGTAGGCACTTTGCAAAAAACACCTCTGTTTTCTTCCAAAAAATTGGATGTGTCCACGTTGCGCTTTGTGGTATTTCCTGTCGCGGGCGATAGGCCTACCCACACAAGTGATGTATCATTTTTATCGGGAGACTTGGGGGAACGCTGTGTGGAAGGAAATTAGTGGCTCCTCTCAGATTCCAGAACTTTCTGCCACAGAAATGTGAGGAACATGTGTTTTTTTAGCCAAATTTTGAGGTTTGCAAAGGATTCTGGGTAACAGAACCTGGTTAGAGCCCCACAAGTCACCCCATCTTGGATTCCCCTAGGTCTGTAGTTTTCAAAAATGCACAAGTTTGGTAAGTTTCCCTAGGTGTCGGCTGAGCTAGAGGCCAAAATCTACAGGTAGGCAATTTGCAAAAAACAGCTCTATTTTCTTTCAAAAAATTGGATGTGTCCACGTTGCACTTTGGGGCATTTCCTGTCGCGGGCGCTAGGCCTAGTCACACAAGTGAGGTATCATTTTTATCAGGAGACTTGGGGGAACGCTGGGTGTAAGGAAATTAGTGGCTCCTCTCAGATTCCAGAACTTTCTGCCACAGAAATGTGAGAAACATGTGTTTTTGTAGCCAAATTTTGAGGTTTGCAAAGGATTCTGGGTAACAGAACCTGGTCAGAGCCCCACAAGTCACCCCATCTTGGATTGCCCTAGATCTCTAGGTTTAAAAAATGCCCAGGTTTGGTAGGTTTACCTAGGTGCCGGCTGAGCTACAGGCCAAAATCTACAGGTAGGCACTTTGCAAAAAACAGCTCTGTTTTCTTTCAAAAAATTGGATGTGTCCATATTGCGCTTTGGGGCATTTCCTGTCACGGGCGCTATGTCTACCCACACAAGTGAGGTATCATTTTTATCGGAGACTTGGGGGAATGCTGGGTGGAAGGAAATTTGTGGCTCCTCTCAGATTCCAGAACTTTCTGCCACAGAAATGTGAGAAACATGTGTTTTGTAGCCAAATTTTGAGGTTTGCAAAGGATTCTGGGTAACAGAACCAGGTCAGAGCCCCACAAGTCACCCCATCTTGGATTCCCCTAGCTCTCTAGGTTTAAAAAATGCACAGGTTTGGTAGGTTTACCTAGGTGCTGGCTGAGCTAGAGGCCAAAATCTACAGGTAGGCACTTTGCAAAAAACAGCACTGTTTTCTTTAAAAAAATTGGATGTGTCAACGTTGCGCTTTGGGGCATTTCCTGTCGCGGGCGCTATGCCTACCCACACAAGTGAGGTATCATTTTTATCGGGAGACTTGGGGGAATGCTGGGTGGAAGGAAATTTGTGGCTCCTCTCAGATTCCAGAACTTTCTGCCACAGAAATGTGAGGAACGTGTGTTTTTTTAGTCAAATTTTGAGGTTTGCAAAGGATTCTGGGTAACAGAACCTGGTCAGAGTCCCACAAGTCACCCCATCTTGGATTCCCCTAGGTCTCTAGGTTTAAAAAAATGCACAGGTTTGGTAGGTTTCCCTAGGTGCCGGCTGAGCTAGAGGCCAAAATCTACAGGTAGGCACTTTGCAAAAAACAGCTCTGTTTTCTTTCAAAAAATTGGATGTGTCCACGTTGAGCTTTGTGGCATTTCCTGTCGCGGGCGCTATGCCTACCCACACAAGTAAGGTTTAATTTTTATCGGGACACTTGGGGGAACGCTGGGTGGAAGGAAATTTGTGGCTCCTCTCAGATTCCAGAACTTTCTGCCACAGAAATGTGAGGAACATGTGTTTTTTTAGCCAAATTTTGAGGTTTGCAAAGCATTCTGGGTAACATAACCAGGTCAGAGCCCCACAAGTCACCCCATCTTGGATTCCAATAGGTCTCTAGTTTTCACAAATGCACAGGTTTGGTAGGTTTACCTAGGTGCCGGCTGAGCTAGAGGCCAAAATCTACAGGTAGGCACTTTGCAAAAAACACCTCTGTTTTCTTTCAAAAAATTGGATGTGTCCACGTTGCGCTTTGGGGCATTTCCTGTTGCGGGCGCTAGGCCTACCCACACAAGTGAGGTATCATTTTTATCGGGAGACTTGGGGGAACGCTGTGTGGAAGGAAATTAGTGGCTCCTCTCAGATTCCAGAACTTTCTGCCACAGAAATGTGAGGAACATGTGTTTTTTTAGCCAAATTTTGAGGTTTGCAAAGGATTCTGGGTAACAGAACCTGGTTAGAGCCCCACAAGTCACCCCATCTTGGATTCCCCTAGGTCTGTAGTTTTCAAAAATGCACAAGTTTGGTAAGTTTCCCTAGGTGTCGGCTGAGCTAGAGGCCAAAATCTACAGGTAGGCAATTTGCAAAAAACAGCTCTATTTTCTTTAAAAAAATTGGATGTGTCCACGTTGCACTTTGGGGCATTTCCTGTCGCGGGCGCTAGGCCTAGTCACACAAGTGAGGTATCATTTTTATCAGGAGACTTGGGGGAACGCTGGGTGGAAGGAAATTAGTGGCTCCTCTCAGATTCCAGAACTTTCTGCCACAGAAATGTGAGAAACATGTGTTTTTGTAGCCAAATTTTGAGGTTTGCAAAGGATTCTGGGTAACAGAACCTGGTCGGAGCCCCACAAGTCACCCCATCTTGGATTGCCCTAGATCTCTAGGTTTAAAAAATGCCCAGGTTTGGTAGGTTTACCTAGGTGCCGGCTGAGCTACAGGCCAAAATCTACAGGTAGGCACTTTGCAAAAAACAGCTCTGTTTTCTTTCAAAAAATTGGATATGTCCATATTGCGCTTTGGGGCATTTCCTGTCACGGGCGCTATGTCTACCCACACAAGTGAGGTATCATTTTTATCGGGAGACTTGGGGGAATGCTGGGTGGAAGGAAATTTGTGGCTCCTCTCAGATTCCAGAACTTTCTGCCACAGAAATGTGAGAAACATGTGTTTTTGTAGCCACATTTTGAGGTTTGCAAAGGATTCTGGGTAACAGAACCAGGTCAGAGCCCCACAAGTCACCCCATCTTGGATTCCCCTAGCTCTCTAGGTTTAAAAAATGCACAGGTTTGGTAGGTTTACCTAGGTGCCGGCTGAGCTAGAGGCCAAAATCTACAGGTAGGCACTTTGCAAAAAACAGCACTGTTTTCTTTAAAAAAATTGAATGTGTCAACGTTGCGCTTTGGGGCATTTCCTGTCGCGGGCGCTATGCCTACCCACACAAGTGAGGTATCATTTTTATCGGGAGACTTGGGGGAATACTGGGTGGAAGGAAATTTGTGGCTCCTCTCAGATTCCAGAACTTTCTGCCACAGAAATGTGAGGAACGTGTGTTTTTTTAGTCAAATTTTGAGGTTTGCAAAGGATTCTGGGTAACAGAACCTGGTCAGAGCCCCACAAGTCACCCCATCTTGGATTCCCCTAGGTCTTTAGGTTTAAAAAAATGCACAGGTTTGGTAGGTTTCCCTAGGTGCCGGCTGAGCTAGAGGCCAAAATCTACAGGTAGGCACTTTGCAAAAAACAGCTCTGTTTTCTTTCAAAAAATTGGATGTGTCCACGTTGAGCTTTGTGGCATTTCCTGTCGCGGGCTAGCGCCTACCCACACAAGTAAGGTTTAATTTTTATCGGGACACTTGGGGGAACGCTGGGTGGAAGGAAATTTGTGGCTCCTCTCATATTCCAGAACTTTCTGCCACAGAAATGTGAGGGACATGTGTTTTTTTAGCCAAATTTTGAGGTTTGCAAAGCATTCTGGGTAACATAACCAGGTCAGAGCCCCACAAGTCACCCCATCTTGGATTCCAATAGGTCTCTAGTTTTCACAAATGCACAGGTTTGGTAGGTTTACCTAGGTGCCGGCTGAGCTAGAGGCAAAAATCTACAGGTAGGCACTTTGCAAAAAACACCTCTGTTTTCTTTCAAAAAATTGGATGTGTCCACGTTGCGCTTTGGGGCATTTCCTGTTGCGGGCGCTAGGCCTACCCACACAAGTGAGGTATCATTTTTATCGGAGACTTGGGGGAACGCTGTTTGGAAGGAAATTTGTGGCTCCTCTCAGATTCCAGAACTTTCTGCCACAGAAATGTGAGGAACATGTGTTTTTTTAGCCAAATTTTGAGGTTTGCAAAGGATTCTGGGTAACAGAACCTGGTCAGAGCCACACAAGTCACCCCATCTTGGATTCCCCTAGGTCTCTAGTTTTCAAAAATGCACAAGTTTGTTAGGTTTCCCTAGGTGCCGGCTGAGATAGAGGCCAAAATCTACAGGTAGGCACTTTGCAAAAAACAGCTCTGTTTTCTTTCAAAAAATTGGATGTGTCCACGTTGCGCTTTGGGGCATTTCCTGTCGCCTAGGTCTCTAGTTTTAAAAAATGCACAGGTTTGGTAGCTTTCCCTAGGTGCCGGCTGAGCTAGAGGCCAAAATCTACAGGTAGGCACTTTGTAAAAAACACCTCTGTTTTCTTTAAAAAAAATTGGATGTGTCCACGTTGCGCTTTGGGGCATTTCCTGTCGCGGGCACTAGGCCTACCCACACAAGTGAGGTGTAATTTTTATCGGAAGACTTGGGAGAACGCTGTGTGGAAGACAATTTGTGGCTGCTCTCAGATTCCAGAACTTTCTCCACAGAAATGTAAGGAACATGTGTTTTTTTAGCCAAATTTTGAGGTTTGCAAAGGATTCTGGGTACCAGAACCTGGTCAGAGCCACACAAGTCACCCCATCTTGGATTCCCCTAGGTCTCTAGTTTTCAATAATGCACAGGTTTGGTAGCTTTCCCTAGGTGCCGGCTGAGCTAGAGGCCAAAATCTACAGGTAGGCACTTTGCAAAAAACAGCTCTGTTTTCTTTCAAAAAATTGGATATGTCCACGTTGCGCTTTGGGGCATTTCCTGTCGCGGGCGCTAGGCCTATCCACACAAGTGAGGTATCATTTTTATCGGGAGACTTGGGGGAACGCTGTGTGGAAAGAATTTTGTGGCTCCTCTCAGATTCCAGAACTTTCTGCCACAGAAATGTGAGGAACATGTGTTTTTTTGTAGCCAAATTTTGAGGTTTGCAAAGGATTCTGGGTAACAGAACCTGGTCAGAGCCCCACAAGTCACCCCATCTTGGATTGCCCTAGATCTCTAGGTTTAAAAAATGCCCACGTTTGGTAGGTTTACCTAGGTGCCGGCTGAGCTAGAGGCCAAAATCTACAGGTAGGCACTTTGCAAAAAAACAGCTCTGTTTTCTTTCCAAAAATTGGATGTGTCCACGTTGCGCTTTGGGGCATTTCCTGTCGGGGGTGCTATGCCTACCCACACAAGTGAGGTATCATTTTTATCGGGAGACTTGGGGGAATGCTGGGTGGAAGGACATTTGTGGCTCCTCCCAGATTCTAGAACTTTTTGCCACAGAAATGTGAGGAACGTGTGTTTTTTTAGTCAAATTTTTAGGTTTGCAAAGGATTCTGGGTAACAGAACCTGGTCAGAGCCCCACAAGTCACCCCATCTTGGATTCCCCTAGGTCTCTAGTTTTCAAAAATGCACAGGTTTGGTAGGTTTACCTAGGTGCCGGCTGAGCTAGAGGTCAAATTCTACAGGTAGGCACTTTGCAAAAAACACCTCTGTTTTGTTCCAAAAAATTGGATGTGTCCACGTTGCGCTTTGTGGTATTTCCTGTCGCGGGCGCTAGGCCTACCCACACAAGTGATGTATCATTTTTATCGGGAGACTTGGGGGAACGCTGTGTGGAAGGAAATTAGTGGCTCCTCTCAGATTCCAGAACTTTCTGCCACAGAAATGTGAGGAACATGTGTTTTTTTAGCCAAATTTTGAGGTTTGCAAAGGATTCTGGGTAACAGAACCTGGTCAGAGCCCCACAAGTCACCCCATCTTGGATTCCCCTAGGTCTCTAGGTTTAAAAAATGCACAGGTTTGGTAGGTTTCCCTAGGTGCCGGCTGAGCTAGAGGCCAAAATCTACAGGTAGGCACTTTGCAAAAAACAGCTCTGTTTTCTTTCAAAAAATTGGATGTGTCCACGTTGTGCTTTGGGGCATTTCCTGTCGCGGGCGCTATGCCTACCCACACAAGTGAGGTTTCATTTTTATCGGGAGACTTGGGGGAACGCTGTTTGGAAGGAAATTTGTGGCTCCTCTCCGATTCCAGAACTTTCTGCCAGAGAAATATGAGGAACATGTGTTTTTTTAGCCAAATTTTGAGGTTTGCAAAGGATTCTGGATAACAGAACCTGGTCAGAGCCCCACAAGTCACCCCATCTTGGATTCCCCTAGGTCTCTAGTTTTCAAAAATGCACAGATTTAGTAGGTTTCCCTAGGTGCCGGCTGAGCTAGAGGCCAAAATCTACAGGTAGGCGCTTTGCAAAAAACAGCTCTGTTTTCTATCAAAAAATTGGATGTGTCCACGTTGCGCTTTGGGGCATTTCCTGTCGCGAGCGCTAGGCCTACCCACACAAGTGAGGTATCATTTTTATCGGGAGACTTGGGGGAACGCTGTGTGGAAGGAAATTAGTGGCTCCTCTCAGATTCCAGAACTTTCTGCCACAGAAATGTGAGGAACATGTGTTTTTTTAGCCAAATTTTGAGGTTTGCAAAGGATTCTGGGTAACAGAACCTGGTTAGAGCCCCACAAGTCACCCCATCTTGGATTCCCCTAGGTCTGTAGTTTTAAAAAATGCACAAGTTTGGTAAGTTTCCCTAGGTGTCGGCTGAGCTAGAGGCCAAAATCTACAGGTAGGCAATTTGCAAAAAACAGCTCTATTTTCTTTCAAAAAATTGGATGTGTCCACGTTGCAATTTGGGGCATTTCCAGTCGCGGGTGCTAGGCCTAGTCACACAAGTGAGGTATCATTATTATCAGGAGACTTGGGGGAACGCTGGGTGGAAGGAAATTAGTGGCTCCTCTCAGATTCCAGAACTTTCTGCCACAGAAATGTGAGAAACATGTGTTTTTGTAGCCAAATTTTGAGGTTTGCAAAGGATTCTGGATAACAGAACCTGGTCAGAGCCCCACAAGTCACCCCATCTTGGATTGCCCTAGATCTCTAGGTTTAAAAAATGCCCAGGTTTGGTAGGTTTACCTAGGTGCCGGCTGAGCTACAGGCCAAAATCTACAGGTAGGCACTTTGCAAAAAACAGCTCTGTTTTCTTTCAAAAAATTGGATGTGTCCACATTGCGCTTTGGGGCATTTCCTGTCATTGGCGCTATGTCTACCCACACAAGTGAGGTATCATTTTTATCGGGAGACTTGGGGGAATGCTGGGTGGAAGGAAATTTGTGGCTCCTCTCAGATTCCAGAACTTTTTGCCACAGAAATGTGAGGAACGTGTGATTTTTTAGTCAAATTTTGAGGTTTGCAAAGGATTCTGGGTAACAGAACCTGGTCAGAGCCCCACAAGTCACCCCATCTTGGATTCCCCTATGTCTCTAGTTTTCAAAAATGCACAGGTTTGGTAGGTTTACCTAGGTGCCGGCTGAGCTAGAGGCCAAATTCTACAGGTAGGCACTTTGCAAAAAACACCTCTGTTTTCTTCCAAAAAATTGGATGTGTCCACGTTGCGCTTTGTGGTATTTCCTGTCGCGGGCGATAGGCCTACCCACACAAGTGATGTATCATTTTTATCGGGAGACTTGGGGGAACGCTGTGTGGAAGGAAATTAGTGGCTCCTCTCAGATTCCAGAACTTTCTGCCACAGAAATGTGAGGAACATGTGTTTTTTTAGCCAAATTTTGAGGTTTGCAAAGGATTCTGGGTAACAGAACCTGGTTAGAGCCCCACAAGTCACCCCATCT